>NC_141706.1:30621051-31221051 GCF_971803275.1 Cyanistes caeruleus | reverse complement strand
AGATACACTGCCTTTCCTGTAATAGGAAGCTACAGATAAAACTTCTCATCCATTCAGAGACTTACCCAGCTTGTGTTTTCCTAAAGACATCAAGGAATATCTTCTGAAAAGAGACCAGTGATATTTTCATGTTCCAGTGAGGGAAACTGAGGCACCAGTCAATGAAGTGATGGATAGACCAAGTGCAACTTGAACATTAAGTGCACACACTCTTACCAGTATGCCCCTCCACCACATCCTCATGTAGAAAACTCCAGCTGGGAGAGAGGGACAGGGAGCTGAACGTGTCAGAGGTACTCCTGCAGAGAGGGAGAGGCTGCTTGCCTCGGGGATCAGTACAGAAAATACCTGTGCAATGAGCAGTAGGTGCTGTTGCACGGGCATGTCAGGGAAAGGTCTATTCCTGTCAGATACATTGGATAAATGGTTTTGGAATGGTTCACTGGCATGAACATACATCCTCAAAATAGTGTCAGGAGCAGAGGAACTGCAGTGATACGAAGGCGATGTACCAGTTTTCGGCACTGGAGAGTAGGAAGATAGATTAGGAAGGAACATGGGTGCATTTAATTCTCCATTCTTCCCCAAATCTCTTTTAAAAATCCCTGGAGCTGAGAAAGGTTTCCCATCCAGGGGAGGCCTCATGACCATGCTAAGGCAAGGTAGAGTTGTAGTGCCATTGTGGGATCATGAAAAAAATCCTATTCCTTGTGGGGTTCCATCTCTGGCAGACATCAGAAAGTGGGTGGAAGATGATGGATGGAAGGTGGGATTTTCGGACTATATGGACCTTGAAGAAGCAGATGTATCCTGGAGACCTGGGGAAATTTCAGACTCCTTTCCAAACTGTTTAGGTGGAATCAAGGCATGTTGTGGATGTGAGTGAAGGGAAGGGCTGTACAGCTATTCAGTAGTCCAGGCTTGGGCACACCAGTGCCCTTCCTGTGATGGGACAATGTGGCTGGAGGAAGGAGGGGGGTTTAGAGGTTGCAGCCCCCAGCCTCCCTCCTACAAACTCTGCCTCACACACAAAACACAGCCCTTGTTGGTGGAGCGATGCTGCAGCTGCCATGAGAGATCCAGGCAAATCCCATAATAGGGGTGTGGAAAGAAAAAGCAACCCAGCAATGAAAAGAGGCCTCCACCATGTGCAGGTTATTTTCAAAGGATGGCATTTGTGTTTTCCCAGGCAACAGCGGGCCAGGATGCAACTTGGGTGGGCAGGTGATCAGGGCGAAGCAGAGAGCTACCATCTCCAGCCAAGATGGGGATGCTGTTTACAATAAACAGAAAGCTGTAAGAGAAGGGAGGGACTGTGAGAGGGAGCTGGAGAGATCTCCATGGAGACACTTAACCTGCTCCAATGGGTGCCTTTGGAGACTGGCACTGACCAAGGCCCTAGGAACAAAGGCACCTGGCATGGGCACAGCAGGATCCCTGCCACACATGCTGTCTGCAGGGAGGTGGAGATTTCCAGACCTGTTATTCAGCACAGAAGAAAAATGGTATTGAAATGACATTAAGGTTGGGACCCAAGCCATAGAAAGCCAAGAAATTCAAAAAGTGACAGTCAGCTGTTTACTTTCAGCGAGAGGCCCAAAGCCCTGGGAGGAGGGGGAGTGGGCAGAGGAGAGAGAGGGCAGGGAAAGGATGCTGCCTTTGCTGGGCTGAGTGTGGTGACTTGCTTTGTCTCTCAGGATGGCAACAAGTATCTTCTATTACTATTTTGGAACAATTATTATGAAATCCTTTGCATTTATTATTATTCTTTTATTATTTTGGAGCTATACGTGACAGTGTGAGAGAGGTAAGAATTGAGGAAGGGACGTTCCTGGAGGATAAAGCACTAGATGGTAATTTTGTGATTCACCCGCAGGAACACGCAACACCTGTTCATCTTCCTGGGGATATGGCCGATTTCACTGCCTCCTCCCTGCCTGTTCCAGCCCCTTAGGAAGGCCTGGACTAATATCTGCAGCTGAGCTCTGACTACTTTACTTTTTGACACTGAAGTCGAAATTCCTCCCTGTCCCTTTCCAGCCCTGGGGAAAGTGAGGATGTGTGCCCTAGTGTACATTTCAGCTGTTAACAGTCTGGGTACACCCTCTGCTCACTGTGGTGCTTGACCACCCTGAAGCCATGGTGCTCTTTGAGGGAGAAAGGGGTCTGAGGCTGTGGCTGCTCACTTTGGGGTCTCACAGGGTGTCTGCATAGTGACAAGACCAGACTCGTGACCCCAAGCTTGCTCACAGCCAGCACACTGCAGGTACAGCCTTCAACCTCAGACTCAGATACTCCCCTCACTTTTCCTGAGCAGTCTGGGGAATGCCACCAGCTACTCCTCTGCAAGTGTTCTTCCAAACAGAAAGCAAGATTCATGGCATTAGGAGCAGACAAGATATGGAGCGGTACTCGGTAAGCCGCGGTACTTTCGTGGCGGGCACGCACCTGACCTGTGCTGCACGAGCATTTCCAACCATCCTGTTTGAAGGAGGAAGGCTGAGGATGCAAGGCTGCAGTTCCCTGCACTGATGTGGGAGGGTGAAGGGAAATGACAGGGAGGAACCAGCCCTTTTACCTTCTTTTCAGGAGAGCCCACGATGTGGAATTCCATGAAGTGATGGTGTGGTCTGAGCACACAGAGGTGGAAACCACCCAGTCCACTAGCATAAACAAAGGAAATGCAGAAGTTATTTACTCTAAAATTAATAAAAGAGTGATCTGTCTCAAAGGGGAAATGCACAGACCATGGGGGTTTGGGAAGCATCAATAAGATAGGAGGGGGAGTAGGCCAGAGAGAAAGGTTTCATCTGCAGCCTTAAGATCAGCTTTTGCAGTGCTGTCATGCTCTGGGCTCTCTTGGGAACAGCACAGCAAGCCCAGGAGGACAGCCTTGAAGGAAGGTGGCAGTGGTTCACACACTGAAGGTGTCAGTGGGCTCTGTTTCTGTACAGGAGGGAAAAAGGACAAACCAAACTATCCATCACACAGCACCAAAGTTCATGAAGTACTTTCAGGGGGAGTTTTCCTGTGAGTCTCAGGTCCATCAGAGACACCAACACCAACAGATCGATGGTCTGAACAGAAGAAGCAGTGGGAGATGCCCTCAGGACTAGAATGGCTTTTGGAGGGCATTACTCCTGACAGTCATGTTATGTAGCCCAGATGTCCTCTGACTTTCAAATGTTATCTTTGAGATCTCCAACATATCTTCATTCTTACCCTCATGACAGTCCTCTAGGCTCTTCCCCTTTGGGCTATTAGGAAGAAAAGCTCCACAGGGGGGACAGAGAGGGATGAAAGAATGGCCACATTTGAATGGATTTAGATCCAAAACAAGAGCAGTAGGCCACTACTGGGGATGCACTGCTGTGACTCAAGACATGCAATCATCAATTACCTGAATTACTAATTTGCATTTCCACATGAAGAGTTACTTTTCTGAGCGCTGGCATTGCATGTAACCTCTAAAAGCTACAAAGTTATGTAAACCAATTGATTGATTGATTAATAGACCAAAGATTTTTAACATCATTTTCAACACAATGTTTCTTTAATGAAGCAATGCCAGCTACTAGCACAGCTACTAACTTCTTCTGAAAATGCTGGATAAATGCCTGCTCTTGCTGGTTTTCCACACAGCTGGAAAAAATTCCTTGAGTGGAAAAGTCCCTAGGCAGACAGCATACATCAAAAAAGATCCTCTGTGGATGCTGTATGAGCATGCACTCCTTTGGAGTCTTTCCCAGATGCAGGATCAACCTGGGGAAGGTGCATTTATGAGGGACCTGGCTCTGCAGTGGTTGTCCAGAGGTCCCCATCAAATGGTGGGGCAGAGCTGGGCTGTTGTTTGCTGCTTACAAGTGGCCAGGAATTTTGTTCACAGACAGTCTTCCAAGGAAGGCACACCTTCTCTTGAAAGACTTCTTTGGTGCTTTAGAGGACCTGCCAGAAAGCCTCCTGGCAGCTGTGTGGGATTATCCATGCTGGGACTTCTCTCTCCATCAGGCTTGGCCCAGCTTGCTGTCCCACATCCGTGTGGGCAGGTGGCACCACAGCCTGCGCTTGTTGTCTGCCTCACAGCGGGTCAGCAGGTCTGGGGGTCACCGTGCCCGCTCCAAGCTGCGGCACAGCTGGGCACTGGGACAGATGTGCACTCAAGGACTGGGAGGCAGTGGGATCTGCCATGCCTCTGCCACAGGTAACAAGGGAGATGCAATGAATCATGAGTCTGGATCTCAGTTGTGTCCTGCCTTGGGAGATGTTGGCTCTGGGCTGCCCATGTCCACCACCAGGTAGAATGAGTCACACAGATCCCTTTTTTCCCTTTAATTTTCACCCTCTTCTTTATTTGCAGAGACCCCACAGTACTAGAAATAGTTTTGCTGAAGCATTTGGGTAGCTCCCTGATCCAGAGGCTGGAAGCAAAATCTGCTTTTGGTTCAAAATAAAATCTGCAATGGTTCAAAATAAAACCATTGCTACTGAGGCACAGGGGAATAGATGGGAGAGACTATCTTTAGTAGTCTTAATGTATTGTAGTCTTGCAGTGTTTTTTTTCATTTAAACATAATTTGACATTAAATATAATGTCTTCTCATAGTGTGGAAAAAATGGACGCTAGGATTCTTCTTCAGAACAGAGAACCTTAGATTAATTGACCAAAAATTATTGCTTGCACAGAATCTTTCATTCCAGACCATAATATTTTCTATAAATATATGTTGGGCCCTGTAACAAATTGTAAGGGCTCCAGGCTAGCTCTTTTAATGAAGCTGAGGCAGTCTGTTGAGCAAATCAACTATTTCATCAGCCTGTATTTATATTACAATAAATTACACTGTAGTATGACAAATTCACCATCTGGTCACTTACTGCTCTACATATCTGTATTGTATTATTGGTTTAGACCATAGTGGCAGGATTCATCCCTATTTTATTTAGAAGATAGGTGTTTAGTCTAAGTCAGTTGTGGGGAGGCATCTTCAAATAGCAGCTTAACTGCTCCTCCCCCTCTAACACCATTTATCTTGGGGTGGAATGAATTATCCTTTGGAAATACCTCTCTTTCTCCCTCCATTTACCTTGGACACTGCAAAGATGACTGGCCTTGACCAAATGACAAAGTGTTACATTGGCTTGGGCTGCATGGACATCTCCTCTGGATATGCATGCAGCAAATATGAACATGTGAATACAAAATATGTCAGTTAATATCTGCAAAGAAGGATGCTTTAAATGCACCCAGCTGGGCTCAGACTTTCAAGACTGAAGGCCCATAGCTAACAGCCTAAAGGCTTTATTTAGATATTAAATCAATTATTAGTTGTCTGAGTAAGTGTTCTGGACCAAGGAGTCTGGATTTAGCCACATTGTAGAGTCATTTCCTGGAAGTTTTTCTTTTGTTGTGTCTCTTATAACTCTGAATATCTCCTCAATTTTCTATATTTACTTTCTTTCCCTCCTTTTGTTGAGTGCATTGTACAAATCCCTGGCTATGACAATGTCCTTTTTTACCAGGAAATGCTCTGAACATCACACCAGAGCAGTTGCTGTTTAGTGGTGAGGTCATTTCAAGAGAAAGGTTTTGCAACACGTGCAAGGATTATTTTGCCTGGAGACAGACGACCAGGTCTGGGAACCCCAATCAGACAGGGCACACAGAGAAATGCTGATGAAACCTGTGCTCTACTGAAGTCTCCTCAGTAGGAAGAGTGAGCAGAATCCTTCAAGAAGAATAGGGATTCCATGCATTTTCCAGGTGCATGTGGTAAAGAAAAAAACAGATTACCTGGAAAGCACAGACCATATGCAACTTGTGGTCTGTGGGTCATTGTGGGTCATCATGATTGTGTGCACCAGGAAAAAATTGTCTCACTAAAATACAATGATCAAGTTTTCTTAAGGTATCTGAATTTGATTCTTGCCTTCTGTCATTGGTGGCCATTTAAAAAACCAAATTCACTTGGCTATATCCTTGCTCTTTAAAACCAGTATAGGCAAGGGTGTGTACACTGAGTCCATGAATATGGCTGCCAGGGATCATGTCTTCTGCATTCAGAAAGGTCACCTGAAGCCACACTAATAGAGGCAAATATGAGGCATGCAAGCCCGGCCACAGCATGGAGGCTGTTGAATACATGTGGCCCTTCCTGAAGGGTTCCTGTCCTCCACAGGCCATTTGTGGGAAAGCTGCACCTGCCTCTTATCTCTGCTCCTCTCTGTGCATTCTCACAGCCCATGCTGACTGCTCAGCTCTAGCTCTGTCAGGAGCAGGCAGGCTTTTGGAGCTGTTCAAACAAGCCATTAAATTACACAGGCCATTCAAAACGGAGAATTTGCTGAGGTGGTGGCTCTTACCCAACCCGCAGTTTCCATGAAAAGAAAGTTCTAGTTTTCTTAAACTGGTGCTTGTCCTGCAAAGGTACCATGCAAGAGTTATCAGCCTGCCAGGCTGAGTGGAGAACCTGAATCAAAACAAGTTTTTTCCAGCCATGAACAAGACAGACACATGGATGGATCAAACTGGAGATGTGAACACACATATATTAAGCCCAGATTGAATGGTGCAAACGAGATTGAATGACCCTTGTTAGTAAGTAAGACATTGCTAACTGAGGCATGCAGAACCTTTTCTTCCTTGTTTTAGCACTCTAAAACACTGCATCCTCATCCGGATCAGAGAACTGAGATGAAATGTCACCTCTCTATAAGAAACTGTGCCTTCCCCTACGCTTCCAGCAACAGCAAAGCAAACAATGCTTCACATTTGTTGCCAAATCCTATTGTAGTGTCATTTATTTTTTTCTCTGTGAATGCACTGTCCTTCTCTGTACTTCCACAGTACAAGCTCACTCTGATACCAAAGGCACCAGTGCTGCTGCAGGCTCTCCACCAGCAGTTTTGCACCATGACATTTCAAAGTGAGGAAGGCTCAATGTGATGATGCCATAGAAATGCAGCAGCCTAACGTCAGGAGCTCAGGCTGTCTCAAATGCAGGTTTTCAGGCAGTGGTGTACAGTGCTCCAGAAAAGCCAAGCACAGGGACTGTCTTGGTGCATCACCATTGAGAACTCTTGATGTGGATGTGGGTGAATGGTCAATACCACATACAAGAAGAGGGTTTTTTTCTCAGTTCATTTTTCCAGTATCTCACTTAGCAAATCCAGTTAAGACTTGAAACACTTGCATCAACAGCCATCTCATAAAGTTTATGCTTCCCCACATAGGCCAAGGAAGTTTATAGCTTGCTCTAAAAAAAGTTCATGAGAATAGGCAAAAATTCTGCATTTGTCACAGACAGTTCACAAACAAAAAATTTGATTTTTATGCATCTGTGGGGATAAGTGAGATTCCCGCTCAGCCTGAGCAGTACCATAGCCAAGCCCTGGAGTGTTCCCTTAAACAGCTCTCTGAAATTCCCAGAGTCACTGTCTGAAACCAGCACTTCAGTGTGTGACCTTTTGCGGGTTACAGTAGTGTTAGGCACTGGGCCACTCTCATGCAAGTTCCGTGAAACCTCAGCCCATTGCTAAACTTCCATATTGATATATTTTCTGGTTCCAGTGGCGCATAAAAGAAACAAACTCCAGAAAGCCCCGCTCTGGATTTTCCCTTGCTCTCTTGTGAATCTTAGATCCATCATGTTATTTGTTAGTATTGCCCATCCTCTCACATAGGTTCTGTCGAGTGTCCAGGAAGAGCTGCCCACCTTGCCCTTGCTGATATACTCAAAACCCAGAAAGGAGTAGCTGAAGACAAACTTCAGCCTGCTTCTTTTGCCTGGTTTCCATCTCAGTGACATATTCTTTTTTTTCTCATTGTCTGTAAGTGGCAGGAAGTGATCACACTACATTTTGTCCCAGTTCACCTGGGACAGCATCTGCAGTGCTTCTTCATCAGTTTTACATTGAAGAAGGACAGGTCTTCTCCTCCTCCCTGCTCTGTGCCTTTGCAGGTGCATTGCATATTTCTGCCTGCAAAGACACCCCTGATGGCAATGAGCTCACTCAGAGGAAGACTCCTCTTTCTTTGCAAGGGCTCCTTTGGGATTGTAATCTCTGTCTAAGCATCCTCTCCTTTGGCAAGTAACCAATAGCCACATCTTTGTGTCCTGATGACTCTGAGCACCCAGGTTAGCCCTCGGAAACATGAGTAGCCAGCACAAATAGTGACCAGCTGTGTACCTAAACAGCCTGAAGTGTGAAAGAGAGCAAATCCTGCAATGCTGCTGCATGCCCACTCATATGGGCGTTCATCTAATTCAGCCACTACTGTCTTTCATGCGTTAGTGCCACATCTTTTGCCTTATCTCATTCTTCCTTTGCATTTCTACATCCTTTGTTGGAGTCAGAGGCACAGAGTGTGTGCCCTTATCTCTGATACCTGGCTCTGACATCCAAGAAAGCATTGAATTTCATATAACAGCATGGAAACAACTGCTAAAGTTAAATAGAAAAACTGGGAGTGTGTAAGTTAGAGAGTTTTCTTAAGTCACTGGGTGAAAAAGTTAAAGTTTAAAATTAAAGCTAGTTTAGAAAATAAAAAACAAAATAGAGGATTTAAGGTGTTGTCTCTTCTTCCTTCTTCTTCCTTCTTCCTTCATCTTCAGAGGTTTTTGGGTAGTAATACATGATTGGATAAAAAGTGCCACAGTGCAGCACACAGGTGTTGGGTCATTACGTCACTAAGAAAAATAATATACTTGGCATTTGTTAATTGGATAAATAGACATATAAAAAGCCTTGAAGAAGATCTTTGTTAGCCATTTTGAACCTTTCTATCTTAGTGCAGGTAACTCCTTTTACCTTGTATATATGTAATATAGATAAGAGAAGAATAAACAACCAAGTCCGAACAAGAGAAAACTGCCTCTCTCTCATCAATCTCAGTCCAAGGGGGAAAAAGAACCCAGCCACAAGTGTCCCATCAGGACAATCCTTCTCCATAACTTTAAGTCTCAGCTCTCTTGTGATGTATGTTCTTCTGTGGTGCCCCTCACAGAAGGGATTCAAAGAAGGTCCTCCAAGGCAGATGTGAAGTTAGGTGTGATGAATGGGGACACTGATTACTCTGTCCTTACCTGCTTGGCACTAATGGCTCCTGAGCCAAAATATGGGGATAAAGAATCTGGAAAAACCCATCTTGAAGCTCAGGAAGGGTTAATGCAGCTGCATCTGGCTGGCAAAGGAACACAGTAGCAGGAAAACCCAAAATGGGGACATATTTGTGCACAAGGGGACAGAAGTGCTGGGAGAGGCCATGCTGGGGCTGGGGCTGATGTCAGTATGCCTTTGTTGGCACCTCATCCTCCCTGCAATGTCAGATCTTGCCACAGCTTTTAGTACTGCTAGTGTTTAATGACTTGAGATCTCTGCAAATCAGAAAATGGGGAATGGGAAAGCAAACAAATCCTTTCTCCACCCTTTGCACCTCTCTTTCCCCACCTTTCTGTTGAGCCTCACCCTTTCCTGCAGGAATATCTCAGCATGGGTAGTGACAGTCTTTGCCCCACTTGGGCTGCAGTGATGCATGGGATGTGCAGCTGGCTCTCTCTGGACACTGCAGCTCAGTGACACACGGGAGAAAATATCCCTGGGAAGCCACACAGCATGGCAGAGTGGAGCGCTTAAATAGTACAAAAGAAAGATGTTGTTTGCACGTGGTGGAGCCTCTGTGAGCACCAAGGGTGGCTTGTCCTTCCCTGTCTTGCCAAGCTCCCTGTGGGACACAGAAGAGCTGAAGTGCTGTTCACTTTGGCTATTTTGGGAGTAAATAGCAAAATGGTGAATAGCAAAAAACCCTATTTAAGGTTTGCAGAAGTTTCTATGTTTTCTCTCTTCTTCAGAAAAAAAAAAACCCTATGAAAACCTTCTAAATGTCTCTGTTTTTGTAAAAAAATTGCCCTTGACTAGTGTCCAAATAGCAACCCACAAAGAGAACATTTCAATGTTAGCGAGTGAGTGCAGAAGGCTGGGATTACTGCTGAATGCATGATTTGTGGTTATTGCCCAAGCCTACTTACATTGTCTCACAGTTTACCAGATGCCTTTGTTTCTTCATTTTCCACATATGAAACTGGACAACAAAGATTAAAAATCCTGGACCCCTCTTTTCAGCTCTTTTCAGTGGAAAGCTTCCTTCTCAGGCTCACTTTTCATCAGGGAGAGTGCTCAGATCCCTCCCTGTTCAAGGCAATGGCAGAGCACCATCCTATTGCTGGCCTGGGGGCGTGCAGATCCTCCTGCCTTGCTTTGGACCTGTCCCACCGGGTGTCAGCCATATGCTGGAGCGGGCCTGTTCAGTGCATGGGTATTGCAGCAGGGCGGGCTTTCTCCATATGAATCTAAGCTGCAGTAGGAATGGAGCTGGAAATTCTCTTGGAGTATTCTCAGCCTTCTGCTGAGCCCTAATTGCTCCCAAAAGGCATCGATGCTTTGGAGACACAGTCATGGGCAACTACTTGTGCATTTCTTTGTAAGTATTTTCTCTCAAAAGGTCTGATATCTGCTGCTTAAGTTGTCTGTTTGCGGTGCTTGGCTGCTTCATCACGTGGTGTTTCTGTTTCCTAACTGGACAAATGGGCCAGCCTTTTGAGCAAGACTTCCCAGGTTTTCAAACCTAGAAATTGGTTTACATGAAGTTTTACATCCACAGTTTCACTTCTGGGAAGGTGCTCACTAGCAGAAATCTATCGCAGTACTCTTTCCAAACTTTGCAGGGGCTCAATGCCAAATCAAACCAAAAACCACTTTCATTTTTTGCATCCTTTTCCAGTTAGAAAAGGTGAGGTCTGCTATGGTCTACGGATTTTGCAGTGTGATTCCCCTAGAGCAGACAGGGAGTCTCTCCCCACCCCAGTTTTCCCAACTGCCAGTTCTTCACCCCGGCTTTGCCATTCCCTTCTCCTCCCAAAAATGCCTGTGATACGAGTCTCCCCCTTTTCCTCTCACTACACCAGCCAGCCTTCTCAAACTGAAAGGCCAGGCGCTCTGAAGGCAGGTGCTCAGAGGGAGCGCAGCGGTGCAGGGCCATGACGGACAGGAAGCCTTTTACTCTAATTAGTCTGCAGAAGTTTGGCATTTCTCCGTGGAGCTGTTTCCCCACTGATGAGGAGCACGTATCCAGCTCTTCCTTCTCACCTCGCACGTCCCAGCCTCCCGCCGTCTCCTGCTGGGCTGCAGGGGTTCAGTCGTGGATCACGTTGCTTGGAGGAAGCAGGCAGGGGATATGTGAGGAGATAAACACTCTTTTCTGATGCTGGGAGGGATTTCTTTCAACTCGGCCACGTTCACGACCTGAACCTGGATCATTTTTGTTACTCACTCCTGCTCAACTCCTCCCTGTTGGCCCAGACTTGCCAGGCTTTTGTCTGGTTAATCAGTACAACTCCTTCCAGGACTTCCTGGGGGCTCGTTGGCCACTGGGTTATGAAGACCCATGAGTTCATTGTTTAAATTAAGTTCTTCTATATGGAAACACCACTGGTTTCCCATATGGTCTTGGCAAAGCCACCATCCGCTCCCCACCTAAATTAAATTTCACTAATTGAATTAGTTACCATTTTATCAGCTGCCGCTTTGCAGTAGTTTGTGAACCCCCAGGGGTTCAGGCCACGCGCAGTCAAGAGCTTCCCCACCTCACTCTCTCATTTATCATCGTGACAATGCGCAGCGCTGGGAGAAGCAGGGGGGTGGAGAGTACTGTGCCCTTCCCAAGCATCCCAGCCATCTCTGAGCATCCTAATGACTGACCTCTGTGAGTGAAGCAGCCCTGCGCTGACCCCAGACTGCTGAAAGGAAGCATTCTCCCCTTTGTAAAAATCCCCCTGCGATGGTGGCGGGGGCCAGGCTGAATGCAGGAGTGTCAGAAGGGAAGCCCCGCACACAGGCAGTGGCGCCCTGGGATACTGCAGCTTCCATATGCCAGGGGACTAATAGTGACAGGCCTGGGCTCAGGGGACAATGCCATCACGCTGTCCCGCGGGCGAGAGAGGAGAGGGGACACGTGGAAAGGGACAGCCTGAAGTGGGTCTGCCAGCGTCTGGCAGCGGAGCGTGGAGTGTGAAGCGTGTCACCTGCTGCAGCCCCGCCTTCCCTCAGCAGGCACCAGGGGCTCAGCTGTTGCTGTATCCCAGCTGGATGCTGGGGACGCAGTGCCAGAGTGGGGCGGTGGGTGCCCAGCACTGCCACAGGTGCTTCTGGCTGCTGGACTGCATCCACTGTTGAGGGCTGTGGCTGTCTGCAGGTGCTGATGGCCATTTGGAAAAGTATTGGCTCTCACATTACAGCTTGTGGGAGCTAGGGAAATGTAAGAGGCACAGAAGCATCATCACCCCATGCATCCTGACCCCCAGCACTATCATCTTCTCTCTGTGGAGGAGGAGAGGGATGCATAGAAGCATCAGACTAGGGATGTAACCCTCTGGGCTCAAACCTCCTAGAAAGCAGGAAATGCTTTCTAGGAACATGTCAGCACTGCGTAATCTTAGTGGTGTGGGAATGCCTCTGTGATGGAAACCAGGGATGATAAGCCCAGCAGGGATATGCAGGCTTAGCAAAATGAGCTTAGCAACCCCACCAGTTTGTATTTAGACCCCTTGCTGAAGGTAGACCCCTTCCCTTCACTCAGATGCTGCCAGACCTGAATTTGCTTTGCAGATAAAGCAGACCGTCATCGGTAGTGATGATCAAATTCAGTATTTGCAGGACACACCCACATAAGACCCATCAACATCTCCAGCCGAACTTCACCACTTCCAAGATAACTTGTTTTTCCTCTGTGGACCTGTGATACAGAAGAAACTTAGATATGCCTGGACAGAGGGAAACCAAACCTGAGAATGAAGCTGCTACTGCAGTTTGGAGCAGGGACAGCATGCTTCTCTCCACCCACACACTTCGCCTTTCTGAGCCATGTACTTGAAGAAAAAACAAACAAACAAAAATCTGGTAAAAAATGATCGAAGCTGAATGTGCATTTCACTGAAATCTGGCTAACACCCAACATATCACATGTCCTTGATAAAATGCCGACTTGTTTCAGAAACTCTACAGTGGTGTTCGAATATCTGAGAAAAAACAGTCTCAGGAGTATTTGCTAGTCTTTCATGATCAGCAATGGGTTGATGATTAAAGTTATAACTAGCCATTGATTTGTAGTTCCTGACCAATTTTTACTTTTCCTCACAAATCATCAAAAAATAGAGAGGTCACAGAAACAAATGAGTCAGAAAGTGTTAAGAACAGATTTCTTGGATAGTAAGTGGGATTTATTCAAGCTGATTACTGGTTTCACCTTTTTGATTCATATTG
Source organism: Cyanistes caeruleus (assembly GCF_971803275.1). Classification (NCBI taxonomy): domain Eukaryota; kingdom Metazoa; phylum Chordata; class Aves; order Passeriformes; family Paridae; genus Cyanistes; species Cyanistes caeruleus. The sequence continues at coordinate 31,207,737 of NC_141706.1, read as the reverse complement.
CAGGTTTTCACCTGGTTTTCTGTTAAGTCCTATCTATTGGCTTCCATTTTTACCTCTGCAAATAGACTTTGACAGAGATCAGTACCGATTTTCAAATCAGACCATGGCTGCATTAGTGAGGTTATGAAAGAAAGCACATAAGCTGTGAAAATGTGTGCAAAGTCTGGAACCCATCAAAGTACAACAAAGGCAGTAGGTCTGAAACCTCAGCATGGTTCAGAGGTTTGGATCTACATCAGTGGTGGTGATAGCAATGTGGAAATGTCTACGCTGGTGAGTGATTTAAAGCAGCAGTTGCAGCACCAGCACAAAGAAGAGAGTGTTGGGCCAGAGGTGGGAGCAGGGAGATGAGGTGAAGGAAACAGGCACCTGCAGAGGGACACCTGGCTGTGGGGTGTTGAGAAGGGATGGCTGGAACAAGAAGAAGCAAGGGGAGAAGGTGTGGGATGTGTACTCTGGATGGCACTGGGTGTTCAACCAGCCTGCCTCACCTGACACTGTTGTGAGGCATGGATGGAAACGGCCTGTGAGTCCACCACCTCTGCACCTTCTGATGCAACAAGTTTAAACATGGCTGGACTTGGGTGCAATCTCTGGACACAACAGATACATTCTTATAGGTCTGTGCTGCACCTCTGCTCACTCCCTGTCCATGCAGAGCTCTTGTTGAGCAATCCCCAAAATGTTTACTTTGCTTTTGGAAGACAATGGAAATTTACTCCAGAGCTTTACCTCATCACTGCTGGGACATTTATATGCAGCAGTGTTTCCAGCACCGTTTTGGTTCTTCCTCTGTCTGGTTCCTCCAGTACCAGAGGCATCTGGCTTTGCTGCAGTATTGTTTTCCACCCAATTTCATCTGAACCCATTACCTCTGGTACTTCTGTGAACACTTCATCCACATACTCTTCTGAATTTGCATCAGCCAAAACATTAGTCATTAAAACTTCCTCTTCTCCACACAGAACAAAAACTCTCCTTTCCACAGATGAGCCCTGAGGAGCCAGAGGCTCTGCATGGGATCACATTCCCTCTCCATGTGGTTCTGTCTGCGGGGCACCTTCAGGAGAGCAGACAGATTTGCCAGCACCCATCCGCTAGCTCCATCTAGTGAAAAGACTATCGCGGCACCCATCAGCTTGGGGACGAGGGCCCAGCTCCCCAGACTTCCCAGGCCTCTGGCAGGATCATCCTGGCTTCTTCAAATCCCCAGGTGGGTTGTGCTGTGGAATGTGAAGGTGGCTGTGGGCAGAGAGCCGCTGGGGCTGTGGCCGCAGCAGGACGTGGAGAGGTGAGGGAGCAGGACAAGGCATGGTGTGTTGGCTCCATGGGTTCTATGGCTCCTCTCGCTGAGTGAGGACTGAGCTGGAGCATCTCCTACTGATATGGGGGCTAGAGTGCTCCTTCTCCCAGGGTGGTGAATTCACAGTGTGTTTACCACGTAAATCTGGTCTTTACACAGACCTGCTTCCAACTGTCAATGCTTTCATGTCTCTTGGCACCCCATTTCTGTGACTACCAGCATCATCCGCTGCCTGTCATAGATGCCAGCTCTAAGAACTTCATTCTTCCCCTAGACTGGCTTGTTGAGGACAGAGAGATGAATGCAGTGAACCTACATTTGCATCATCTGCAAGAGAAAAATGGTGCTTTAGCTGAGTCTCTTTGTGTCTGCACAGGTTGAACAGTGTCCTGTTCTTTTTACAGCAGGCACAACACAGCCCACCACTCTACGGAGCTTCATCATTCCCTGCGGGAAAGAGGTGCTTTTGTGCTGCCCAGAGCTGACACAGTCTTTCCTTTTCCATTACTGGCACTCATGGTTCTTTTGGCGAGCCATGCCCCACCCAATTACCTGTTCCTCTAAGCCTATTAGGATGATGGCTTAGCTTTGTCTGTTTCCTTGGCTGCTGAACCCTTTGGCTTCAACCAGGTTGTTTTTCCAAACTCTAGCTGAAGTGCATGAGTTTTAAGGTGATCTAATAGATCATAGTAATTATAAATTCTGCAACAGCATGAAAATTCTGAGGTTAAGATTTGAGACCGGGACTTTTGACTGTTGCTGTTGGACAAGATTAGTGGAAGTAGGGATTCACCTGGTATTTGCTTTGCTCACTCTAACTCTTTGCTTTAGTCAGTGGTTTCCTTCAGTGACCAAGATTAAAGTTATTTTTATGGTCTTAATTTCTGCCACCTCACTGCCTGTTGAATTCACCACTTCCATGGGAATGACACCCTGAAACATGGTAATCTGGGAAATAAATGGGAATAATTATAGATTAACTTCTGGGTATGATGACTTAATATGGCAACTTGGCAAAAAATTAAAAAGGCCTGTGCTGTTCTCATGCTGTGCAAAAGGGGAAATCAGGGTGTATCAGGAGGTCACTGAGAGGATGCACTTCTCTGGTGTGAACCACAATGGCTTATTGGGTCTGGCTCTGCCAGCCATGCTTGGAGACACTGAAGGAGATGGAGAAATTACAGATGTGCCAGATAAGATCTAGAAGAACAAAAATACCTGCAATATGAAAACTCATTCCTTCAGTTTCACAACTATTATCCTCCTCGAAGAAGGTTGAAAGTGATTTCATTTTTTGCCTATAAAAATCTAGATCAAAAGGTTTGATTATCTGATATAATTGAATTATTTTTCATTTTGTCAATGAAACTAATACACTCAGATGGCTGGAGGTTTAGGAATCTAAATCTGGAATAAAGGTTACATTTTTAAGAATAAACAAAACAATCCGCTTCATTTGAGCAATCTGTGGAACTGCTATTCATAGATTACATTCCTCTCTGCAAAAGAAAAAGGATCATTAATCATTCTTGGTTTTTGTTTTTTTTTAAGAGCAACATTGTAGTAATTCCTATCTCCCTTCCAGGCAAAAGCAAATGATTTATGTAAGTTTTGAAAAGAATTCTGTGCTCGGTGTTTCTTGTGTTTCTCTGTATTTTGTTTCATTCCCTCTTGAAAAAAATATTGGGTTGAACCTTCCAGCAGTTTGCAGGTTAAACAGTGAAGGATATTTTTCACCCTCAGGCCATTTAGTGGTTTAGCAAAGATGAAGCCTTGTGCAGAGCTGACCTGTGGCAGCTCCTGTCTCCCATTCTCTCTGCTTGGAGCACACACTCTGCACCGTATCATGAGGTAAAAGAAAAGAATGGCAAGAAGCCAATTTTGTCCAACCAAATTAGGCCTTCCACTAGAAGGAGAAAAACTGTGGTCTTAAGTCCTGTTTCTGTGTTGCTCAGATTCTTCAACCTTGAAACTTCATTTTTCACCATAACACTGCAGTGTCTCTCCTGCCTGGCTGTCTGATAGAGATTTAAGGAAATGTGGCACATACCCTCACTGCAAGAAAAGCATTGCGAGAACGGGAAGATTCCAGGAATAGCAAATGTGGTATTACTCAATAAACATTAAGTAACAAACATCCCCTCAAGCCAGAGAAGAAAAAAAAAATGTTCATTGACCTTTTTGGTACAAAATTATTAAAAAGAGTGTGTATGATTTGAAGACGTTTGATGTTCCTCTCCAGTGTGAATGCTGGATTAATTTACCGGAATGTCTAAGGCTCAAGCTGGAATGAGGGGAAGCAAGAGAGGGATTTTCCTCTGTGCATACTATAAAGGAGAGAAGTCAAGTGTCTTTGCATTGTGCAACCCACGATTTCTGTAACTTAATCAAAATTTGTGTGTGGTGTAGGGGAAAGAGATTGCGTTGATAGGGCATTGCTTAGAGAAATTCCAGTTCCTGAAGCTCTTAACAAAAGAATTCACCATGAGGAGGGGGAAGGGTTGGCAATGAAGGCCTTTTTTTCTCAAGAACTCCCATTTGGAACATATTATGCTCTTGCAACATGGGATGGATAAACACTATATTAATGATTAGATGGAGACCAAGAGCTGAATTTGTTTGCGTTTGATAAAGCAGTTGTTCTATTGACCATATGTCTTCACTCTTGGGAAGAAATAGCTGTTAAGAGAAAGCACGTCTCTTTGCGAGAATTAACTGGGCTCTGTGTAAAGGATGAACAGACATTTGAACTGTGCCTAAAGCCACTGGCATTTTAACTCTGTGCAAGTTTCACTTTCAGAAGCCAGCTGTCAAGTTATCAGGCTGAGAGATGACCATTTCAACCTGCTAGGTTTCCGGTGATACGCATGACAAACATCGCAGGACTGTCATGAACTGGAACTCAGTGAATTGCAAGTGAAAAATAAACCATACACATTTATAAACAGGTAATACAGAAGTGAAGCATTGCACCTGGGCTGATGTGAAGGTGCACAGAAGCATCCAGATTTGCCTAATGTAGAATTTCCAGTGTGTTCTTTTGGGTCTTTTTCCTAAACCTACCTTTTAATATTTAAGCCACAGTCCTCAAGTTTTCAGGTACTTTTTTCTGGTGCAAAATGTTTGGAAGAAGCACACCAAAATCTGAGCAGAACTTCCAGCTGGTTGCCTGGACAGGCAGTCTGGCTCCTATTTGTCCTGGTTGGCTAAGATGGGGAAGGGATCCTTCAAGAAAAATTGTTTTCTGTATAACCCAGATGGGCCCTGGAAAGGGCATAAACAAAAGTGTTTTGCAAGATTTTGTACCTGCTGCTCTCCTACCGAATTTTTAAGTAATTTTTCCTCTAAAACTTAAAAACAATTATCCACCTTTTAGATAGGAAATAATAAATTGGCAGCTTTTGACCTGGATTTTTTCTTGGACTGGTCTGTCCAGGAGAAATACCAGCACTGGTATGACAGCATTATTTATTTTTTTTTTTAATTCAACTCTCAGTTAAGTTTGTAATTTATTTTCTTTTTCAAAATGAACCATATATTTTTTGCTGGTTTTCCCATTTTACTGAAGCCGTGTGGCTTCTTTGGAAAATCTGAATTTTATCTACATGGTAAAGTTCACCCCAGGTATCACAAATAGTGACAAACTAATTCTCAGTAAAGAACCCAAAGTTCCTGAGTATTAAAAAATACCTCTTTTTCATAAAATTAAATACTTTATGAGTAGTGGTCATCCCTAGATTATGATTAGAGTAGTCACATCCCTAGATTATGATCTGCCAGTGCAGAGAAAGATTTCATCTGTTGCCTCTCAGGCAGATTTTCTTCATCCATGAATGAAAAAGGAAAAAGGTTTCCAGAAGCCTGAAGGACTGAAGAGGGCCCAGCTTTGAGTAATATCAGTTTTCCACACTTCAGTACAAGGGAAAGTCTTATTCCTCCGCTATTCGGGAACGGGAATGACTCAATGTCAGACCGCAGGACAAATTCCATGAGTGTGGGTGAGACTCTTGGATTGAGAACAAATAAGACAGTGCAAAAAGAAATGGAGAGGAACATCTACAGACACTCGTGATTGCTCAGGAATCTCAGATGTGTGTCTGGAAGAGGAGATTATACACATGGCGTGGTTGGGAAGGATGCAAAGTGGAGAATAGAGACACTCTTCCAGTTGGAAAAAGGAGAGTAGCTGAGGGAGCTGCCTGAGCAACAAGATGTTCCCAAGACATGATGCTTGCTAAAGGAGGGATTGCTTCAAGTGAGAGCAGAAATCAGGCATATCTCAAACAGGCACGTGGGAAGGACAGTGGCCAGTAATTTATCCAGATTAGACATGTTTCCTCTGTCCACAGGAGATGGAAGCAGATCACTTGGAAAGGTGCCTCAGTGAATGTGAGAAAAGAGTGGAAAACAGGAGTGTGAGAGAAATTTGGGTGCCTCATAAGGACAATGTACAATGCAGATCTGCTGGGGCATCAAAACAGTATCCAGGCAGGAACAGTATATAGAGAACTGGATTCAGACCTGAGAAGGGTGTAGCGATGAAGACCATATTTTAGACCTGGTATCTGGGACCTTTTTAAGCAATGCAGGGTCAGGCAAGGGAATGTAATCAGAAGCCAGAAGCCTTTCTGTTTCCCTACTCTGGACATTTATTTGTAGTTCATTTATATCAGCATTTTATGTCTGTAGACCAAGTCATTAGAGAAGCGTCTCAGAAATCCTCATTACTCGCCACTGGTGGGAGATCACATCTATGTGAAAGTTGAGGTGTAGAACAAGAGGTTGGAATCAGCCAAATTTGAAGGCCTTTGTAGCATCAGGAAGGATAATCTCTTCCAGCATGTATCTGAGATGCAATGAATGGTGAATGCAGATCTATGGAATCTCAGCTAGAAGATCCCCACAGTCCATTGCCAGGGAACCTTCTACATCCAAAGCAGGTCCCTCTTGATACTTCTCTAGGTTTTAGGCAAGTGCCAGCCTTCTCCTCAGTTATGGGTGTCCTGCACATATCCTGGCACCTGACTGTGCCACTGCTCTTCAGAGCTGCTTATGGGAGGTAGAAGCTGGTGCAACTCCTAGGTTAATAATGAAGAGAACTTCCCCAGGGCTTGCAGAGTCCTATTGGAAAGTCATAAACTAGGCATCTGGTGAGAAAATAATTGTTTGAACCCAAAAAGGATGCCCCCTTCTCCTTACCAACAATTTCCCTGGTTGTTTTCTGCTTGTAATTTTCTTTTTTGGAGACATTTAAAGACTACCATAAACTGTAGACGTTCAAACTTTATTGGACCTCAGTAGATGATCCATCTACCCTTCATATTTTTTATTAAAACACTCATGGGTTTTAATGCAGTTGTTTGATGCTATTAGCAATGGAGCTGCTATTTCCAAGTGTAGAGGGAAATTTTCAGCTGGTCTGATATTGGTTTTCCCCTACTAAACAAGTGAACAAGCCAATGTTCTCAATGGTCACAATGGACCAGGAGACAGGCTCTAATGTGGAAGTGTGACTGGCAGTGCCTGAATTACAATGGGGAATGGCTGGTATCCCTCACAGCAGCTTCCTCACACAACTGTCTGCACCAGGGAAGCTGCTCCACAGCATCATTTTCAGCCTACTTATCACCAAGCCTTACAGCTGAGGGGTGTTTACTATACTACACATCCACTTTACATTTGGTTGGATTGAACAAGCTCAGTGAAATAATTTAGTATTATTTAGCTTCAGGTAAAATAGATCAGTATTAAACTCATGTATGTCACTCAGAAATACTGTTAGAACGTTCAGGTAATATTATCTACTCTTCTACTATATGTCTCCTCGCGTTGTGAGTGAAAGCATAACTTTGGCTGTAGATGAGAGTGTTGCTGTGCAATAATTTCAACCATGTTTATTTCTGGCTGACAAGTAGCACCCCTTTTCTTTCCTTAGTTGCTCTGATCAAATAAATGTCTGACCAAATTTTCTTTCCTTAGTGCTGTTGCAAGCCACCCATGAGCCCACAAACTAAAAAGTTTAAATCTGGGGAGAGGGGTGGAGCATTTCCTGCAGCTGCAGAATGGTGGAGTGGAGCTGGCAGCTCAGCAGAGAAGCTTGTCCAAGTGTCAAAGCTGTGACAACTTGTATAACCATATTCATGACCACAGATTAGGATCCAGGAAAGGAGTGATGTATTTGTGTTCAAAAAGTGACTGGACATGGCACTTAGTTCCCCAGTCTAGTTGACAAGGTGGTCATCACTTGAAAACTGGACTTGATGATCTTAGAGGTCTTTTCCAACCTAAATGATTCTGTGGTATGAGAGTTAACAGCTATGGTGGACTGGCTTCCCAGGGCTGGCCCTTTAGGGAAAGTTTTGCAAGAGTGCCATTAGGGAGATATTCCTAGTTACCCCTGTCCTAATCTGACTGCCCAGGAGCTCATGACTCTTCCCAGCACAGACAGGTGTGTATCAGGTTCTTAGGATTGCAGTGACATCTTCATTGTGGAGTGCTGGGGACAGAGGTATGTGAATCATTAACATCAGGGGACAGCCCCAGTCATATTCTCTGCTGGGGACCTCAGCAATCTCTGAAAGACTCAGTTTATCTGAGGTGAAGAGCAGTATTTCTTATTTTTCTTAATGAAATCCACAGCAAAGTGTAATATATGTGGATGTGTGAAAGGCTGGCAAGAGCTCTTATCTGCAAACCACCACATAGTGCTGAGCTGGATATATTGCTGTCAGCTCTCCTCAGCTGGCACCAGCACCCTGGACATGGGAACTCTTTTTTGTGGTGCCATTATCTTTGAGCCCCTGCAAACATTTGTGTGACTGAGATGCTGCAGAGACCTTTTGTTGTCCTGTCCAATTCCCAACAACAATAACAATGTGTAAACAAATACCATTCCTGTAAATTAGCATTTAATTAGTTTAGTGGAAGGAGTTCAGTGAGATGTAGCCTAGAAACAAGATTTCACAGCGTGGTTTCTGTGGCTTCATGTCCTGAGCACATCAGGCTATGCAAGTAGGATTCTGAGCCCATTGGGAAGACTGTGCCAGACATTTACTGAGTGCCAGCATGACCCAGAGGGTCCCAGCAAAGAGGTCCAGTCCCAGCTGTGCATCTACATGGTCCCAGCATCATCTACAGGCTGCTTGTTGGAAACTGCCCAGACATGCACAGTGATTTTCAAGTACACTTGAGAACCACACCAAGGGGTGCCAGAGGTCTTGTCTTGTAGCTACAGGACTTGCAGTGGCTTATGCAATTATACTGACATCCATGCAGCAATGGCTGCCTGTGGCACCGTGGAGCTCAGGGTGATAGAGGTACAGATTACTGCAGATGTTAACTGCAGCATCCTGCAAGGCTTTGTTTGGCTGAGTCCTGCACTCACTCTCATCTTATTTCCCATTCTGGTCTGTTCAGGGTTTGCATTCACCTTGCCTCCATCCTGAAGCTGTGCAGGATTATGCCATGACACCACCTGTCTTTTCCTCACTCCTCTGACGAAGGTGGAGGGAACTGCCTTCCACACAAGAGATGATTTTTAAAATCAATGTGTTTATATCCTGGGATGGATATGGAAATGGATACACTAAGTTTCATTGAAGAGGACTCTCTTGTTCACACTACTTCTGGTCCCAAGAGAAAGGGCAAGAGAGAAAATTGCTTGAACATGCAAAAGACTCAAATACTTCTATGAAGGATGCATTGCAGTTCCTCCATTCATCCCCCTTAATCTCCAGACAGTCCAAATTCTGTGTGCCAATATGACTTGCCTTTCCCTGTGTTCCTCCCTCCTTCTCTAACACAAAGAAACAAGATGGAGTGCTCACTTCAAAAGTTATTTCCAAACAGTTGTATTTTCTTTTCAGAGGCTCTCAGCAGAAGCAGGGAACAGCCTTCTGTACGTGTCAGTATGAACTAGAACACTTCCTAGCTTGACCTGCTTCCAGCAGAGTAAACACAGATGCCTGAAATGTGAGTTAAAAATTGTACTGCACACATACAAATAATCTTCTAGCTATGGTAGTAAAATAACACAGCTGTGCTTCTCTAGAACTAAAAGAGTCAGACTCTCATGAGTAGACACGCTGATTTAAGTGTCTGCTTCTCTGGTCTTCTGTTTTCCTGAAGGCTATTTTTTTACCATGAAAGATCAACACAGTCATCACTTCTTGGTTTTGGGGGGCTATGATGGGCTGGTCTTTAGTGACCTCTCTGTATGTTGCTGGCTGCTGCCCTGTGCTGTGCCTGGGGGTGGTGTTGCCTCCTGGGCTGTGTATCTGTCCAGTGCTCCTACAGCAGCAGCTGTGCTCTCTTTGACTCACTTTTTACCTGTGCTCTGATTGCTCCTGGGCTGGATGCAGCCACATACACTGGCCTGTACCTAGCCTCCTGCCAGTTCTGAGCAGGGTTGCTGCACCTCAAAGTCCTCTTGCCTCAGCAAAAGCTGCAATGGGGCAAAAATCTCATACCTTGGTTGTGCAATGCAGAAATGATGTTACAGCAATACCAAAATGCTGCCTGCCCTGCAATGAAGGATGGGCTTCAACCCTTACTGTCGGATGCCCACGCAGTGTTTAGTTCATCTGCCTTCAGCTGGGTTGCTTCAAGTATTCACGGTGCTGTTCAAGAGCAGAAGGTTCAAAAAACAGCTGGGTTTCAGAGAACAGTCTTTTTGTAGTTATGTCTCAGGGTACTACAGAGCCCAGGGCAACACTTAGAGCACTGCCTCCCATTGCTGCCCTAAACATCCTCTGCCACGGAGGAGGAAGGGGAAGGAGTTTTAGAGCTGGCAGGTATTCAGTTCCAGCTGAGTCAGGGTACTCCCAGCTCAGTCAGGGCACTGCTTTACTTGCCTCTTATCTTTATGTTAATCACATTTTATAATTTTTATGGTTAGGAAAAGGAAATAAAACCTTAGAGATACAGAAAACCCTGAACAAAATATCCAGGTGAAGACACTCTTCTGGCTGACGTAAATGCAGCTTCTGGTGTTAGTTATGTTCAGGCTTTGATCTTCCTCCACGTCAGCTCCTTATGCTATCGGAAATAAATATACATTTTAATTTACACCAGTGCAAATAAGAGATACTGTCCAACAATGCTCTATTTGTAGGAATAGTTTGGCCTGCCTCACGTTTCAGTTTCATCCAGAGCCTTTTAGCTGTGGTGGAATTGCAGTGAGCTGATGCTCATCTGTGAAGAGGAGAGGAGCTCTTTTTTTCCAGTCACATTTGCCAAATCATAACACACTAAATGGTCCCTGAGTTTCAGCATGACAGGGGAAATTCCCCCAAGTTTCCTTTACTACTCTAACAGAAGGCAGTCTCATAGATTTTCACAGTTTTGGAGAAGCTTACAAGCAAAGAATTTATGAGTGAGTAAAGAACTCACGAGATGTCAGAAGATTTCTTCTTGCTCTTTTCAAAACTCCTGGGATTTCCCTGCTGGTGAAAGACCCTGATGCTTTCCCAGCTTCTGATTTCTGTGACTCCCTTAGGGCTGGGCTTGTCAAATCTGCAAGCTGCAGGTAATGCAGACCCAGTGGATCCAGGAGGGAGGAGCTCTGGGAGAACAAGCGTGATCGGGAGCTGGGGGAAATGTCCCAACACAGTGGCTACAGGCTTCCGAACAAGCTGTGTGGGCAGCACCACTTCCCACATTAGCTGCAGCTGCCCCAGTCCCACCTGCCCTCATGGCCTGACTGAGCTCTGCAGTAGCTCTGCTTAAGCTCTTGCTACTGATACCTTCCTGTCCCTGTGTTACAAGGAGTCTGGACTGCTTCCCTTCCCTCTGTTTCCTTCCCCTGCCCCTTTGCAGCCTCATCAGGTAATTGAAAGGCAAGAGAGGAGCCAGTGCTTTGGCTCTAGGCATTTCTTGATGAGAAACACCACACAAAGGTGACACTGTCACAGGTAAGTATCCTTTCCAGCATGGATCTGGCAGATGAAGTATGCTCACAGCACGTGCATGGAAATTGTACACAGGGCAATCGAAAATTCATAGTCTGAGTGAAGGTGAAATGCTTAGTGTGGCAGAAGCCAATTTCTGTTCTCTTGAATTTGGGTCCCTTATTCTAGGCAAGAAGATTTCAATAACAGAGCACCTGGCAGTACTTTGTTACAGATAATGACCTATTTGCAGTGGAAAGGAACTGTGCTCCCTTCTTGTGCACTTTCAAACTGGAGAAAAAAATTCTGTATCATCATAGCAATCTTGCCAAGCTGGGATAACCCTTCTTATAGTCAAAATTAATTGATAGTGACTCTCCAACTGTTAGAATTGCCTTTTTTGTGCTCTCCACCTGTTTATCTGACTCCTTGACTGTAGTCAGCCTCTTCAGCACCACTGGCATGAAGAGCAGTTGATTTAACTTGTATTTTTCAGAGTCTTATCTCAGAAGTGGATGTCTTCATTTTAGCTCAGCCATGATCTTGTCATTTTGCTTTGATGAGAAGTGATGTTTCTTAGAGTGGGGGGTTGGCATATACACTTGGCAGGAGGGAAGTTCCTTTCCTTCCTTTTCTTTCCCCCTTTCTTCCTTGAGTTGAATTTTTTTTAGTCTCTCTTAAAAATGGCATTTTGTTTACTCACAGTCTTTACTCACATCCCTTCTTCTCACAGTTGTAATTCAGCTTTCCTCTTTGTGCATCTTCAGTGCTGTGGTTTCCTAAAATATCTGAGCAGAACTGAGTTACAAAGGAAGAGGCAGGCCTTCCTTAAGGACCCCTTAACATACAATAAATAAAATGCTGTGAAAAATTTTTATTATCATGAACAAACAGCCACAGCTACTTCAAAATGAAACCCCTAAAGAGATGTTTTCACTTAATGGTAGACCTTTAAAGCCAAGACAATGTTTTCTGGCCTGGGTTTCCCCAGAGGTTTCTCCCTGAAGCCAGCTGAGTTGCAGCTCACTGCCCAGCCCCTCTTTGGGTGGGAACAGAGACTGTGGTGGCAGCAGCAGGCAAAAAAAGCTGAATGAGCTCAGCCCCTTCTCTGCCCAACCTAAGGGTTGACATAGGCCTCCATCACCAGGGCTTCAGGTCACAGCCTCTCCTTAATCACTGCAGTAAAACCAACAGGGAGAAAAAGGGGTTTCCTAATGGTGAGCTGTATCTGAACTTTGTTGTGGTTGGTAGTGGAGCTCACAGTGTTAAACAGGAGAGCTGTACTTGAAGCTTGAGAGTTGGTTTTAGTTCAGCTCATTAATCTAACTGAAGCATTGCTGGCTTCAGCCACAGTCAGGATTAAGTGGGGCAGCAAAACAAACGGAAGCCTGAATATCTGCCCAGGTTATCAGCACCTCCCTTCCACCAGCAAACACCCTGGGACTGATCAGTTCGGGAGATCCTAACCCCTGTTCTGTTGTCTGACTTTTTTATTACTAAAATTCCTCTTTAGGATTTTATTGTGAGGAATATTGACCAGGCCGACATGAAATACACAGAAATGAGAATAAATCATTACCTGTGCTGCCAGCCAGAATTGAGGACAGACAGGGTGGTTTCTCAGTTCATACTGATGATTCACATTTTTTGCTCTTATGTACAGGATTGACAGTTCATCATGACCTGAATAAAACCATCTGTAGATAAAGCGCAGGTGCTGCAATTTGCTGAAGGGTATTTCTGATTATTTTCACCCAGCACTCTTGTTTCCTTATCAATGCCCAAAAGCTTTCCTTCTTTCAAATTTATCCTTTTATTTACTGGGAGGTGAGATGATTTTTAGAAAGCTTTCTTCTCCTGGATGGCTTAATTCAGATAGATCATGTTGACCCTGTTCATGGCTGATCCTCTGTACAATTCAGCACTAAAGCTCAGCTCTTGGGAGGATGTGCTTTTAAATCAGTGAACCTCAGCTTCTCTCCAAGACCTGTACAGATGTTGCACAAGTAACTGTACTCATACCAGGAGGGCTACACCCATGCAAAATAGACATGAACAATGGGGACAATGGGGCTGCACAATGACGAGGAATAATATCTGTTGACCCTCAAGGTGCAGTTTCCCATTTAGGTTTAATCTGATCTGACCATGGGCTGCTGGTGAAATGGTGGTCCTGCTCTTCCTGCCTGCTCCTACCCATACGATCCTGGCACCACCCTTGCACTGGAAGTTGTGATCCTAGAGGCTACAGAAAGAACCTACAGAATTTTCTTTTTCCTTTTTTTTTGTAAATTAGTTTTCTGTAGAATTAACAAGCAAACCCAAATCACTGCCAGAGCAATACCCCTAAGTATGATGCAGAAGATCAACAGGTCATCTAGAAACCTAGAGTTGGACTGGATTAAAGATAATCAGAAAACTGGTTATTCAATACCCACTTTTTACACTACAGCCTCTGGGGATCCACCCCTCCCTCCACCTACCAGTGTAACAATACAAAGCAAGTCTTGCTGGGTAGCCAGCTTAAGAGCAAGGGTAAAGTATCAGCCTTGGTTCTCTGTGCTCATCTCTGCTGCCCACAGCAGTCACCTTGTCTGCATTTCCCATGCTGTCTCCAGCTGCATTTCCACCTGCACAAAGCACCAACCAGAAAATGCTCTTGAGGGAACCTGGGACACTTCCACAAGCTATCTCTCCTTCAGCTATGGTGGAAAAAAGAAATGTGTAATAGAGTGATCTTGTCCTCTGCAGGTTCCTGGGAGGTGGGATGGCTGTGGGGATGAGGGTGACATCCTGATTCCTCAGATTGGAATACTCTTGCCTGTGATGCGGTATGGTGTGGAAGTGAATTTCTTCCTCATGGATGGCTGCCACCCTGTTCTCCTTGAGGCAGTGCAAAGGGACGACAGTTGCAAGAAAGCCTCTGCAGGTGCAGAGGGGGTTGTGCAAAGGTGATGGCCAGGCACATGCAAGTGCACAGGAGAGCCACGGAAGGGGCTCTGAGCAGGAGTACATTTTCCAAGGAGCTTTGTGTGGGAAGCTCATTTGCAAAGAAATGCGGGGAAATGCAGCCTTTGAGGTGTATGCATGTCCTGCAAAGAAGAGACATGCATGCTCAGTAACGCAGTTTGCAAGTGGCAAAACCCAATGCAACATCTCCTGGATGTTGTTTTTACGTACTCAGTCGTCCATTTATATTCTTAAAACCCAGCCTCCTGTGTTTCACCTCTGACATGGGTTTCTTCTCAGGTTAATTCCCTCTGGCTTCTAGGAGAGCGGGATGTGACCCCTCCTGACATTTGTTTAGTGAGTTATGCTTGCCTTCCGGAGAACACAAACAAGCTGCTGGACTTCCTCCCTTTAACTTTAGCTCCAGTCCAGCTCCTTGCTGCACTAACTCTGGCCTCATGCCGATACAGCAGAGATATTGGCATCAGGCTCCTCAACTTCTGCTTGCAAAAGTGCCTAGGAGATTTAGAGTTTGTGCTGTTTTCAATAGGAACTTGCGCCCAACCATATTAAAAGACAAGTAAGTAATCCTCTTGATTTCACTCAAAATGAGACTGTCTTTAAGGATCTGGTCATAATCATTTGAGAAAGTCACTTGGATTTAGGTCTGTAAGTAGTGATGTCCTTTTTAAAAATAAACCCTGTACTCCAAAGACACCCTGTCAATGCCAACATTGTCACTCCTGTCCCACCCTGGCCAGCAGGTAATTTGAGGACTATTATGAGAAAAATAGAAATAATTTCCATTTCACAACAGCCAGACCTGAATGTAATCACTGATGAAACTGTAAGCCCTTCACAATAATGTTTGGAAACCAAAATGAAGCATCCTCTGCTCATGGGAACAGAAATTGTATTCACATAACAAAGAAATTAGGTAAAAGGAAGTATATTGAGGAACTCAGGAAGTGAAAAGTCTTTCATTGCTATATTCTTGCAAGAGCTAATACAAAGCAACATGATTAGTCGGTTCTTCGGCAGCTTCCTATTTCCATCGCCAGACTACTTTAATCTTTATGGTACTAAACACTGTTTTTCTGAAGTTAATCTGAATGAACTTGATGCCTGGCAATGTCCAGCTGAGTCTCTGTGCACAGGTGTAGTACGGAAGATCTGGTGGAGATCAGATTTCAGAGATATCTTTCACACCCATCCACCCCCCTTGCTATCTTAACTTTTCATCTACCTCAGCCACGACGTCTCTTTGAAGAGGTGCTATTTCTTGCATTTTCATTATTGTTTTTCAGTGCTACTTGACCATAGGATGAGGAGCCTATTGATGTGTTACATCTGAGCATCCCAGCTTTCCACCAGGCTGACAACATTAAGGCCAAAGTTCAGGACTATTACTAATGAGTAAATTCCACTTCTAGGACCATTTTGGCGTGTGCAGTAGGGGTGGGCCCAACTCACTTTCTCTTCTTGCAAATGGAGAATTTATTTCTTCATTCCTTCTCATGCCCACAGATTCTAGAGGTAAAGGCTTCTGTACCTTGTCTTCCTTCATGCTCCTGTGGAGGACACTGCCCAGACATTTGTGATTGGAGAGTTTGCCTGAGATGGGTGGCTGCAGCCAAAGCATCCCTGGAGAAGAGCAACTACCAGGATTTCCATATTTACCTATTCTTTCCCTGGAGAGCAGGGGTTCAGTGTCAGTAGTACAACATATTACAATAAGGGCTTTCTTTATTGCCAAAACAACTGTCTGTTTCTAAGGTGATTTTTAATGAAAAGGTGTTTATTAACATTGCAGTCAGAAGGGTAGAGGATGTTCTGCCTTCTCTCATGTTATTTCTCTTTCCCTTCACTTTAAATAATGAGGATAGAATGAAGGACAGGAGAACTGGAGCTGGAGGTGAGGGAGACCATAAACAGAAATGTTTTCAAAGGGAAATTTTCTATTTAGCTTTCTTCATCATGTTTTGCAAAACATTTTCATATTTCAAATGAAAACACAAATTGAAAAGGCCAGGCAGTGTCCTCAGTGGAGACTTGCTGGCTCTGTGCCAGGCTGCCCCCATGGTGAGGGACCCAGACTGGCAGTGGCAGCACAGCTGCTTCTACACCCACTTCTGTTTTGGGGGACAGCACATTCCAGCCTGGTTTGATCTGCAGAGGAAAGGTAGCACAGGGACGTTTGCACTGGGCACCATCTTCCACAAGCATCTCCATATCTGGGCCATTGATTTCAGCCAAGCCGCTTCTCATTTATGATTATCTGAGAGAAAGAGGATGTCCTGAAAATACAGGACCAGCCATGGGCGTAGGCTCATTTCAGTTGTGTTCAAGGCAAGCAGGGACAAGATCTGAGGCATGTGAAGAAGAGAATGAAGAAAATTGGTCTAAAAGCCAAAAGGACATCATAAAAATTATAGCAGTGGTTAAAACCAGCCAGGTACAACAGCTGCCCCTGCTTGTAGATTTGCAAACAAGGCACCCTCCATTCTTCAGCATTGCAAAGAGGGAGATAATTATACAACACACAGAGCCTCCCTCGAAAGTTTAATAAGGACCATGCTGTGTAAGAAAAGCCAAGCTGATGTGAGGGTTCCCTGCTAGGCAGTCACCTGTCCCTGCAGCCAGCAGGCCGGGCAGGGGCGGTGGGTGCTAATCAGGGCTATTGTGCAGACACCTGGTACAGCAGGGGAGAAACCAGGAGGCTGCTACCACCTGATTTCCCTTCACCTGTTTTAATGAGAGCCTCTTGACTCTTCAACACTTTCTCTGTGTCCAGCTTGAGATAGGATTACAGACAATTTCAGGTAGCAGAAGTAATTTGAAATTATGTGTTTCCTCACATTCATCCTGTTTGGACTATTTCTAGTTGGGAACATCTGCTGGATGAATCTGACAATAAAATTGATCAAACATAACCCAGGACAACAGTGGCTGGCATGGCTCACCCAGCAGCATCGATCTGCGTTCTGGGACTCCTGTCCCAGGTGCCATCTGACTGTGCAGCAATTTCCATCTGCAAAGGAAAGATCCTTCTAAAGCAAAATATATATAACGTTGGATCAGATCACTCATCCCAAAAATCCAACATGCCCTTTCCAACAATGGCCAGTGGTGCTTCAGAAAAACATCACCATTTAATGCCCCCCCTTGCCACAAACTAAATAACTGGCTGTATGTGAAGGCTGTCCCTGGGCTTGATGAGTCTCTGCACAGTGATGGCATTGGTGGGACAGGTGGGAGCTGATCCAGCACACCCAGCCAGTGCCACAATGCTGTGCCAGAGAGGGCACAGCAGGAGTCCTGTATCCCAAAGCTAACCAGACCTGTTCCTGAAGTGAGGCATTTCATCATCATTTTCTTCCTGGCTCAGCTACTGCACAAATGTTACTTTCTTACAGTATTTTGGTACTTTCATTTTGGATGCCAGCTGAAATTGGGAAGTGTGGTGGTGGGTAGAAATATATAAAACCTTGGTATCTTCAAAGTGAGAGCCTGAAAATGGGAGAGGTGTCAAGGCAGGTTAATTTAACAGCCTATTGGTGTTGGCAGCATCACTCTTGTTATTCCCAGAGCCATGCACCTTCCTTCTGACCTCACCGACGATGCTCGGCTACTTGCAAGGAAGTAAACAAAAGGGACTCATGGGGACTTTGGTTCCATAGAAACAGCAGGGAAAATGTCCATGCGTGCCAAGTGGAAAAGGACTAAATCAGTGGGGAAGGAAATTTTATTGTCACGAGTTCAAAGGGGATGTTACAAACAAGACAGTGGGGGGAAAAAAAAAGAAAAGGAAAAAAGGAGAACTTCAGAAAGCAGTCCCTGAAGTCAAATCACAAAATACTACTAATGAAACCTTGCCTTAGAGCAGTTGTCAAATATGATGTGTTATTTACATCAACAGTGACTCAGGCAGCATTTACTATTTCCCCTTTAAACACAGCAGGACACTGCCTGCCCTCAGAGATTTGTGGATCCTAACCCTGCAGATGGATGGATGGACCCAGGGCTGGGGAATGGAAGGGAAAACAATGCACCAGGCAAGGGGATGGGAGAGCACGCAGACCAGCAACCACAGCTCCACGTCAGTGTTTGGTGTGAGGGAAACAAGTAAAGGGTGTGATGGCTGTGGTGGACAGAAAGCCTTGAGACATTTCTGCACCGAGGGGCTCTGCAGCCAGGTAAAACATGCTCCTGGTTCCCAGCCAGCAGCTGGGCAGCTCTTGCAGAGCAGGGGACTTGCTGTGGTCTGATCCAGGCTGGTGTGGTGCCAGCAGTGCCTTGGGGCTGGGGTGGGATCGCTTTAAGCTATGCCATCTGGCCATAGTCCCTGGGGCCACAACAACCGGGGCATGCTGGAGGGGAGCAGCCACAGCCAATACCCCTTTCCACTCTGCCAGTGGTGGGAGGGATGGCATCAAGGCTGTCTGGCACAGCCCATGGGGGAGTCCAGAATGGGGTCCCCTGAGACACAACAGGCTTGAGAGTCCGGTCATTGTATCACATCCTAGCAGTGGCAGCATTTGGGTAGCACAGATTTGTAAATAGGAGAGACTATCCAAAGGCTCAAAAGTGGAAATATCTGAAGACTGTAATGAATTTCACTGTGAGCCAAGTACAAACATGCCTTTGCCTCTCTGAGAAGGAGATTTTGGGTTACAAATGCAGAGAGATGGTATAGCTGGGCCACTGATAATTCTTTTATTTTCCAGTGCCTCCTCCAGTTGTGGAAGACTTTCATAAACATGGGAGCAGCAGGAACCTACATTTCACAGGACAAAGGGCTCACTATATTTAAGTGTCACTGATGGCAATGGCTGCATGCCATTGTTACTGTTGCATACTTGTTACTGTACACTTCATGAAGGCTGAATAAAGGCAGTTCTCATACGCCCCATTTTCCTCAAATCTTGAAAGGTGAAAGAGCAAAGTGCTGTTAAGAGGAGGGCAGCCCTTAGGAGGGCTGTGCCCTCCAGTTTGTGGAATAGCACCTGACTGAGTGCCTCCTTCCTCCAAGGAGCCCTGAGCTCCTCACAACCCCATGGAGCAGTGACATGGTTCAAGGGATCAGCAAGGAAATAAAATACAAGGTCCCTGCCTCTCCTGTTGCCATGTAACTGCCACTGCTCATCCAAGATAACCTAGAGAAAGCTTTAGAAATAGTAATTAATTTTGGTAAATCTTCCAGGCTGTGTTGCTCCTGCTTGCACCAGTCTGGTGGCAGTCTACAGAATCTGCAAGCACCTTAATCTAGACCCCCAGCCGCACATGTTTGAGTTGGTTTAAGGGTCGTGGTGCCGAGGTTTGCAACATGCTGCAGCAGGTCTGAGTCACAGCAACAGACTCCATCTTTGCTGAGTGAAACTCCACCAAAAGCATCTTCATTCCTGTAAAGCTGTAGGTTGGTCTCATACCTCCCTTGGAGGTTGCTCCTGCTTGCATATTGGCAAGTGTGGACACTCACAGAGAGGGCACAGGAGTAACTTTAGAAGCTTCTTTTGACCATCAAGCTCAAAGACCTTTGATTTGGGGCTACATGCTCTGAAAGTGGGAGGATATTTTCCAAATTATTCATGCCAAATTCACTCTCCTTTCACCCTCACTGCAGCATACGTGACTGAGCTTGTTATCTTTTCCTCTCAGATAATTATTTGTTCACATCACTCATTGAAACTTTGTGGCATCCTAACACCCTCCATAAGGATCTCTAAGAATCTCTACCAGTGTCAAAAGCATAGGCATGTGCTTTGCAGTGCCAGACTCTTGGAAAGTTATTTTAACAGGCTTCTGCTTTCAATTAGCAAGTAAACTCCTTGGGGCACGAGTCTGGCTTCCCGTCAGTCCTGGCAGGCACTCTGGTACTTTCTAAGCAAATCATCCTCATTCTCATCTTCCTACTCAGGTTGGCAAAAATCCAAAGATAGCACAGATTTCAACCACCCCAAATTCCCCATCTGAAAGGCATGTAAGATGTTGGTGTCTAGGGCTTGTCTTACAGAGAGGAACATCCCTGCACCCTATCTTCAGGACCACTCCCCATGTAACATAGCATTTGAAAGAGGGTTTTTTGGAATCATGTCTCTCAACAGTGCAAACAAGATATGAGAAAGACATAAATCACACCTCTGTGAGCATCACCTGGCTGGGCTTCTCCCCAGCCTCTCCAATTTACTGAGTTGCTGATGCAGTCAGCATTCCCAGTGCTAGCTAGAGCTTTAGCCAATTCAGAAATTGCCTGCTGGGATTTTGACCCCTCCCATCCCCCATGCATTTGTTTGAAGAGATAACTCTTTCTTTATATATATATTTATATATATACTTGCTCTTTGGACGGTGGGGAAACCTTTATTGTTGTCTCTGAGCTTCTGTAGCATAAAGTTCCAGGATTCCTCCATTCCCAGCTGCTGGATTCAGAAAGCTTTTCCTTTTCAAGCTTCCTGTTCACACAGGGTGGGGGTGGGAAGTGGGGGATGAGGGGGGAGGTTAGGCATTGAATAAAAGGAATTAACCATTTCCCTTCTCTGACCTTTGGGAATTTCCGTATGTGAAAGTGGCAGCTTGTGTGTCTAAGAATTATAAATGATGGGACCTTGCAAGTTACTGAATGTATGTGTGACCAAAGACCACAAGCTGCTCCCTGAGTAGGACTGGGAGTGAGGAGGGCAAAGGGGATAAAGAAGAAGCAGGAAAGGCTGTAGATACTGGAAGACCACATGTTTTATAGGAATGAAAACTGCTTATTGTGCTTCAGAGAGCTTGTGCAATTGCAGCTTCCCTCCACCATGCCTTAGTTCATCTCCTGTTCTCAGTACACAGCAAAAAGGAGGCCAGGAAGTAAGTTTCCATGAGAAGCTCTCATGACTCAGATCTCCCTCCTGTAGGGTTTCATCAGTTTCCCTAGAACAGGGTCACCATCCTGAAAGGAAAAGAGCCATCCTGACTTGTGTTTAACTGTATGTGTATTTAATAAACATAGCGTGTGTGTGCACAATTCTTTCTAGGCCCTTAAAATGGACCTGACAGTGCTTGAAAGTGGAACTTGCATTGCTGTTTTTGAGAAACCAGTGTGTGTGCTCTAAGCTATCCTTGCTGCTGGTTCCTGGGCACTAGGCAGACTCAGTGCACACCCCAGCTGGCTCACAGCCACTCCTGTGGCACACCAGTGCGTACACGCGCAACAGAGCCACGGTTTTGCATTTATCAGCACCCATTATCTCTGTTATTTATGAGGAGCACCAAATATCCCTGCAGGGGCACCCTGGTAAACTGGTGTGGTAGTAGCAATTTTGTCCAGGTACATTTCTGTTCTCACTTTTTGTCCTCTTTCCCCCTAATCCATAGGGAAATTTGCTCTTGAGCTTCAATTTCCGTCTTTTTCCTACAGCCACTGAGGCTCATGGGCAAGTGAGGGGATTATATGAGCCTGGAAGGTATAGCCAAGCAGAAAGGAGATGGCAAATACTGGCAGCTGATGAGGGTCAGCAAGATTCGTATGAGTAGCACAGATGAGGCTTCAGGCATGGCCTCATAAAAGCTGGTCTTGGCCTCCCAGGTATCACATCCATTACTTAGTGCTCCCACAAACACACATACAAATGGTGGGACCTATTGCAGGGCTTCAGGCAGAGTGAGCCCTTTTTACTTGCAGGAAGCTGTCTGGGATCACTGAACACGAGGCACTTGCTGAGTTTGTGTCACACTATTTCATGTGCTGAGAAGTGGCTCCAAGCTAAGCATGCACCTTCATGCTGACACCCAAAGCACACCCAGCTCTTCCTTCTGTACCAGCATCGGCAGAGAGATTTCCTAAACAGAGAATTAAAAAAAAAAACTGCTCATACTCACTGCTGGCTGCAATTTGCAAGATGCAGAGGAAAAAATATGTTGCTCAGCAGGGCTGCTGCTGTATCCTGTACAGCATTTCTGTGGAACTAGCCAGGCCCATCTGTCTAAGCGTTTACAAATTCTAAACCTAACAGGGGTGACCTGGGGAGTCCCAGGCCCTGCTGCTTTTCCAGGATGACAGAAACAGACCAAGGATGCCTTATTCCCTGCCAGGCTGCCAGAGGATGGGGATGGAGGGAAGTGGGTGGCCTCTTGCCTTGTAGGAAGCACCAAACAGAAGCACCTAAACTGCATTTAGGGGGAGCCTCAAGGGTGGTTTAGAAAAGAGCTTCTCCTGACCCTTCCTTTTCTTTCTCTGCTGTGGGGATGATGGGGACAGCTAAGATGGAAGC
This sequence comes from Cyanistes caeruleus, assembly GCF_971803275.1. NCBI lineage: Eukaryota > Metazoa > Chordata > Aves > Passeriformes > Paridae > Cyanistes > Cyanistes caeruleus. Next base: position 31,185,346 of record NC_141706.1, on the reverse strand, counting down.
TTGTTTTCACTCTGTAGCTGAGCATCCCTTGTCCACTGCTGCCCTCAGCACTTTCCTCAGTCTGTAGATGCGACAGGGACCAGCCTGCTCATCAAAGGCTTGTTAAGTTACTGCTGTGCTGTGAAAGAGAGGCAAAAAAATCCTGTTGACTGTGACAAATTAGTGAAGTTCAGGGGTGGCGCTCACCCTTTTATTGGAGAGCTGCTTGTGTCTGTGCACTGCTAAAGGGATTAAAGCAGCGTGTGGCATGTTTCTGGTTCTGACAGAAACTTGAACACGCTCTAGCAGAGCTATAAAGAGAAAGGCCATGTCAATGGCAGGAGGGCTGAGGAGGTCTGTGAGTGATTAGCCACACTTGGAAGGTACATAGAGTTGTGAATTGTACATGCAGTGTTAACTGCTGAGGTGCTGAATCCTCCACAGCATTGTGTTTGCAGCTAGAGGAGCCAGCTTTCTTTTCCTGCCTGTATTTTTGGCACAGTGTGCTCTCACAAGGCCTCTGGTGGTGTTACCTCTTGGAGAATGAGGCCCCAGGTGCATGGCTCAGCCCCTATTGCAACAATCTCCTCTGGAGATGGAGAGGGTTTTATGGGGTGAGGGGTGTCTCCATTGCCATCAAACCTTGCTCATTCAGCTAAGCCCAAAGTGAAAGCATCAGATCTTGATCTACACACAAGGAAATTAATAAGATTTTAAAAAAATGGAAAAAAAAGACAATTTATTGGGAGGTAAGACAGTCACCATGCCTAAGGCTCAGCATTCATGTGGGCTTCCAAGGCAACAAGCTGATCATGGATGGGGGGCTAACTTGTACCTGGTTACTCTGAGCTAGATTTTCTAAAGGTTTCAAGAAAATGTGGCACAGTGGCAGCCTGCTCTGAGAATAAGCTCAGAAACTAACCCTACAGCCTAATGCATAACCTGAATGGTATATTCCTAAGGAAACCTGCTTAGTAATAGGAACATGAATGACAAAGATAAGCTGTTAAGAGCAACCTGGCACAACAGACTTGGAGAGATAGGACAGATATGTCTGGAAGGACATCACGTCAAGCACTGCTTTCCCCAAATGTACCCCTAGAGCAGGATTAGTCAGGAGTTCTCCAGATGGAGGGGGCAGGATCCAGACTGGTAATTCATGTATTGAAATAGATTTACATCAGCTCTCCAGGTTATCAGAGCTCACAGCCAGCTGGGTCCAGAAGGTTCTGCAATTGATGAACTGTAAAACTGGAGATGAAATTTAAGTGGAACAAAACACTTCAAACTTCCAGGAAAACTGCTAAGAAAAAAATAATAGACAGGCTATTGGGACAATGAATTCAGATCAGACTGAATAACAAATTTTAGCTGATGCAAGACATAGAGCCATTTCAAGAAGTCAGCAAGAACTCATCATCACGTATCACACTTCTTCCTGCATAATGGCAGCAGTGACAACTTGGTAAGTCTATCTGGTTTCCCAGGAAGCAAAAGTAAACCAGAGATGACTAAAAGACAGGGGACCTGGTGAAAGCAAGAAAAGAAATCAAACAGTAATCCCTAGGAGGAGCGCTCAGGAAAAAGAGATAGAAAAATGCCTCTTCAAAAAAGAGCAACACCAGTGCGAGAGGTGGCAAGAGACCCTCAGATAATGCCTCAGAAATGCAATGCTCTGCTGAGGTAGTTGACAGTAATAAATTTTCCCAGTAGCAAGGTGTAAACTGGAGACAGGGTTTTTCATATTCTTGTGAAAATATTTGAGATTTCAAAAATGCTATTATTCCTATTTATGTCAGAAAAAAAAAAAAGACACCTTTGGACAAAGATCATGAGAAATAATCCAATTTGTTCTTTCCTTTCTGTTGCCTCAACACAAAAATGAAAACAGGTACGCATGTGGGACTAAGATTTGGGTTCATGTCCTAGAATGAGGTGAACTTGCTGACCTCCCAGCCACTAACCCATTTACTAATCTGAGAAAAATCTAGATGCAACTGGAGAGACCGAAAGGTTAAAGGATGAAAAGTGTGTTCTGGGCTCCTCATCTCTCAGCTTCGTGGAGCAAGAAGGAGCAAAGCTGGATACCACCCAGCTTGTCTGTCCTGAGTCCTGACAAAAGCAGACCATGGCAGAGGGGAGCAGGTCAGAACAGTTCAGAGCATCTGAGCTACAGGGACTCAGGAACTTCAAAGACACCTTCCAGTTAGCCAAAACACATGTAGGTTTTTCAGCTAGTTTTCACCAGAGACTTGGGAAATCTACCCCACAGAGTATCTCGGAACTCAAATTGCTCAGCAAATTTCTATTTTTAATGAATCATCATTTGTACCTGCAAAGTTTGAAATATTTTCAGAATTTTTTCACCCAGTTCTTATGTTTATAGCGAATCACAAATAATGAGCAAGGAGAGACACTAATAATACCATAAATATAGAAAAAAAAAATAAATATATATATATATATATATATAGGGAGAGCATGCACAGGACACACCAAGCATATAAACACAAAAGGATTAGAACTTAGGCAATGTCTTGCACTGTAAGAAGAGATGTGGGAGATGCAAGACAAAAAATTAAATCCACTAATTGAAAGCCTGTTTGAAAGATTTGTGGTAGTGGACTCACTAGCCAATCCATTGTACCTTTCAGTGCAATTGCAGAAAAGCTCATGAACCTTGGAGAATGCTGCTGTAGTCAGCATTTCCAAGAAAGGCTGAATGAACACATGTACAGCTGCATTTTGGAGTTTTGTGCAGTTTGTTTTTGTGGGCACCAAAGGAGTGATTTGGGCAAAATTAAAGGAAGAGGCCTGAAACTGACCTGAAAGATCAGATGCTGACTACATTTTTTAAAACATTCATCAAAGAATGCACAGGATGGAGGAAATCACTCATTGTTATTGCTCATAAGAAATAATTTTCTAGCCTTCCTTGCAAATTTGAAAAGCTAAAATACTAATCATCCAAGACACTGTTTAGTCGAAAAGACCAGCTGAGGAAATTCCTACCCAAAGTTGTGCTAGAGAAGGAAAATCAATAAATGGCCCAGGCCTTGACAGTACAGACCCCTTGTGAAGAGCCTTAAGGGCAGACACCTAGAGCCAGGTTCAGACATCAGGCAGCCTTTGAAGACATCAGTGTTCAGAGCATGCTTTTGGCAACATTCCCAGAAGATATTTCAAAGTCTACAAACTACTCTCCATTGTTATATAAATTAGTTACTCCACAGAGCACTTATTCCTACACTTCCAAAGTTACGAGTTACACGTTCAACTGGTAAAAAACTGCACAACCAGTAGATGACTTTTCTTCCTTCCTGTCTAATTCCCCTCTCTCAAGTAAACATTATTCTAGTCACTCAAAGAACTGGTTTACACTAGCAGTCAGTAAGCAAATAACTGGGCTTTGAGAGCCTGACTTCCACTGAGCAAAACATTCAGGTGGATTAATACACCATTTCACTGGCTTGCCAGTAGCCTCAAGCTTTTGATAAGCAAGTGATCTGACCAACACTGAGCCACCAAACCACAGGCAAAAAAAATCTTGCAGCATTTTGAAGCCTCCCTTGGATGCTAGCTTCACATTCCTAACCAAAATGATGCAACATATTATTTTCTGATATTTTTAAGAGTTTGCTTGCTTTGGCACAGTACATTAAACCCCTCAATTCCCAAACTCATATTTACAATATTAGTTGGGAAGTTTTGGGAAATGCACAGGGGATTGTCAGTTGTTGCAGAATTGGGGCATCTCTTGGTTTCTCCCTGGACATGGGAAGTGTCAGTGAACATCCCTTGTCCTTTTATGGTCTTCCTTAGATGCTTTCTTCTGTTGCCTTCTCCTTCTCCAGTGCCATCCTGCTGGCTTTCACCCAGTCGGGCTTCTTGGCTCTCCCACACACAAGGCACTACCCTGGCAGCAGAAACTCTGTCTGCCCAGACTTCCCTACTACCAGTGCCGGTGTCAGTGCAGGCTGCAGCAAGCCTTCCCCCAGTGATGCCTCATCAGACCCCACTGGGGGCAAGAAATGTTGCCTTCCCCTAAAGCCCACTCCATCCAGGCAAATGCAGACCCCAGTCATGTCAGCTTCCCCGCAGCAGTGTCACGTCAGCCCTGCCAGGGCCAGCTGGCTGAGCCAAACTGAATTTAGACTCACTTCCCATCCCCATCTCCAAACCATGAGTCAGGGTGCTCACGCCATCCGCCTGCCGTTGACTGATCCCAGTGGAGGGGTGAAGCATGCTGTGGTTCTGCCCATGGGATGGGGTGCATCTGCTTCCTACAGCTAAAACTGAACCAGAACTACATCGAGCTATGAAAGAGGGTAAATCGAAACAAAACCTCCCCCTGACATATTGCGTGTGGTCAGTCTGACAGCGCTGCACTCTGTATACATGACACACAGCTTCCAGGGAAAAGTACAGGAAGAGGTTAGGGACGAGAATTCCTGCAGCCTGCAATAAAACAAGAGGCTCTGGTTTAACCAGCAGTAAATGTTTCTCAGCTACACAGCACATACTAGTGTATGAGACGTCTCATCCCCCAGAGTCTGTAGCAGACACAGGGTGGATTAATGGAACAGGCATTAAGGATGGGGTGGGTCAGCGACCTGGGTGCATTTTGCAGAGGATGGCAGACATACTGCAAGTGGGAGCTGAGTCTACCCAAATGTGTTCACAATGAGCATTTTGGGATCCTTCTCCTGCAAGCTGAGCTGAACATAGATGTTTTAGCTGGGAATGTGCTCTTCTTCCCCTGCCACATATATTTTCCTCACTAAGCTGCCTTTGTTAACCTAGGGATGTCAGGGAGGGATAGCAAGGACACTTGGGTGATGGGTGTTTGAGATACCCCAGTCCCAGAGCACAGCAGTGCCCTCAGTCACATACAAGCTATTAGTGTACTCTTGGCACCAAAGGAAGGGCATTTTCTTAGAGCACTTCTCTGGAGCAGGTGGTGGAGATCCTGTCTGTCACTTGGCCCTTAGCAGGTGTCCCTTCTGTCCAGGCCAGAGGGCTTTCAAAAGAGCAAATGCTTTGAGCCAGGCTAGTTGACTCTTGCCTGCTGACTGAACAGTGGCATTGATTTTGGTGTCCCTCATGGATCTGACATCTGCAGTTGAAAGTCCTGTGAGCCTGTGAGTGCACTGGCCCTCCCTCTGCCAGGGGCAGCTCCCAACACTGTCACGGGCAGTACTGACTGGCAACACTGCCTGGAGGGTCTGGCTGGACAATGAGCCAAAGCAGTATTTCTGACAGTATGTCCTGCACAATTTAGGCAGGACTTAAAGTTCACCTCCCCAGAGACACTCAGAAGGGAAAACAGACATAGCAATACCTCCAGCAGTGGAAAGGCGGGTGAGCGGAAGACCTGGGAGGTGCACAAGGAGGTCAGCCCAGCCCAAGCCACTCTGCACAGCACACGGATGGGACCCTGGTCTGTTTATCTGTAAACAGGGGCACTGTTCAGCACAAACATGCAATCAGCCTGAGCTTGGGAAGCTTCACATCCTCCTTGGTAACAGCATGATAGAAAATAAGACCTTGGCTTGTTGCCCTGAGTACATTGCTGAAATGGCTGGGTTAGGAGCAAGGAAGAGCTGGAACAGGAAAGTTGAGCTTTGATTTTCAATTCTGGTTACCTCAACAATGTAATTTGGGCAGTCCCAGCAAGGGAGACCCTTGGGGCTGGGTGTCTGGGAAGCATGCAGAGTGCTAGGACAGCTCTGAAAAACTGCTTAGCACCCTGCTTGCTTTCTGGGAAAAGTTGTCTGTAACATCTCAGGTTGCACACTTGAAGGTGCTTTCTGTTGATCACAGGTACTTACAAAGCATCTATTACTCTTTTGTACAAGAACCCTCACAAGTCCCTCTCCTCTTTAGAAGTCAGGCAGAAGTGTCATCCCCATTTGACAAGTGGGGACATGAGGCACAGCAGGATCAAGTGATCACGTAAGAGCCAAAGGCTAAACCTCCACTGGCACAGCTGCTTAGCACAGATCAGAGCCATCTGTGTGAGTCCCAGGATGTATCTGCCCCAGCAGAAGAGCAGCATCCATTTGAGTTCTCATACCAGGGAGACTAAAGCCCAGTCTATTAGTTAGGTGATATTAATTCATGTAACCCTGTGTGACCCCCTGCTCCTTTTCAGCAAATGTGAGTATATCTGCATTAAAGAACTATCAACTGGCAGGAGCAGAACAGCACTGAGACCCCTACTGCTGATGGAAAAGGGACATTTCAGTTTCTAGCTGGTGAGAAACTTTCTATTTACCATCATGGACACAGACAAAACCACTGGACATGCAGCTGTATGAATACAGTAAAACCTAAGCATGAGTGTAATAAACAAACCCTGATATGATAAAGCTTGCAGTCCTGTCCCACGGGTTGAGTTAGTGTTTTCCCTGCAGCAATTTCTTTTAGTTAGCAAGCTTTACCTTATAACTTGCATTCATTAGATTTGCCAGATGCTAATAATTTGCTTTCTTAACACTCATGCACAGACAAGACCATGGTGTTAAGGTTTCACCTGCAGCTTCAGCCGCACAGCAAACAGCAGGGGACATAACACTGACTCCTCAAGCCTGCAAAAGGCTGAGGAGGCTTCACAGTCCCAGATTTGAGTGTTGATACAGCGATCCTCTTGCCACAACCTTCCAGTTCTCACCCACCCTTTACCTGGGGAACCATTCTGTGTGACAGACTGACCAAGGTACACCCAAACCTAGATTCTTGGTGTCAAAAGAGAGAACCATGCCGGTCACTTATTTTACAGGAAAATCCCCATTAAACCTCCATTTCGCTTCCTCCTTAGGAACATCCATGAGTGACTGGCTCACGTTTGCCACAGTATTTCTATGAGGGGCCTGTGAGCTCTGCAGTTCCTCCCCAGCAGGAAGCCAGAGCAGCACTGTAGTCTCTCTGCCAGGCCTTGAGGACAGAGTATGGAAAAGGGGGTTTTGGGAGAAAGCAGCCATATTTTTCCAGTGCACACAGGTTGGTTTATTCCCCGCTCTTATTCCATGGAGAAGTCTTTAGAAGAAGAGACGTGCATGAAATTTGCCTCCTTACATTTACCTTGGGGAATCTTTCCAGACATTGTCCCCAACAGCATCTTATTTCTGAGACATTAAAAAGCCACCCTATTCAAATGCAAATCAAGTCCTTCCTGACAATAACTGTTGAGTAATTTTGACGTCAATACAAGCACTCTAGCCGGACGTTCCAAGAATAGACCTGGTGTTTGGGAACGGAGCAAAAAGGAAGCAACCACAGATAATACACAGGAGCAACTCTTTAAAGGAGAGACTGTGAGGGGAAGATAGCACAGCTGGGGGTATCAGGTACGCATGTACCAGAGGTTTAGAGCAAGGGACACACATGGAAAGCTAAAATGGAGAAGGCTGAGGCTTCCCCAGGCCTAAGGTGAAAATGCTGGGGCTTTCATCTTAGGTGAGTCTACTTGCCCACAGTCAACCCCAAGCTCTTTCCCTTAGGCTGGATTTTGACAACTCCAAGCACTTTCCCATTTGGATCTTGCTTAGGGGCCTCTGCTCTGTGCTGTGTTATATACAATGTACCCTCTGGAAGTTTTCTTCTGCCAAGTGTGTGCTTTGAGGTTCCTAAGGCTGGTTACAGACAGGACACAGAACTTGCTGCCGTCAGAGGGAAAGTCTTTCAACCAGAACTTGATACCAAAAATTCAGCCACAGCACTAGCCCACCCCAAGCAAGAGATGCACACAGCAGATACGGCTGATGGGTTGATAGAGCAAACTGCTGGCCCCCCCAAGGCTCTCCAAGTCAAACAGCATGCTCTAGAGCTGAAGTAGACCCCTTAGGAAACATGATCCAGCAGAGATGCCATTGATGTGCCTGCGTGATCAGAGGAATACATGCAGGGCTTCCCGAGTGCTGTGGCATTTGAGCACTATTTGGAACACAATGGCTTTTCTGCCTGTTTTGGAAATTTCTGACATTCTAAGTACAATTGTATTTGTAATGGTTACATTTGGCCTTTCTGATCTGCTTGCTCATCAGCCAGTAGAGCCCTCAGGTACAAATCTCCTCTTAGCTCTGCCCTGTTCCACTACTTCATCTTGTGCTAATTAATCACTGTGGGCTCTGAGCTTCATAGCATTAACCCATTCACATCTGAAAAGCCTCCCTTTCCCATTCACAATGAGTTGCATATTTATCTGCTAAGGACTAAGTAAACAGTGAAGCCTGAAACCATCACATTATGGTAGGCAATGATTTTATCACCATTCTTTTGCAAAGCTGACATCCAAATTCACAAGGCAAAGCAGTGACAGAGATGGGGAACAGACGTGGTTGCTCAAACCTTGAGTTCTCCTGTAGTCACTAGCAAAAATTCTTCATGAAAATGCTTTCTCATTTGTTCCTGCAAACCCAAGCATACCCTCAGCAGTTTAGTCATGGGTAGGACTGGATTTACATCTTGAGACCTCTTCTGCCTATTTCTAGGAGACTACAGATCTTCTCTTTCTACTAGAAAGTGGCATGGTAAAATGCTACCATGCTGAACACAAAGGTGCCATAAGTCAGTTTATAGATGCCATCTGGTGTTCTTTGGGCCTGCTTCTCTACCGTATCTTGGAGGACGTCACATATCTACATCATGAGAGAGCTGCACTGCATATGCCCCCAAACATGTTCCCCTCCTTCCATACATCTTCTGTCAGCTGTGGAATTCTCAGAGGGGACAGTGAAGACATGGTTGTTCTGTCACTGGCTTGTGTGATGTGTTACAGACCATGGCACAGGGTGACCACATATCTGCACAACCTTCCAGCCAGACTCGGCCCTAGCTTCTCACCTGAATGCTGGTGTTCCCATCTTGACTATGCACAGGGAAGAGAAAAATACCTTACAGATTTCCTATTTCACCCCTCCTTTTATCTTCATACAGGTTTGGAAACATTTCAGTACATTTAAAGGGAGGGGGAGACATGTTCTCCAGTAAATGTAGCTTTATCAGAAGGGGAAAATGAGAGACGGCCGAAAACAAGGTGCACGGTTGCTGAAGCACAGTTGACATATGGACCTCAGAAGAAGTGCTGACCTCACCCTTTCTAATGAATGTGATCTATATTGCTCATACAGAGAAGGCTACTGTCAGGAAATGGAGCACCACCTAACCCTGCTCTGGATCCTCCTGTGGGCTGCAGGGTCCCTGGCAGCTAGAGCCCTGCCTTGCCTTTGGGCAAGGAACGACATGGGCTCTCCTGTGCTGAGGGGCTGGCTCTGGGAGCCCGAGGCACCCCCTCACGCACCTGGGCCTCTCTGGGGCACGTCCAGGCAAGGCCCTACCCTGGCACTGGGCTCCAGACTTTCTTCAGCTGTGTCAAGAGGAGGGAAACCAGCTCCTGAAACCCTTGGCGGAGATTATCTGGACCCTGCAGGTACAAAAACTATCCCCAGGCTCCCCCAGCCCAGGCTTACCATCTCACAACGTTCACTTCATGTTTAAGGTGGACAGACACCCCAGATGCTTTTCAGACGCCCAGTTTCCTCCTCTGGGACGCCTCCAGAAACCTCTCATACCCTTCACCCTCGGGTGAGGCCAGGCAGAGCGGCATCCCCAAGCAGCCATTCCCACACCGCACCCACGCTCCGTGAGTGGCTCCCCGTGCCCGCTGGTGTCTGTGGCGTGTGGCCATCCCCTCCCTGCGGGCTCCCACGCTCCCGGGGGAGACGCAGGCCCGAGCCCAGCAAACACGGGCGCGGGCCTGCGGCAGGCCGGGGCAGCGGGCCGGGCCGGGCGCACAGCGCAGGAAGCACCTGCTCCTGAAGTGACGGCTCTCTTATCTGACCCCAGTCACATCAGGTGGCTTCCTTGTTTGCCTTGGCAGCAGGCCCCCGCGGCCCCCTCCGGCTGCCACTGGCGAGCTGTTCCTCCGCTCCTTTTATTTTTTTTTTTTCTCCCGAAAAAAAAAAAAAAAAGCGCCCATTGATCTAAAGCGAAAAACTCCCAGCGACATTCCCAGGGCACACCTCTGGCCGCCGCTCTCCCTACTTGGGGAAACGGTGGGGAGCAGGGACGAGTGGCATGGGATGTACCCCCTCAATCCCACACTAAAGCTGTCGATGTGCTTGGCCACCATCATGCAATGCAGATTCCTCTCTCCCGTGGAAAAAAACCAAGATGAGGACCCCTGTGCAGGGCTCATGAATGGTGGGAGGCTCTTGGGCCCACTGCGGGCAACAGGAGAGGGACGCGACTTTCCGCAGACCAAGGGTGGCCACGTGGGGCCGTGGCTCCCTCGAGCCAGAGTGTCAGGGCTTAAAAAAATTAAATCGATGCTTGTGGTTCCTCTTCCTTCCCCAGTCCGTCCCTCCCTCGGTCTGGATGATTTACTGAATGACGGCTGGTCGCGGCTGCAGGGCGGCCGTGCCGGGAGCCTCCTCCAGGCAGCACCAGGGGAGAGCCCACCTGGCCCCACCGAAGTGCCGCATGGCATCCCGCCGCCATCCCGGGAGCCAGGAGCTTTCAGGAGCAATTCCCCGCATCTCTTTCCAGCTCTGCCCCAGGGGCAAAGCACAAGGCTGAGAGGGGCGTGGGCGTTTGTGCTGATCTGCATTTCAGCCACAGAAGTTGGCCGGACTCCAAGACGGTGCCGTTTTCAGTTTGACATCCACCTCTTAAATAATCTTCAAAATAAATTTAACCAGGGGGTTAGATATTGACGCATTGAAATGTAGCTCTTCTGCCATGTAAAGATAAGAACAGACTCAGAGCACACAAATATTTTAAAACCATACCCTGGTCAAGAGTCCCCTGTAAGTTTTAGATGTATGACAGAAATTGTTTGTCTTTGGATTTTATGAGACATGCAAAGAACAGTGAACAGCCTTGTAACATATTTTCCTTTTTCCTTTTTTGTTTTTTTTGGTTTTTTTTTGTTAACCTAATCCTTAGTCTTAGTCTCTTCTGAAAATAATTTCTCCAGGGGCAAAGTTTGCAATGAAAAACCACACAGAAAAAACTTTTCATACTTAGTGTACTATGTAAAGAGGACCAATAGGATAATAATAGGGCTGAATATTCATTATGTTAATCAAATGTTAATAAACCATGAGATAGTGTGCAGCTCAGTCTGGCTCTCATCTCCATCTTTCTTCCTTTCTTGTTTGCTTGCTTGTCTCCTCCTTTCTTCTTTTGCTGCTCCTCCTGTCCTAGGAGCAGAGATTGGGGAAGCTATCTTGATCAAGATGACAAGCATTCAGATTGAAAGCATTATTTATTTAAAAGAGTCCTGCAAATAGTAAACACTGTCAAACAGATGTGCAACATCTGTGTAGTTCAGGCAGTTGGTGAGTATTTCTACTTCAACCTTGGGGAAGCCTCAGGTCCAGAAAGAGACAATAGTCGATAATTGGAGAAGCCCCAAACAGATGTGTTCAACTATGCCATGTTCATGACATGAATAATTAAAAGTGAAGACGACCTCACACAACTGTCACCTTAAAATGGAATAATAGTTATGTTTGGGTATCAGTCAGCCTCACAGTTATGTGGACAGTATTTTCATTTCACTGTATTAATTATGCAAGAAAACAAAAAAAAAACAAACCACAAGGCAACATGCACATGATCAGTAAGAGCAAGGGCTTGGGTATAATATCTGTAACCAGAGATGTACCAACATCGTGTGTCTCTAGTTTCAGATAATCACCTGGTGTCAAATCCTTTGTGCTGGGGGTGTGCCGCAGAGCAAGAGATAAGAGACTAAAGCAGTGTGTGGTGCTGAAATACAACCCAGCAGGTGACCCTCTCTGTCTCTCCAGCAGGATCTTGCCTTAGATATACCATGTCTGCTACAGCAGCAGGCGTCCTCTTTGCCTCCTGCACGAGTACCCAGCTGAGCAGTCAGCCAAGCAATATTACTCTGAACACTGTGTGTTATGCCTAAGCTCTGGGGTGCCTCTTTCAGCAGCAGCCTGATGGCTGGGGGTGCTGTGTGCCCTTGGTCCCTGAGCTGGGAAATCCTCATATTGGGGACAAAGCTCTAGTCCCCTTTGCTCTGATGATACTTAGGTGAGTGCAGCACTGGTCTTGTTCTCTTTGGGAAGAGAAGAGACCACTCAAAGAACAGCACAGACACAGCCTTACAGTTCTTGGAGGTGCCCACACAGTGCAGTAGCTCCCCAGACCGCAGCGCTGGAGACTCAGGGTCTGTCAGCAGCACAGTCACAGGAAGCTCGGTCTCTCTCTGCTGGCTGAGCTCTGGGTGGCCAGGTCAGAGCTGCCCTGACCTGGGCTTTCATCACATGTCATGTTGTGGGAGTCACTTAGCAACTGCCCCATGGGAGATGAATATTAACCTCACTAAGTATGGCTGGAAAGGCTGCAGGGTCACTGCAGCAGCCCCGCAGGATTGCTCAGGACAGGCCACAGAGTTAGGAAGAGGTGGGCTGTGTTGGTGGCCCCAGTGAAGGCACAAGCCTTCTGCCAGCCCAGAGGAGGGAGCACACACTACCACAGCTCACTCTGAGTGTTCGTATGACTGCTGGCATCAAGGGACCACCTCTAGCCCTCTTGCTTCTGTCACAGCAATCCAGAACAGCAGTAAGATATGAAAGGCAGCAGTGGTATGCCAGCCCCACTTGCTTGATCTGCAGCTACGCTCAAAGAAGCTGTGCTCCCTCTGAGCCCCAAACCCTGAGTATCCCTCTCTATGGAGAGACAGACACCAGCTCCTTCAGGCATGCAGCCTCCAAAGCTCTTATTTCTTCTCTGTGACCATGCATGTGCCCACTCCTCAGTCTGCCTCTTGACAAAGGTCAACAAAGCACGGACACCCAGACTTGTTGTGCTGCTGCCCCACAGTGCTGCAGGATCTGCTTACTGAGCTGCGCTCACCAGGACTTCCCAAGCAGCAGCAGGGAGTTTTCATCAAGCCAGTTGAAACCAGCAGAGCTTTTCTTTCTGGATCCTGGGTGTTTGGGCCACACTGTGAGACCAGGAACTCTGCTGGGAAAGGTCCCTTTGTACTGGGGAGGCTGCCTGCTGGGTGGGCAGCCAGCAAACTCTGAAATAGTTACAGTTTTAAAGATCGTAGCTTGGGAGTAAGCACTAGTCAAGGGATGGGAAGGAGCTGCAGTCTCTTTTGTACTGAGGGACTTGCACATGGCCTGGCCTTTGCCAAAATGACCCCAAATGAATATTTCCCATTACTCTCAGCCTAGAACAAAAAGTGAAGCTGATGCATGTGGACGTGCCTTAATTTTTCACTGGCATTAGCCTTCTTGGCCCTATTTGTTTTCCTCTCCCACTCTATAAAATCCACTTCACTGCCTGTATTCCCCCTTCCCATCAGTTTCTGTCTTGGATACATTGTCTTTTTCATGTGGTTCATGCTGTATCCTCACCATCGTGAAGGTAAAAACAAAAAGCAAAAACAAAAGGAAAGAAAATAAGACCTCCCAGGAAAATGTTTTTCAAAATACAAACATCTTTTTTCATGCGGCTCCACTGCTCATAGTTATTTTGGGAAGAAATCAGCCCTATAAACTCTACATATCTTCCAAATGTGTAGGAATCCAGGTGGATGAATGCCAGACAGAGAATTCTTAGGCATGTATGAAAGCTGCTGCCCAGGATGCCCCCCAAGCCCCTGCTCAGGGAGACACAAATGCTCCTGCCTTACTTGCTGCAGCTTCCAACCAGGATGAATATTTCAAATGTCCAGGTGTTTGCTTGGAAACCAGTGCCAGCCTAGCTTAATGCCCATGTGCATTGCCTTTGCTTTTGCCCATCTCCGATGGGCTGCCTGTTGAGGGCAGGGGTGGGACTGGAGTGTTCCCTGTATGATGGTGTTAGCTGATGGCTCTGCAGTGGAAAAGCTTAGCCAAGCCGCTTGTCTAAACAGAGCAGATACCTGGATACCAGAGGCTGGAGGAGGGTGCTGGTGTGAAGCTGGGTGCAAGCCTGTGGGTCCTGCTGGGGAGGGCTTTGGGTTTTTTCTTAGGCCAGGTTTCTATGTTTGAGCTGGGGAGCCGGTGACATTGTGGGCAGAGTTCAGGACATCACCAGAAACTGAATTTCTGAATTCATTTGTGTTGAAATAACAAAGGCAATTCCCTCTCAGCATGCCACTTTCCACCCACTCGGCTGCACTTGCTGAGGCTCTGGGGCTCTGCTTCCTCTAACCCATTCCCGGAGCCCCAGCTCTCCCCATAAGCGGTATGGGAGCAACAGATATCAAGTTTCTTTGCTCACCGGGGCTGGAGACTCCTGCCTTCCTCAGTCCTTTACAGAACACAGGAGAAGAGGAGCTCAGCCTGTCTTACAACACCAATCAGGTGCTCCCTCAGGGAATATTTCAACAGCAAGAGGAAGGGGATGCAGCCATAGCAGTTCCCTACCCCAGCTAATGTCACATCCCCAGGGACCGAGACAGCTGCACTCAGGCCAGGTCCACCTTGCCCATTGCAGAGGAGTGCAAAAGCAGGCTGGAGGGAGGAAACAGGACTCTGCACACACTGACTGAGTCACAATGCACAGCTGCTACAGGAGGACTCTGGTTTATAAGCAAGACAAGGATCCATCCCTTCATGAAAGCTGAAAGCAAGCACAGCTTCATTGGAGGAGTTAGATCATGGAATCCCATCTGCATCAAGCACAGCAGAGTATTTCCCTGCAGTATTTCTCCTCCATCAAAAATGCACATACTCCTGCCAAGTAGCTCCTGCCCTGCATATAACACACCCAGCATAAAGTGACTTAGAAAAATTCACGGTATCCCCAAGTCCATGTGGCACTGAGTATGTTGTGACAGTCAAGGTGCAAGTTCCTTGGCCATCATATTGGTGACATATTCCCTCTTGAGGCATGTGGTCCTGATTCTCCATTTCTCACCCCATCATTCTACTCCAGAGGCTTATTTGTTTTGTCCCTCACCAGAATATGCTGCTACATGTTTAAGCTGAGAAAGCAAAATAGCTGACTCAACAGTTGCTGGATTTGGGGAAAGGGAAGGGAGGGATATGCTTTCAGTTTTGACTTTTACCACAAAATGCACATGGAATTCTTCCTGCCAAAAGTGACAAGAAACAGAGCCATAGGTCTTTGCTGGAAACAGAGAGAGAAAGTATCACAGAGCATATATTCCCTTATGCTTGTGTTTCTCTGGTGTTTTCTGGTAACAGCAGTGAGAGGGGGCAATGGATCAGGCAGAAGGTACTGCTGTCCTCCACACAGCTGAGCAGAAGAGGGCTACAACTAAGTACATACAGTGAGCTGAGTAGTAAACATGAAAGCAGACTGAAGTCTACTGCATCCTTGGGCCTCCAGGTTTCATCTGTCTTCTTGGATGTTCTTCCAAGTGTCCCTACCATGTCTTGAAAGATCTAAGCTTTTTGCTCAGGTTTGACCAGGTTGATGGAAAGCCAACAGGAGAGAGCTCAGCATCAAGTCTAATGTTTCCACACCCTATTACTGCTCATGAAAGGCACTACCTTAACAATTCCAGTGCTATCCAGCATACCCAGTATTACACCCAAATATCCTGGCAGGAGAGGTGCCTGCCTAGCACTCAGCCTTGCGCTATGGTCTTTGCCAGAAGGACACTTCCCAACAGATTATTAATTCAGGATCCACTGACACTCACTGTTCTCCTTACTGAGTCTGACACACTTTTCACTCTTTCCTCACTCAGGGGATCATGTGCCATTTGAAGGCAGAGAGACCACACGATGTATGAGTAGGGGGTAGAGCTCTGCAGGGCTGCTGACTTGGCATAGGACTTTTAGAACTGTTTGTGTCTATAGATGAAGCTTTGCATCCCAACTCCACAGAGATGCCTTCCTGTCTCCATGGCAGTCAAGACCTATGGAAAATACCAAGTCATTCACTCAGTGAGAAAGCTAACGAGCTCTGGTAGACTCTATGTCCGTCTGGATATGAACATGCTCCTGGACTTTCTTTCAAAAGAGGAGCAGTACTTTGTTAGCAGGAGAAAAGGCTACTTCTGGGCAGCATGTCCTTGACTGCCTCAGACAAGGTAGCACTACTCAATAGGAAATGCTCTTTGGAATCCATTTGTTCTATAAACAGAAACAAGGAAGGAAGGAAAGAGGGGAGAGAAGGACATGGTGGATGTGTCAAAAACAAAGAAACCCCTTAGAGAATGTATTTAGTTTCCAGTTTATGGTGAGAGCTGCCTTGAAGTTATAGGGCAATACTTATGTTTGGTAGAGCTTCACCAAGTCAGTGCAATTTGAGAGTGGACAAGGCAGGCTCTCCAAGACTCACTCCTGTGGGGAACACTGAGGTTCTTCATTCAGGGCTTTCTACTACAGTCCCCAGCAGCAGCACAGGGTGGCTTGTTGTCCTCACAGCTAACGAGGGACCATGCCAAGGCTACACACTCCTAGGATGGAGAAGGTGCTTGATGTGCATCTGTTTGTCCAGTGAGGAGGAAAGGGAGCCTGCTCAGGTCTCAGAGGGGTTCAGTGATTGCCCAGCAATAGGAGGGGTTATGCTGTGATGGGAGAAGGCAGAGGGACCAGAGTTTTATCATAGCTCAGGAGTGTGAAATGATGTGGATCTTGGTACCCTCTGCTCCTCTCATGCAGCAGTGCAGCAATCAGGTGTAGCCAAGCCACACGTTGCCCCATCCCACAGAGGAACATTTCCCATTGTCCCACTATTATTTTTTTTTTTCCGCCATTACAAATTTTATTACCTCAAAGGTATGGAATTAGGAAATGAAAGATGTGGAAAAATTCCTCAGACCAAAGCACTCATTTCCACCATTTCCACCTTGCCCTGGATTTCCTTCTCGATTAGTTCCAGCGGTGTCCTTGGTTCAAGCCTTGGAGTCATTAAAGTCTTTTTGAAGCTCTAGTGTCTCACACCAGTTCTCATTGCTCAGCAGAATGATGCATCGGGAATAACAAAGTCCACTTTGATCAACTACTTCCATCCTTTACAGCTGCTTCTGTGGGGGTGGTTAATCCCAGCCCTTCCTCCGCTAATAATAAGTGCAGAGCATCAGCTACATCCTTTGTTGTTGTTATTTTCTCTTTTCATTTCCCTTTTTGGGGAGAGCTGAGGAAGGGACTCGATGACTTTGCTCCAGTCTTTGCAGGAGGGGTGGCCATAGCCATAATAGTGGTGGAGAGCATGGATAGCTGGTGGGCTCGGATGGACCGACCTCTCCCCCAGTTGAGGCTGTGAACTAAGCTCCCTGTGCACCTGTTCTGGAAAGCTTTGCAGCACCACTCGTTCCTGAAATCCTACCTACGTGCAGGAGATTAGTGTTTCCTATTGGCAGGGAGCCTTTGGGAGGTGCAGGGCCCTGCAATAGGAAACACAAGGCACAGGGACTTTGCTGGGAATTAGGCCATTTTTTAGCAAATCCTGCAGTCTCTTTGGCTGCTGATCTGGCACCTTGCTCCTCCATGAACTTCTCCTTACAAATTATTCCTGGCCTTTGGTTTCTGTTTTAAGCCAACACTGAACCGGAATTGCTCTTGATTTGCACAATTTAATTGAGAGAAAGAGGAAGCACACTGTTTATTTAAGGACAAATGCCAGCTAAAGAAGAGGAGGTTGAATTATCAGTGACTACCAACTTTTACAGATAAGATTCCAGCGTCTAGACCTACAGCACACTGTGTTTTGAGGACTGCAGAGAAAAGTCTTGGATGTGAAAAACACCCCCTAGAAGAAGAGCATTTCAGGGCAGAAGCAGAGCTGCAAATGCCTGGTACCACATCCTGGTAATGGCTGACACAGTCTGGGCTATGCATTATACACACTGCCTTCGAGGAGAGGGCATCATACCTTTTAAACCTAATCTCTGTCTTTACTGAAACCAAATCTTTCTCTTTACTGATACCTGGAGTATATCCTGGTATGCATATGCACCTCCAGTTTAGTCTTCCCAGTCCCAATGCACTACTGGCATACCAAGCTCCATCCAGACTGGCCCTGGTATGATGAGGGAAGGATTGGGCATGCCTAGCAATAGGAAAGTGAAAGAGGAGAGAGGTGGTTGTTACCATTAGTTTCTGCCCCAGGCAGAGGTGAAAGGGGGAGAGAAAAGCCCAAGTTCTGAATGGAACAGATTGGTATTTTCTGTGACATCTAGTCTGGGGAAAGACCAGCTTGTTTGGGGCAGACTGTGGCATCAGGCTGTTCTACGAGTTTTTCGGCCTTCCTATGGATTGAAAGTGCACTGACAAACTGAACAGAATTTAATCAGGAGACCTAAACCAAAGAAAATAATTTGCTTTTTCAGTCTGAATGTAGCAGATACACTTTGATTTCTAATGATATTAGATCTCTGGAAAATGGCTTCAAATTCTGAGAAATCAGGAGAACTATGTAACAAATGTGTTGTGCTTCCCACCAAAGTTTCCTAGTAATGAACTGGTCTAGACATAAACAGATAAAAACAAAATAGTCTGACAAAACAGGCTGAAATTTGCAGCTACTTTGGAGGAAAAAACTAGACATCCTTGGCAAGGTTCATGGCCTGAAAACCACATGTTCCTCTTGTAGGGCTGGAAGAGGCTAGGAAGAATGAGTAAGGAAGATGACACCAACAGCTCTAAGAAATGGCTCCAGGAAGACACGACCATCATTGCACAGGTTAGAGCTGTTTCACATTCCAGTCGCATCTGGATTTCACTTGCCATTTCACTGGAAAGGCATGTTCCAGGAGTGAAATGACCAACCTTTCTCAGAGATCCCTATTTAGAAAACATATTGAAGGTGCACTTCTGACATTGGCAGGCAGTAAAGCTGTGTGTATACGATTCCGATGTAAATGCAGAGAAATGCATACCAACAAACATTGTGTTCCATGCCTGCACATTCCTACATATCATAGAGATCAGGTTTGTTAGCCTGGAAGATGGGGACACAGTGATAAAGTATAATCCAGATTCACCCCTGGTCATCTTTGAAGCCAATAGGAAAAGGATTATTTAAACCTGCTCATCTGATCTGGTCTAATTTACAGGAAATGAATGATTTTAAATCTGGGTCCAAGCTGAGCTTCCTTCATGGTAGAAGACATTTGGATTGAGTTTCTGCCACACTGCTGGCAGCACCCAGGAAAGCTAGTTTAAAGCAATGGTGCACATATCCTGAAACTAATCCATGCCCAGTGGCCACCTATTTACAGCTGTAGTGTCTTCTGAGTTTTTCACCTGAACAAACTGTCCCTGGGATTGATAATTCACTCTTTTATACCTGTCCTGTGCAGTGAGAGGGTGGATGTGAGCAGACACGTTGCAAAATTGCTGCAGGACTCCTTGTAAGGCCTGTCTGCAATACACAGTGATAGTTCAACTCAATTTCCTCTGCTTGCATGCAGTGTCATCAAAGGTTAGGAGATCTGACAACTAATGTCCCCACAGGGGTGGCACTTGCATCTGCTCCTGTTGTCTGCTGGGCTACAGATGTGCTGAGGAGGGTGTGATTGCAACTATCCTCCCTTTTCATGCATCTCAAAGCTTGGAAACACTGATGAAGTCAGTCACCAGTTATTACCAAATGTAACTCAAGTCAATTCACTAAACTTCCTAATTCCCCCTCTGAAATCAGTATTGAGAATAGAATAAGGCTGATGTGTGTTTTTCTATCATGTGCTAACTTGTTCTGCTATCCTGTGAAGGAACTTGTTTTCTTCTCCTTGAAGAGACAGTTCCACCTAAACCAGGACTGGACACTGAAGTAAATCGGGCAGGAGAATACACTTCCCGTTTATAAAAATATCCTTCCTGTGTGGAAGAGCCCTCTTCCTGCAAACACTCATCTGTGTACAGCATCCCGGACCTGTTTCTGTGTGGACACAGGCAGAGCCACTGGGGGCAGGGAGTACAGCTATTACAGATATTCCATCAGCCTGAAGTACCAAAGAAATGAACATATTGGTTGTAACACCTCTGGAAATCAAACACAGCCCCAAGCAACCCCAGGAGTAACTCAAGATGCCATCCTTCTGGAATGAAGGGCTTTATCTCTGGCTTACAGTTAAATCTATCTGTGACAACTTCCGGAACCAGTGTCTCGCTGCCATGAACTTATTTCACCAACTTATACACAGTGTATCTGCCTCTTGTGATTTGGTTGTGGCTCATGGCTCACACGTTCACAGAAGCTGAGGATTTGAGCTGTGTGTATGAACTGATACATTAAAAATAAAATTAAATCTCAAAAGGTGGTGAGCTGTATGTTTCTGTTAATATCCCTCATTAGGAGTTTTCCTGTAACTTCTGAAAGGACCTTGTTAAGATCTTCATCAGGCTGGATGTCTTAATCCACTCTCCCCTCAGGTGGCCTCTCCTCTCATGCACATCAAGAGATTAATGGTGAAAGGACTGCATCCCTCCATCTGCCATGGCTCCCAATAGCAGCCCAAGACCCTGCCAAACTTCAGGGCTCAACAGACAGACTTCTTCAATAACAAGTTTATGAAAGGCCCCAGCCACCATTTCACCTTTCCTCCCTGGTTTCATCATTTACCCCTTTAAAGACTACCTCTGCTCTATGTCTTTCCAAGTCCTTTGGAGCATGTGTAGCACGGTGTCTGAAATAGCTTCTCGTAGGCTCACCTGTGCTGTTTTTCTTTCCCTCTTGGATGGCTCCTCCTTGCACTGTTCTATGTTGGAAATCAATGTTGGCTGTCACCACCTAGCCAACATGTTCTGGCACCTCATCCCAGGTCGGAGTAGCACTCAGATGGTTAATTTATTATCTTTTCCCTCATCACAAGAATGTTAATTTCTGCCATTATTCGAGTTGCCATTAAGGGAATTGGTGACCTCAATGCACCAGCATTTATCACTTTATGGCCACACAGTATTGAGAAGCGCTGGTTGGAAGGCAAGATACTAGGTCGAGGAAAGTTCACCTGGCTGGGGCAGTGCCTGCTCTTTGGTCTTTTCCTGCCAGTGTCACTTCCCACAGTCCTCACTGGCTCCCCAGACACTGCTTCCCTGGGGATGAAGCTGTCTAAAGGTGGGTGCTCCCTGGCTGGGGGCTCCTGCTCCGAGGTGGCAGGGCCATGGGCAGCAGACAGTCCCCGTGGCCGCACCTGCCTTGCGGGGCAGGTGTGCTGCAGCAAACCCTGTCTCTGCTGCCCGGGCCCTGCCGCGGCTGCCGGGACCCCCCAGCGCTCTTCCGCCCTGCTCGCCCAGATTTCCTTCACGGGGAAAACAGGATACAAGCGGAGGGGGAGGGGAGCGGAGCGTGCCTCCGGCTCATCCTGACACGGAGGTGACAAACACAAACATGCCCATCTGCACGGGGAGCGCCGCCGGCTCCCACGCTGGATGTGCTCGCCCCTCTGCTGAGCCCAGGGAGAGGCGCAGGAGACCGTGCTCCTAAATTTGGCACCTGTGTTTTGGCTTGGGACCAGCAGTACAAGCATCCCCTTTCATCTTCTCTTCCTGCTCCCCAGTTTTGGACAATTGTCTCCCCAGTTGAAGTAGCCGATGATTTGACGGGTGCTCGCCCTCAGTTTGCCAAGTTGCCAAGCAACATAATCGTGTTCACTGGGCTCGGCAGCAGAGCTGGGATGCAGACGAAGTCCAACTCCTTACCATACCACGCCTAAAGAAATTGAACATGTTGGCTTGAGGGAATCAGGGACTGGCCTGTTGTCATGTTAGATGCCATCTGTTCAAAGTTCATGTCATGCCTGAGTCTGTTGACAATGTCCAGGGGGGAAAAAAGAGAACCCAATCTTCTCTTGGTTATTTGTGGTAAGACCAGAGGACTAAAAAAGCAGTTTGTGTGTTTTTTGGCTACTGAAATCAGCAGATCTGCCTCTGCATGCACATAAGGATCAGACTGGGCAAGTTCTATTTATGCAAAAAGCACTTTGCAGAGGACAACTGCACTTTAACACCATTCCCGTAAGAAAAGGAAGGAAAAAATGGCCTAAGCATTTGAAAGAAAAACCCATTTCCTGTAAGGAGGTTCAGCCAGTGGAGATTATACCTCTGCTGCCTGTATACCAGTGCATTTTAGCCTCAGACATGACTGCCCATGTGAAAAGGCAGGAACTGTGGTGTCCTCCAAAAGGCGGCACATTTCCTGGTGACCTTTGTGCTCATCATCATGAAATCAGCTGGTATTATGATGGGGTTTCAAAAGGCACTCCCATCCCAAACATTGCTCTGGATTTGTGACCTTTATTCTGCTTGTGACACCTGAACCTTTCTAATCCTGCCCAGACTCCTGCCCAGTCTTTCCTGGACACC
The DNA here is from genome assembly GCF_971803275.1 of Cyanistes caeruleus. Classification (NCBI taxonomy): domain Eukaryota; kingdom Metazoa; phylum Chordata; class Aves; order Passeriformes; family Paridae; genus Cyanistes; species Cyanistes caeruleus. The sequence continues at coordinate 31,163,114 of NC_141706.1, read as the reverse complement.
TGAGAAACTGCAACTTGGCAAAGGAAAGGCACCAGTTTTACCTACTGTTTGTTCAAAATGTCCAGGGTAACTTCTGCCCCCAAATCCATCTTCTCTTCATAACTGTGGAACAGCTGATAATCCCTCTCCACTTCCAGAGACCTGGGGCTATAATTTGCTCCTGTAAAGAGCATGAGGGGCTAAGCTGGTCCTGGGCACAAGAACCTGCAAAACTGTCCACAACTGGGGTCTGGGCATTGGGAAAGAGACAAGAAATTTGATTTAGAAAAGACACTTTAAAGCTCACCTCAAACTGTTAATTGGCGTCCCACATTGCTGAAGCACAGCCCTGCCAGGAGAGCCACCCAATATAAGTCACTTTTAACTTCAAGGAGAATTCTGTGAGAAACAGAAAAAGGGCTTTTTTTTCTGGATTACCCTGAGAAGCATAGGCAGCTATTTGGCAGAATGGAGATAGGAGATGTTGTAGGGCAGGTAGCCAGCCTCTCCTGCCACAGCCACAAAAGATAATATAAACACCTTGATCCTATAAGGAAAGAGTTGATCCTTGCTTGTGCTATGCTAGTTATGAGCAGTTAGGATAGATATCATACAGAGTCTAGGTTTTAATTGATAAAGAATGCTGGAGGGGCACCTCCTGCCTTTTACATATACAAGAGATTACATCAAAATTCCTGGCCACATTGCCACACTGAGACCATCCCCCAGTTACTTCTGGGAAGTGGGACAATCTGAAAAAACATGGAGAGGAACATCTGGGAAGTAAACTGTCCTGTCCAAAGTTTACATTTCAGCTCAGCCCAAACCATTCAGATAAAATGAGAGCTGCCTCATGTTGTTAACCTCAGAGGCACTTGGAATCAAACATTTGTGTCAGATCCAAATAAAATAAAAATCAGTCTCAAAATGCAGCCTAAAATGCAAATTAAGTCAGAATGGAAACCAGTTGTTTAAAAGATTAATCATATATAGAAAGGAGAAAAAAAAAAAAAAAAAGGCAGACCAATCATGCTATTTGCTTGATGAACCTTAAGAGGTTCCCCATCACTTCCTGCATCTAAAAGTTTGATGTTTTTACTCCCTGCAAAGCGAGTTAGAGAGGGGCTCTGTGTTGGCTCAGTTGATGCTGCCCTCAGTTCAGCTGTCCCATCTCTTCCTGTTGCTGGGCCTTAATGACGCCTTTTCCAAGACGCTGAATGAGCAAGACAGCAATCCCAAAATTTGAACCCCAAGTCTCACAATGCAAGAACTAAGAGTCAGAGCAGCTTTACCTAGCTGAAACCCTGCCAGGCTCATGTCAGTGTAATGTAGTATGGGCTGGGGGCTGTCGTGGCTTGCACAAGGCTCTGTACAGGTACAGCTGTACAAGGCTGCAGCCGTGAGGCCAACAGCTCCGCTTGGGTTACCTGGAGGAGCGTGGTATCCACTAAGAGCAAGCAAGCAACGATGTGGAGCTTGGCATGGGCAGAAAAATCTGGCTCAAACGCTGGAAAAGCCCATGGGAGCTTAGCTCATGCTGAGTTCCACGTTGCTCCAGCTCACCTGCTACTGCTGGCCGAGCCATCCCACCGCTGTTGCTGGCAGGTCTGCATCGTGTGGTGCAGCTGCTCTTGCCATAGGGCTTTAATACCTGGGGGGTTCATCCCATAGCCCTCCCTCTCCTAAATATTTTTTGCCCCCACTGCTGACTTTATGAGTGCTATTCTAGAGCCGGGGTTATCTGAGGACATATTCTGAAGGATCAGTACTTTGAAAAGTGCACTTGTGAAAATCCAGGACTAGTTCTCCGCTGCTAACTCCACCCAGATGAAACTTGTTGGTGTCATTCCTGACTGATGTTAGAATAAGTAAAAGCAGACTTGAGCCTTCAGTTTCTGCATGCTTAGAAGATTTTCTGTTTTCCTTCGTGGAAGAAATGTTTGAATTAATTGTTACACTTGCATAACATTATGCTGAAGTGCATTTTTTCCACTGTAAAATTTCTAGATGAAAGAGCGAAGTTAGAGTGAAGTTATACAATAAAGAACCAAAGAGAAAATGTATGGAAGATCTGCAGAAAATACCCTCATAACACATTAGAAATGCCACAATTTTGAAGTTAAAAAAACAATAAAAGAGCTCCAAATGCAAAATAACAAATATTAGGGAAAGTATACACCCTTAATGCTGGCCCAAAATAAAGCCTGAACAGGAAAGAGTTGTGAAAGAAGTGAACAAATAAAAATCTACTCTAGGACTTTTCCTGAAAAACGAGTATCAGTTAAGTATGAATTGTAAACACTCCAATGGCATTATCTCACTACAACTATTCGTGGAGCAGGTGGAGAGCAGAGTGTACCCATCCACTGCCCCGTGCAGCAGGTGCTGTGCCTCTGCCCTCCACGGGGTGAAGCGCAGCGCTGGAGGAGGACAGGGCGGTATGGTGCCTGGCAGCTGTGCTTCATGCCTTGGCTGACACTCCCTGCTCCTCCTTCTCGCCCAGGAGCCAGAAGATGCTGCTGCACTTCCTCACAGCCAGGGTTGGGTATAAGGGACAGAGAGAGGAAACACAGCCCTTCTGAGGCCGTGCACTTACTCTGGCTCACATCAATTATCCTTATTTACCTACGGTCCCACAGGCAGGCTTATGAAAAGGACCTGTCCGCTTTGGCTGCACACTTGAGACACATCCTGCACACTGCTTTCCCAGCTGGGCCCATCCCATCCCGGCCAGTGACTCAACTGTGAGAGAGATGGAAGTGTCACATACCCCATCATCCTGAGTCACAAGCTATTATTGTCACACGCAGGTGGACAATGCTGGTGAGAGGAATTTCTCCACGGTTGCCAGAAAAAGGATCACCATCTCCACATCAGCACTGTAAAAATAGACACTTCTCTTTGGGAATTGCTACTTCAGATTGATTTCTAGAAGCTTGTGGCCTCCTGACAGAGATGGGATTAATTAGTCTTGATGTAAAAGAAGCTCAGGGATCATGTGCTGGCAGTAAACCTTGGGGAAAGGCACGTTTGGAAGTTCTGTCTGGGTTCAGGTTCACTTGCCCTTAGCCAACCCCACAAAGTGTGCACATCTGGATGTTGTATGGGACGAGTGCTGGCTACAGAGCAGATCTGCAGTATCATGCTGTACGTGGCTTCAGCAAAGTTGCCTTTGCCAAACTGAAAACTTCCTGATTTATTAGCTTTGATCTCTTTGGCAGACGAGCATTTCAGCGCTTAACATTTTGCAAGAAAGCCCTGACTACACTGGCTCCTGATGACGTCCCCTGCATTTTCATTTTGGGAGGATTATTTTCTGCGCTCTCCAAGCGTCAGTCAGGAGTGCCCCAAGAGTTCAGGAGGGAACAAACAGGGCCATTTCCCCTCCAGGTGCCGGGGACTTCCAGGCGAACCGAGCTTATGCAGAGAGCACAGCGGGCCGCAGATCCCAGCCCGGGCCCGTGGCCTCTCCGCCAGCGGCTGCCTACGTGAGTTCCCAGCTCCCTCCGGAGGTGCCAGGGAATCCCGGGCTCCGTTTCCTAGGGCAAGGTTTAAATCTGAAGCAGGTTTTGGCTGCGGGCTGCTCACGGCTCCCAGCCGTTTCCTGAGGAAACCGAGGCTGATGGCACCGCTCCGCCGTGCTCGGTGCCGTCCTTCCGCAGCCCCGGGACAGCTGGTGCGGCACAGCCGCGGCCCCTTGGCCGGCCCGGCCCGGCTGCGGGCGGCGCCGCGCACCTGAGGCCGCACACGGAGCCGGGGCCGCGCCCGCCGCCCCCGAGCCCCGGCCCGGCCCTCGGTACCCCCCTAGCGGCCGCGGCTGCCCCGACCCGCCGGCCCTTGCCGTGCGCAGGCCGCTGGAAACACCACAGACCCCTCGGGGAGGCAGGCAGAGTCCTCCGCGGTGCCTGCAGGAGCCCAGGGCAACAGTCCCCTGCTGGATAGAGGAGCATTAGCCCCGGTACGGTGCCTGCGCCTGGCTGGGCTGTCACCCCGAGTGTCCTTAAAAAAAAAGCTGCAGGCGCTGCCCCAGCCCGAGCTGTGCCTTGGTGCGGCTGAGGAGATCTAAGGTTCCCCCAAGAGCCATAGGCTGCAGGGAAAGGCCGTGTTTAGCTCACAGGGGCCTTCCCAGATTGCACCAGCACTATGGCAGGATCCTGGCTTTCCCTGCAGTGTGTGATAGCAGCTACATACCCACTGCCAACCCCAGCTCTGAGACTACACAGATGTTTTCCACCTCAACCCCAATGACCTCCTCAGATGTTACAGCATCCTACCTGCTTCCCAAGGTAGGATGGGAAACAAACAGCTGCATCTCTCGGATGTCTCCAGTCGAGAGGAGACCAATTATAACCTGGTTTCTGTCCCTGGTTTATGCTCTCCCAAATGGGCCAGACTCTGACATCTCAACACAGGGAAGTTTCATCTGTCCCCTTCTCGTTGGTCATTTTGTGGCTGCAGAGACCATGCTGCTGGAGCTACTGCTCTGTTTTCTGCAAGGGAGAATGCATCTTCCTATGCAAGGCTGGTTCCCAGGTTGGACTGCACTCTTAACACTCATTTACCACCTCTTGACTCTCATTAGTGTTTGTTTTTTCAGCAAACCTCCAACTGATGAGTGAGAAAATCAGATCTTCTTCCCTGGTTCTTTTACTGTAGTTGAAAACAGCTCAGAGATGCAGTCAGGGAGCCCCTCTGAATGACAAAGAGAAAGTAGGTTTGTGAAGCTGTGGTAGAACAGGATTTGTCTGAAACAGGGATTGGGGCAGGGTTTACTTTGCATTATGTTTAGAGCAAAGATCAGAGCTGAGTCTTATTTTAATTCCTGACCTGTTAGACATCTCAGCTTCAACATTGCTCATGCTTAGCCAACATAAATAATCTATAAGCTCCTCAGATCTGAAGGGGATTTTTGTAGTTGGAGAAGTCCAGGGTGCATTCTTCTCTACCTAGGAGATTTTGAATTTCATGAACCCAGTCTAGATTTAGCCTTAATTTGAAGGATGTGTAGACTGGATGTCCTGTTGGAAATGCATGGAAAACTGCCTGCTGACCTGACCTGTGCTTGCATTTCACCCACAGCAGCTGCAGCCTGATTGGCGCATTAAACACTTTCAAGTCATATTCTCCTGTATAAAGAAATATCCTGAGTTGTGTTGTCTGTGAGCAGGAGGGGAATGACCTCTTGGGTCAGTGTTTATTGCAATAGTTATAAGAAACCAAGGAGTGACTCCATAAGGAGGGGCATGATCCAAGGACAATGCCTCTGGTAGGGTGAGAACCTCTCCCGGTTTGGAGAACCCTGCCTGAAATGGCAAGAGCATGGCTTGAGGGATTGCTGCTTCCATCTGCCATTGGTATACTCTACAATCTTACACTTCCCACTGTAAAGCAGGGACAATTGCACTGTGTTTTGCAAGACCCCAGTGTGACTTAACTTGATAGAGCTTGCATTATGCTGTGGGATTCTGCAGCAGATCAGCCATGTGTGGCTCAGAAGAGAAGGCAAGTCAGTCACTTCTCTTAGCCTGCAGTGACAGCAGTGCCAGGATGCAGATACTGCTTTGTGAATCCTTCTGAGACCCTGGCCTGCACAAACTGGCACTTGGAAATAGTCTCCAGCTTGTTCAGTCTCCACATTCACATGTCTACCTCCAGTCTCTGACCTAGAATTCTGTTGTCATTCCACACACAATAATATCATTCACATGTTAGGCCATGGGCTTTTCAAGGTCAGTGCCATCAATATGTGTAAAGCCCTAGAGGACAATAAAAGGTTGATAAATCACATGGCAAATTAGGAAAAGGCCCTCAAGGGTTGCAAAATGTACCAGATCCACTTATCACAACCCTTTATGATAGTTTCTGTGAATCCTTGGTAGTAAATATCCTGCTTACAGTGCTAAAGTTGTTTTCTCATTGTGTGGTAGCAGGCAGCTGTCAATCCCAGCCACTTCTCATACAAACCTGACATCATCCTTTCTTTCTCTTGACAGGAACAACTAGAGTCACTCACCCTGCAGAGCTGAGCAATCTCTTCTGCTTTCAAAGCTCATGAGACACAAGTGAGGGCTCTGAAGAAATGATGCTGAATCCCTTTGGATTGTGCCAAGATGCTTCCACTTGCTGAGGAACACGTTTGGTATTGTCAGCTTGGTATGCAGCTGAAGAGCAAATGACTGGACACTCAGAGACATAGCAGGAGCCAACGATGCCAGGCTTTGGCACACATAGACTGGGAGGCTATAAAAGCTGAAGGTTTCCATTCTTGCGGGTCCTTCCTTGGAGGCACACAGCTCAAGTTGTTTTTTTGTTGTTGCACCATGATGAAATTATTTTAAGGATCCTGACGTCTGAGAGTCTGCTATGGAAAATCTGGGGATGAGCTGGTAAGGAAACCTGGTCTGACTGGGATGGGGAGATGTGTGTAGCCATAAAGGTACCTTGGTCCCAGCTCAGGTGGTGCAAGTGTGGCTCCTGGGTGGTCACACAGGAAAGTTTCCTCAACACCCTCCTTGCTTTCCAGGGTCAGCAACTAGGACAGCAGCCAGAGGTGCTTTGGGAATGGTAGGGCAGGGCAATATTTATGAGACACCTGTACAACAGTGGTGTGGCTGGGGCAATCTAGGATCTAGGTTCCCTCATGCTACTAAAATTAATGTTGCTAACCACTGGTATATTGCCTTCTCTGTCAAATCTTTGTCTCTTGCACAGTTTTGTCCTGTCTAGCAGCTCTAGGCATGACACAAGAATTAACACAACTGGTATGGACATGAGTGGCTCAATGCCCCAGGTTCATTTAATTTAGTAGTACAGGATTTGCTGCCTCTTGGAAGAAAGGAACACAGACATTTTACCTGTCCTAAGCATCTGATTCCTGGATGGAAGGTGGCCATCCATTCAGTTTAGCAGAGGAGGGTCTAACACACCACTGAGCAGCACAGGCACATCCAGCAAACACACTCCTTTCTACCCATCCATCAGGGTGGGATTCACCTCCCCTGAGAAGAATTATGTCTCCCTGCAGAAGGGTCAAGGAGGGCAGACACCTCCAGGAGATGATTCCTTCCACCTTGGCCAATGCTAGGTGGCTAATCTGAGTCTGGCTGAAAGGAGATGTTTTCTCACGGCTCATGGGCTGGGATATGCCAAAAGGGTGGTTTGTGTCCTCCAGACAGAGAACAATTCTCCCCAAATGATATGGACACAGCAGACAAGTGAAACATTCCCTGAGGAAGAAATGGCCCAGTTATCTTCATCCTGTTAGCTCTGTTCCTGCCACACTGGGTCCAGTGTCACTTGGAGATAAAGAGCAAGTGCCTTATTATCACCACCATGTCTGCCCTTGAGGGTTTATTCTTTCACCCCCTCCTGTCTTTGTTTCTTTCCCCCTTCCCTGATTTTTTTTCTGTGTTGTCTCCCTACTTCCTACCATGCAATTCCCACTTCCCATATGGATTTCATTCCTACCCTGTCCCCATCCTGTCTGCTAAAATAATCAGCAGTGAAACCCTGAATATGGCTGTTCACATTGTTTCCATGGGACTCGGTGGCAAGTCTCCTAGTGCGATGAATGAAGGCAGGACGCACTTCTCAGAGCCATTGTTTCAAGCTGTCTGCTGTCTCAGGAAAGCACTGCCAGCTCCATTTACACTGAGTCCTTGACTACTGTGTTTTCTCCTCCATCTGCTGTGAGTAAGAAAATAATCAGGTCCTTGCAATTTAAACAGTGGCTTCTTAGTTTGTGAAGTGGATGCTTCATCACCATGCTTCCCATGGGCCAGAGTTGATCCATGGGGAGGATGTCAGATGAGAGTATCATGAGGTGGTCCTTTGAAAGCAGCCACAGACTATATTCAGTCCCTGATGTGGTTGTTAAGAGCAGGAATCTGGCTCATGACTGTGGAATAGGATTGACAAACCTGAATCGAGGCTCTCCTCCTCCCTGGAAGCCTTGATGTCATGTTTATCACATTTAGAGTTTTCAGTCAATTGAAAGCATGGAAGGAGACAGCCCACATGTGTTTGGAGAGAGCTGCATAGACACCTCCTAACTCAGAATAACAATAATGAAAACATGCTGCAGCACCTTTTAGCTATGACACACAGTACCTCCAGTCTGTGCTGGTCATTTGAAACATTTTAGTACATAATCTAAAACTGCCCACAAGGAAACAGAAATTATGGTAGATGAACTTGGAAGATACCGGTAGGATTTGCAGGTTATAAAATTGTTTCTTTTTGGACATTTCATACTGTTTTAATAGCTTCCAGGCTTCCAGCATACAGAAACTGGCAGGACCTTGCCCAATGCCTGAATAGCTGAACTGTACAGTTTACAAACATGATTCACAAAAAGAAGACTAAGTGGAATCTGAATACAGACGTAACAAAAGTGAGTATGAAGTGAGACATCCTATCTGCTGAAGAAACCAGTTTCCTGGTAATTTACCAGTTCAAGTACCAGTTTTCTGGTAACTGAAAATTCAAGGCAGTCTCATCTATTTCAGTGAAAACATCTTCCCATACCAGGAGAATAGCTTCCCATCCATGTCCTGTCCAGTGTTGAAGAAATTTGTTCTGTCTGCTACTGCTCTTCCCCTTTTGATGCAAGCAATGGATCAACATTCTTCTGTGCAGTTTGCATATGCTCTCAAGTGTGTAGATAGGGGCCCTGGTATAACAGAGCCTGGAGGGTCCCAACCTCCTATCCTAAACAAGAGGTTCCCTGAACACAGGGGAGGGTGACAATTTCTTGTTAAATGCTAGTCCTTTTGTAAGCACAGGTAGTCCCCCCAAACTCTCCTGCTTCCTCCCACGCAGAACCAGACTGTGATGATTCCTCCGTGGGCACAATGAGAGGGTTTCACTCCTTCAGCCCCAGCAGGAGGCAGCTGTCCTATCCAAAGATCTCTGTGAGGATCTCCCAGCTCCTGTGATCCCAGTGTGAAGTCCTGAGGCCTGGTTCTTTATTTCTGGTTTATTTCTTTTTTGGGGTGGTTTCTTATCACATATAATTCCAGGCTAAGATTGGAGATTCCTGGGAGAAGGGGGATTCAGCAGCCAAACCCTTCCAAGCCTGATTCCTCTGAAGAAGGACCTAAATTACTTTCTGATGCTGCTATTCATCACAGTTCCTGTCTAGTCCCACGAGGGAAACAGCTTCAGCCTAACAGTTTAAGAGTGCCCTTTCTCTCCAAACTCTGTCACTCAAGAGGTAGAGCATTTGTCTGAGACATGCAGGTCCAGGAGAGGGAGAACCTCCTCCAGCTGGTCCTGTGTACCGAAACGCTAAGGTCTAGAGAGCAGGCAACATGGACAGCAGTCCAGTGCTTAGTGCTCCTGGGTAGAAAGATGGGTGGATGGGTTTAGACTGTGATAATTGAGCATTTTGTGCCTTCTGTATGGCAACTACATATTTTACAAATACATCAGAATGCAGTGCTCTCAGAACATCAGTGGCATGGCTACAACATTAGCTGAGTGGTATTTTTGCAACACATGATTCAGCCTTGAAGGCTCAAGTCCTTTCCCAGACCCAAGCCCTTTTCTAGACCTCATCAGTTTGCCAAAATCAGGTTGTCTAGGGTAAATACATCTTTAATCACTGTGCTATCCTGTGTCTTTGTGCCATTTCTTATTTCATAATCTTTCCTAGGCTGCTGACAGTTTCAAAAAATCAGTTTAATGCAAAATTTAGTAATTACAGTTCCGGTTTCTTTCCCCAACAGCTGGAGAAGGAGGTACAAGAACAAAGCACATATGTAGGATTGTGGAGAGGAGAGAGAGGAGGGAGAAATTCTTCTGCAGTATTTGTAGATTAGAAATATGGCTGCCAAAAAGCAAGTTCCCAAGAGCCTGGGGTCCACATGTTGCATAAAAGCAGGGTACCATCTTGGCATGGAAAAGGAACATTGCATGAAGAAACTCAGAATCTCCCCAGGTCACATTATCCTTACCTGAGATGAATGCCCATGAGCTGCAAAGTGGTACCCCATCAGCAGCCTTTGCCACCAGGCAATGTATTTTGCTTTGACTGCTTTGAAAGCAAACCCCTTACAGGAAACATGTGCTGGGTATACAAATGCAGAGTTTCGTTTATTTATGACACAAATGCAAAACCAAACAGGCTTTCACAGTTCTAGGTCACAGATGTCTTTAACGAAAACCAGCTATTGGAATGTCAATAACAGCTTCTTGTATCGTAAGCAATGAGTCCACTAAGTCATGTTTTAGGAAACCAACAGTTTCAACAGATCAACCTATTAATCATTTGGCCTCCTAGTAGTCCACGTAAGGGCAGCTCTTATGAATTTGTTAGTGTGCTGTGCTGACAGTTTGCTGAGCAGTACATGCAAATGCCCCAGATTCTGCTCCTCTGAGGGCTGAAAATGACAGGGTCTCCTCTGGGATACTAATGAACAATCCATTTGATCCAAACTGCTTCTATTCATTTAGTCTTTAGCCACTTGGTTAACTCCTGTGGCTACAAAATATTATTCAGTGCTAAGATGTCAATTCATGACCCCACTGCAGCCACTCTGGAAACCCAAGTGACAAGCTGGTGTAAAATATTGTCCTTTAGTGCAGTTGGGGAAAGATGATTTATACTGGCCATGAGAAAAACTCTAAGTTCCTGTAGATTGAACCCCTATGTTTTCCTATGCAAGGTTTGCTGCCTCTTCTCTGCAGTTTCCTTCCTCAAAGCCTTCATGTCGAACTGCTTAAACTGAAATGAGATGAAACAGACAATGGCACCTGTGAGTTTTGTCCAATTTTCAGCCAGAAGCACACATAGCACTAAACTGCACCATGTAAGCTCATTACTTCTATGTATTTTTAGATATTCTTTCAAGGTTAATCAGTACTGTTGCCATTAGAAAACCAGGAAAGATTAACTACAGCTGGATTTTCCTCTCCTAAAGCTTCAGCTTCAGAAGTAAGCAAAGGTCTTGTGATCAGTCCTGGTGCATGGCATGGAGTTACAGCCCAGAGAAGCTTTAGCTGTCCTTAGTCTCCAGTTCCTCTGCTGCAGCCCTGTGCTTAACACAGTGCCATAACTCCTTTCCAGGTCCTGAGGCTGTTGGTGAGTGGGTTGAGCTAAGATATGATGCTTTCCAGTGTGGAAGCAGGTACACGTCATGGTGGGGATGGTAACTTCTGGCACAGGAGCAGGGTGGGCAGCTGGAAGTCATAACTCTGATTGTCAGACCTTTAAATCAGCAGTTGGTGGCTGTGCAGAATGGTGTCATTTATCCTCTCTGCTAAAGGCATGAGAAATGCCTGTAGCAATTCTTCATGGGAGAATACAAGGCAGGTGAAGCTGTCCATTCTTTGTTCTATCTATCTTACTCACTGTTTGCTGTATTTCCCTCCCCTTCTCAGAACATGAGTAACTAGCTGTGTAATCAAGGTGACAGCCTGAAAGATATTTTCCCTTTATTCCTAGTAAAAGACACAGACTCGTTTTTTGGACCATTTTGGATTTGTGTCCTCCAGCTGAAATCCAAGTCATAGCAGTGAGATGCTGCTACAGCAGCTTACCCAGTGCTGGGCAGCTGGCCCACAAGGAAGGACATGCTTTGCAATTGAAACAACACCGTCTACAAAGAGTAGTACAGACCAATACTCCAATAGGTTGCAAGTGTGCAACCCTAGTCCTGTACTACACCTCATTCCAACAGAAGCTCACATTTTTAATCAAGGCATTCTGCTATTGAATGAGAAACCTGTGGCTAACAAGAGTTGCTTACATGGTGTATCCTAATACAATACTGTCTACATGGTGTATCCTGGTTTTATCCCCATATTTTCTTGTACATACAATTTACTGTCCTCACCAGGTAAGCTGGTGTATTTTCTTCATCACAACCGATCATATTCCAGTTATAGAGGCAACATCACAACTTACATCATAATGCTAGAGTACACATTTAATATATGTGTCTTGGGATCTCTGTCCTAATGGGACATAGGCACTTGTGCCTGGCAGTGTCACCAGGAAAGTTCTGTGCTTACCCCAAAGAAAACACAATCCCATAATCTGCAAACATGTGTGTATGAATATTTAGTAGGAAAACCATCATCTCTTTCCCAGTAAGATCAATTCACAGATAATAATTGGTTCATGGAAAAGAAAGGACATGTAAGGAGAGAACTGCTGTGAAATGCAATGGCTTGCTACATAACACCGATGCTTAGCCTGCTGTTGTCAAAGGTGAAAGTTTAAGAATGAAGCGTCCTTGCCTCCCCATGCTGCATGAGAAAAAACAGCGTCACAGCCCACAGAAGGCAGCTGTTTTTGTGCAGGGTTCCTGTTTGTTACTCATTTCCCCTCCTGTGTCCCAACACTCTGCCTCTTTAAAGCTCTTCCAAGATTCCTTATAGGAGAAGGTCTGCTGCCAGCTCAGAGCTTCCTGTTGTACTCTGGGAGAGCCTTATCTCTGCAATCTTCATGCAGACTGCAAGGAGATTTTGTGTTTGTTTGTGTTTTTACAAACCAGGCCATTTCTATGGACTAAGCAGTCTCTTGGTGCTGACTGTGGTGGGACACTTTGTCAGAAAAGTCATTGAGTAGATTTGTTTAGTTTGCAGGCTCCAAATAATCCTCTGCCTCTACAATTTCTGAAAAACGAACATTTCCAGGTTGCCTTATTTAAAAGTCCTTTAAAAAGTTTTTAAAATGCCCCAGAGAGATGCCTAGGGATCTGGCAAGTGGGTCTCTCTGCCTTTCTTTGGTCTGTTTCGTCTTTCAGTTTTCTACCACAGCTCTCATCTCTGGGCCTCTGCATCACACTTTTGCTCAGGAAATAAGAGCTTCATTTTCTTGTAGTTCTTCTCAACAGCAAGGGCATCACTGTATTTCTCAGGTCCACTGGAAGTCTGTCAGCATTCAAAGTTAATGTAAAAAAAAGGCTTCATTTCTGAGATCTTCCTTCATTTTAAATGTCTCCTTACCTCTGCACTTGTGCATCTCTGCATAGAAGCTGTATGAAAGTGAAGCTTTAAAAATATGGTTGTATCAATAATCCTTTCTTACCAAATTCTACTCTGGCACCAGATAAAGATGGCTGTTTATATCTGTTCAGAGGTACAAGTATCCTTCTGTTGCAAGGCAATGATGTTACTTCTCCAGTGGCATCCCAGGCAACTGCCAGCACTGGGATGAGAACAGTGGTTGTAGCTGCCAGAACAACTTTTATCCAGGAAAAGTCAACTTGAGCTTGCTTACAACAAGTTGACAACACATGCTCCCTGGGTCAAACTCCAGATGCTAAATTTATTGAGAAGTAGGTAGCATCTCTAAGGATACCTAGGACTGGGCCCTCAGAGTGTCCCACTTACTGCAATAGCTATTGAGCATTGATATCCTGGAGCTTCAGGTTTGTTAATGGCACCAAAGTGACCAACAGCAGGGTTAGCTCTCAGGAGGTCCCTGCCAGAGCAGAATTCAGAGCAGGGATCCTGAATCTCAGCTCTGCCCTGTGCCCATTTCTCTGAGGCCATCAGATATATTTCACACATTAGGAGAAAGGGTTGTACCGGCTACTTAGACACTTCTTATGTTAATGAATAATTATGGACCTTCCCAGACATTCAGTCTATATTAGGAAAGGATTTCTCTGCTATTACTTGAAATGAGAACAGCAGGAGAAGGCCTAATATCCTGGATCAGTTCTTCATACAAGAAGAGCCAGGATGAGCTGTCTTTGCTCTCTGCATGAATCACACACTTGTTGTTGTGACTCTGTCCAGGAATGAGATAAGGTTGCCCTGAGGCTGCTCTCTGGGGAAGAGCTACAGTGTCCCAGTGCTGCCATGGAGAAGGTGTTTTCTTATTTCTGTTCTTAGGAAACTGTCAGAGAAAATGTTGTGGTGCACAGCCAGATGACAGTTTATCTCCTGAGATGCTACAGTGAACATGCTCATGGCTTTGGTGTCTGCAGAGGCAGTGTCATCTACAGACACCAATACATGACTCCAGGGATGGACAGTTCAAGAGATGTTGGAAGCAAAGAAGTGGCAGTTTGCTCTCTGTTGGCATGAAAAAGTGTAAATTCCAGCTTGCTCATGTATCTGGATTCAATAAAAATTGGTTTGCTGATGGTAACTTTCCTTTCTCTTTGTGAGGGGAATAAAGGAGTCAGAGCAGCTCATGACACACAGGATGGATGAGAAGGTGAGCATTATTTCCAGGACTTGGAATGTAACAGTGGCCAGTGCTGCACTGTGTGATGATATGGGACCAGGGAAGGCTCCGGATAATGCTTAGGGTGGCAAACACTTTGTATGTGCAGAGAATGGAGAACTCTGTTAAAATCAGTGAAAGGAGAAAGAAATCATCTGCTGAAGGAAACTCGTGAGATCCTAACTGGGGGCTTGAGAGAAAAAAAAAGAATATGGAAGAGGTGAGAAAAGTCCTTCTGGTGCTTTGGAACAAATGAGCACAATGTCATATAGTATCTCCTCCAGTGAATTCTTAAAACAAGAGAGCAATATGTAGCTGAGAAGTGTGGTCTGGCCTCCCACTTAACAAGCCAAGGGGTGATCTTCATTACCAGGAATTAATTCATGAGGGCATGAGAGGAAAACATTAGCTTTGAACAGACCTGTCCACCTGAGAATGTTGACTATTTTTCCTCATAGAAAAAACATTTGTGGACTTTTCTACAGCACTGATCTTACAGCATGACTTCATGCACTGCAAGGATCCTGTTTCCAAATAGCCCCATGAAACTGGCAGACACAAATTTTACCTTTGATTTCTGAACAGTTTACTCTTCTTTTCTAATGAGGTTGTTCCAATTGTCCTCACCAGAGACCTGTCAAGCCAAATCTGGGCAGACTGTGACTATGGCAGTGTCAGATGAAGAAGGAGCAGGTGGCCATGCCCCTAAGCTCTTTTCTTCCCCCACTGTCACCCTTGGAGAACCGTTATCAATGCAGCAGCCTTTCTTTTGGCATCAGAAGTTAATTTCATAGCAAATTATTGAAAATTCAAAGTTATTCCTGTTTCCCACACAGCAGCAAACAAACTATTAATATTATCCTGAGTTGAAGACCTGTGTGGTTTGCCAAAGCAAGATAATTATTTGGCTACTTTGAGCAGACGCCATCAGGTAGCCTTTTGTGACATTCATTTACTGCTGGGTCCCCAAAGCCTCATTATACGGTGCCCTGGGGAAGAGATAGAAAACTCTATCTCCACTGTCAGCATAACTCTATATTATGTGGTGCTGAGCAGCTCTTCAGAGCATGAGCATGCTTCACCCCTCTGGCCCCAGACAGTTTTGGAGTTGCTGGTGATCTCTGGGGTGTTACTGGCCCTGGCTGAGGGGGATATCAGTTTAGCTGCTGTACCCATCTAGGGCACAGATGTCCATATTTGATCTCATTGACTAGACTCCCTTCTAACACCTGAAAAGATCAGGCACTTCTAAGGTATTGTTCACCTCAGGCTAAAGCAGAAAGCTGGAGCAGCTCAGATGATTTGCTCTCTCTTCACTGACTGGAAAGATACTGCCTCTTAAATTTGTGGGGATAGGTTTGCTCTGTTTACCAAAAGCTGACTCTGACAAATCATTCATCTGGGGGTCAGAATAATTATTGCAGTGTGACTTTATATTAAAATGTGACATTTTATATAAAGTACTGGGGGGAGGCAGATCAGCCTGAGTTGGATACTCTGACACTCAGCACAAAATGTGATGGGAGCAACATGCTTCCCAAGGGAGAGCTGCAGCACCACAACCACAGCACGGAAGCACCAAAGCAAACCACCAGCCTCACTGGAGGGGAGAAGGAAGATGCACCAGGTGAAAGAGCAAGGCAGCCTGATAGCCAAACCACTTCTGCATACGTGGGTTTGATCCCTGTATGGGCCATCCACTTACAGATTGCACTTGATCCTTCTGGGTCCCTTCTGACTCATTCTGGGATTCTGTAACTTCTGAATGCTTTTGGAGAACTAGCACTATCATGCTAATGGTTTGATTGGTCATCTGAAATCAATTCTTCTTCAAACTCCAGACACTGTTTGTCTGTAACCTTTTCAGGTTTCCCTTCCAAACATCAACAACTAATCTGCTCTGGGCTAAACATGCCAGCCCATGGAGGACTGAAAACTGCCAAAGAATATACCCAGAAAGGAAGAAAGGGTGGTTCAAATATAGGGTAAGTAAGGGCATCACCTAGATGGTCACAAGAGCACTCATATCACACTTCCAGCTCCCATTTTCTGTCTGCCCAGGTTGGTCATCCTTTCATTTGAGACAGTTTTCAAAGCTGCCAACTGCCCTGTGTTCTCAGCTTCATGACTCCAGACTCCTCTCACAAACAATAACTTGGTGACAAAATGGGGAGAGTAATGAAGTTCTCCTCTTCCACTTCTGGCCAACATCAATAATTTAATAACAATCATCAATTTGATATTTTCATTTTTCCTTTTTTTTTTTTTTTTTTTTTCATTTCCAGACCACTTCAGAGAAGGGAAGAAGAAGTGGCAGACTGCATTTTGAACCTATCAGTCATGGTGTAAAACTGAAAAGTTTCTAAGTCACTGCAAATTCTAAGTTCCCTTGAATGTTCTTTAGATACTCCAACCCCTAAACCTCAGCAGAAGTCAGAGGTAATGATAGTCTGAAAAGTCTAAACTACTTGATCGGGGGATTGCAGCTGATAAGTACAAGCTGATACCTTGCAAAATTTTGCCTATTTATAAATGAGCTTTTTCCCCGGCTTTCCTCAGTGCCAGTTGAGTGCAAGTGTTGGCAAGATCCACGCTAGTTTGTCTGGACTCTGAACCACTTTGCTGAATACTTAATCAAGCTGCTCGCCTCCCTTTCCCAACAGAGGCCATTTATACAGCAAGAGAATCAGCTGGTCGATGAAGCAGACAAGTGGAGCAGGGGAGAGGGAGCAAGCTCTTTGAATGGGATGAGAACACAGCCACCGGCACCTCAAGAAAGTTTATCTGTCTCCAGTGCCAAGCATACACAGTGCTAATCTTTTGTTGCCATGAATATTCAAGCCCAGCTGCCAGCAACAGAGGGAGCAGCTGCAGTGGCAGAGCTGGCAGGTCCCCTCGTGGTGCCCTCACTTGCCGACCCTGGCATCTGGGTCTGTCTGGGTGTGGGGAGGGGGAGATGCTGCTTGCATTGCAGACAGCAGACAACAAGCCATTCAGCAGCCCAGCCCCACGCTTCCTAAGCAGCAAGGAGTCAGGAACACACTCGGCCTGGAGAGCCCAGGACCGTCCTCTCTTGCTAACATGGGTATGCCAGATGTTCCTGATGTTTGGGGTCATGTGAAGCCCTGGAGGGAAGAGGTGAGTCTGGGATAAGAAAGAGCAACAGCTGGGGCAATCTAAGATTGAAGGACGTCTGCTGCTGCTTGGAGAAATTAGTGAGACAAAACCCTGCAGGCTCCCTGGGAAGCTAGGCATACACAGCCCTAGGCAGATCACAAGTCTCGTGGCTTATTTGGCAAAGGTGCCTATTTGTTACACAGGGTGGGCTGGTGAATGCCATTACAACAATGCAGCACTGGTCACAGTTGCAGGTGAATGCTGCTGCGGTGTGAGGGAAGAGTTGAAGGATTTTTGTCACACAAGGTGGGAAGCAGCAGTAGGAGGAAGCCATGAACTCTCCTCAGAAGACCAACCTGTGCTTCTCCACAATTTAGGGCAGCATTTCAGGAACAGGGCAATGTAAGAGCAAGTTTTTGCCTCAGCATACTCCATAGGGGCAGATAAATGCATTGGTACAAGTGTTAAGAGACTACATCTATGCTTCCAAGGCATCACTCCACCCAGCACCAAAGTCATCAGAGGCTGTAATGACCCTGCCTCGGCACAGAAGATCACTGAGACCCACTTTGCTTAGATTTCCCTGGTAATGCAATAAAATATTCTAGGGAAAAAAATACATGAAGAAAAAAAAACAAACCAAAAAGAAAAAATGTCTGGGGAAGGCAAGACCAAGCTTCAAGAAACACCTGAGACACAGATTACTTCCCACCAAACCCAGAGTGGTCACTGTCATAGAGCTTTGGGAGGCTGGAGACTGCTGCTGAACTTTTTGCTTCTGTGTGATGAAGGTGGCTCCTGGAGCTCTTGCTATGGTCAGCTGTCAACTGCTGACATTCAAAAATGTTCATTCTCATTCTTCTGAGGCTCTAATTCCCTTCAGGAAAGCAGAGCATCAATACATCCCCATTACAATGCCACAAGCACAACATTGCCTCACCAGAACTGAAAATTTCCTGTCTCTGGCACATAACTTTCCATCAAGCACAGGCATACAGCCACAAACCAAACCAGTTATCCAGGCCTCCTTGGTACAGGGCCTAGAACCGTGGAGTAGTGGATATTGCTAGAAAAACTACCAGAAACAGGGCTAGACAGGTATGCTAAGAGAGGCAACAGCCTTTGAAGGCTAGAGGTGGACATTGTGCAGTTAGCTATTGATCTCCAAGAAACAGGGGACGGTTTCTCCAAGAAACAAGAGGATCAGACCTGATCATCTGGGGGTTTGCATCCCCACAACACTTTCTGTAGGCAGCCCATAAGGAAAAATGAGCCATAGGCCTGCCTTGGGATTTACATTTTAGAACACCTCATGGACCAGGGTAAGCACTCTTAAGCAAGTAGTAATGCAACACTGCAAAATAAAAAAGACATGATCTCTTGATGATGTTGAACTTTCCAGTCCTCAATCCTGTCTCTTTCCTTCCAAATTAAAAAATAAAGTCTATACTAACTGTATTTTCAAATAGGACACCTCAGACAAAGAGGGAAATGTAGGAATAAAGATAAGAGAAATCACATTTATCAAAATGTTTAATATTTTCTTTTCCTTTTTTGTATCAACTTTTAAAAGATAACCTAAATTGAAAAAGCTAATGACGCATTTTACATTTAAGTAGGAACCTTAATGATAAACACAAATGTAATCATACCTACTTGAATAATCTGATTTTTGCCTAAATGCAATTTTTCTAATTTTCTGGCAGAACTCTTCACAGAATAAGAGCCCAGCCACCCCACAGTCCACTTGCCTGGCACACATCCCGTTCAGTATTAGAAGGGACACAGTATATAGATGCTTCACATAGATTTATGGCTATCTTTACCCCTGGATTGATATTAAATGATAAACAATTTGTGGAAAAGAGCTTTATCCACAGCAAATCCACCTCCGCCTGCTGCTGCTTTTTCACACTAAGAGGTCAAGGGTTTAGAAACTGATTTCAGACTTCCAAGCTGTTACCGACAAAGTGCTGATATAGCAGAAGGAAGGGCCACGGTCACAAAAGGTATCTTTGTTTGCAATAATTTAAAATCCCTTCTCATATTCCACTGCTACTGTACTTCCTTCCTCCAGGTTTCACCTTGGACTGAGCTACATCCTTCTGGCCTTAGTATTATTAGATAGATTTTTCTCCTGTTTTTTTTCTGGATTTGAACACAGCGGATCAATTTTTGAATGAATTCCACACATGAAATTCAGTGGCACTGGTCTGTGCTCTGGGAGTTTGGATGACTTTAGCCAAAGTGTTCCTCATGATCCCTCATTGCTTTGAGTTGCTGCTCTGCAGTCTCAAAGCCATCAGGTGGGCACACAGCACTGCTGCCGTGCCACACAAGCACATTATAGACCAGATGAGCACAGAACAAGGGTCTGATAAAAGGTGGACAGAACTGTACCTGGGCTCCCCTTGCACCACAGTGCTCTGGACAGATTTAGTCTGCTCCAGACCTAGCCAGTGTCTGAGCTTGGCTCTATGATATTTGTCATGTACAAATTCACCTGATGGAGTTGGATGCCTGATTTAAGACTATTTTGGGATAGGAGAAGGGCCTATCCAGCAGGATACATTCCAAAATGAGAAAAGCCCCTTCAAACTCTCATCACAAACCACTGCAAGGGGGAGAAGGGTTTTAATAGGGAGAGAGAGCAGGAGAAGTTGACAATGCCAAGAAACAGGTGAAGGGCCCTACATATCAGATTTAGGAAAAGATGGTCAAGGGAATACTTAGACTTTATTTTTACTATTATACTACAAAAAACACAGCGGAAATGCCACCAGGGTGTACTCAGCACCAGGTACAAAGAGTTTTAAACCCCATCTGAAGTAAGACAAGGGACTTGGTGTAGCTATATCTAGTTCCCTGACACCCAGCATCCAGAAAGGAGTCCAGATCCACAAGCTGGGGAGGCACTTTGAGTCTCCTCACAAGACTGCTGCACCTTGCAGATGTAAATGAGATCCCCCAGACTGCCTAAAGGGGAAGTGGTTAGGCACTTCCCACGGAGAAGGGCAGCTCAGCAGAGAAGGAGGCTTGGGCTCCCAAAGGGATGCAGAGTGAGGATCCCTCTTGCACTCATCTCCTGGCTCAGTGGGTGTTGGGTTCTTTCCCACACAGCAAAACTTTTTAATAGGAGCTATCAAAACTAGTCCCCAGCATCCTGTGTTTTTTCTCAGCAAATACACACCTGGGAATGGGTTAGCTGAGCTCTGAGAAAGGCAGGTACTAAGTTGTTCAGAATAGCAAAACCAAAGCTTTTTCTGGGCACGGTGATTTCTTTTGCGGGGGGGGGGGGGGGAGATGGATTTTAGCTAAGTGGGAGAGAGGAGCATAGGAATTTATGGGTTTATGACCTGAACTCAACTCCCTGAATTCTGCCAAACAACCTGTTCAAACACCTAACTCTTTACTTATGCTAAACAAATAGTGAGTACGGTTAATAAGCTATATTTGCAATCTGGGAATAGTTTGTGCATGTGTTGTGGTGGGAGGGAGAGTGTCATGCAGAGGCTCGCAGACTCACCTGTGCTTTGCATACACATCTCCCTTCATCCCTCCAGTTTGGCATAAGGTTAGTTACACAGAATGGAAGCGTCTTATTTTTTGGTAATGTGGAACTTCTCAGTTCTGCATCCCACCCTCTGCTGGGGGCCAGTTCAAGCAAGGACTGCTGGGGAGAGCATATGTGCTCAAACCCATCAGCTGCTCTTGGCATACTGGCTGATCCCAGTAGGTGGATGCAGCTGGCAGGAGCCTAGCAAAAGAGGAGGAAGATGATGGGAAATACCTAACAGGTATCTTGGGTGGCAAAATATCTTATTGCAGCCCCGACTTGTGGGCAATCAGTGAGAAGGGGACTGATTCAGAAGGCTCTCTTCTGATGTGCTCAAATGCAGGAGCAAACCATACAAGCCACATTCCATTCTGTCCCCTGTCCTGAAATCAGCTCGTGGTGCCCTTTACAGGGAAACATGTGCTGCTCTCTGGAAGTCCCTTTTCCCAGGTGGGCTGGAGGCATTCCCTCAGCTCAGTGTTGTCTCCAGCCCACTGGTCATTTAAGTTTGCTAAGCCTCCCACTGCTTCCTGCAGGCCTGATATCTTCCTCTGCCAGGCTAGTGTTTGGCCTCTTCTCCCTGTTTAAATACAGGCAAGATGTTTTTCTGGTAGTTGTTTTGTAACAGTTTCTTAAGATATTTCCTGTTTGGTTGGGGTTTTTTAATTTTTTCCTTTTTACCACAAATTGGGTTTTTATGCCTATATATTCAAAGCAAGAACCTGCCCAGCCCATAGGCCAAAGGGTATCTCTTCTTTTGCCAGGTGCCAGAAACAGCAACTGGACTCTACCCACTGCCTGGTGCATGGCAATATTCATCACAGTTTCTACAGCAAATCTAATTTCCAATTTTGTAGAATTCCCTTCAAGTCTGCTGTATAACGCAGATGCTGCTGCAAATCACTCTGACACTGGTTTAACATCTTTAGTCTTTAGTGCTAGAGTGATCCAGAGAGCAGAGGGTTGTGCTGGCAAATTTAAGTGAGGCTTGGCACAGAAAACACAAAGACCTTAATTCAAGATTTTCAAATGACCCTCGGGACTTCACATAGTAAAAGATGTATAGTAACATCTGCAGTTCTTTCTCTTGTACCCCCTCATTTGGAGTCCTCCAGAAAATTTGTGCCCAGAACAACAAATATGGCCAAATCCATACTATAGTTGAACCTATAACAAACCAAAATCAGCAGCATAAATTTCTAATGATGACTGATACAAAAAAATAGTGTTCTATCAAAAAAAAAAAAAAAAAAGGACAGACAGAATTCCTTGAATCTGTCTACTGTCACAGGAACAGGCTGGTGCTCTAGGGCTTTTGTCCTCAGTGGAATATGGGGCCACTGCCTTCTCAGATGTTGGGGAGGACAGGCTTTTACAATGTGCATAAATTAGAGGAGAAGCTGGTGTAGAGATGCACCTTCTACACTCCATGTGTCAGGCAGTACTGAATCCTACATTCATGAGGGGACAACTCTTTCACAGTCATCCACTGGCTGTTGGGCCATGGAATATCACAAGCCAACCTCCCAACACACGTGTTAAGACATCTCAGGGCTGCCTGTGTCTCCCTGCACCCCTTCAGACCCAAGAAGCTGCTGCTGCTGCATTTTCCACATGGACAAGCAAGCAGAGTTTGCAGTCTACAGTTTTGCTGCAATCCTGAAAGCAGCTTGAAACTCTGGTGGAAATGGTTCAGTGCAACTGTCTGCAGCACACAAGAATGCTTTGGATTCTTGACAAGTGACAAAGCTTCCATTTAAGCATGAGAAAAAGATGAGGGTGCATCACAGGACTGGAAAGGGATATTTCTTATGCCATCCCTGCCTGTTTTTATCTGCCTTACAGGTGCTTAACTGCTGATGTAGTACTTTTAAACTCTGTGTTGCTCAGGTCTGTGTTTTTTCACTTGTGCTACATGTTTGGCTCCAAGGTGTCCCCTTTCTCATGGCAAATCTATCAATAGGAAAAGTTTGGAGACATCTGTAGGATGAGGACTTGAAACTGAACTCAGCCCCAGTTCATTGAAGTACTTAAAGTGATTGCATTGAAGTGGGGCCATAAATCATAGTATAGTAAACTGCTTCTAGACTGATCCCTGTCCAGTGTAACACTGCAATGCCATTTTGATATGCATTGATACATGGCATTAGGAGCCCCAAAGGTTTAAAAAAAAAAAAAAAAAAAAGGTGGGGCACCTAAAGCAGTGATAATTTCTGAGCCTAAAGAACTAAAACAAAACGTCCCAATCTGTTTTGTTGCTCTGTTAATAGTATAATTGTGGCCAGATGTATGGTGCTTATTTTTTCAAAGTAAACTGAATTTTAGAGGAAAAAAACCTCATTTCGCAATTTGCTGATGCAGTACCTCAAGTTGATGCCAGACAAGATTTGGCTGACATGCAAATTTTCCAGTTCATGCATCTTATGGGTAAATTATCATATTTATGCTTCTATGCTTGGTTCAATACTAGAAACTTTTCTACTTGGGTCACTAGAAAACTTTCTAGCATGTCTGAGCAGTGATTATCTGATGCACAATGCTTCCTGCCATTCGAGTACTGCACTGCACACTTGTGTAGGTACAGCTTGGTACCATGGTTCTGGACACAAAGCCATGTCCCACCCAGGCCCTTCACCTGGGAACCTCAAAGATCCCAGCAGTGGCAGGATAGTAGGAACCTGGCTCTGGAGGGGTAAAAGCATTCCCTGACACTGCACAGCTGCAAAAACGTGTGCCTGAGCAGGGCAAACCAGGGAGCGGATGGAAGCCCGACTAGCCTTGAGCTGCAGCAGAGCTCTAATCCCAGCTGCCCCTGTGGCAGGTGACAACTGAGGCAGAGACTGGGGTATTTTGTGTGCCTGTCAGTCATGTGCCATCGCCACAAGAGCAGATGGGGCAGGCACGGCACGCAGGGACCTGCCTGTGCGACGAGTAAATACACAGAGCTCATTCAAGGCTCTTCCCTTGAATACGCTCACTGGTTCACCCTCAACCCGGTCCCGCGTGTGGACAGTCGGCAAATTTGGCCTCAGGCCCAGCCTTGAGGCTGCTCTTAAAATTCAGCGTGGATGCAGCGACAGTGTCAGTTTGGCAATGCATGGCCCAGGAACCCGGCTCCCACCCGTGCACTGCGCGGCACCGTGGGCCCACGCTCGGATACACCACACCAGACATTTTCCTGAGGTAACCGCTGCTTGCTGCTCTGAGGGATGCAATTGCAGGGCAGAAGGAACTAGACTCTTCCCGACAAAGCAAGCGGCGTGGAAGCAACGTGTTAGCTTACCCCAAACTGTGAATCACTTCTGAAAAGGCAGACCTCTTCCTGGTGTGTTTATACATACAGGGAATCTGCATAAACATGCCACATGTCTAAGCACATGGACTCAGCCATATGCACCCATGAATACACACACGCTTCCTTCCGTGTGTGTGCATGTGCGTATGTATCCCTCTGCCAGCACCAGATTTCTGGCAGGAGCTCCTTCTGCCCTTGCCCCACAAACAGCAGGCACTAATTCTCCCATCTGCAGGCTTCACCCTTTTCCTTGCCTTGCTTTCTTGCCTGCCAGCAGACATGCCCTCTCTTTACCTAGTCAGTCTTGCAGCCTCCCCACCACTTCCTAAACCGGTGCTTTTTAACCAAGCAAATTCTCTGTTGAAGCATGGTGCCGTCAGGGGAAGAGCTGTGGGGGCCAAATGCTGCAGGGATTAAGCTAGCATGATGTGCTGAAGCCTGCCCACACCCCACCTCTGACTGGCACTCCAGAGGCACAGCTGGGCACACCTGAAAACCCCCGAACCAGAGCAATGACATACCACTTGTCTCTGCCTTGGCTTATGGTGAATGGTATTGCATACTGAGGATAAAAACACAATAGCAAGACATCACAAGCAGAGTTTCAAACATGCTGATTTCTATTTTTCTTTTGTTTTCTAAATTTGTCTATAGGTTATTGTAATTCTGTGTAGCGCAGTGATGCTTTGGCTCGAAGCCAAAGGCAATAGAATTTTGAGGCAGCTGACTGCAAGGTTAGAAATTGGGTTAATACATTTTTAAAAAACAGCTTTAATATTAGGTGGTCATCTGCTTTTCCTATTAGATCAGTCTTCTTAATCTTTAGCTATGCTATTTAGCTGCATGCTATTCATGAGATTTCAGTTATTTGAAAACAAGACTTTGTCCCGGAACTTCTATCTTGTGTGCTTCAAGAGACAGATTCAAATCTAGCCTCATCCACTGAAAAGATTAAACCTTCATAGAGAACTGCCTTGGGTTTGATTAAAGTAGAAATGCAATTATACTTTATTTTCTTGACTCTTTACAGAAGTTTTTTAAACCCATTCAAGTGTTAAATTCAGTCTGAGGTGAAGCTGGTGAGGATGTTTGTTCTGAATGATTGTTCACTTTTTACCACTTTCAAATAAGAATGACAATTTTGAGAACAAGTCCTGTAACATTTGTTTTGACAGCAGTGCTAAATTAAAAAAGCTTGAAGGACCATCCTGATATATATCCTTTGTATAATTTTATCAGACATGATTACCACATCTCTTTCTAGCACCATCTCCTTAAGATAAACAATCAAAGGCAAAGGAGGGTAAAAAGAAAACAGAATGTGTAGATGAGGAAAACTTTATTTTTTTTTTCTTACAACAGAAACAGTTCCAAAGCTGGCCGGTATGTCTCTCTCACATGTTTTATCCTCTCCCCAAATCCTTCCTAGGTTGTGTCATTTTAAAAACCTGCAAGCTGGGACATCAAAGAGAGTCCAGGCATAAGAGGAAAGCAAGCATAGAGGCACTGTAAAGAATTAATACACAAAGACCTGTGGGATTAGTGCTTGGAGATTTAGGTCTGTTCACAGCCACAGAGGAGACTGCAGGCAGGGCATGAGAAAAGATTTGCCTTGAATATCAGAGTTTCCTGGTCAAGGGTTTTTTCAGCTCTGCCTTGCAGGATGGGAAGGCAAAGTCAGCACAAGCAGATCTACACTGAAACAACAGCTGAGTTACTGCCTCAACTCAAGATCCCTTCCTTCCAGTTAGGGCTGTCACAAAGGCAGGTTTGGTTTTGTTGGGGCAGTTTGTTTTGGTTTTGGAAGGATATGCTTTGTCCTTGAGATTTTTTCTTGTTGGACAACCAACATTTGGGGCGATGCCATGGATTCCATCAATGCCGGAGCCTGCTGCGCCTTTTCTTTCTAGACTGAGCCCCCAGCCTGCGAGACCAGCATGGTGTCTCTTGATCCTTCCAAATGAAATTAGGAAAATGGGCTGGCTGACTTGCATCTGCCCTACACTGCATGAAACGACATTGCAGAGAGGGCACATTTGCTAGGAGAAGTAATAAATGTAATTTCCCCCATGAATTAGCTGTGCCACACTGGCTCCAAAGGGGTCGAAGAGAGAACAAGAAAAGAGCCACTGTCTGTTAAAATACCAGTTCCTGACTTATCAAAGGAAATGGGATATCAGGTCATACTTCAAAACCTAATGAGAGCAGTTCAGGGGACTTGGTCAGACCCATTTCCTTTCACCCAATTTTTACAGGGCACCAGGTACCTTAGAGTGAGCATGGAGCCCTCTGTGCCTTTGAGGAGAAGGTGACTGAAGGATAGATCAAAGGGATGGAGGGGAGGGCAAAGCAGGGCACCGGGTTGTAACCAACTGTCTCGGTTGGTGCCTAAAGTGACCTTGTGTGGAAGCAGGAAGAATTTCAGGTCGGCAGAATGTAATTACTCTGGTTGGAAAGTTGCCAAGATTCTGGCATTAACATCCCCATGCCTCTAAAAAATGCCACAGGGCCAGAACTATAGATTTCTCCATGGCTAAAAAACAGCACTGGAGAGGTAGAGGAGCCTGTAAGCTTTGTGAGCAGCTTGAATTATTATATAGTGGGGGTTGCAAGAGCAGTTAGGTTTTCCAAATCTCTCTTTTAGCTTAAAAAACATGGCCAAACTAAAGTAAAATGGTGGATATTCCCTTCTATTCCCTCCCCTCCCCCCCAAGCCCCCTACTCTCCACCCTTTCCTCTCTCCAAGAAAAGCAAGAAGAAATTCCCATAGAACTGTAGCAAGTACAACCCGGTAAAATAGCACACACAGATTATTTCTCTTCCCCTCTTCCCCCACTGTCATTGCTTTTTGCAAATCAATCTCATTGAGGACAAAGTCTATAGCAGACAGAGCAACACTCAATTCCAGCACTATCCCAACACCAGAGAAAGACTGAGGAGCTACTGTGCCCCCAACAAGACAAAGGTTTGTTTTTTACTAAGCGCCTCCTTCTACTTTATGACAGTTCAGAGGAAGCCAAACTGAGTGCCCTACGCTTGGCCAAAGTTTAACAGGACTTTGTAGCACAAAAGGCAATAATACTATTACAGAGGATTGAGTCCTGCTGAGTTTCATTGCCAGTAGTAACACTTCGTACAACTAGGTGTGGAGGTTTCCTATACAGGTCTTCAAAATCCAGGGGCCCACATCTGGTGCCAGAGGAGAGAAAGGGACAAGCTAGCACAACAGCTGTATTGGATTATGTTCATAATTCCCAGAAATGTACAGAAACACTTTCCAGCATGTGAACACTTGTGTTTCAGGATTAGTCTTGAAAAGGCAGAATCAAATTCTTCCCTTTCCTGGCACTCTCCCCTTGACCCACAGGGGATCAATCAGCTTGTGAGCTACAGATGAATATTTGCACACAATAAAGATTTTTTTCAGATACAGCGTTTGGCAGGGGCTCATTAGAAGAAGAAATGGCACTGCTTTAGAGAAGGAGTAGCATTAACTTTTCTCCTTGCAAAAGGCAAAGGATATCAGTTACACAGAAAACCAACATGAAGTTCTGAGAGTGGGGACACAACAAACAAGCCTGAGCGACTTTGGGAGCCCCATGGCATCACCACACACTGCATGTGCGGCCGTGCCATGTGACAAAGTTGTGACTGTGCAGTATGACTTCACTTTTAGGTCAGAGCTGTGTCTCTTTACGTCACAGGTATACAAAAGGGCCTGAGAAAGCAAGATGAAATAGTCACTCCCACAGCTCTGACATCTCTCTTTTCAAATGCTGTTTTAAAGCCCAGACTCTGAAAGAAGACAATGATGAAATACTTGTATTTTCAAAGTTAGCTTGTCCCCTTCTCTGCTGTAGAAGAAAGTCTAAAAAATGCTGGAGGTCCAAAATAGAAGCAGCAGAACTTCATTTTGTGTCAGAATTTCTTGGTCTCAGCTCTCCAGCTGGCAAGATTGTTTGAAAGCTCTGGGGGCTTCTTCCTCAGGAGCTTGTCTGACCTGCAACATCTAAACAAATATGCAGGAACACACTCTTTCATTGCCTTCCTACAATTTTTGCTCCTATAATTATTCATGTTTTATGAAAGCTAGCAAGAGAGATGAATAGTCTAACTCTCCATGAGGGCTGTCTTTTTCCCAGGGGAAAAAATCTGTGTTTCCACAGTGTTGTTGCTCTTCTTTGTACCTAGGAGTCTAATAAAAGTTTACCACTCCTACACAGATTCTTGGTGGAAGTGCATTTGCTACTTTTTATAACGAGGAAAAACAGAACCAGGCTGCTAAAGAAACTCACATGATTGACTGCAAGTGAATCAGTGCTGTTTCTTGTATACACATAAAGTTTTTCAGTCACAGCATGTTTGGTCCTCAGAGAAGGATCTCCCCCTTACTCTATTTTGACTTACTACAATTACATCTCTTCTGTAACATCAGCCCAAATTGAAGCCTAGAATAGTTCTACTGGGCAGATTAAAAAAGGCAGTCATGAGATATCTCAGATTATGCAAAGTGATGCCCTGATGTAATACAGAAAACAACCTAAGAAGAGAGTAAGTCGGAAAAAAATAAAAATAAAGCTGGATAAACTGACCACAAGTTTGTATTTTAGGCAGTGAAAGGGAGCTCAACTGGTGTCATTCCAGTACAGACCAACTTTGTTTCACAGTTTAAAATGTGTTGTGGTGGAAATAAAGCTGTCCATACAAGCACTGTCTGCCTCAGAGGTACTCTGTAAGGCCGGGCCCCACTGAGATTTTGTGCTGGCAATTTTTTGATAATGCTCAAGGGATGTATCTGCACCCTGAATCACAGCAGGTACTGCTTTTATAAATAACAATTTTCAAAGACTTGAATATGTAT
The DNA here is from genome assembly GCF_971803275.1 of Cyanistes caeruleus. Lineage (NCBI taxonomy): Eukaryota > Metazoa > Chordata > Aves > Passeriformes > Paridae > Cyanistes > Cyanistes caeruleus. The sequence goes on along the minus strand of NC_141706.1, from coordinate 31,134,121 downwards.
TAATCAAGGTGCAATACTGAATAAGTACACTGACCCCAGATGGCAGCCTTCAAAGTATTCCTCAGTTCCTGGACAATAAAGACATGAAGCAAGAGCAACAAGAAATCATTGAGGACTTCCTAGGTGTTCATTGTAAGGTCACAGGATTGTAATATAATAGTCCCAGTGGAACATTAGGAAAGAGTATTTTGTTTTTCAGAATGACAACAGTGTAATTTTCTGGTCTCCCCATGCATGATTGGAGGTCTCGCATTTCTGGATGATCTGGATTAGTGTAACTTTAATCTGTTGCAGCATTCATTCCATCACCAGCTCTGGCAGCAATCCAGGCAGAGGACAGAAAACCTCCAACAGACTTTCTTTGGGAGCTTTCTTTTCCTTATCCACTTCATGGACATGGTGACAGAGCTTTTTCTGACTCAGAAATAAGCCTGTCTTATATTCCTGTTGGCTTTGAGAGCCTGAGATAGCCACACAGCCATCTGCCACAGGTATCATTCTTCTCATTTTATCATACCGTTATGTGACTCAAAAACCACAGAGCTAGTAAGTATCAGAACCAGGAAGATGTACTAAGTTTTTTACACCTTCAAAGAATGACAGCATTAAGTAGATGGTAACTTATCATGAACTGTTTTATTTGCTTCTGGTTTGCAAAAGGTGCTGACTGCATGAAAAGTCCTTTGTGCTATACTATAAAAAGAGTGGAAGAGAAAAAAAATCAGTACTCAGTTAAAAGTAGACTCCCCAAATAAATAGACTTTCTTTGGGTCAACCCAGTAAGTGAGAGCAGAAAATGAAGCCCTGCCGAAGAAAGCCTGGAATTGTGGCACTTCTCATGTGTGGTGGCACATGAGATAGTTATGAGTTTCATAACTATTACAATTGTGATAGTTATGAAACAATCCCCCTGTCTCTTCCTGCAGCCACTGCCGTGTCTCCCTCAAGTGGGAAGCAGCACCCTCATTGCAGGATCACCTGCAATCAGCAGGTACAGCAGCTCCTGTACCACCATCATGTATCAAAGTCAAGTTCACTTTTTTGCTATCTCCTGCTAGTTATCAAGAGGTAAGATGCTCCTCACCACCAGATCCTCTTTCCTACTTAGCAGATCTGTTCAGGCTGGTTCAAGAAGAGAAGTTGTTCTCAAAAGTGAGCACTGATTGTTCTCTTCTACTCAGATCTTCCCCAGCTAACACCACTGCAAAGCAACCATTTTGGGAAGGGACGGAATAGCTGAGGATCCTAATCAGTTCAGGCATCTCAGCTTAATCTGTTGCCTATAAACTACCTGCATCATCCCTACTCTGCAGCTCTTAGCACTTCTCTAGAGCTTTGGAGTACTGACAGACTTACGAAGTGTCCTGCCTTATGATGGCCTGACCAAGACTCAGGATGTATAGCAGAGTGGACCCAAAAACTCCCACCACTTTGTGGCTGCAAATCTTCCTAGATCTTATTAAAGATTAGCCCCTACAAGTGTCCAGTCCTCTCTCAGAATCGCCCACCACATGACACACAAAATACAATCAGTTTCACTCTAGAGTTGGGGCTGTTATGAACGAGCCCCTTTAAAGATGAATTAAAACTGTACCATCTGTAAATAAAGCAACCTGCACTTGTGAAGCCAGACATCTTCACTAGGAAGAAAGGCTCTAAAGTCAAAGGCAATAAAATATCTCAGTAGGACTGTTGCAGAGCTTAAATTCCCTCTTTGAAGTAGCACACAGTACTGTTGTTATGTGTGCTAATGAATAGCTCAGCATTCTCAGACTAGTTAGTCAAGCACTACAAGGAATTAGAAATGCCTTGTGCCAGCCACTCTTTTCTATGAAACCACTGGCAATATTTTTGTAGTACTTTGTCTCTGAAGCCTTAAAAGTGGCATTGATGAGGGGCTTCCCATAGGAGGGAAGGAAGAAAGTGAAAGCAGGTGTACTGGATAAATAATAAAAACCCTGCCATTTATTTCCAAAAAGTCCCAAGACATAATTTCAGCAGCAGCAAACACAGGTGTTCAGCACCACTCTGGACAAGCACATGCAAATAAGGATGAGACAGAGACATGTAAAAATGCGAGTTCCCTATTCCCCAAGCCCTCTTACTCCTTTTGGTTATGTTCATTTGAAAAAAGACTAAGGCCAGAGAAAGAAGTTAGGTATCTGTAATTACTAACAAATCAACTGCTTTTGAACAGGAAAGTTTGCACCTCCCTGCTGTCTGAAAAAATAATGTGTGTGACATCTTTCACAGGAGATGTACAGTATTATTATGTGGACCAAAGCCAGGAGTCAAAGCCAGGATAACAGCAGAGAGAAAATACCTGTGATAAGCTATTAACAGAAGTTCAGTGGCTTCTAAGCTTAGCCTCGCTTTTGCCAGCAGGAAAGGTCCTGGATACTACTTCATTGAACATAACTGCCTGAAGTAAAATAGCTTCATTTATTTGAGCATCTGTTTCACCTGCTAAAGAGAAGTGCTTTTGGTCTTGTGCAGGCTTGAAGTGACAGCAGCCTTGAGAGCACTTTCAAGGAAACTTATGGAGAAGGATGCTCTTAAAAACATTAAAGCCCCTCTGTTTTTATTTTTGTGTTCCAGATGCACTTCTATTTGTCCCTTAAATAGACCCTCACTCTTTCCACTCCTTGACTTAAAAGGTTGGTGTAGAAATTCCAGTATCTCTGTGAATCATTGTAACTAGTGTGACAGCCTCAAGCTACACAGGGAATTCAGTGGCAGAAACAGTCCTGCTCAACTTCCCTCAGAAGGAAGCAAGCTCAGCAGCATTACCCTCTGCCAGCAGCCAAGTAACTCTGCTCTACCAGCTAACAAACGCCGCTGTCTTTTGCAAAGATTAACGGGATGGGGGGAGATGGACACAGTCCAGACTCCATCTCTTCTCCTGGAAAACCCCCCCTTCCCCACATGCAGATACCTGCAACCCAACTAAAGAAGTCCCCTTTAAGAGCAAGGGACACCTCTCCCAGTCTCTGCTGCCTGACAGAGCTCTGCCCATTACCAGCAGCCCGTGTCCCAGTGTCTCCCAAGTGGCCTGTGCAGACCCAAGCCCTGCCACAGTGTGCCTCTGTTTCCCATGGCAGAGAACACCTAACCCTGCAACACTACTGCACCTTAAAGTCTGCCCACTACCCTGCAGCCAGTTAACACCAGGCAGGTCCCTGGGCAAAGAAAGAAGTAAAGAAAGAAGCATTAACACACAGTGCTCTTTGGGAGAAGCATAAAACCCAAAACCAACTCCCCTCCACCCCCCACACACTTGTTTTTACTTACACTCTGATCAGTTCCAAGAAGTCTGTTTTTCACCCAGCATGCTGCTGTCAGGATACACACAGTCTCGCAGTTGACTCCCATTTGTCATGATTATTGTTTCCACCAAGAGAGATCCTGCCTTAGGAATACACATTATCTTTACATACCCAAACTCTCAGCAGCCTTAGACACAGTAAATTGAATAGCTCACTATTGCCAAGAGATGAAAGTCCTTCTCCCTTTTCTCACCTCTTCCCTCCCTACACATACCTTGTCAGATCTTATTGCCCACTGGTGTCATCCACAAGCCAGAAGAATTCAAATGCCAGCTCAGATGCATGTGAAGTCTCTGCCTTGGGCTTTTCTCTCTCCCTGCAGGGCTTCTGGGCAAGACCCAACTTAATCAGGGGTCACCTGTTCAACAGAATGGCTAAAAGCTCCATCTTTCTTCACAAACATCACTCTCTCTCTCTAACACAGGACATGGTTAAACCATTCTCTTTCCAGAAAATAAATAGAACATGTTAATAAGTGTCCTGCAGGCATCTACAAGGATAGCCTGTAGTGTTGCAGTGGCACTAAATTAGGACAGCCATAGATAGTCTCTGAAAAATACAAGGAATGTGGGGCTTTTTCCCCTCACAATGACTACTGTAACTACTTTTCACTAGCAATTGCAGAAGTCAAATTAAAGAACATGGCTGTTACATGACCTAGCATTTGAACTCTCATGTGTCTTATAAGTTCCAGCATCAGGAAAAAGTTTTTCCTCTGGCCACAGCCTCCCCTGTTTTTCTTTCATACAGATTCTCTAGTATCTCAAATTTTGAACATACACCATGGGTGCTGTCTTTAGAGTCATTCCCCGTCATCTGTTTTCAGGAAACTTACAGTAAAAGTCAGTAACTTTACATGTATGTGTCAAATAAAATTGCACTTGGCAAATCAATTCAGAAATCATCAAGGAAAAAAAACCACAGACACAGAAAAAAAGGATATAACAAATGTGCCCAAGCTCAGATGCCCAGGCATTGTTTCCTTAGAAACCAGGCTAAGGACAGGAAAATCCTCTAACCAACAGCAATGTCTGTAGCTGGGCCTCAAGACTTGATGGTAAAGCCTTGTCCTTTAGAGTAGGAGCTCAAAACCAAAAATCCTCCCTCTCTTCCAGGAGAGGGAGGATACACCTGCAACACATGGACAGGAGTAAATAGTGATTGCCTTGTAAGGTCAGATGCTAAAATTATTAGTGACAACTGATACAGCTGAGAATATGATAAATACTGTCCTTGCAGAGAACTGGCAGGAGGCTGCTGCATTATCAGCACCCAGAGTAAACAGAAAGGTTTAGCAGGAAAACACCTGCATTTACAATTCTATGGAATCAAGTCTGAATTTCAAAAATCCCCATCTAAATCTAAAACGTAGGAAGGAAATTCACAAAGTAAAGGGGTTTGATGGAAACTTGTCTGCTGTGTCTTCCAGTCCACCTGGGGCATAAAAGGAGAACAGCCCAGCATTAGCACCCACATGTGTAAGGCTATTTTTTGAGAAAAGTTCTTCAATCCAAATCTTTTGCCAAAAGTCACAGTAAATGGCACCAAAATGATTTTTGAGTGAGTGTTACATGGCTCATTTCAGATAGGGACAGTTAGCCATAGAGCCTAAGTACCCTATAAATTTCAAACAGTGAAAATCTGTACTAAAGGTCTTGTGCAGCGTAGGAAACTGTGTTATAAGATACAGTAACACTGCTCTTGAGTACTCTAGAAGAGAAGACTTCTTCCTGCAAGGACTCTGGAATAGCTTAGATGTAGACTTGTCCATGGCTGTGTCAATATGCAAAGCAGCAGAATTTGGTTGAAGGACTCCAAAACACATTAGAAGTAGGAAGTAATTATTTTCAGATTAGGTATTAGACAGTGCAAAAGTGATGTCGGTCCAAGGGAGATGAGGATCTTCCTGCCTTGTGGTAGAAGTCGAGGAGTTGTCTTAGAGAAAGGAAAGTATTTCTGACCACATTGGTCAGTTAGAGGTCTTGATCACAAGAGGACTGGATGTTCACTCCTCGCACTCTGGGTGCAGTCTCTGACTGGCTAAAATCTTAATCTGTGTGGTGGAGAGTGTGTGTATTTCCAGGAATCTTAACAGTAGCTGGAAGAAATTGGTTCCTCCCTTACTATTTCTTTAACTCAAGAGAAGATGCCTGGTTGTCCGACAGTGCAATCTTTGAGCCAGTGGAAACAGAAAAAAACCCACGAAACCTGTTCACAAGCTGATTATTATGCAGATCAGCGATCGTTATCCTTTCTCTCATTACCTCAAATGCTTTCTGCCATCTGTTGGTAACAAACCTGCATCTGGCAGATTACCAGAGGAGCCCTAATCAATGGGTAATTGGGGTAGAGGATTGTGTGGACAATCCTGGCAATGAAAGCACAGAAAAACTCAAGAGTGGGAGAAGAAAGTTTGCCCGTCACAAGGGTGAGATCCTACACCCAGAATTTCTCTACCATTCTGACATAATTCCTTTTAGGTGGGAGGCGTGTGGAGGGGTTAGACAGAGATTTGTCACAGGCAATGGGATGAATTGTACCAGCCTCTGTAACAATACCTCAAGCAAAAGGTTAATTTCTGACAGATTATGCCAGCAAGTGCTGCCAGGAGAGGCACAAGCAGAACAAGCACAAACATGCATGAGTTTGCATTTCCACAGTTGCCTTTTTAAACCATCTGTTAATGAGACACAGAGGATGATATGGACTGATTCAATGGCTCCTAATCTCATAGTGCCTTCTGATAAGAAATGCTCAAAATATGTCCACTGTAGGTTTTCCTTCTCCAAGCATGCATTCAGGGTTCTGCTCCATTCCCCATAGTCCCAAGTCTTGATTGCAGCATCTCAGATCTAATATTCACATTATTCCTCTGGCTTCCAAAGGAAACAAAGCTTCTAAAATCATATTTCTGGTGTTGAACTCCCAACAGAGATATACTGACAGATATCAACTGAAATTTCAGAATGAGGCAGTTACCAGATTCCTACAATTTTTTGAGGAAAATGGCATCTGAGTGGAACAGAGAAACCCAGCCAGAATCACCAGCAGGGGAAATAAAAGGAATTTGCTGCTCTGCATTCCCATTGTCAGCTGGCTGGTCTGTCAGCAAATACTTTGAGCTACTCTGCACATCTGGACCTGTCAAGCAACTACATCTTCTGATGTCCTTCTCTACCTAAGAGCACCTAGGAAGCAAGATGAAATTTTAAGTGGCAATTGTAAAGATTTCTTTAAGAATTAGATTTTATTGATTCACCTTTCAAAGAATGGATCAAAACAAAACCAGTACTGTACTGTTTGAAAGTTACAGCCTTCTGCCACTCTACAGATCCAGAAGAAATTATCAACCAGAAAAACACTCAGGGCATTTGACTCTCTCTCTCTAACCACATTGTAATGGCACTTGAGATGTCAAGATATCTGAGTTTAATAATGACACAATAAATCAACAAGGCTAAGTAATCTCCCAAAACTAGATCTAAGGGTGTGAAAAGGGCAGAACTTTGTTTTTCCCCTCAGTGCCTTGCAGGCCAGTGCTGTGCCATGCCTGTTTGCACTGCCCCTGGCAGCTGGGAAGGTACATACATAACATCCCCTGTGCAGACACCACCCTAGGAGGGTTGCATTCATTGGTGCATGGAAGAAATCAGGAATTCTTGTAGTAAGAAAGTGGCCCAAAGAAAAGAAGGAAGTAGAAGTCTCTATAAATATCCAAGTGCTGCCAATGCCCACACATGCTGGGCTGGGATCCAAAGTAACTGTTTCGGGGTGATAAGAACCCATATTAGGCACCTGAACATGGGAGAGGAACACCAACACCCAAACTAAGATGTTAGTAAGACTGTGACCAAAAACCAACACCCTTGAGTGATCTAATATCCAGGGTGACTAAAATGTGAGAATGTGAATTTTTACTATTCAGAGGAACTAAAAGGAGACATAGGAATGCAAGTGAAAGTTGGTTTTAGAAGCATGTTCCCAAGAGATACAGATCTTATTTCCTTCCTGCTATTAAAGGAAGGGGGACTTTGATATGTACTGGACTACATAAGGGCAGAGAGCAACACCCACATTTATTCAAATCCAACAACTTTGCTTTTTTTTTTTTTTTTTTAATTCAGTGTTTCAGGGACATTACTGCAATCTCCATCTAACAGCTGCAGCCTGCGACAGGTTGCATTTACATCCCCACTCAGAAGGCATCTGAACACAGTAACTTCTCATAGGCTACCAACTTGGACTGCTACCAAAACCCAGGGGTTTTGTATAGCTTGTAACCCAAATTAGCTAACTTAAAACTTTCAGAGGGAGAACAGAAGTAAAGCTGGTTGAGAGAGATTTGCCACACTGCTTTTTTGGGGTGTTGTTTTTGTTTTGAAATAGAGATATTGTGTGACCCACCTTGGAACAGGGAAGAACAACTCAGTCACTTCTCTGCAAGATCAGATACCTGTTTGTCAATGGGAGGAATAGTTTCTCCAGGCTCCATCTTGAGCCTCCCATGCTCACTAATAGTAGAAGTCAGAAAGAATGGAGGCACAGTGAAAAGCCAAATTCTCTTCACATGTCATTTGTGGCACTGAAAAAGCAGTGAAAAAATGCAAAAAAAAAAATATCCAGACTCAGCTCTTCAACATGATTATGCTATTATGGGGAATCTCTGTAGATTTAAATCTCCAGCTTTGCTAAAACTGCAATTCTATTGTTTTGCTACTGAGACATCTCAACACAGCTACACTGGACATTAGTTCAGATATGACACTGAATTGTCCTGCTGACACCTCAGGAGTGACTCAGCTGTGCATCTAAGAGCATTTTAAAGGTCCTGGATATTTCCATAAGATCCTGAGTATTTCCATATGTATACACAGCATTGTTTGGGAAATGAAAGCACCTAAAAGCCAGGTATGATACTCAGCAGCCTCTAGGAGAGTTGTTTATACACCAGTAACCCTCTTGAATCCAAAGTACACTCTGTCCTACTCTCTAACTCCTCATGTGACTAATACAGGAGGCTTGTACATCATCCTTTGTGATGCAAATTATAAAATCTGAAACATCCTTTCCTTCACAACCTTGTCATGCTCCTGTCTATGACTCAGAGAAAAGTAGTACACTCTTCAGGAAAGAGAGACTTGCCAGAAGCAACAAATTTCACAGCCTGTACTAATTCTGCCATATTGAAATAAAGATGGCAATACATTCATCACACTACCCTGGCACAAATTTGGTCTGCATCCCATGTTTCATCCTTCTGAAATCTGAAACCCAGTGGGCCTATTGTTACCGTCTTCATATAATTATCTTCCTTTCTTCCTTAGTTTCCAAGTGTAGTGGCAGGGAACTTCATCACTCCCCACATATTAACCCTTCCTCTATTTATGTCAGAATTAGTTCTTTGCTGTATCAGTGAGCAAAGGAGGTGAAAGAAATGAGAGACAAAGGTGGCTGCTAAGATGGTGCCTGAAGAATCAATAAAAATAATTTTTTAGGCATTACTTGTGACTCAGGGTCTCAAATGAAGGCAGTCAGCTCCACCAGTATCCTCATTTCTGAAGAGCAGGGTAAGAAGAGAGCACTTTGAACTTCTGCCCAAGGCTCTACCTACAAATTTTTGTTGACCTAGAGAGAGTCTTGCTCTGACCTAAACAATGCAGATGTGCTGAAGGACTCACAGAAATATCTACATTGTGTGCAGAAATTCTTTTTCCTCATTTTATCATGAACTTCTCAAATCGTTGATTTCATTCAGAGCATAACCCAGCGCATGATAAGATGCCTGGCAGGCAAATAATCCACACCTTTACCTTTGGTTCAGCTGCCACAGCATCAAGCAAGCAACTCACTGCAATTCAAAGCTGCTAAAACCACTCTGAACCACTCAATTCCATGGTTATCACTTTCCAGGTAACATCTCCATAAGGGTACAAAGGCTGTTACTGTTTCTGTAACCCTGCTGCAGATAAAAACAGCTTTCAAGTAGAAAGCACTGATTCTACACCAGCAAAGAAACTACTGCCAGAGTCTAGTCTTGCTGCCTTCTGAACACTGCTACACATTGTTCCACTTCACCATCTCCTAGGACTGGCTGTAGGTATACCAGTACTAGGTGCATCCAGGATCACAAGACATTTCTCAATCAACAACCAACAACAAATTTAAGATGCTACTTATAAATAGAAAAGTCCACATTAATTGATTTGCACCCCCTCAAGTTCACAGAAGATGACATTTCTGTTTGTCCTGCATTCAATGGTTTCTGTACTAAAATATTTTTTGCTTTGGAAATCCTGCCACTGCAAGTCTTTGAAGCATATCTTGAGGATTACCGCAAGAAACTTATCAGAAGAACATAGAAAGATGACATGGTCCTAGTTGTTCCAATCTCATTAACTGAGCAAGCAGGCAAGTGTTTGAAACAGACTGCAGAATAAGGAAATGTTTTTCTCACAAAAAGGCTGCTCAGCAGAATGTACCACTGCAACACAAATGCAGGTGTCACTCCGAGACAGTCATGCTGTGCCACACAGGCAAGTATTCAACAAAGAATTTGGGCATCTAGGAGTGTAAACCTCAAGGCTCTCTCCTCCTCACCCAACCACTGCTCAATTCTCTCAAATTGATCAACATAGCTGATCTAAGTCTACAGTCCTGTTATCAAGAATGGCAACATATTGTTCAGCTTCATATGGAATATTTTATTATACTGTTATTTTGATAACTACTATGAGAAAAATTGGACAACAGATATATTGCTAAAACCATGGTAATTAGTCAAAGACCAACAATTTTTTACTACCTGTGCCTTCCTAGGGTCTTACCAGAGAATAAATGTCTTGCTCACATGTTGAAAAACATGGAGCAGCCACCAAACACAGCCAGGGCAGCTGCTAATAATCGTCATGTAGAGTCTGTAGAAAAGAGTCTTCAAAAACTAATCCACCGGCCTTTGTGCTCCTCTTTGCCTGTGACATTCCTCAAAACCACACTGTGTACCTCACTTTTAAGAAATGTGTGAAAATAAAGGAGAATCTGTAGATAGGAACCACTTTCTTATGAACCCAGTTTCACAGTAATAATTTGTTTACTAGAAAATCTATTCAGCATGTACACACAAAGAGATGAAAAAAGGCTGTTGAATAACTGACTAATTGGAAAACACAGATGTCTGCTTAAGCAGAGTCCAGCAGCCTCCAAATTCAGGCTGTGTTCTGAAGATCATGCCCCATGCCAAGTGACCAGCATGTGGATTTAAATTACACCAAGTAGGGAATATCTGGTTTAGGATACCAAACCAGTTGTTCGATCCTTTTCCTATTGGATCATTGGATCATTGTAGGCCATCACCTACAATGAACCATTGGGGACGGATCATGAAATGTGGGCTAGGCTGTAGTTCAGCTTCTCTGGAACACTGACACTGTAATAAAACCCTACCAAAAACTAGTATTCTCAGTTCAGATGAAGCAAACAAACCATGTGTCAAACAAACAAAAGGCTGTATCTAATCCTTTTCTGACGACAACACAGCCCACAGCCAACACAGCAGCACAGCAGGAATGTATGAACTCCTGCAAAGTAGGGAAATGCCAGAATTACTACCTGTCACGTATCAGGTACAGTCTGTATGCCCCTTTATAAAGCAAGGGTACTTATGTGGTGCTAGGAAGCATATGATGGAAATCTCTGTGCTGTGAGACAGCCTGATACATCCATTGTGCCACACCAACCAAGCCCTACAGCTCAAGTGTTAAGTAAAAGTGTTGAATTGAAACAGCTCTCCCATCACCACAGGGGCCTGGAAGCACTGTAGCAAGTCTGAACCCAACACAGACGTGCTGCAAGTTGGAAACTCCTCTACTGAGTTTCCCCTCCATGGCAAAGACAGTGTATAGGATTAGTTATAGATGTAACCTTAGAGTGCCCCCGAAACTTCCCTGTTTCTAAGCAACCAGTCCTACTCAAACAAGCTGCCTCCAATACCTCTGGCGTGACAGAGAGGAAATGCCTGAGCCCCCTTTTCTCTCCATCCCAGCAAGTTTCAACGAGTAGATCTAACAAGTTTATCTAATCTTTTCTCCCCTCCTTTCACCTGAAAGCAGCTGTAGGCAAGGTTACTTTGAAATTCATACCCTAAATAAATAGCCTGACACCTTTCCTTGAGATCTGGGAGTGAAAAACCCAAACAGTGAGTTGAAGGGGAATTATCACAAGTCTCCAAAATCACAGTATTACCATGAAATGCAAATCCCAAAGGGTCCAGAAGGTGTAAAGTCAGGACAGGGAATAATCAGAGATAGCAGACAGTTTAGGAGCTCAACTCATACATAATTCACAATTTAAGGAATGCCTGTAATGTCCTTCTTTCAAGCCCTAAGCTCTTCAATTTTAACTAAGCCCTTATTTCAAAGGAAAGTAATTTTTTTTGCTTTAGCATCACAGTGTGAGAAGTACAGATCCATCAATATCACATCAATATCACCCAATATCAGTTTCACTGAAGAAGCTTCTCTGAAGTCAGATACATTCAGAAGTTTGGCCAAATTATATTAAAGAAACCACTATTCCCTCTCCCTTCTAGTGTATCACTTCCTTCATGTACAAAAGCAACAGAAGATCCTGGCAGCCCCTCTCTGCTTTGCAGATCCATAAGATTCTGTCATAAACACTACAATACTTCACATACCACAGTGAATCACATCTTACTCCATCACTCTATTCTGGAGAAAAATACTTAATCCATCTCAACAGTAACAATTTAAAATTCAAAAATACCATAAGTCTTGTACATTTCAAACCTCAAATTTCAGCTCAGAACACTTACTGCAAGGGAGAAGTCTAGTTTTAGTCTGTCTTTCCACAGCTCAGTACAGAGTTGTTGGATGAAGCAAGGCAAGGAACAACACACTTCCCACAGAATCCCACTAGAAACTAAGAATTTGCACTTGTAAACATAGACAATCTATATGTTGGCACTGACAGGGCAGGGGTGAATCGGAGCTACCCATTGCAAGAAACACAAGCTAATACATGACTGCAGTCTGAGTCAAACTACATCTTATTTTGATAAAGTACAAGATGTACCTACTCCCACTTGCTGTTTTACGGGGATTATGATGCCACAGCTCAAAAGGAAAAAGCAAACATACTAGCTTATCTGTTTATGCAAGTCAGTGTCCAGTGTCATATTACAAACCCAGCTTTACTGGAGCTTTTAACAAGACACACTAAATGTGAACTCAGGCAGTTAAGGAGCTGGCTTACACCCTATCTGCTGTCACAAGAGTATGAAGAGGAAGCAAGCAAAAATGACCAGACCCAAGACCACCAGATATTGCAACTTCAAGCCAAGGGATGATCTCTTTACAGTTTACTAAATCAGCCAGGTCTGTAGGGAACGTACACTAGAATACAATTAAACAAAAGAGGCCGCACCTCAAATACCCTGTTCAATCTCAGGCCTCTCACTTGAGGTGCAGGAGCACCAAGAGATGTCCAAAGAGCGAGGAGGGTCCGGAGAGCAAATCTTAGGAGGAGTGGCTGAGGGAACTGGGTTTGTTTAGACTGGAAAAAAGGAGGCTCAGGGGGAATCTTATTGTTCTTTACACCTACCTGAAAGAAGGTTGTAGTAAGGGGCCAGCTGTTCTCTGCTCCCAGACAACAAGCAACAGGATGAGAGGAAATGGCTTTTCAGTTGTGCTGGGGAGGTTTAGATTGGGTATTATGAAACATTTCTTCACCAAAAGAGTGGTCAGGCATTGGAACAGGCTATCCAGGGAAGCAGTGGAATCACCATCACAGAAGGCATTTAAAAGGCATGTGGATGTGGCAGTTGGAGACATGGTTTAGTGGTGGATTTGGCTATGCTGGGTTAGCAGTTGCACTCAATGGTCTTAAAGATCTTTTCCAACCTAACTGATTCTACAATTCTTTGATACTCATTTATTAGCAAAGTAAATCCAGCTTTTGATGATCAAAATATGAGAATTGGTGATCTGTGAGCTGAAATTGCCATTTAGTTAAAGACAACCTTTTAGCATTTTTACCTCCAAATCCAAGATACCTTACACCAAAGGCTATCTCTCCAAACTCCCAGCACACTCCTCCAAAGGCAGTAGGATCCTGCTTCAGCTCCTTTTGTGCCATTCTTCCTCTGCTACAGAACATTTTCAGCTGCCTGCAGCAAACCTCAGTATTTAAATGGACAGCAACGACATCTAGTGGCTTGTTAAGAATTTGCCTTTCTAAATTCCCAGCCTGGGCGTTCATTTTTAAAGGAGACAGAAATGCTTTCAGCATTTCACTTAGCTAATGCCAACAACAGCAAGTGCACCCGAAATTCTCTACAAACTCTTTCAAAACACACACTCACCACTGTCTCCCCCAACTCAGAGCATTTCCCCCCATCCCTCGCTCAAAGCCTAGGAGAGGTCACATAGTAAGCACAAGTTTGCTTTAGGCCTTGCCTGCGCAACTGAATTTCTTCAGTCTAGATGTAGCTACAGATATTTGTTCTGGGTACACAGGGCTGGGGCTCCCACCCATCCTTTTGGTTATGCTGTTCCTCAGCTGCATTAGGATAAGTGGTAGGAGTTATTTACATAGACAAGGACAAGACCCAAGGCCACATCATTCTTAACAGCTGGTACAGTTCATTCATAGCCTAAAATACATACAAAGGACTGCAAGTTCTAAAATGTAACTGCTGAAATTACAAGGAGAAAAGATAAAAATTGTATTCTGAATGCAAGGAGGGAGAGATCTTTCAGATTAGATTTATGGGAGAACAGTAAGGGTTCACTTCCCTCCACCACCACAAAGGCACCCCACCCCCAAGAAAAAATAAACCCTCTTACCTTTTTCACTAAGTGATGTTGTAAAACTGCCAAGTACAGGTAAGTGGTTACTGAAACTTTTGAAGTATGTGACAATGTAAAGAAAATTCAGAAGATACCTTTATGTACCTTTTTGTATTACTGGCACTAGTCATTTAATGACTGCTGCAGTCTTTGCCAGCAGTAACACTCTCTAGCCTTGACAACACATCACTTAAATGATTTTTCAGTTAACAATTGTGAAGAAGAATGAGATTTGTGGCACGTGTATCTGGTGCATATATCTACACCCCTCAGAGAAAACTGCATACTAGTCATTAAAAAATACCTAGTTCTAGTTTTGTTAAATGAGACCTATTAATCTACATGTCTGGAATCAGAGGAACCTTTCCCCAACACACAGTATCAGGCAAAGACTAGAGGCAAAGCCTCACTTCCCACAGCTTCCTCCAATATTGTGGACAAGCAGTTCGCTCTGCAAATGTCTATTTCGTGATGCCACTTCTCTAGCACAAACAGGAAAAGAATGGAGGACTACAGTCATTCTAATATACCAGGAAAGTATCCTGTAGAAGCCCAAAAGAGATGGAACAAGTATTAAGAACATGTCAAAATAATTTGAAATTACCCCTACATCAGAATGAGCTGATACCCATGTTCTGCCAAAGGGCACAAAAACAGCCACACACCTTTGACCAGAACCTGGTCTGGGTGGGAAACTACTGTTGCTTTATAACAACACATACAACCTTAAATATCACACTGCTTACAGGAAAAGATGATGATTCACAGGAGTGGCCAGTTATAACAAGTTTAATGGTAAACTTCAAAGGACATCACATTTCATTTTCATCACAAATTCTTCTGCCAGACCCACCAGCTTATTCGCTTATTAAAGCAAAAGGCTATGCAGAACCAAAGAAAACTACAGCATGTGGGTTTTCTGAACCACTGCTTAATGGAGCCACTGACACAGTGCTCTCTGACAAGCCAGCAAACACACACCACCAGGTGGTGAATGGGACTGCCTACCCCACAGCTCCATCAAAGAAAAGAAGATCCTGAAACCTCAGGTCTTCCTACTTTCATTTCTGTTTTTTATTACTCGTGTCATTTTATGCAGATAAAACTCATTCATTCCAGGCTGATGCTCCCAACAAAAGCATAGATGTTCTTCTGATGTTCTGAACTCAGATCCTTGAGGAAACCAATACATATTCTCCTAAAACAGCACAAAGACCCATTTCTACAACCCTACAATCAGGGTAAGTGGTTAGGAGATTGAGAGGTATTCAAGACAAACACGCATATTCATGTGAACGAACTGGGGTGTTTTTTCAGAAGATACTATTTTCTATTGCCTTAATTACAAGAATTCTTTTTTCTTTTAGAACATTCAATTATTCTGTCAATTACTACCTTTGTGATTCAGTCACAAACAGCAAAACCTAATTAAGATTTCATTTTCTTAAAACAAAACAAGGAACCCTTGCTAAACTGCTAACAAAATTTTTTTTTTCTTCTCTCACTCACAATGCAGTGATGGCTACCTTTTGAGAAAAAATTTCCAAATTGAAACAATAGATAGAAGCATTGACTTGCAGCCATCTCCAAAAAGTGGAAGGCAAAAAACTGTTTAGGCACAAGGTACTAGCTTCAAAGGGCAAAGCAAATTTCACACCAACAGAACTTTTCTGTAGACTACCCTTGAGCAATCCTCTGACTAGATCTCGAGTCTGATGCTAAAGTGCAGCTTGAAGACATCAAGTCAACTGAAACTTTACTACTGCATCTACCGGTTTTGTTTTGGGGTGAAGACAAAACCAAGACCCACTATACAAAGGCAGTCATAGTAGAAAAAGGATGGAAAGAGGAAGGGGTGAACAGGCATTTCAAGAAACAGTACCTACAGAAAATCCAAATGTGTGTGGTCTTGTGCATAAAGCTTGTGAGAAAGAATTATACATCTTGAATTGCAGACAAATTACTTTAGTGTATTATGAGATACTCCTGCTTGAAATTTATACACATTCTTGTATCACATTGTGTAGAAACATGTATTTGTGTAGCATGATGCTTACAAAATATAAATATGGAAGAGCTTCTGTCCTTTCATGTTCTTTCTATGTGGTTACAGATTCTCAACAAAAATTCTAGCTTTGAAAGTGAGGATGAAGACTACACTGTTTAGTGGCCTTCACTACTTTTCTGTTCCAGCTCATCTTCACCAAAACAAGTACCACACAACAGGGCAGAAAAAACACAGGCTGTTCCCAATTCCTTCTGGACAACAAGGCACTCCATTTAGCTTCACACTGAGAACCTCAGAAGTACTGCAAGCAGAAACATCTGCTAAATTTATTCCAGTAGGTTAGCTCTAAGTATTGTTAAAGTTCTTAGACAGCCATAGCTATATCTCCCCATTTTTCAAGACTAGATCTCCCTAACCCTGGTAAAAATACTCCACTACCCTTTGTTTAGAGTTGCACAGAAGTCACTGTGTTCTTGCTCCTGGAGGTTATATTCCCACCACAGAAGCTTCATAATTTGTTTGACAGTTGAAGATTTGAAAAACTACAGCCAGCTTTGCATCTCCTCTTCATACTTTTGGGGATCAATAAAAGGCTTGTCAATGGAGCGGATCATCAGCTCACCACAGTACACACATTCAGCTGCCACAATATCATCAATGTCAGCTTTGATCTGTTCCCGGCTCTGCTGCCCCTTCCCCAAGCTAATGGTGTCTGTGTCCTTGGGACGATGGTGGCTCTTGGATGGCTGGCTGGTAGCTGCCAGCTTCTTCTGAAGATCTTCAAGTTTTGCCTGCTTGTAGGCAGGAAGGTTTGGGAAAACTGCTTGCAGGAGACAGTCATAGTGGAACATGTGACCACACAGGAAAAGGTAAAAAGGGCGATTTAGAAGTGGAAAGTCACAAGCTGCACATTTTTCCTGAGGCTCCACAGAGCCATACTTATTTCTCATTTCCTGGATGTCCTCTCGGATCCTCTTGGCACTTTGTGTGGCTTCCTCCATCTCCCTTTTCAGTTCCTCAATGTGCTTGTTGTAATCCTCCAAGGAGTTACAGATTGCCTCCTTGAAATGGTCAATAGTTACAAAGTCTGGAAAGAATGGCAGCACATCTTCAATCTTCAGCAGAGCACAGCTGGAGAGGCAGGCCATTGCCTTCTTGACATCCTTCTCTTCCTGAACAACATGGCGAGCGATCTTCAACCACAGCTTCTTCCGGAGTTCCTCATCATCTTCAGGAAGATCTGCACAGGACTTGGCAAGATCAACATCTACCTAAAAGTTGGACAGACAAGGAAACAGAATTAAGCTTCTCTTTTTGTTTATCCACCATTCAACTTCAAAGCCTGCTGTCCATTTGAAGAGGCATTTAGAAAACCTCTATTGTTATCTCACTGCCTAGGACTGCACTACTGGCCTGCTCCTTGTTTCCATGTCAGACACCTCTCCTCTCCACCAATACTCCTCACTGAAGATCGGCTTGCTCCCCACCAGAGAGCAAAGGCCAGCACAGAAAGGGTAAATTCATATTACAGTATCTTTGCTGGCCCCACTTTTCAGCAAAGACACAGGAATTCCAACAGGAAAAAAATCCAGCATCTCCCTGAAGGTCAGACTAAGCTGACAAAGGCTTCTGTTATAATTACCAAAGCTAAGGACTAGGAAGTAATTAGAATTCTTAACAATAGATGTACAAACCTTACATAAATGCAGGTCTGTTAAAGGTATTTTATGTCAGAGACTGAGCTTGAGACAGACAGTACTCCTTGTACTTTCCATGCCCTCACCCTCAGTTATAGCTTGTCAGTCAGCCTACTCAAAACAGTTGTCAAAGCACAGAAAAATGTTAAAAGAGCCAGGTCTTCCTTCCAAGCCTCAGCTACACAGCTTTGATACCAGCGAGTCTGTCCAGTTCCCCTCAATGCTCTGCTGTTCAAGGTAACTTGAATAAGCTACGCTCCTGTGTACCACAGCATGCACAGACACACGCATACCTGTAAGGCAAGATCCACAGCCTCCTCATATAATTCCATCACTTTGTAAATGTGGACACATGCACGGTGGTGCCCATGCTCTGCACACAGGCGCAGTGCATACTTCAGGTCATAGTGGATTCTGTTTGGGTTGGTTCCTGCTTGCTCCAGGTATGACAGCAGCGAGTCCGGCCGACACAAAGCATAAAGAGACAACAGGTAGTTGTGAATGGCTTGCTGGGTTTCCTCCAACTGGTAGACACAGAACTCCATATATCTAATGGCTTCATTGATCTGCTGGGTGCTGGCACTCTGGCTGTAGTTTACAAGGGCTGGAATGAGGTTCCTGGCATCCAGTCTAGAGCCCATAGAAATCCAAGCGTCAACTACCTTCTTGGGGATATGTTGGATGAGAACCGGAGAGAACTTGTAGAAGAGCTTCTCATCTCTGTGCCTGGACAACACGTTCAGAGCCTCATCGTACTCGTCATGCTGGCAGTGGTGAGCTACTACACGCTCATAATCCTGCATGATGACTGCAAAGTAGACCATGTGCTCTGTGTCGCCATGGCTCGCCAACAGCTCATAAATTGATGCCCGGTTATTAAAAAGACAGTCTTTGTTTTTAGGACTGCTCAGGAAAGTGCGGAACTTCTCCCGTGTATCCAAATAGAGATTTCGCTGTGAGGGATCTCCTTGCAATATACCCAGCCAGTTCAGGTACAGTTCTGTCAACCACGTGGTCAGCAGAGTGGTCTGTGTCTTCTCTGAAGGCTTTAGGTTACTCAGCTTCTTAATCAGAAACTCCATCAGGGCCTCTTCTTGCTTGGCTTCAATGAACTTCAGAGCAATTTCCTCAAAGTAGTTCTGGGTCAGTGCGTAACATTTGGCACTGTCCAGATACCTCTTGTTTTGGAAGCAGTGCTCTGCCTCTTTGGCCAACACTATGTCAAGACACTCTGGACGGTCCTTACAATACTCTTTTGCTAAATCAAATTTGTTCATATTCATATACATCTTCCACACATCTCTAGATTCCCGTTGGACATGATAGCGGAAGACTACCTTCTCAGTGTGGATCCATATCTGCTGGACTGTGGGATCTTTAATCATGCGTGTCAGCAAGCCAAACTTCTCCAGGAACAGATCCTGAAAAACAACCTGTCCATTCAGAGTGCAGACAGCCTTCACTCGGTCAGACAGCAGCAACAGGAAGTGGAACTGGGTAAGTACAATGGAAATTGGCTTGTTTACAGTTATGTCAATATCAGGAGGATAAACCCAGACCCGTTCATCACTCAGAATCGAATCAGGACGACTATAATCCAGTGTACCATATAAAACACCATTTCCCATCATCCAGGCAAAGGAGCGTGGGTTGGAACGCAGTTTTGGAGTGTAAAAGGCTATCTCGCTGAAGCCCAAGTTGGCTGGAAACTCCCGAAAACTGGGCAGATGGTCAGCATGCACAGCAAATATGGAGCTGAAGCCCTGCTGCTCTGTCCCTTCAGGCACTTTGCCAACAAACTGAAAGAGTCTCTTCCTAGTGGTGGCTATAATAAAAAATTTCCCTTCTATCCCTCGTTCAATTTCCAAGCAGCAGACTGGGGCAGGTCCAGATTCCTCCTCCAGAGTGTAGACCTGTCGGAAGTACTGGTCAGGGTTAGTGCTGAAGAGGCTTCCTTCGCTGACAGAGATTTCAGCTTCATAGATCTGCCCCTGGGATGTCCCCACCAGGATAGGCCCTGTGTTGGTTTCTGAACCCAGAAATTTGTTCCAGCCCACACTTTCAATCAAGTGTCCTTTCCAGCGGGAGAGCGCCCGCACTTTCTGAACACTTCTGTTCAGGTAAAGGCATTCACTGGTGTTCAGAGCAATCAGGAGATGAGAGCCTGCCAACAGCAGAGGGGTATGGGAGGGAGAAGGAGAGAACAAATCAAGACTGTGCCTAAGCAAGCCAAATTCTTGAAGTTTCTAATCCTAACATTTGATAAGTTCCAATATCAACATACGTAATCCAAGACTTTCACAGGCATTCATGGGAATGTGGGGGATTTCCATGCTGGATCAGAACAGTAGCCCATATGTTGCAACGCCAAATAACTGGTACCAGATGCTTTAGCAAGAAGGTATTCTATTTCAATAAATGTTCTAAGGATAAACACTTCCCAGACTTCCCTCCTATCCCTGGCAATTGGTGAGAGACATGAGCATCTCTTTCCAAACTTCTGTTTAGCTGTTTAAAATCAGTCTATGCTACAGTGAACTGCAGATGTTTTATGGCCCGTTTTAAAAATTCTTTATATAAACCACACAGCAGAGAGTGACATTTCCTTTGGTTTTAGCAGCCTTGCTCAGAACAGCCTAATTGCGTGTGTTTATTCCAGAGTTCAAAAACAGAACAGAGGCACAACAAACGCATGCTTTACTAATAACAAAAGGGCAAATCAGTGGACAGGGACACTGGGAAAGAGTCTGGCTCATGGAAGGTTGACCTCCTTATGTACAAAGCAGAAAGAGAACTCCTTCACCAGCATTTGTTCTGCTCTGTCCACTGTCTGTAAATATCCACGACCCACTGCCTCACCTGTGTGGTCCAAAAACATCTTGTAGACTTTGGCTTCATCTTTGCGTCCCAGCTCTACCTGATTAGGTTCATCTGGCTTCCCAAGATCAATCCTGCAAAGAGAAACCATGAAAGCAGGCTGCCAACAAAAGTCCACATATGTGGAACCCCTCACCTGTTTTCCATATTGGGCTCGTGACTTTTAATCCAGTTTGCAAATGTAAGTTCTCTAACAACTTAAGGAAAAAAAAGAAGGCGGGGAAAAACAAACAACTTCAGGATTCTGGTAGCATTACCTGAGAAGGGTGTCTTTCCCAAGGCTCATACAGAGCTGGTTAGAGGAGACCACTAAGCTGTTAATTTTCTCTGGAGGAGTAAAATCAATCCTCTGCTTGTTAAATATTGGCGTTTCCTTCTCCAGTCGTGCATTGACATATCCTGGAGGAAGAACATAAACACTTAGAAACTAAAAAGACAAAACCCCACAACAACAACCACCCCAAACTACATCAAAATCCAGTCTATAAGACTAAAAGGATCATGTCCTGCTCCAAGTTTTACTGGAAAGGAAGTATGCTCCATGGAGCAGGAACACAGAGAAAAAAAAAAAATAAATCTCTAATTCCAGCCCTACTGGTGTTGAAAAAGTAGTAGTGGAAAGTGGTAGTGGAAAGTAGCCTGCTATTAGTAGGCAAATCCTTTAATTGTCTATTCCACCAATGCTTTCTCCCTGCCTCTGCCTCACCTCTAGACCAGCTGCAGGATCCTTAAAATACACTTTTTCCAGAAAAGAAGAACATGCAGGAAGAGATAAAGCAACCACAACTTGAGTAGGCAGTCTTTGGTTCAGCATGTGCTTTTTTCTTACACACTGATCCACACCTTACACTACCCATTTATACAAGTGTGCATTTCTCTATTTCCAGTTAAGTAGAACTGATGTTCTTCTTTTCAGATAAGGGAGCTGCAATGCCACAGTTTAAATTTGCTGGTATGAACTGCAGTCCAAAACACGTACATAAAGCTCCCAAGGTGCAGATTCACATGATATCACAGCTAACCAATAAATACATACTTTTATATATCGCTATAAAAGGGAAGGGTTACTCTGAAAAATCCACATGTTATCAGATTATTAAGCCACATTCATCCAGGTAATCTGAATTTTTTTTCAGACTGTCACCTGGCAAAGCAAGGCTGACTCAGCAAGGAAACTGAAATGCAGGTAGGAAAGAGAAGGGAACAAATAGCACCTATACAGAGGTAAGGGTTTAGAGTTAAGGAGAAACTGTTTATGGTTTAATTCAGTCATAGTTCAAGCCAAAGTATTGGATTTCAGCATTCTTGACTCTTTAGGCCTGTATCCATTATATTAATAGCACCCATAGGATCATCACCATTAATATGAGGATTTTAGCTATTGTCCCTAACAGAAGAAAGATGAACTTCCTTAACATACAGTTCTCTATACAAAGGAGATGTCTATTTTATTACATTAATTCCTTTCAAACAGTCTCATCCCTCATCTCCAGTGTCCCTCTTCTGTTTAAGGCAGATTCTACTGCAGCATTTCCCACCCTGATTTCTGGGCAAAGCTACGTATTTCCTCAGATCTTCTAATCTGTCCAAAGATCTAAGATCACTAGTATGGTCAAGTCTAGTGGGTTAAAGTAGGCTTTTCAAAGCTGGAGCCAAAGTACTTGAAGCCACACAACGCAGCAGGACTTTAGGTTGGATACAAAGTCATTGCTTGTTTATCTACAACTTTGAGAAACAGCACCTGCAGTTTAATAAGCACAGGGAACAACTCCCTGAAACTGAGGAATGTTACAAAGTCTTCCAAAATTGCAAACCTAACCTTAAGGACTGCTTTCAGGAAGCTAACTATTGTATCTTTTTACAAAATAAATTTATTTAAACTGCAGATTGCCCACAACTTTTACCAACCCAAATTTTATTAAAACTTGCCTGTGTGGCCTGTTTTAAGAATAACTGAAATCCTGATTAGGCTGTGCCTTTGCAATTAAGCAGTTTCCTGAACTTCCTCTGCCAATATCAACTGTAAGGAAACAGGCAGATTTCTCAACTCTAGGACAGCCATGACTGAAGACAGTGTTGCAGCATTCAAGAAGAAAAGCTGAGTCCTAGAAAATTTATTTTCAGTGACACAACTTGTCCCAGTACTGTTTTGCACAACACCTATTCAGGCCATTTATTCTTTATCTAACGCCACACAAAGAAATACCATGCATGACAAAACAAATAAGGGGAACATACCTATTTCAGTACCTAGACTCAGAGTAACTCCATCAGTGTATTCATACTCCATAATATACATAGCATAACAGAATTTATCAATTCTTAGTATATATAGGAACCTCGCAACCTGGTTTCCCCAAAGGCTACCAGTGGGCAGCACTATACAAGGAAAAAAATTTGAAATAATGTGTCCAGGTATTTCCAAACTTTTAACTCAAAAACACAGCTCTGCATAGCAGCTGGTACTACCATGACAATACCAGGTGGAACAGAGTTCTCTCATAACATACATTTCCCTGCCACACTCAAAAAATATTGAGAGGTGACATCTAGTAGAAAATGGTTATTGAACCTAATAAAGCTTGAATTTATCACGGAATAATAATGGAATAAATTCCTCTGACATGAAAGAAAAAACGGACTAGTCATCACACTATTACTTTACACTGAAGGGACACCTCCCTGCACACTACAGTGTACCAAAGCCTCACGTGCCTTGACAGAAAAGTGTAGTAGTGATACAGACTGCTTTGTTGGTCACATGTCAGCCTAGAAGAACCACGCTAGAGAAACGAAGTCTTTGGTAAACTGCGCCTGGGTTAGGAAAGGAGCTCCATGCAGGAACAGCGGCGCGCACATCCATAACCCGGTAAAGCATGGCTTCCTCAGAGAGGAACAGAAAGAAGCAAGGTGACGATGAGATGTTCTCAACCCGCTACCACCGAGCTGCTCAGGGCTGAGGTGTGGTTGGTGGTAACTTGTGACCACACAGGCACTGCGACTCTTCACGCACCCGCGTTTGCCCCGCGCAGCGCCTCAGGCCAGAGCCTCCCACACACAGGCAGCACCACTCTGCTGAGCCAGGAATCAAGCGCTCCCTGTCTCTAAACACTTCCCACAGCAAGCCGTGGAAAAACCAGCCGCAGCCGTGTCACACACACGGTGACACACCTCCTCCAGGCTGCACAGCCTGGCATGCCCTGCTCCCCACCCGGAGCTGCCGCCTCGCCTCCCCCTCTCAGCAGGAAGGCCGCACACGGGAGGCCCCGGCGCACACATACCGGAGTGCGGGATGCCCACGCTGGTGCGGCTGTGCTGCACGGAGACGGAGCGGTGCAGGGAGTCCTCGTACTCGTCCAGGATGGAGGCCATGGCCCAGCGCGGCCCGGGCGCGGCGCGCTCAGCTGACCCGCCTCCCGTGCGCATGCGCGGCGGCGGCGGCGGCGGCGGGCCCGGCCCGGCGGGAGGAGCCGCTCCCTCACGGCGATGGCGCTAACGCTGAGGCGGGCGGGCGGGTGGGTTCGCGTCCCTCACACTCCCGTGGCCGGTGATTCCCCCTTGCTGCCAGGCCTTGGGGTTCGCGCGGTGCCCGCTCGCTGCCGCCGATACCGAAAGGCTTATGCTGAAATAAGAAAGGGCTCACTCGGATGAACAAAGTCAGCATTTTTGTGTGTCATTAATAACCAGAAGTTCCTCTAGGTGGGTTGTACTCTCTGGTTTTGTTGCCGAATATAACAAGATAGGACCATGCCAAACATGAAAACTTGGACTTGCCACCAAAGAGGGCTAAATAGAGGTAGGGTAGTATCCCACACGACCACTAGAGACCCCTAAAAAAACCACTAGAGACCCCTTCCCTAGTACATGAACATGTATAATAAGACCTATACGATTAATTAGCATGCGTACAAGGCTGCTTGGAAATAGGTGTAAATACATATTCACATAATAAATTGCATAAAAGTATTAGAGGTGTGAATCTTGGTGTGCATGATAGGCAGAGAGACACCCCCACACATCCCCATTTACCTGGCATTGTTACAAAGTGGTGTCGGCTTTCTAACCTGTAACTCTGCTTTGAAGGTTTTCTTTCCCAGTTTTCAGTGACGCTGTCCTTTTGTGTGCGACTACATGCATGAGAAATCACCTCATTAACGCAGCAGTGTGCCCTTCTAGCCCTGACAGCCAGAGCAATTCTGCTTACTGCAACTAGGAATTGTCTGCTTTAAAACACTCTGTAAAATCTCCTGTGTTGCGGCTCTTGTGTAACAATGTGTAGCAAAATCATGGCTTTATCGCTAGAGGGATCGTTGAGGCACAGCATAAGGGTATCCAGCATAAGGCTGTCCTTAAACTATACTAGACTTGCTCTGCAAGTTTATCCCAGGTTTCTATGTTGGACCCAGCTTCTGTGTTGCTAAATGGTATTTATAACCTGGAGTTTTCTTTTGGTTTGTCTTGTTTTGTGTGCCAACAATTGTTACAATTTTACCCTCTAGCTTAAACTAGCAGAATTTATAACGGCATTAACAAAAAGACTAGTCTCTTACACAACTCTTTGGGTTTCATCCTCTATAAAATGAATAGAGATGAATATGTATACACTGTATGTGTGCTGTGTACTATACTATGAGTATATTATGTACTGCATATTAGATATAAACTTCATTTTCTGGAAGCAGTGGAGAAATGTCTCTCTGTACAGGACAGCTTGCAACACAGAGGGATCCATTGCAAGACACAGGAGGTCTTCCCAAACTCAGTTTGCACATCAGGTGGCAGTGAGGCGCCACAAGCAGCAGTTGCATGTAGTTGGCTTCTCACAAACAAAGTTACACCTCCTTTTTCTCTGCTCTTTTACTGGACACCGCACCCTCAGAAACTAGGGCTGTGGTCTGCATCACTCAGCCTCAGGCCTTCTCCCCAGTGCTGAGCCAGACATGCAGGTCCCACACTAGCTGGGTTCCTGGAGGCTCCCATGGCACGCCTCCACAGGGTCACCTCTGCCTACTCTGCTAAAAACAGAACATGGCTTTTGCTGACGTAGCCTGCCTGCAAGCACCAGTCACAGCCTCTGCTGTTTACCCTCTTTATGTGGCAGCTCTGAGCCAAAATAGAAAAACCACATTCTTTTGCTGTCTAATCATCCTCATCTTCATAAGCAGCAACTGTTCTCTTTCAGCATCTCAAAAGGTACAAACAAATTACATTAGGTTTAGGCTAATCAGGTAGGAAGGGACTTCTTGGACTATCAGATCCATTCTCCCACTCTTGTAGTTACCACATCATATAGTCCTTTCTCTACTCCTGTCAAGCTCTGTCTGATAGCATGGGTATTTTTATCCCTGACTGCCACAGCTCATACCTGTTCGAAACACTCCCATGATTTTGAGCTCTGATTTCCAGTCTAACATAAGCTGTGGCTAGTCTGAATCCTTTTGTTCTTGTTCAAACACTGTCCTTTAGTGTACAGGACATTTTAAAGGATTCATTTCCTCTGCAGAAGTCATCACCAATCATAGCCTTCATTCAGATTTACCAGATCCGGGATTTATCAAACCAAGAAGTTCTTGACTTCTCTTAAAAAAAGGAGAAGATTAGTTTCTTGGAGCATTCTACAATTCTCTACATTGGTTGCAGCTTCAGCTCATGTTTATGTCACAGGGGTGAGCATAGTTTGACCCCTCATTTGATATGAAGTCTCCCCCTGTTGTCTTCAACAATGATGCTTCTACTTTTTCTCTTTTTAGTCATATTTTTAGCAGTAACAAATAACTGAAGGGTTATTTGGTAAGAGGGAAATATATCTGGATATTAGGCTAAACTGATATTTGTACACAAATTTATCCATGTACAGCTTTCTCCATGAACTCTTTCCACTCAAAACTTAGATCAGTCCATGTCTTATAAATTGTTTTTTTCTTGGTCAGGTCTAGAAATTGAAGGGATGTCTGTTCTTATTCTGGCAGATATTATTACCTGTTAGGGCTCATGAGAAAACTGTGTCTGATTTTAATGTGGTTAAATTGGAAGCCAGATTTTCACCTTATTTGGAAATAAAACATCAGCCTAAAGCTAACCCAAACCCACAAGCTTGCTCCATCCATCTGCAGTATCATCTGCTGTGATTATTTAATTTATAAACGTGTGCAGTAATTATATTCCAGTGCTACATTCACAGATTTGATATTCTGAAAAGAAGGGAAGAGCAGTGGTTGCAGACGAAAGATTTGTCAGCTCTTTGATTCACCAGGAATGTGTGGAGAATCAGATGATTACATTTTGTGTGTAGCAGTGGTGTGAGTCTATAGGAGGCACTTGTGTGAGAAAATTTAGGGGATTTTGGCAATATATTTGGATTGGAAACCTTAATCCTTATCTTGCTTTGGTAAGGCTGTGATCACGGTTGCAGCAATTCGTAGTAATTTTGCCTTAAACAGTTCACATTTTCTTCAAGCTGTGGACACAGCTATCAACATCTAGGTGTTGCATGACATGTTATTCTCTTCAGATGCCTAGAGGAACAGGTAATTCTAAATAACGAAATTGACAAACATATAACGTGTCCAAGGTCCAGACTCCCAGCAGATTAACCCTGCTTAAATCTGGGCTTCCTCAATGCTGTCTGTGTCATTCCTGGCTGCCCTGTCCAACCCCCACTTGGTGCACATCAGTGTGTGTATGATTGCAGAGTGAGACAGTTCATTGCCCCGCAGCAGATGACTCTGTGATCCATGATCTAAACATGACTGCTGGTGCAGAGGAGAGGGCAGGAAGATGTGGCTGTGGAAAGAAATAAGAGCAGAATCTAATGACACAATTTAAATTTGAATTAAACCCTGGACTTCCTCACAGATTTCCACTACAGACGGTACTGATCATCACTCCACCTCACTGTATATAGAATATTCCTTCACAGTGATCAGCATAAAAAATACCCTATATTCTTAAAAGCCGTAGGCAAATAGGTGTAACTCCCTAAATGCACCAACCTCCATAAGATACCAGCAAATGTGTAATGTACTCCCAGGCTATCAGACACCCCTGTACCTGCTTTGAAGAGAGTGCTGCAGATACCTGTGTCCCCCACTCAATCAAGATACCTTCTCCAAAGAGAAGGGACAGCGTTTCTGAGCGACCTTTTGAATGCTGTGTACAAATTTAATGCAGTAAACAGAATTACAGGGGCTGTGTACCCTGGGTATCACAGCTACCCATGAGAGCCTGAACTGGAACCTACACAAACCATACAACTATTATAATTTACCTTGGAAAAGATCAAAGCTCAAAATCTTGCCAGAGCCCTCCTCCTAACCATTAACCAACCTCCCAAGCTCTTCAAACCCATTGTCAGAAGCAGACTCCTGCAGACCAGTAAACACTGGGTGGAACTGTATCATGGCTGAACAGCAATTGCAGACCTGCAGACCACGGTTCCCCTGACACTTTGTTTTGCCATAAGTGAACTACCAAAGACTGTTGATGCTACATGTGCATTCCAGAGCAGACTGCCCTTTGTAAACCCACCGAGTGCCCCCATGGAAACCCTAGGGGATAACCCATCTGTCCTAGAATACGAAAAAAGCAGGACAGGAACATGCTTTTGTAGTGAGAAAACCTTTTTCCCATCACCAGCACCCTGTGGCTAATCCCTCAGTTTTGATCCTCAAGGAAGATCCATTAAAGATAAGCCTGAGAACTGAAACTGATAACTTGGCAGAGACAGTGATCTTACAGCATTTAAGGGGTTTTGATCCCTCTTCAACCCAGCCCTTTACTGTTTAGTGTTAACTGCCTGCCTTTCCTCGTTTCACAGGGGGGATATGAACTTTATCACCTTTCTCTTGCTAATTCCCTCACCCATTCCTGTTAAACGTTAGCACCTCGGTTTTGTTTTGGTTTTTGTTTCTTTGGGGTTTTTTTTGTGTAAAGTGTCCGATTGAGTGACATAATTAAATTAAGCTCAGACCATTGTCTTCCAACCTGTCTTAAGTCTGAAATTTGCTGTTTCTCTTTCAGATTAAAGAAAGTTTTTGAATGCCTTAAACTTTGCCTGTTCTTTCACAGTCATCAGTTGATATATTAAAAGATGTACTTTCTCCAGCAGATGGCAACACACTTCTAAATTATTCATAGCATGTCTGAGAGGTAGGACTAGTTCCTACGCAAATCAGATAGGAGATGAGGTTGAGTTTGAGAAGAGACTTAGTACAATACGGTGCTTGTCTTCCTTTGGAACGTTTAAGAAAATATTTTTGAAGCTAGTGGCATTGTTATTTCATTTAAATTTATTAGTCTTTAATCTGAAAATGTAGTATAATATTGTTGTTGTGGCTTTTTGCCTCCACATTTAAGAAGAATGGCATTAAACAGATAAACCAGAACATCTCTGTGCATCTTCCAGGCATTGCTTTTATTTTCAAAGAGCAATGAAGTAGTTCAGAGGACAGGATAGTGGGAGCTGTAGATTAACATTGCTTCTCTCTCCTTTATTATTTTTTTTCCCCCCAAAGGCTTTTTGAAAGCACACATCTCCAGTTCACACCAGAAGTATCCATTAGCTGCTTTAGAACTGTAAAGCATTTTTATTACTGTAGACTCAGAAACGATGGAGTTCCTATCAATCAGAAACTCTGTATAGGAAAGCAAGTACTAGAATATTTCTTCCTTGGATTTCTCCTATCATCTTTCTGTGAACGTACACCCTGATGTTTC
The DNA here is from genome assembly GCF_971803275.1 of Cyanistes caeruleus. Classification (NCBI taxonomy): domain Eukaryota; kingdom Metazoa; phylum Chordata; class Aves; order Passeriformes; family Paridae; genus Cyanistes; species Cyanistes caeruleus. The sequence goes on along the minus strand of NC_141706.1, from coordinate 31,104,636 downwards.
ACTGACTTTGTGTTGTGTCTGTTTCTGCTTTTGCGAAGTTGGTAGAAAATGATACAAAGAAGTGTTTGACATAACTTCCTGAAGGTTACAGTAACTAGACGAGGCACACCACAAGGGAAAACCGGGCTCTGGCTCTTGTCTTCACCCTTTTGTCTTCACTCCTTTTAAATGGTAATTATAGTTACGCTTGATTTTTTCCCAGGGAGGATGCAGACTCAGGTGCATGACAAACTCTGGATGACTCAGAACTGGTTGTGTCATTGCTTGCAATTACGAATTCGACCAGCTGGGCAGCGGCTGTACCTCGATTTCTTCTCTTGACATCATGGGATCCAGTTTGCTCTTGCATCTGCACTCCAGTTTAGTCCCCCCCCACCCCCAATCTAGATCCCCACCCACCTGCCCTGTGCGTGATGGCATTGTTGCCTGTTCTCACCGTGCCCCCATTTCTCATTGTTTAGGGTTTCTCTTGTGCAGCACTGTGAACAGACTCAGAAATGTGATCCCAGGGCACCATTTGCAAAGGAACCATATTGACATATACAGCCCACTTGTACAAATGCAGGTAATGTTGAAGGCTGGGTTCCTCACCGCGATGTTAGGAGGGGTGATAATTTTGTTTCCTTTCCCTGCTATTTTTAAAAACTGCCACCTCCCATAGTATACAATGTTTTTTCTGAGGCAACATGAGTAGTTTGCTAGGCTTTGCGAAAATGATAATGGCTTCCCCTCTGTGACTTTTGGACAAGACTGGGAAGCAGAATATCAGCCAAGGAGGCATAATACAATGTTGTCAGAGGAACAGAATATGAGGTTGTTGGAAGTCAAGCATTGCTCAGTAGCCATTGAAAGTCAGGACCACTATCTGCAAAAAAAGCAGAGTCACCATTTCACACTATTATAACACTTTACTTCAGAAGGGAAATTATATGGAATAGTTTGAGCTGATTCATAGTTTCATCCCCACAAGGGACAAGCCCATGTGTCCTCCTTATCCAAATTGGCTTATGTACTGTTCTGGTTTTGGTCCATACGTGGACTTGTCCTGCCACAGCAGCAGTGAGAAGAATTATTATAATTAATAGAGATGACCAGAAAAGGAAGTGTCTTCCTCTAAATAACCAGGGTTTTCTAATAACAGGACTTTGTACAGATGTATGAAGTTTTTTTTTGGTGGTGACAATCACACATTGCCTAAATACAGAAATCTATTTCCACAGAAAATCACTTTAATGGAGCAGCTTTTCTGTGCAGCCCAGCTGAGTAATGGCTAAACACTAACAGTACCTGAAATCTGTATTTGATCTGCCTGGAAAGAGTTTGATCTTCTGCACTTAATTCCTGGTGGATAGGAATTCACATCATGAGAAATACCATCATAATTTGTACTAATTATAATTCCTGGGAGTGAAGCCAAATACAGCCTTGCAGACTGTGTAATTCTCACTCAGGAACAGATGATTTTGGCAGAGGAGGATGTCAGGCAAGCAGCATGCAAAGGGGCTCTCCTAATGTACCTGCCACCAACATAGGCAGAGCCAGTCCCCGGAGCTGTTGCTTCAGCGGCTCAGGTAATGGGACAGACTTTCACTGCAAAAAAGCCAAAACTGTACAAAAAAAATCTAGCAAACCCAAAATATCTGACTGTTCTCTGCATTGTGAAACTGAATCTGCATCTTCTGCTAGCTGTCAGGACCAAGGCAAGACCTGAGAAATGAATCTGTGGGAGCGGCCCTGTTTGTTTGCTTAATCACTTAGTTTAAATATAGATTAAAAATCACTTAAGCTCATTGACAAGTTAAGTGTGTGTCAACCAACGGTTGTCAGAAACTGCAAGGAAAAAGGAGCATAGTCCAAAAAGGAAGAGATTTTAGGAAAGGAGTAAGGGAAAAAGAGCTGGATCCTTGGAATAGGGCAACAGTGTATCTTCTTAAGCGAGATCCATTCCTAAGTAAACAGCAAATGGAAAGCTTGGGCTATCAACTTCTCTTCATCTCTCGTCCTTGCTAACAGTGAAAAATTTGGTGAATAATCCCTCATTTACATTCATTTCTTCTGATTAAATGGAAATATCATGGTTCACAGAAAGTGAGCCAGTGTCTGAAATGCACTGGGAAAGCTTTGCAAGATCCTCACTTGCTGTGCTGCCTGTCCCAGCTGCAGTGTGGCGTGTCCTTGCTGGTCCCATTGGAGGCACTGCCACACCTCATGCACTGCGGAGTATCGCCAGCCCCAGCGCATTCTGCCTTTTCTGGAGCAGTTCAGCTGTCACCTGGCTCTGAACTAGCACTGAAGAGCATGGCACTGGAAAAAGCCAGTCTAATGCTGGCCCGTCCCTTGAGATAGCAGCCAGTTGCTGTAGCAAGACTACCTGGCACATGTTTTAGCAGCAGCCTAGTTGCTAATATCATCCCCAGTATTTTTGTAGCTGTAGAAGTTTAAGGCTGCACTATGTGTAAAAACACATAAAGGGTTGATTAAAGCAAACTGCTAGAGAAAACTGCAGAGCAAAAGTCTTCTTGCAGTTCCCAGGAAGTGTGTTGGCTGTCTCCAAGGAGTGGACATGCTTTGTCCACTGAACCTGAAGGGTTGCAGTACTTATGACTTTCTGTCAGCCACAGGGAAAAGCACTCTAGACTGTGCCTGACTTAAAGATTTTTCTCAAGTTCAACATTAGTGTAGGCAACAAACACCTTTGTATCTTCTCTGCATGGATGCAAACTACAGTAAGACAAACTCATGAACTGCTGATCAGCAGCTGCTTGCAGCACAAACCTGCCTAGTGCAGACAAGTCTGCCTTGCTGAGAGGACCATGAAGGACATCATAGTAACTAAATGAATTTTGGTCACTGATAGCCTGAGTTTAACTCTTCCATTAGGAAGCAGCTCCACATTCAAAGTTAATGTTGCAATATTGGGTATTGCAGGCATTAATACTTTCCCTCCAGTGTTTCTAATCACTTGGAGATGCTACCATAGCGTGCAGTGATGGCTGAGATAGTGTGGCTGTATCTCTCCTTTTAAGTGGTGTGTTCCCACTCCTCTGTTTGTTTAGTCATACTTCTTTAGACTGTGAGCTCCTCAGGGCAGGGATGGAGCCGTCTTCTTAGCTGCCAAGGGCACTGTGGTGTGTGAGCTACCAGAGGTGAATATGAAAAACAGGCAGCAGACTGGGAACTCCTGCACTTGTCCGTGCAGCTGGGAAAATACACTTTGTGGCTTTTGCCAGCGGGTAGCAGCAGCTTGGCTGGGCCCCAGGAACCCAGTAATGGGGAATGCCTAATTAACAGATGTGATGAATTTTTGGCCATTTGTTTTATATTGCCCTTCACAACATTGACCACCACTGTTGGTTTTATTTCTGTCCTGATTTCATGGCAGAAATCACAGATGCCCCAAACGGGACATTGGAGCTGCTTCTTTTGAAAAGGAAGCGGGGAAGACTCAGATGGAGCGTGGCTTTACTGTGTGTGCACGACTCAGAGCACGGCGTGGCACCAGCCGAAGTTCCGAGGGCAGGCTCCGCTCGGGGGCACCGCTGGGGACGGGGCTGCAGCAGCGGGACCCTCGCCCGCGGGACGGCGGCGGGAGGAGGAGACCGGGCCGGGCAGGGCAGGGCAGGGCTGGGCCCGGCCACCTCCCGGTGGGGCGGGCCAGGGCGGGACTAGGGAAATAGGGGCTGGTTTTGTGCGCACGGTGGCAGGTGTAGCGATGAGGAGCGAAGCTAGGCGGGCAGGAGAGGGTGGCCCCGCACGGCAGCCCCGACAGCAGCCCGCTCTCAGGAGCATGGCAGCGGCCCCGCCTCGCCGCTCCCAAGGCTGAGCCCTGTCGAGTCCGAGGTGCCACCGTCAGTGCCATTGCCATGCCGCCCCAGGAGCTCCTGGATTACGCGCCCGCCCTACGGAGACACAGCCCGCCCCGGGGCAGCGGCCCGGAGCTGGGAATCAAGTGCGTGCTGGTGGGCGATGGCGCCGTGGGCAAGACCAGCCTGGTGGTCAGCTACACCACCAACGGGTACCCCGACGAGTACCAGCCCACCGCCCTCGACACCTTCTCCGGTAAGTGCCCGTCCGGGCTGCCCGGGGATGGGGCGGCCGGGAGGATCCAGCGTGGAGCAGCGAAAGCTCGGGATGCGGCGTCGGGAGGAGCGCGCTCCCAGGGTGGATGGAGGCGAGCGCTCCCGGGGCCACGGCGCCGCTGCGCACCGGGGGCTCTGCGGGCACACAGCCCGCGGGCACACAGCCCCAGGGCATTGCTGGGATTCGCACCGAGTCCCTCCGACGTTTTGCCAGGTTTAGCAGGTGGAGGTCCTCCGTTCTGCAACTGTGTCGAGTTGATTTGCAAGTTCTATGAACTTTGGCACCTTCCTGGTTTTGTGGTGTTATGGCTAAATAGGAGGCTTAGATTTTTTAATTGATTGTGATGGTTTTAGCTTCAGAAATAGCCAGTAGTGTAACACTGTGATTTTAGCTTCAACTGATACTCAGGAAAGCCATTCTTTTCCCTACATGTCTGATGAAATTAGCATTGAATAGAGGTGGTCAAAAAGCTGACGAGCTTTTTAAGTCTGGCTAGAATTGCAAGTCGATGAGCTCTCATTAGTTTCCACTTTCGTAAATGCTATCTTTGTTCTTATTTTACACTCCCCTTCCTTTGGGCTCCAATTTCTAATATAAACCCCAGGAGAATACAAAGCTCTTTGAAAGATTTCTTATCTTCATTTGATATGAAGAAACACAGCACTACTTGACGATGTAGATTGGTAGATTAGAGATGTGCTCAAGTCAGACCAGGAATGAGACATCTAATGTGTCATAGTCTTAGGGGTGCATACAGGGAGTGTTTTGTTTGTCTGAATGTCCCCCCTCAGTTGCTCACTCTGAGAGCTGTTGATTTACCTTGACCTTCTCCAAGCTATTCCACTGTTACTTGAAGGAACTGAACTGGGAACATGCTGCTGTTCACGGTCCAGAAGTCCTTTGTGAACAGATGTAAGGAATCATGAGTCCTCCAAGGGAAAAGTTACTTCTCTCTCTGCTCTCTTTACAGTCATGTGTATGGATTTCACTAAGAGAGGCTTAAAATTACTTAATAACTAAGTAGTTATTAGACTGCACATTTTTGGAAGGGAAAATCCATAATAAAATGGCTCAGAAAGGTGAAGGCAAGATGAGTGCAGAGACTCCCTGATTATCAGCAGGTAATTTGAAGACAGCTGCCCATAGGTTTAGTCTCAGTCTGGATGTCCCAGTACTAAATCTGACTTCAGAGGTTCACAGGATTTGTAACTGACAGAAATCAAAAACATTAAAAATATATCTTGTGAATTTCACTTTCTGCTTATTGGGAAGAAACAGAAAAACAAACAAGTTTCCCTTCCCACCTCTACTCTTAATCTGGATAAGCCTGAAGAAAGTCCCTTCCTGGAGTCACATATTATGGTTCAGGATCCAGGTCAGAAATTTCAACCCAATTCCTTCCACTTTGGGGGGATACCTGCCATTGAAATTGCCAGCAGAACTGAGCAGTTTCAATTCTAACCTTAATCCTGGTCATGGGACTGTGATGCCAATAACAAGATAGGAGAAGGTGTTGCATTATCAGGGGAACCAGTGACCCAGCCACACACATCTGTCTGGCTACCTCCTGCTGGGTGTCACTGCCAGGTAGAGCAGCCTTGACTGAAATGTGTACCTGGTGACCTTTCTCCACCAGGCTATCCTGTTCTGCCAGCCCCTTCGCTATTGTACCATGATCCATCCTCATCCTGAGGGTGTGGACCTTTATGAGGGCGGTATTTGGAGGGCTGTTGCAGAGTTGCTAGCGTAGCTCAAGCTAGCAGCAAATGGGATGAAACTGTGCAAACGCTGGAGCAGTAGGTAATATATGTGGTGAGTTTCTTCTGAAGATGGCAAGACATTTCAGAGATGCTAATTCCTTCTCTCAATGGACTTGTGAGACAGAGAAAACCAGATACTAGAAAGTCAAATGCCTGCTGCCTTGAAGATCAAGTCAGGATCTAGCAGGTTCTTTGATCAGGAACAGGTTTCTCTTCCTCCTCTGGGGCAAAGATATGGTAACAGCCCAACTGTTTCCCAGTCACACGGAAGCATTGACTTTCAGCTACGCCGTGAGGAGTGGCACTGTGGTGGATGCACCCACCCCTTCATTTTTCTTCCAGTCTTGGTCTCTCAACACACTTCAGTTCATCTTTCTGTCTGTGTGCCCCTTTCTCCCACCTCCCCAGACTGCTTTCAAGGAGGAGTGCTCTCCTTCAAAAGCTTGTGTTAAACTCTCTTGTTTCTGTTACTTCTCACCTGATTAATTACTTCAAGAATCACAAAAGATTGATCCTGCTTCTGGTTGGGAGATTTTTTTATTTGTTTTTGGATTTTGGGGAGCTTTTTGGTTTGGTTTTGTTTTGGGATTTTTTAAACGAAAATGACAATAAAGCCTCCTCTCTGCACACAGCAGTGGAGTTTTACTAGTTCATGTCAAGCGCCAGCCATTGTCACCTTAGCCATGATGTCTGTCTCTATTCACCCAAGCACAGCCCCATCCACCTTGTCAGGACTTTCAAGTGATATCCAGCTCCACAACCCCTTTTTCCCTCTCCTGAGTTCCTAGCCAATCTCTGTGGTGTCTATGCACTTAAACATCTAACAGTTTCATTCCTGATTGCCATCAAAGGTCCTGCCAGCCCTCAGTCTGAGTCAGCTGATACCACATGAAGGCTTACCGTGATTAGGGAGTGAAATGGGAGCAAACCTTACATGTGTAACTCAGCAGATTTTCAGTGTGTGGATAGTCTCTGAAAGGGATTTCACTCATCACTGTTTCCTTAATGTAGCTTCTTCATTACAAAGGTGGGTTTTTCCTTAGCTAAGACACGTAACACTTTTTTAAGACCAAATTTCTGGTCTCGATGGGAAAAATCTCCAATAGCTTGTTTGATGGATACTGATTTGAAGTCGCTTGGCCAAGAAGAGGGGAGCAAGTTGCTGAAGTTCTCTGGTTTTGTCCTTATCTTTTTTCCTGGGTTGTAGAAGAACAAGTGGTTCTTAGGGAACTGTTTGAGTAGGGGCTCTTTTTGTCCAGAGGAGCAGTTGTCCAGTATCGTGGAACTATTCTTTCAGAGTTCTGGAGAAGAACACAAAACACCTGAGAGCTATCACAATCAGGTCTACTGCAGTTCTCTTAATGTTTCCAGTGCAAGCTTCAACAGTCTTAATGAGGCTTGGGAGGATGCTCAGCTAGGATGAGACCTGAGTGACTTCAATGAGTCTGTTCAGCAGGATATGAACCAGAGCGCTCAGGAAAAGCCTGTATGAGTGTATGTGTGTATGCTGGTCAGCTGCTTTAGACTCATCCTTATTCTCCTTCTGCTACAGTGCAGGTCCTTGTGGATGGAGCCCCAGTCCGGATTCAGCTGTGGGACACTGCTGGACAGGTAAGCTCTACCAAAGCAGCTGTCAGCTCTGGTCCTGTGGGACAGGGATAGTTTTCAGGCTTTGAGGAAGGCAGTTTAACTGGAAAGAAAGGAAATGCACTGATCCAGCACCAGCCATTTGCTGATATGGCAGTCAGACAAGTGAATGACAGACGCCCTCGGCTCTGAAACTTGTGTCTGAAATGGGGCAGGGCCACAAAGTTAGTACAATGCTCTGCCTCTGTTGCTGTCCTAGTTAACTTGTAGAAAAGCTAGTGCAGCATCGTGCTGTTAGAAGAACAGTGCAATGAAGATTTTTTTTCCCCCCCCTTCCTTTTCTACAGGAGGACTTTGACTGTTTGCGCTCTCTTTGTTACCCTGACACCGATGTCTTCCTTGTCTGCTTCAGTGTGGTAAATCCAAGCTCCTTCCAAAACATTACAGAGAAATGGATCCCTGAGATACGAACTCACAACCCCCGGGCGCCAGTGCTGCTAGTGGGGACACAGGCAGACTTGCGGGACGATGTCAATGTTCTCATCAGCCTGGATCGCTATCACGTGAAGCCTGTGCCCCGGCCTCAGGCAGAAGGTCTAGCTGACAAAATCCGGGCTGAAGCCTACCTGGAATGCTCAGCACTGACCCAGAAGAACCTTAAAGAAGTTTTTGACATGGCCATTGTCAGCGGTGTTGAGCACAAGGCACGTCAGGAAAAGAAGATGACTGCCAAAGGCATCAAGACTCTCTCTAAGTGCCGCTGGAAGAAGTTCTTTTGCTTTGTCTGAAGCTGCTTTGAGGGAGGGGAAAAGAAACACCCAATGCCAGTATTGGCTCTGCACCTTCTTGGAGTGACTGCTCCTATGGCCCCAGCAAGGAGGGTATGATAAGCTGCTGGGCTTGGAAACCTGTCTCTTGCTGGGTACAAGTATCAGATGCTTAGGAGACATGAACAAGACTTCCATTGCTGGAGTGGAATTCCAGTGCTGAGATGTGGAAAGGTCCAGGCAGCTATAATGCCTGCTGGACATGTTTGTAGTGTCCCAGACTAATGTGAGCCTTTAGTACATCAAGACTCAGTACCCCAGAACAGGAAGGTTCCTTACATTGTTAAAAATGACCAGTTTTCTGAAGCTCACACACTTTCAGAGTTCTGATGCAGCATAATAAACATGAGTGACTTCTGAAATCAGCCTGTGTTTTGGCTGATTTCAGGCATAGCAGAGTAGGGCAGGGGCAGTTACTTTACAACTGCAATGTGGTCAGGTATGGGGTGCAGACTTTGTCACGTGAGCCTTGGGTTCCCCCTCTGATTCCATTTGCCAAAATCGGTAGAATTCACTTGGCTATGAGAAAGCAGCACTCTTTCTTAAAGGCGCTGTACTAGGAGTACTCTTGAGAAGGTATTTCCTAAGTAAAGGCCATTAGCAGGCTGAAGAGAAAATGCAGTAGGAGCTACAGTAATACTTTGAGCAAAACCTTCTCTGAGAGGACTTTCTAGTCCATTGGGTGCCAGTGTTATAATCCTACCCTAAAAAGTAGTTGTGGACTTGGGGACCAACTTTGGAAGGTCTTTTGTGTGTGTGGTGTTTCAAAAGAAAGGGAGAGGTGAGGAACCGTGAGGAGTGGCTCTGTTTAGCAGAGAAAAAACTGTCAGCAAAGGGTTTATAACACTACCAAGGGGTCAAATGTAGATGGATAAAGAAGGAAGAAAAGGAAGCAAAAAGAAAGGAGAAAGATGGAATGCAGAAAGGTAGAGGGAGAAGGAAAGTAGAATGAATGTTGTTAAATGAAAGTTGTGATTCTACTTAGTTGAGATGTTAATATGCAGGGAAACCTTTAGGGACCTGAAAATTTTGCTAGTGATATGGAGTTCAAAGTAATATTGTCCATACATTCCATTCTGAATAAAAAGGAGGGGGCTATAGTGAGAGAGAGCTCCTCTTCATTAGTAAAACCCTCCATTTCAGATCTACACACAAGAATGGAATTTAACTTGTACTGTTCTTCCTGAGGCTGCAGAACAGGAACAGAGGACTCAGGGCTTCTTTCTGTTACACTTCCCTTTTTTTTTAAAAGTCACTGCTTGATCTGCTGAAATCAAAAGCAAAGGACCTCCATGAAGTTTATGCTATAAGAAAATAATTTGTCATGTTTCACTCCCTTCCCCTCTCACCTGTTTCTCGGGGGATTAATATCCCAGAGAGTCTATTCACATTTTATTATATTTTATTACAGAACTTGCATCAATCTCTAAATCTTCCTTTGCAGAGACATTTCATTCTGGTTTATGTAGCAGAGAGTGTGACAGGTCTGTCAAGCAATGCTTTTGATACTCAGGGGGTTCTCTGCATCTAGCCACAGCCCATCACTTTGAGGACACTCTGGAGTAATGTGACAGAAAGAGAAATAGCTGTGGATGGTTTGCCCTAGACCAAAAGCAAGCATAGGTGAGCTCATGAGCCTGTAGCAAGGCAAACACAAGTAATGGCTCCCAACAAATGCCTGTGAACATCTCTCACAGCCGTCTGGTTTTGTAGTGCAGCTTATGTAGTTCCCAGGATGTGAGAAAAGACTGCTGTCTCCCTGGGCAGTATGGCAGGATGAAAGAGGCAGAGAGGTCTTCCTGTGAAGGCAGGTGGCCCATAGCCTTGGAGCTGCTTCTAGGGTAAGGCTCAGAGACCTGAAAAAGATGGTGCAGCAAAATGAGCTGAATGTTGAAACAACTTCTCCAACTGAAATGCCATTTGAGTCCAGTGAGGAGTCCTAAGAGATGGTGAGCACAGAGACAGTGACCAGAAGTGACATGTCTGACACAGGTCTAGGTAGGACACTACTTCCTCACAAAGCTCTCGCTCACCAATACATCCCTGTGTGTATATCCTACCTGTAGAGGCACCTTTGCTGTATCACCAGTTCATTTTGTCTGTTGGGTCTTTACACATTTCTTTAGCCTGTGAGACCAAGGGCTGTGGTGTGACCTGCCAAAGAGCATGCCATATCCCTGTGGAGCAAATCCATAGGTGGAAAGAACACCAGCCTCCTTCCTGCTGAGCAGAGCAAGGGTTGTCCTGCAGTAGCTTGGTATGAAACAGGGTGATTTCATTCTGGAAAAGAAACGGTACTGAGAGCTACTTTCTTCCTATGTGATTGTGTCTAAAATTCGTTCAAATAAATTTTTTTAATGTCCACAATTTGTGTTTGTAATTTTGTCAGTGCAAATTAAGTTGGGCTTTAATATGGAGAAGGAGTTACTCCATTTTACTGACAGTAAGCATAACAGGGAAATAGTCCCACTTCTCACTCCATGTCCTAACCCCCACTAACAATGGTAAAAATCCCCTCATAGCTGAAACTTTCCAGGTTCCTTCTGTTACTTCAATTAATCTTTCTCTACTTTCTCTACCTCAGCAGCCACTCAGCATGGAGGCTGCTGAGGGGGATGGAGCAGCAAACATTTCAATGCCTCTCCCCAGAAGTCACCAGTCAGAGTCAGGAGGCCTTCCCAGCACTCACCGAGCCAAGCCCATGTAGGACTTGCATTTGGAGCCTTAATAACAGTACACTGCTCTGTCATTAGGCTGATGGGTAGTTTAGCAACCGACTTAACTTCTTACCTTGGTTAAACACTGCTCAAATTCTGAAAAATTTTGCCTGTGTCACATAGGATGCAAAGGGTCTATCCAAGCTAACCCTTTTAGCCCTATCTTCAGTATTACAGATAAATCAGAGCTCCTGCCTGTCCACATGTGGAGCCCCAAAGCTGCTTCAGAGTCAGAGGGCTGGAAAGTGAGGAGTGTGGTGGTTCAGCAGAGAGCTAGGAAAGAAAATGGACAAAAACCCAGTGTAGCAGAGGCTATAATGAGCAAATTCAGAAATTAGAAGGGAATAGGAATTTACTGCAAATATAACATGATTTGGGAACTTGTGTTTTTGGGTAAGGATGTTGTTGGGGTTTTTAGGATTTTTTTGGGGGGTGGAGGGGGCACGGTTGTTTACCAAGTATGCAATCACACTGTCCTTCTATACACCACTGTTTACTAGATGTAAAGTAACCTGTGGGAGTATTTGGAGCTGGCTCCTAGCTTTGTAGCTTCCTGGCACTAAATCTTACAGAAGCACCTGTGAATGGAAATAGCAGCAAAGTGTGAATTAACTTTACAAGGAGTGAGTCATTCCACTGAGCCATATCCTGTCATATGCACAATAAGCACTCTAAAACTCCCTGAAATCCGTGAACAAAGCTGAACTCCTGGGTGTGGGGGGGTGAATCTATCTCATTAAATGGAGTTTCCTACCAAAGCCACCTGAGGTGTCTTTAAAGCCTTGCTCTCATCCTCTTATAGTACAGTACTGGATCTTTGCTACTACCTGGCTTTGGTAGAGTCTGGGCTTGTTTCTGCCTTGCAGTGCTGCTTGACCAACCTGTATTTTCAGATGCTGCTGAGAGCACAGAGGAGTTCCTGGGAGACTGTTGCTAACACAAACCAACCCACCAGGCTGGGTGAAGCTAGCCCAGTCCATTGCTAGGCCAGCACAATTCCTCACAAGTGCTGCTTACTTTCCTGTCAAAAAGGATCCTTATGATTAGTTGATCTGACTGGCTCCATAGCACAAAGCTCAGCACCAAATGCTAAAAGCACCAACATTCCTACTGGGTAGAAACTCTGTAGTACCTTCTTTCTTGCTCAGGGCTCTGGCTTGGATCCTGGATAGCAGACTCCTGCATACCCTTGCATCCAGCAGAGTCACTGGTATGGAAGACTGTCCTTCCTGTACTGGAGAATGCTGGTTGAGACCCAGCATAGATAACAGTACAAGTACTTCAGTACAGGTACACACCATATTTTGTAAATCCCCATGAAGTCAATGTGCTCGCTGCCACTCTCAGCTAACATCTCCAAAGGACCTGAGCTTGGACGTCCACAGCAGTAGGGACACAGTATGGAAAGGGCCCTTTAGCTTCCTTTTTCTGTAGCTATTACACCCTAAATGGGCTTAACTGCACCAAAAAGAGTTTCCAGCTAGCAACACTCTCCTCAGCTTCCGCTGAATCCTGCCCGGGAATTAAACCCCAAAATAATACCAAATTTCATCTAACTCAGCACATCTTCCTTCCAGCACCAAAAGGGTAAGCCTGAAAGTCCTTCTGGAGATCTTTATGCCCTGTAGGTTACATCCTATTTACTTTGAATGGGCAGGCTGAACTATTACCAGGTCAGGAGCTAACATGAGTCCAGCAGGACGAACCCTGTTGAAATGCAATTACCTTGGAATTGCATCCTCCCCCCATTTCCTGAGAGGGCTGTGATTACATTAACAACCTTATCACTTTCTTAACACTCCCGTATTTAATCCTCAGGTGCTAACTGGCCTTTTTCTTCAGATTGCTCCAAGTTTAACGTTATTTATCAATTAGGCCCAGTTTGGAAGCAGAGTCTGGTTTGACTTTTCTCAGCTGTAGTGGCACCTAAGTAATCTGCTTCAATTTTGCTCTTAATGTCTTCCTGCCCTTAATTTGAGCTACATTAGTCCTTTCCCATGGTCCTTTCTGCAGTCTCTCAAAGAGAAGCATGGGAACAGCAGAAGAGCAAAAGGGAGCAGAGGCACTGCTCAAACAGATGCTGTCACCACGAGGAATGTTTGTCCTCTCACAGCCTGTGTGCTAACTGCGCTGCTGTTCTTTCATTCTGCTGAGAGTCCTTTTTGCCCAGGATGCTGTCCTTGGCTGCATGGTCTGCTTTACATCATTGCCCCTCTTTGACCCGTGCTAAATCACTCTGTAGGGAGCCTGGGAGATAAAGCATCCATCCAAAGAAACCACTTGAACTTTACAGTATGTCTCTAAGACTGTCCTTCCTGTACTGGAGAATGCTGGTAGAGACCCAGCACTTAGTCTGCATCTGCTCCCAGAAAAGGAATCAAAGAGCTGGCCCAGCTGGCACCTGGGCCTCCTGGAAGCTGCTTACTCATGCCTCTGCAGAGTCCAGCCCTGGGCTCCCCGTTCCCACCGTATAAATACAGCATTGTACTTGCAAAGACCTATTGCACAAGAGGGCAGGGTATGTCTCAACTTATCCCTGAGACAGGTTCCCTCTGCTGCAGCCCCACGTGATCCTCGTTCCCAGGGTGACACCATGCCCTTTCCAGCTCCCAGACTGAGCTGCTCGGCATCCAAACTTGCAGGACTTGTTCTGGAGGAGCAGGAGGAGATGTGGGTCCCATCCTCCCCCTCCAACCCCTTATCCCCAGCACTACCCCTAGGGCAGTGTTGTGAACTGAAATACTCTGGTTTCTGCTGCTATGGAGGAACATCAGGTGCAGAGAAATTTGGCTCGGGGACAAGTTTCACCACGAGTCACTGAGCCAGGCTTTTCTTTCCCATGAGATAATCTTGGGCGGGGCAGACAATCTCTTAAAATTAAAATACAATGAAAATACACGGGCTTCCCAGGGTCTAGGGTAAAGCTCTCTTTCCTTGTTTTCTCAGAAAGCGAGCCAGGCACTGCTGAAACCTTCCCCAGGCTTTCAGCGCAGAAGGAAGCACTGCAGTGGCAGCCTCAGAGCCAGGCCTGGTGCCCGCTGCTCCACCAGCTGGCAATGGGAGTCCACCCATGGGACCTGGTTCTGCTGCTGGTGAGGGTGGGAGAGTTCGACCTCCTGTGGAAGAGAGCACAGTTTAGCGAATCAATCACAGAAAACAAAGCCCCCTTCCTGTGGCTGCACTACCAATCATTGTGTTGGTGGATGGTGGAATCTCCTGGCGGGGACAGCACTGGTGATTCCCAAGCAGTTGCCTACATGTCAACGCTTGTGCCATGACAAATGCTAAACTTTGCAGGGAGCTCAGGGCACTGAAGCCATGAGCTTTCCCCTTCCTCAGCCATCCTCATAAACATCTCACCCTGCCACTGAGCTAACCCTCTGCTTCTCCAGGTAAACACCTGGTTACATTACTCAGTGGCAGCAGGGACACAGGGATCTAGCTGGAATTCGCCAAGGATCCAGCTGGGATCACCTTGGAAGGTGTGTCAACACCTCAGCTCTACAGACTTGATATCTTTTCTCATCCACAAGGGAAAGTCAGCATCACGTGCTGAAGGAGAGCTCATCGTGGGAGGATTCGGTTTTCCCGTCAGAGGCTGCATCCCTGCAGGGCTGGATGGGAGAGAGGCTGGGAAAATGCTGCCCAAGCAGTGCACATGGGTTTCGGACGGTATTGCAGAGCCCCAGCTGCTCTCCTGCAGGAGCCCTTTGCTGGGCTGCGAGCCCGGGGAGCGGCGTGTGCCCGGGGACAGCCGGTGCCCGCCGCGGCCGGAGCCGCTGGGACAGCTCTGCAGAGCGCGGAGCCAGGAGCAGCACCCAGCCACGGGCAGAGCTTCAGAAAGAGCGCATTCATCTTCCCTGCCAGTAAGGCAGGGAGCGCCCGGGGCAGGCTGATGACGCACAGCACACCTGAGATCATTTTCATGGGAATAGACCCGTGAGAGACAGAGAGAGGAAGAGTCAGGGAAACTCTCCCAGCACTTCAGTCAGTGTCAGCATTCACGGGCAGATTTCACAAGATAAACAAAAGCCTTTAATAACCGCAGTGGAGGGAGACTTAGAAACCCTGTGAAACCTCTGCCAGGAAAGGAGAGCAGCAGGCTTCTTGCAAAGTGCCAGTGCCACCGGCCAGCCAGAGGCTTGGCGGGCATGGAGAAAAAAAAGGCTTGCAAAACCCAAACCATAAAGATCCAAGTGTGGGTACCCAGGCTGTACTCCCAGTGGATGGTTGTACACATGGTGCTATACATAGCACAGAAGAATTTTCATTCCATTTGCTAAGGGGTTTTAATAACATAGCGCAGATGAAAGATGTCAGCCACCCTGGAATATTATCTGGGCAGCAGTGTATAATTTGCAGGGAGGGTAGGAGAGGATATCTTAATGTTGTGATATCTTCTGCAGGATGATTTGGTTTCCATCTTGTAAGCCAAATAGATTTGTAGAATTATAAGTTATTAGCATCTAACAGTAAAGTCTTACTTGTACAAAACTCCTGTCAAAGCATGCTAAACCTGAAACACAGGGACACCGTGCTAATAAATAAAATACCGCCATACTTTGGGAGAAAGAGGACTTCCTGCAGTGCCTGCCTCCTTATGAGTACCAGTAACAGCAATAACCTAGCTTTACATGCAGTGCACTTATTCACTGTCTCCAAACATCTCTTTTTGGATAATAAAGATATTGCATTAGGTGTTGAGAGAGAAGGTATGTCTAAATATAACTTAGGTCATCGGAAACCTGGAAATGCTATCCCAGGCTTTAACATCATTCCCCTGTGCAGCTTTGGGTGAGTGACTTCCTTTTTCCATTTGCAAAATGGAGTTCCTTCTCCTCCATGGGGTATGATAAACATTTATTAACTGATATTAACAGGGTGCCATAGCAGGGAAGGGGTCAGGAAGCTCACAGTGCTTCTTCTCATGGTCCTCAAAATAGGATAAAAGTCCTGAAATATGTCCAGATATCAGTTAACATTATTGCATTCTGTGACTTTCCAGAGAGAACTGGAAAATCAAACTCTCTTGGTTATACCTCCAGCTCTGGGGTTCAGGTAATTAAGGGAGAAACAGTGTAGATTGAGAGCAAATATCTCCAAACTTTAGTGCTGTTGAAGGAAACATGAATCCTATGGTCTGCAAAGTTAGGAGATGATTAAAAGGAAGCTCAATGCCTATTGCTACTTAAATAGTTCATATGGCACCTTGGTGATGTGGTGGCAGAGGAGAAAAACTGAAACATGGTGTCTCCACTCAACTATCAAGTCCCCAGGTAAAATAAAGAGATGAACCCAAGAGCAGAATGTAGGACATTCATGCCTGTTCTGCTGCTTTCACGTGATGCCTGTAGCACAGGCAGAACTATCTGAGCATAGCCACAGCCTATGTGGATGAGAGGACACCACATAGGAAGTCTGGGGGCCCAGCCCCAGCAGGAACTCTCCCAGAACAAGAGACTGAACTAGCTTTAATTATGGGTGGAGAAACAGCATCCCACTCTGAGTCTATCATTTTTAGGATGGGCAGAGGGAGAAGAGACATTCTGAATATTGACACACCTCTGCAGACTTTAGTAGACAAGAGAAGCTGATGAGAAGCACAGGCTTCCAAGAAGTCCAAAGTCTCTGGGTAAGCAGCTGGTGGCCCAGGCAATCATGTCCAAACCCAGGCTGAAGTCTGTGCTGCTGTCACCATACTTGATGTGGCTGGATGAAGCGAGCTCACCACCATCAAGCTCTCACCATTGCCTCCTGACTGAGGTGCAAACATGCATCCAAGGGGCATGAAATCCTCCTGTTGCCTCTTGCTGCCAGTCATGGCTTGGACCATTCCCCTCCCCCTTTTCCAGAGGTGAGACCAGAGTGGGGCTGCTGAACACCTGGGAGGTTCATCAAGAGGAAACAGCACACTCTGGGGTACAGCCTTCTTCCTGCCTCATCCACATCAATAGCCAGTAAAGATGTAGTTTTTCTTCTGCTAAATATCAGTGCTGACTTCACTGATGCTGCCCTTCAATGTTTTATTGGCATCCACTGGAATTCTCTGGCTATACCTGTGGTCTAAATAACTGCAGTCCCTGAGCAAGAAAGGGTGAGGGGGCAGCACAAGCATTTAAATGCTACAAGTGGTAATCTACAGCAATCCCAGGTTGCTCTTCCCTAAACTCCTTTCTGTACATCAAGGATCACAAAAGAGTAGGAAGAGACCGAGTCCTGCTCTCAACCCTCTATTCTAGAGCATGACTTTATTGGTAATCAAAAACTACATCTCAGCTTAATTTTCTTCCCACACTTGGCTGTACTCTATCTTACCCCCATCTCAAAGAGATATGTCAGGCCTTTCATATCCTCACTGGAGTTCACAGAAGTTTGCCAGCATTAATCAGAGGCAATTACCTTTGCCTCTTTAGGCAGGGATATCAGACCTGAGCCTAGGGTGACTCACTGCAAGATCGCTTCCCCCTACAAGGTTCTTCCAGACATCTCCTTTGACTGGAGACCTCAGCTGTTGCCTTTGGTCATTCTGCTCCTGGGAAACTCTCCTGGCAGGGAGCAAGCCCCAACTACTATGCAGCTTCATGTACTCTGCATACCTGTCTTTTCATCTCACACAGTGTAACTGATAAAAAGGTTACAGGCTGGTGCTGGCCAGAAGTATCTAACCAACATTTTCACATTTTGATAGTTTTTTTTTTTTCAATAGATTTTTGTGTGGAACAGTCCAATTTTGGTGATAACCCACTGCAATGCCACCAGGGCTGCTGGACCACAGACCTGCTCTCAGCAGTGAGAACAGTTCAAAGACTCATGTTCTCATGAGTCTTTATGAACCCTGTAGAAACCCAGCCATACTGATTTAGTCATCTTCACGATTGTTGCCTTCCTGCTGAAAAGAAACAAGTTGCACCTTCAGCCTCTGCAGCTCTGATACCATAAGAGCCCTGGCTGGAAGGACATCCCTTTTAAGATCCCTTGTGTCTGTGGGAAAAGAGGTCTTTTAGAGGTGAACACACCATGCTGCTTCTTTCATTTATGAGAGAAGGAATTAATGGTTTCCTAGAGGGGAAGTTTTGTGTCCTACAGAAATCCTGGGGTTCAGTCATAACAAAAATCTGCACTGGAATATTTACCAGATATATTCCAAAGTAGTATAAATATATGCCCCAGAGAAGAAATGGAATTCCAGCAAGCTGCAGCACCTGGAAGAAAAGTGAAAATCAGTATTATGCACAATATGAAGTAGATGCTATGTTATTATTACTAATTAATTAATGTTTTTGTTATTCAGCTCAGCCTGCCAACAACACTCTTGAATGTTGGCTGTGGGTATCCCTACCACTGAAGTCCGTGTCAACCTCACAGAGATCCTGACTGTGAATAAACACTGAGGTGACCCTGGCCTACCAGCCTGACTGTACCTCCAGAGATCCAAGCAAGCATTTGCAGGAGAGCAAAAGTAGTCTGGTGGTTTTAAATGGCACTTCCATCATGACTTCCAGCACAACCTCTCTGGCTGGTCAGGAAGCAGAGCATTTCACATCACACCTACCATGCTATGAAATGAGGTTGGAAAAGCACGAGTGTTAGGAGCCTGCTGGGATAACTCCATGAGGATCACTGCCCTTTTATTTCTTCCCTTGCCCTCCAAACAGTCCATAACCTAGGACAGAATTCTGCTCTCCTGCAATAACATGGATGCACTTTCTGTAGTTCTCGCTGCGGCACAAATACACAGCTTTGCTGTTCTGGAGTCAAGAAGGAAAAATAAGCAGGAAGGAAAGCAACAGTCTGAAAATAAACCACATCCCAGTGAAGAGATGAAAGACTTTAAGGCATAATCTGGTTTTGTGTAGAAGGGTCAGAGTTCCAAGAAACCCAGGGAGCTAGAAGAAGGCCTGCCTTTCATAAAGGCTGGAAGGGACCTTGGAGGGACTCACTCCATATGTGAGGTGCTGTCCAGAGAGTCCTGCCACAGCACTGCTGAGTGAGCAGGGCATGAATGCTTTACACAAAGCATTCCCCTGCAAAGTAAATACTGCTCTGGGTGTAAGGAAGCTGTCCAGTCATTATATGCATGGCTGACTGCAGAGTTGCACAAGAAAAAGCTGGTTCAGATGTAGGTGAGAGCAGTTCTGTGAGCACCCTAAGATGGGAGGGTCTGGCTGGGCAGCAGCTCACATCCCACAGTTTTCCAGATGATGATGAACACAGACTGATTTTCAAAGGCAGAACCTCAACTCAGTGAGCAAAGAGGAAAAATGGACATGAGAAAAAAATGTAAATGTCTTCTGCATGCTACTTAATGACATGCACAGATGTGCTCCACTGCTGGCAGCAAAGGCAAAACAAATGAACTGTCACTTCCATCTCAGGCACTGCTGGTGACAGGGAAATCTTTTGATAATAGGGACAGATTTGCAATGAGAAGAACATTTTTTTGCTTTCCCTTTTTACTAAACCCCCTTTTTCACCTCCTTAGCCAGCATGTACATCCCTGGCTTCCATTCTTAAGTGGTGGACAAGAGCCTCCTTACCTCTGTGCTGTGAAGAGGACAGGGACATGAAAAGCAGGCTTCTCTGACAGGGCAAGCCTTTCCTTCACAGCAAAACACTGTGGTGCATAACAGGCTACAAAACTGTTTTGGTGCCCATTGTTCCTTTGCATAAAAGCCTTTGAACCAGAGTTTGTAATTATGGGAGCCGCACTGTGCACAGCTCCTCAGCTGCTGATATGTTTATCAGTGGAGCATCAATCTGACTTGCTTCCTGGAGGTTTAGATGGCATGGGGTCATGCTTGCGTCTGCTAATAAACTTCTCAGAGCTGGGTTGATCTCTTTCTTTTGTATCTGTGAAGCAGAGATCATCAGTGGTGTCCCCATCCCTGATTTAAAAAGCTTCCTCAATTCAGCAGTGACACAACATGCAAGGCTTGGGGACTGGAGAAGCATTGCAAGAGGGAGGGATGCTTCCTGAGAGTTTGGGGAGTTTGAAAACAAAGGGGCTTTTAAACTAAATGAGCAAACAGACCTTGCTATGTTAAATTATATTTTGTCATGAAAATACAGAAGTTTGCTGTCTTCTCACCCTGTTTAAACTTTGGCCAAATATGGCTGGCAAACAAGTGTCTCAGAAAGAGTCACTGGCCATGGCAGAATCCTCTTTGATATTTACCCTTGCCTGAGACAGCAGGGTAGTCCCTCTAATTTGTCCCAGAGGAGATCACCAGTCTCAGCTTCTTTAGACACCCCAAAAATTTCTAAATCTCTCTTATTTTGCGAGATTCACTGCTCATCCTATGGAGGTAGGAGGTCCAATGCTCTAAACATCACACACTGCAGTTTGGGACGAACTGCAAGGAGAAGTTGAGACACAGACACTGGCTAGCCTCTTCATGAGATTCTCAGCTTGCTCATTCTAGGGGTAGAAAAGAAGCTTCTTAAACAAAAGAGCAATTTTGGACAAAAATTAAGTGTGTGTGAGCTGCACAAAATTCAAGGCAGGTTAGAAAGCAGATTTTTTTTCATCACAGAGCCTGGAGGTTCTGGAGAGGTTTACAGATGGAACACTGTAAGGACAACCCCTTCCTTTGGGCATATCTTGTTTGTGAGAACTACTAGATGACAAAATTGTCTAAAATAGAAGGTAAGTGGACATGAGTCAGGAGACCCTTTCCAGTTCTGCATTCAAAAGCAGTTTCAAAGGACTGCCATGCCTCACAATTACAATCACGCTGGGGTTGACTCCTGAGCTTTGCCCAGCTTCACAACACTCATCTCTATGAGAAATTTGGACTGTACTATGTGCAACATGTATTACTCCACTCTAATTGCAGCACAAACAAGCATTGACTTGGTTAGGAGCCAAGCATGGTTTGTCTCATTGCTTTCAGTGACCACTTTTAAGATGCACCATCCATCATCTTCTCCCTTGTAACAGTGTCCTTAGTAAGGAGCCTGGGCTTGTCACTTTTTCCAGGGAAAACTGGGCAGAGAGCTGATTTCCTTACTGCTTCAGATGGGACAAGGACTCTGCCCCCCACAGGTTTGGAGTCACAAAAATCTACCCAAGACACCAGGAGCACAACATCTCAGCAGACAGCCCCAAACCCATGTCACATAAGCAGCAGTCTGGTCACAAGGAGATGGCTAATCAAGCTCTGAACAGTTTAGGGAGTTGTTTTGTCTTCTGCTCTAAGAAGATGAAAGGCACTCTGGAGAGGACAGTTTGGTTCATATTTGTGGAAAAGCACCATTAAGCTGAGTGAGAGAACAGCCAGGTCGACCTTCACACAATTGCTGAACATCATTCACAGGCAGGAGCTGGAGTGTGGGTCCAATGTGGATATACAGGGGTGAACATTTCCTTATCTTGAATTTCACTGTTTACTCAAATGAAGTTGGCTTTCTTCAAATCAGAGGCACTCTTTTTTTTTTACAGGCAGGTGTCTTTTCAGTCATTAGGGTTCCTGTGAAGCTTTCTTCGAAGTTTGCAAGTGTCCCGCCCAGAGAGCTATTGGAGTATTTTGAACAGTGCCAAAAATCTCCTTAGTGGTTCAAATTGAGAAAAATTATTGCCACTTCCTTTCCTGACACTCTTACATCTGGTGGATTTCTGCAGAAAGTTTACAGTGTTCAGGAACATACAGAGAGACATGGTGCTTCTGCAACTGGAGAAAGATGTTATCTCCTGCCTGATGCTGTGATATTTGGATTGTGCCACAGAGTCTGGCAGTTCCAGACATCTTGCAATGTATATCAGAAGTCTCTGAGGAAAAAAAAACAGAGGGACAGGAAAGGAGGGTGTGCTGAGAGTCAAACAAAGGTAGAGTTTATGGGAAAGTGAACAGCAGAGGGGCAAAGGAGCAATAGGAAGTTAAGGCTTTGAACAAGCCCAGTCATGCCTCAGGTGCTGGTTCTACCTGTCTGCTGCCTGACCACAGCCCAGTCTGCCCAGTGACTGCAGTGGGAACTAGGGTGCTGAGCAGCACTGAGCATGGGGTTTGTTTGCTGGTCGTGTTCCTGTGGAGGAGAGGTGGCTGAGACACGTTGCAATGAGTGTGCCAGTCAGCTGGCAGCCCTTGCCACAGGTTCATGTGCAGAAACCAGAAGTGGCTCTGGAGAGGAAATGCTGATCCACATGTGACATCTCCTTTGCAGAACTTGGGAACCAAGTGGGTAGTGACAGAGGAGCATCTGCTTGCTGGAAGGGATGACAGAGGAGGCCATGGGTACGGGACCAGGCATATTCACAAGTCATTGCAGTTTAACATGGCCCTCTCTTCACAGAAGAGGAATGACCCTCCCTATTGTACAAAGTACGATCTCTGTATACTCTGAGCTCTGAGCTTGGTAAGAAGAGGCAGCACAGCAAACACATGGGCACACAAACCCTTCTCCATTTTGACACAGAAACAGCATATTCCAAAGCAAATTATAAACTGAGGTTAACTGTTCTGGATTTCATTAATTGCATATCAATTAGGCCATCTCAGAAGGAAAGCTCATTAGGATCTATGAAATAGAAAGGGCATTAGGTGGACAGAGTCAGGAAAGACAATTATCTCCCAGAGAAGGACAAGCATCCTGTGCTTTCTGCCATTCTCATTTCCTCAGCTTCTTCTCAAGGTTTGGAGACAACCACTACGCATTTCTGCTTTGCTTCTGCTAAAGACAGCAAGTAAAGGGAGGCTCAAGTGCCCAGTCTATGGGTTTTCTGAGACTTGTGATCACCTCAGCCACAAAGAACTTCTGGAGGATCTTTCTTGGGTACAGGAAGGGGAGCAGGGACAAAGGGCTTGGTTCCCTCCAGCCTAGAAACCTGCCGAGCTCTTCGGCACTACTAAAAAAAAACCAAAAAGGCTTTTCTCCTGACCTACCGATGGTTACACACACAACCCTGCCAGGAAATACTTGGCCTGCTGTCTCAGGTGACTTATGCAAAATAAGTGGTCACTTTTCTCTCAAAGACAGGTTCTACTTGACACTGCACTCCTGGGCATTTGTATCCTGCTCCTCCTGCTGCAGAAATCCAGGCTCAAGGGAGAAGCTTTTGCAGTTTTATATGTGGGCTTCACCACCACTGTTTCTTGACTCTTTCCTCATGGCTTCCTTGGAAAAGACTGTCAGAAGAGTTTCCAGCCCACAGCTGGCTAATCATGCACAATTAACATAAACCGAATGTAGTGGGGAAAAAAGAAAGCTGGGAAAGCCCCCTTTTTCTCAGCAGCTGGATGAGGCAATTTGCAGCAAGCCTGGAGGTGTGGGGGAAGCAGGAGCCTTTCATGAGGTTGCAGGTCCATGTGAAAGGGCAGATGAGGGCAGCTTAGGGCAGCATTTGGGCTCTCTCAGCTTGAGCACTGTGGGCCAAAGCAGGACAACAGGGAAACTGTTGTCTGCCCAAACACCAGCCTTGCTACAAGCTTTCATTTCAGAGGAAAGCTCTCTGAACTTTGCAGGACAACAGACAGAACCTGGATGCAGTTTTTCTTAGAGCCTCAGTCCAGCACTGTAGAGCCAGAACACATGGGGCTAGGGGAGATGTCAGGACTGACTGCTATGGTTTGATATTTCTGGGCAGCATTTTGAGATGCTCTCCAAGCCATGCTCCTGTAGGTTCTCTTCTGCCAGTGCTGGTGCTCAGCTGGTGCCCTTGGTGTTGGTTCAAGGAGCCATACTAGCAGAAAACAGATCCCTGAAAAGTGAATTGCTTTTTCCAGGATTTTTCAGGGGCTGCAGCGCTAATGTGAGGAAAGCTAAATGAGTGTAGAACTACTCCTTTGGCAGGGGCTAGCTGTAGGACAGACTGAGTAGTGCTGAGCTGCTCCTTTGGGCTCAATTTTCACCATCAGCTCTGCAGGCTGCTGTTCACCCAGGGGTCCTACCCTGCCTTGCACCCTTGGCTGGAGGCTCCCATCACAGAGAGGGCCAGGACAGCCCAGCAGAAAGCTCATCCAGCAGAGAAACAGAATGTCCTTTCCAGCCTGTCCCACCAAATGGACCTGCACTTGGCAGTATGAAGACCATTGGCCTTCTGATGGAGCACAGCTCACCTCCAGTGCACAGAGACAAACACGTTCTGGAAGAAGCTGCAGCGGATTGTGAAACATCAGCTGTGAGACACAGCATGTGAGATCTTAGATCAGTTCTTTGAGTCCAGGGCCTTGTGGAGAAAGAGGAGCCAAATGGTGAAAAAATACTGATGAAAGCAAATAGCTATTTTCTTGGTATTTGGACTTCCTTCTGGACCTCACCCACTTGCCCCAAGGTTTGCCAGCAGCGGAAGTTCCCCCAGTACACAATGCTTTAATATTCAAATGGCAGTGTCTGGAACACTGACTGTTTCCAAGCAGAGCCCTCCAGTTGCTTACTCATTTTGTGAGGGCCAGGTATTTGCATGGGTTTTACAGCCTCAAATATTTAAGAAGGTAGGTAATGTGATGGGAATGCAAGAGAAAAGAGAGAAGATAAAGCCTCCCTGGCTGAGAATGTGCATATACAAGGTGATGGGAAGAATGGTATTGGGCACATACACACTGTGCCAGCTCTTCCCTTTATCTGAGGCGTTGTGCTCTGCACAGATTCTGTCTCTGGCCAGTACCTTAGTTGCTGAATAGGGATATAAATGCAAGTAGGATGGAAATTGCTTGGCTGAGCAGCAGAGGAGTGGTGGATGGATCAGCTAGCAGAAAACATGGCAGGAAAGAGGCGATTCCTGGGGAAATCAATTTTCCGCTTAAGACAGATTAGCCCAGGTTTGGGGTAAAGGGGAGAGGAGCTCCCCCATCCCAAAATACTAAGAGAAGAGGGAAAGGAAAATTTGTTGACAGGGTGTAATTCTACAGCATAAGCAGGAATAGTTTCTAAATATGAGAGAGAACCAGTTCAAACTGGTTTAACAGAAACTCCATGCACCAAAAACCTCTAGTGAGGACATTAGAATAAAATCATTGCATCCTTGCTGGCAGCTCCTGTCTGCTTGCCTGCAGAGCTGCATGGTCCATGAAATGACCCTACAGCTCCCCAGAGCTGCTGAGACTCCTCAAGTGTGTCACAAATGCCCCTTCATCCTCTAATGTAGATTTACAGGGAAGGGTTGTATGGTGAAGCTTGAGAGACAGAGCTACCAGCTTCCAAATTTGATAACAGTCTATTAAAAGAGCTGCTTTGGCTTGTTTTGGTTTTAATGAAGGTTCTATTGCCTGAACTCCTCTGATTACTGGGAAAAAGTCTCTTATTTCTTTCAAAATATAGTGTGTATGTTGGTGAGAGCAGTAGAAGTCATCAAGAGAAATCTGGGAAAGTGATCCAAATAGCTAAAGATTGCCCTAGTGGGTTTTTTTTTAAAGTCTCACTGACAAGTGCTTGGGACTGGACTGGTGACCACAGTATCTGAGGCTTCCTCTGTGTAACCCATACAAAACCAAAGGGAAGTAAACCCAGGGCTGAGAACACTCACAAGAGGTGTGGAAGACCCTAAGTCAATCTTCTGTTCTTCTGAAGGCTTTACCACCTCTCCCCTGTCTTGCAGGTGGATGTGATGCTTTGAGACCTGAGGGAGGCTGGTAATACCGACCATACCATTAGACCATAATATAGATGGGGAGGAAGGGAACAGGACCTCGCATCTTATGGAGCTCACAGAGGCTCACATCTCACACCTCAGCACCACCTCCAGCAATGCACCATGTCTTTGCTGCTTTGACAGTACAGCGTCCAAGGCAACACCAAGAGGGATATTAAGTTATTGCTGCCCCCTCTTGTGGACGTCTCAAAAGGAGCTCCAAAGCACCCTGGCCAGCTGCTCTGGCTGAACAATACCCCATACTGAATAAAAAATGCAGCAGTGCAGCCCAGAGCTCATGGAGTCTTGGGGCCCCTGGGGATGCAGATGAGGGAGGGAAGGGCTCCCACAATGCCTACATGAGAGGGACACTATCGTTTCATTTAAAGAAGAGTTTCTGGCTAGGGGAGTCCCAGCAGCTCAAATTTCTGGACCAGTGCTTTGCTTCAACTGCTCACAAATATGTTTTAACAATCCTGAAACAGGTGCTATGTGGGTCAGGTGTGTCAGGGCAGAGAACAAAGACGCAGGCTCTTTGTATGCACTGAGACTTGTGGAAAAATTCCCTTCTTATCGGAGCGCGTGGCTGGCTCCAGCATGGCTCCTCTTCCTCTGCATTTCCCATCAGCTGCTCGACGTAATTTTGTGTATCCTCTCATATAGGCTGGCTCTGGGCAACTTGGAGAAGATGGTAATTAAACATTGGGTGGCCTCTGCAAAATCTTCTAAAGCTGTTACAGGAACTGATGGTTGGTTTCAAAACTCCTGACACAGCTGGAGATGAGGACACCTTGAACAGGCAAGTATTGAATAAGGGCCACACAAACTCTGTCACACCTCATGTGGCACCTTGCCCAGGAAACGCTTACTGGTCAGCCAGGTTTCCTTGCAGAAAGGTTCCTGCCCTGATAGGTGCTGCAAAAGAGATCAGAGCTGCTAGAATTTCTAGAGGTGACTGTATTTCTCTGTGACCACAAGCTATTATAATAACATGCAGTTCTGCTCTTGATAACCAAGGGAGAGTATTTCCAATTTCTCTCTCCATTTTTCCAAGGTGGAAAAAAAAAATAAATAAAGAATATCTGGGAAGTTTTCACAGGCTATTTCTCACACAGGTGCTATTTTAGTGAGCAAGGTTTGCTTACCACATGGTGGACTAAACTTTGAATCTGCATTTTAGGGGCTCACAGCACACTGCAGGAGCAAGTCTGGTCATTCCTAATGCTTGAAGTAAGGCAGGCAGAAACGAGATTCAAGATCTGTCTTTACATTATGCAGTGCTTGCACATAAAACTGTTCTTTCTTTCCCCCAGCTTTAGAGCTCTTTTTAGCCAGAATGAAGAGTTTGGTCTCAAAACCAAATTAATTTCTTCCTTAGGCAATAAATTAGGCCTGAGGGCTAAAGTAACTTATCAGAAAATTCCACCCCACTGCGGCTTTTGTGTGTGGAAGAGTATTCTGGCCTGCCACTTTGGAGCCATCCCTTGCTGTATCAGGGCAGCTGCTGCATTTGTTTGCAGAGCCACTGTGCCCGGGGAAGCCAGAGACACACATGTTTAGCTGTGAGCTAATGCTTCCTGCATCCAGGCCAGTAAGCCACACAAACCCTGTGAGGTCTCCTTCAGCCTGCTGGGATAATCTCAGCCAAAAGCTCAGGCAAATCCTCCTTCCTGACAGCCAAAGCAAGGTGACTAATCAGCTTTGCTAGTCAGGAAGGGCAGAGAGGTTCCACAGTTATCCTTCTGCAGTGGTGGACACCACCAACAGGCAGAAGGACAATGCAAAGGGGCAGTAGTTTCCCTTCAGTGAGGCAGCAGCTCCTGGGGCCTGGCAGGAGCCTGGCTTCTCAAGGCTCGCAAACAACCCTCTGGAAAACACGGACCTCGGTGGAGAAGGCA
Source organism: Cyanistes caeruleus (assembly GCF_971803275.1). NCBI lineage: Eukaryota > Metazoa > Chordata > Aves > Passeriformes > Paridae > Cyanistes > Cyanistes caeruleus. The sequence goes on along the minus strand of NC_141706.1, from coordinate 31,077,204 downwards.
TTGTCTGTGTACACTGCAAGGCCAAGGGGCAGGTCCTGACCTCAGAGTTTGTTCTTGCCTGGGCAATAAGGCAGTGCAGCAGTCTCCACTCACCGCCGGGGCCCCTGGGGAGCGGGATTCTCATTCTGCAAAGTTTCAAACTCTGGGCTCATGTTCCCACCTGCAAATTTCCAAGAGCTGAGCTTTCCTGGGAAGCAGGAGCCCCTGTGTTGGGGGGGTGCAGGGGCTGAAGGCAGGTGGGACTCGGGATGTGTGGGCCCAGAAGCCACACAGGGCAGGCCTCAGGCCGGAGCTGCGGCCTCCAGCAGGGCTGTGTCCAGCACCGGGACACAAAGGTGTGGTGCAAGTGAAAGAGACCGTGAAGCACGCACCCACCTCTCTCTGGAGGCTGTCAAGAGAAGCAGTCGCGGTTTCAGGCGGCACTGCCAGGCCAGGGGTCACTGCTGGGAGGGGAGCAGTGACCCCAGCGGCCGAGCTGAGCTGCGCTCATGGGAGCTGCTCCTGGAACAGCACTTCAGGGGACAGGAAGAATAGTATCTACACTCACACCTGTAAGTAGCTGGAGATGGCAGAGTGGGAGAGCTGCTGTAGAGTGTGGTCATGCCAGAGCAAAGCCTACAGCCCAGAGCAGAGTGTGCAGACAATGTGTTCCTGCAGGGCCAGCCAGGGTGGCCAGGTCAGTGGTGCTGGGCAGGTCCGCCCGGCTGCCGCACAAACCCACTGCCCATTAGCCAGTTACATTTAGCTGACTTTACATCGCAGTTCTTGAGTGATCACCAGCCTGAAGACACAGTTAGAGCAACTCCTGTTTGAAGACTAGTGTCTGCTTTTAGTTTCAGACCTAAAGCCCAAACCAGTTTGACCAGCTGGAACCCAGTTTCAGGTTACACCCTGCCTTGCTCTCTGGGTGACTTGGTGGGTAATAATCTTTCTCCCAGAACATCTCATGCAGGTTTTCCTCTTCAGGTCTCCACACATGTGGCATCCCCCGCTTCCAGCCCTCCCCACGCCATGGGACCGCTGCTGCAGCAGCTCTCCTGAGATAAGGCAGTCGGGGCAGATGAAAGGCTGTGAGATAGTAGGCATGGGAATGGTACCTGCCCTCTCTGCAGGTCACTGCTCCTCAGACACCACTCCCAAGCCAGATAAGACAAACATCTCCTTTTTATTATCAGTGAGCACACAAAAAAATAGATCAAGACATTAGGTTTATTGCATAGGCCATGATAGGCTGTGGGAAAAAACAGAGATGGAAGAAACGATATGAGACATATCACGAAAAGGAGGAATCTGACCCAGGTACGCTGAGGCAGATGCCTGTGATGGGGAGAGACACGCAGACTCTGGGCAGCAGTTTCTTTCCTTTCAGCCCAGGCATCAGCCCAAGGAGGCAGTTCTCCTGCCACTGCCCTCGAGAGGACCTGAGCAGTGTCCTGAGCTGGGAATGGCTTCATGAGAGCATTCCAGAACCACCCTGCCCTTAGCCTTGAAAGAGTCCAAGCATTTAAACTGAAGTCTGTACATAGATACATAGATTTATGCTTCTTACACAAACACAAACACACACACACACACACACACACACACACAGGTTTCCTCTCTCTTCACAGCAGTTTTCCAAGAGCAGCAGGCACTGTAAGTTTAGGGATTGGTGCCAGCCCCACACATGTCAGCACATCAGGCCCTTCACAAATAGCTTCTGCCTCAACAGAAATCTTCAGCTTACTGAGGTACAAGCATGGACCAGCAGATGCTGCAGGACAGAGCCTGGAAGCATCTCACTGCAAGGGGACTACAGGGGAACCTACAGGACCAGGACTGGGACCAAGACATTGCCAAAGTGGGGATATCATGTGCTGCCTTGGGGCCAGAGATGAGCTTTAGACCTCCTGGAGCCAGGCTGGGTTCATCTTGCATCAGGAGGGATGAGCCAGCAGGAACACGGAAGCCTGTGGACACTAGCTGGTGGTATCCAGCCCACTCCTGTGCTCCAGGAGATGCCAGAGACTCAGGTCACACCGTGTGCTGAGGAATATGCAGTAAAATCAAAGCTGCAGCTTTCCTGCACCATCAGCAGGAAAAGTATGGACATTTACTTCATGCGAGAATATATTTTCTCAATGTGTTTGGGCTCAGTCTGAACACTGTGAAAGCAACCAGGGCAATTCACAGAGAAAAATGGTGAACACGTACTGTACACAGGAGACTGAAACACAGCAGCCAGCCACCAAAAGGTCTAGGTGTGCTTTTCTGTTAAAAAACAAAGCCTAGTGACTTAAGCAGGTATTTCTGTTTCTGTCCATGTTGAAAACAGGAACTGCCTGAGAGTGTCACAGAGCCCTTGGATCAGGTCTGAATGAATATGTGAATTCCACAGACCTCAAGAGATGCATCACAACCAGGTAGACTGCTGCAAGGCAGGGCACCTTGCAGAGGACTTGGAGAAGGGGAGGAAAATACAAGGTTAAGTGGCAGAAAGTGAAATTGCTGGTTCTGGTGAGCTTGCACCATTCACCAACATGAATGCTACCCAGATCCAGTTCCAGGTTCCTTCAGGAAGTTGAGCAAAGTTGTGCTCCAGGTTTGAGCAGGAAAAAGACGTAATTCAGAGTTTCACTGGATTGTTTGAGGTTAGGAACGGATGGATATCAGAGAGCAACAGAATGCTCCCAGTTCCTCACTTTCCAGAGCAGCCATTTAGCCTAGACAATCACAAATACTAGTACTGTCAAATCACAGTTAAATCTCGGCCTGATGCTCCAAATGTCTTCACTGAGAATGAGTCCTTCAGGCACAGACCTGTGTCTAAAAACAGAACTCCAGAAGTTTTGGGGAGTGCCCCAGTGCTGAGCTGGAGGGAGAGGCTGTAGGTCAGACTGGTTTGGTGGCACTGCTGTAGAACAGATGCTCAGTGTCCTCTGTAGTGGAGAGGGTTGAGTTGGTAGCGGTAGGAGGCTGACGGCGGCGGCCGTTTTTCTTCCTTTTCTTCAGGAAGAAGTAGCCAATGAACACCAGGACCACCATGATGCAGATCCCGAGGAGCACAGCAATGACTACCTCAAAGGCAGCTGCAGGAATACATGAACATGTTAGAAAGGATGCCCTGCAAACTCTGATGCACACGAGTGGCCAGGATAAAGCAAGCACAAAAGCCACTTGCAGAAATTGTGCTGGCAAAGAGAAGAGGCAACAGCTGGCCTGACAGCAGGGTGGTCACTGCACATCAGCAAAGAAAGATGGCAATGCATGGCACGGCCAGCCTGTCTCTCCCAAATGATACTTCCCATCATTTCCCAGATACACCACGCCCTCTAAAGGCTGTTCCGTGACTTTGGCAGGCTTGGCCATTTGACAATCCTAGGAACATCAAATCCTTCTGCAACAGCAGCCTTGTGTCATACCTCAACAGGGAGGCCACCAAAGGGTGGTCACAGAAGGCACCTCCTGGCTGGGACAAAGCTATGGAGGATAGGCCATCCTAACTTTGTGGGAAAGTACTCTTGGCACTGGTGTGAGCACTTGTTCTCCAACCAACCAAACCCCTGCATCATCAGTGGAGACAGTCAAACATGATGCATTTGAGAGACAATGTGAATTTAAACATTAAATCAATCTCTAGGATTTAACAGCAATAATCTTCATGTGGTATTTTAAAAAGAATTTGTATTTCAATAGTGTTAGGCTTTTTTAGTGTTGTAGAGTGGTTGTATAGGGTCATCACACTTCCCCACAGTCTAGTACTTGATATTATTCACATATCCACTTGAGCTTTCTTTCTTGTAGAAGTTAGTAGTCCTTATATGAAATTGGCCCCTAGGAAGAGATTTACTTTCCATTTTTTGACGTTGAACAGTGGAACATTCATACAAGTTGATGGAAAGAAGAACAGGACTCTCTGTATGAGCTACCAAGTCACAGACACAGGAAAAAATGGGCCACAGAAGCACAGTGCACAGAAGCACCTCCTGCCACTGCCAGCATCCCAAAAATCCCACACTGCTCCCTCAGCTTCAAAAGGGGTGTGGGAGAGAAGGCTACTCCTGCAAGGAAATACAATGAATTTTTCAGGACAAGGAAAAGCAACAAGAAAGACTGGTTGGGAAAATTGTTACTCACTTAACATAGCAGTTTGGGACTCAAATGATTCCCATCTTCGGCCAATGACATCTGCTTCTAAATTTGGAACACAGAGAGGGGGGAAAAAAAGTTTTACAAAGAAGGTTGTGAACAGGGGATAAGACAGGTTTCTCAGGAGAATATTTCCAGTGCTCTGAAGTGACTGAGTGCACACAGCATCCCTTCTCCACAGCCACGGTACTCAGCTCTCAGGGCAGGCTGTGAGGTCCAGCGTAGCTGAGAGAGGTAGTCTGCATCTTAACAAATACAGTTTGGCAGAATTCTTCCTGTTGGCCTCCAAAGCAATACATACCAAGTGTACAGTGTAACTATTTTCCTTTTTTGTTTAAAAATTCAGGCTACTATGTGTCATGGAGGATTTTCTCAATTACTCGCCTCTCACTTGGGGAGACCTGGAGCCAAGCTAGGAGGTTAGATTCTCTTCAAAGCAGATATACCTCTGGTTAGTTTTGTCATCCTCCTTTGTCTCTTTTTCAACATCAGCACCCAAAATGCTTTCCAGCTCTGTGAAATGACAGGCTGCATTGCAGAAAGATGCTGTAATCCACCATCTCCCATATGCCATACTGTGGGTCATGGCCAGCGTTTGCCAGCAGAGCAGCTTTGACTGAAAGCTCCCAAGACGCTGCCTCTTTGGGACCACAGAACCTAATCTGAAATGGTTTTCCCAGTTTGATCAGTAAAACTCCAGCCCTCACTATGTATGCTTGCTTACTTGTGATGCCTGAACATGATTTCATGCACTCTTCCTCTTGTTCAAAGTTGTTGCTGTTGCCATCACAGCCCCCGTAGGTGAAGCGGTCGCATTTCTCCAAGAACGGGTTATAGTACCAGCGGGGGATGCTCTCGGAGCACTGTCCAGTATCAGGCAAGTCCACACAGTGGCCTGGCAAAGCAAGGCAGAGGTGCTTTAGCTCAAGCAGTGTCTTCCCAGAGCAGCAAAATTTTCTGCTCACAACAAAAGAGCACAAGCAGGATGGCAGAGGAAATCCATAGCCAGAACAGTGTCTCTCATGTCCCCAGTGCTCACTTGCCAGCTGGTCAAATTGGCAATGCCAAGGCGAGCTGGCACCTGCCATAAATCCAACTAGCAAGCAGAAAAAAGAACATCAGAGTGTGCAGTCATGGTAAACCTTGGATGCACTCCCCTGTGGAAATGACCTGTTGTCCTAGTTTAGGGCAAATTAGGGAGGAAACTGTCACCCCAGGACATCTGTCCTCCCTGGGAGGCAGAAGGGAACATGAAGACGCTGGACACACAGAAACCACACATCAGCTCAGGTCTCCTCTACAACAGAGCTGCATTTAAGTGACTTGGAACATACTCTTTTAGCCCAGTGATAGGTCCACTGTCTACAGTGTAACAAACAAGGCAAAGATGTGGGATTGAGCACAGACATTGCTGTGTCCCCCTCACTACTTTGGTTTGCACTACTTCCAAAAAAAACGTGCTGCAGGGTTTTGTACAGGCCAGGTACTGTGCCCAGCAACCAACATGCATGAGACCTACCTGGATGGAAAAAGTTTAGGCAGGAGAGTGAAAGCCTGCTGTCAACAGCTGTCCTCAAGGCCAGAGAATAGGCCCTTGCTCATTTTCAGTACAGGGACTACCCTGATGCTACACCTGGTGTTGGATTTATAGAGGGAAGCAGATTTACCATGGAACAACAAACTGAAGAAAAAACCAAAAGCTGGCAGAGGTCAGCCTAGGTGCTCTGGATGGTACATACCTTGCTTATGTGTGACATTGATTTTCTGCAGTCTATTGAACTCACGGGCATCTGCAAGGGAAACATTTCCTGTTAAAACTTCTCTCACCAGTTGAAAAGAAATGCCTCTGTCCATGCATACATGGGCAGACAGGGCTTTCCTGCACATTCCTTTGCTATCACAAGCCAGAGGAAGCAAGATATCATTTGATGTTCTTACACATCTCAAAGCTATGAGAGGAACATGGGAAAAAAAAAATGTCGTAACAAGGAACTCTTCCCAATTTCCAATCCACAGATACAGAGACAAAACTAAGGAAAAAAAAGGCTGCTTTCTCATTTTTGTTTTCCATCAAGAAGTATGGGAAAAGTCACTCCAGGTTTTAAGAAATATAAAAGAGCACTAGTGCAGAATGCAAGAGAGGGCAAGAGAGATGAAGCATAGGCTTGCAAATCTAAAAAGGCAACAAAACACCCACACATAGGAAAGAGATGATAGGAATTCAGAAGAGGTGGAGGGACGGAAGAAGGGAGGAGATAGGGTGGATTTGGGCATCTCAGCACTGCGCATGTACATTAGCATAAGAGGATATTAAGGGAACTGTGCCGCTGGACAGACTTTGAGAAACAATGGTTTCCTTCCCCATTTAGCAACTCTAAGAGAGCAGGTAAGGTCATTCAGTGAGAAAAATATTGAAAGGGGACAGAAAGACAGGACTGAAGTCTTACAGGTAAGTGCAGAGAAGAGAGTCAAAGCGCGTATTTAAGAGGCGTGAAGGTCACACAGAAGGAAGGTCATCTCTTGAAGTCAGCAGAGCTACAGGAAATGGCAGAACCTGTGTGATACTGTGTAAAGAGATAATGCAGGGTCAGGAGTAAGAACAGAAGACACCAAAAGTATTGACTAAGCACCAGTAACTTACATTGGACCCATTCCTGAGCAGATTGTAAAGCTGTCTGAGCCAGAATTTAAAGTACTTACATTGTTCACAGTACAACTCATCCGATTCATCAGCACAGTCGGGAGTTTCATCACACTCTAGATAGGCATCAATGCAGCAACCATCCTTGCATCTGAAGAAGGGGGCCTGACAGTTCCCATTGCATACTGCATCAGAAACAGTTCAGATAGCTCATTAAAATTCATTGTTCCTCCCTGTCAGATGCTTTACGAAGGACTTAAAAGCTGCTGATAGGGCTGGCAAACAAGAAACAAGGCAGATTGGTAAAGATCTCTCCTCAGTGACACCCTAGACTCAAAAAAGAAAAAAAATAAATTCCTGTTTATAAAGGAAACACTGCTCTGGAAACAGCCATGTTTCCTCTCAGAAAGAAGTATTTAGCAGTTGGAAGCAAGAATGAGCTACTCAGGAAGAATATGGAGATACTGCCCAAGCATGGGGGATTAAACTAGGAAAGCCAAACTGAAACCTGCACACTGGGCTGCAAGAGCTTCACACCTCTTTGCTCTAGAGGTGGTCCCAAGTGCTGAGTACTGTGCCCAGTTCTGAGCTCCCCAGTGACAAAAAACATTGGCATACAAGAGTAATCTCAGCAAGAGCCTGGAGCACAAGGCTCTCCTACCATGAGGAGAAGACAGAAATTATAAAAGAGACATTCATTTTGGAGCACAGCAATAGGATGAGTAGCAACAGACAGGAGATGAAACAAGGGAAAGCAATTCAATATAAGGGGAAAAAATTACCATGAGAGTCATCAAACACTGGCACATTTTGACCAGACAAAATCTCCTTTTTCAGAGATACCCAAAACTGAACTGCATACAGTGCTGAGCAACCTAGTGTGACTCAAAGCTGGACCTGCTTTCAATAGTGGGTTGGATCAGATGACCTCTAGAGGTAATCCCCAATCTAAATTATCCTATGACATGAAAGTGAAAGGCTTAGTAAAGAAATTAGTCTCCAGTGCTCCACTTTCCACACTGAGTCCTAATCAAAAGCCACAGGAATGGACATGAGACACCCAGCCCAAGCTTGCAGTAGGATTACACTGTCCTATGGGAGACTCACCTGGCTGTTGTCGCCCACCAACAGAACCTGAAGAGACAAGGGAAAAATAAAATAAAATAAATTTACCACCAGAGCATTTTGTCAACTTAAGATCAGCTTTATATTGCCTTCATGTATCACATGAGAAGAGCGGATTTTTCTGGAAGGAGGCCCTGGATAACAGAGGTGAAATATGGATGCCCACAACTCAGAGATCCAGATGATTTGTACCCACATGAGACAGGCCTGGAGGAGCACAGAGGAATTTCCCACCACAAGCTAGACCATTTCCAAATTGTCTTTCTTTTCCAAAGGTTTAACCTCCTTAAGCTGTCCACTGCAATGGGCCTGGCAGAGGCTCAGCTCATTTGTCTGAGCAGCACTAAATGGTTCTCAGTGGCTTGAGGGTGCCAAGGAGGGAGATTAATTTGATTCTGGGAGTGAAGCACTTCTGACCCCCAACTGCACAATGCTGCTCTCTGAATTTAGGTTTCAGATGGTCATCCCAATCCTATGAGAAAAAGGGGGCTGGATTTTTGAAGGACTCACCTCTGACATTCTTGCAGGCGAGTTCACACTCCTCTTCCCGTAAATAGTTATTCTTGTTGGGCTTGCAGCCACCAAAAATGAACTCCTCACACTGCTGAAGGCTCGGGTTGTAAAACCAGCGTGGAAAAGATCCCCGACACCAACCCACCTTTTTTGGAGTCAAACAATGCTCTGTCAAGAAAGTTAACAGCAAAGGGTCTGGGTTAGGTTAAGTCCTTTGGAAGACTTTCTGTTTTGTATATGTGAAGGCAAACAAAATCTTCCAAAGGACATGTCTGAAAGGTTTATAAAGTCTTGACCAACATGGAGAAGGAGAGTAGGGAATCATGGAATTAATCTTTTTACATGAAAGGGAGGGTCACAAAACCAAATTAGAAGGTGCCACATCCATAAAACAAAAGGAGCTGCATCTCCACACAGCACATAGTTAAGCTGTGAAACTCCCTGCTTCAGGAGGTTGCTGCTTTTCAAAGATTACATGAGGTCAAAAAGAGACTCATACATGGTTATTAAACACAAAGACACCATCTTCTGCTTAAAAAAAATCTCCTAGCTGCAAAATCCTAGGGGATTAGTCAAGCATAGTAGAGATTTACTGATAGCATGTCAGGTTCTTGCACTCTTTCCAAAGAAAGAGCAAATCTCTACTATGATTGACCAACCTCTGCACACTGTTGAATGTGGGGTATTGGAGCTTGGTCAGACCTTTACCATCACCTGATGTTTTTTATGGTACCTGAGGTAGGAGAAGACATCCCTTGCTCAGCTACTAGTCAACCATTTATCCAAGAGCTCCTTCCTCCTAATATACTCATAATGCCAAAGATTTTCATCATTAAACAAAGCCAGTAAAGAAAAAAAATATAAAGCCAGGGATACATCAAATGTCTTGCAGATGACTCCACCTACCCTGCAACCTAAGTGCCTTCACAGCAAAACCACAGAGTCAACAAGACCTTTCACGTTCTCCTCTTTTGCAACCTCAGTTGCACCCTGAGCTGTCACCCAGCAGAGAGCAATGACAGGCAGAGCAGATTGGGTTATTGCAGGCACCATCTCCTGCAAGGGTACATGAAAACCCCAAAATAGATCACTGAATGCAGGGACCTCGCACTACTGGTGCAGGCTATTGCTGGGAAAAGCTGACACTCAAGTCCAGGCTCTTGGTTGTGCTGTTCTCCCATCTGTGTCTCTGAGAATAGCACCAATAATGCTAGAACAGCTCAATGACTCCAGGTGGGTATGTGTGGGCTAAGGCTCACCTTCTGTTTGCTCAGAACTCAACACCACGATGGTGATGTTGGTGAAGTCTTGCTGTTGTGCAGTGTCTGTGACAGTGAGCTGGAAGACGTAAGTCCCCACCTGGAGGTTGGAGATTTCTACATCATCTTCGTGCTTCTGAGAATGCAAAAGAAAGGCTTATGTAAGAGAAAAGTACCTCTAAGGAAGGAGTGACTGAAGGTATGCAAGGTGCATGTTCCTGCATTAGGGAGAAAGGAACTTAGATGGAAACCTTCAAGCAGATGTCAGGCAAGAAAAATGTCTCAATGCTAGACAATTCCCACAAACCCATAGACTGGTACCCAGCTGGAAGAGAAAGAGAACAAGTATCACAAGCATAATTAGATTTTTCATCTAATTTTGGGGCATTGTGAAAGCACAAGAGAAAATAAAACTCTTTGGAGAGGACAGAAATACCTGTAGCATTTACGTTACTTTTTAAAAAGAATTGGACCTTCATTTCCATGCTACCTCTGGTTTTAATTAGATTTCAAAAGAACATAGCCTTGCCATGTATAATTTTTATGTAGTTAACACAGCAAAATATTAGGGGACCTCCCCCCTCCCCAGAAGTTGCATTGGTTGGGCCAGGGCAAATGGAAAAGGAAAGGAGCACTTGCTGAATTACAGAGTCCCCTTGGTCCTCTAAACTTTGTCACTGCTGATGTTCTAAATCAGTTGTTGGCCTGATGTACTCATTTGCTAATTCTTTCAAAAGGTGCTGCAAGAACTCCATATCAACCCCATGGCTTTCCAAAGCATTTTGCAGAAATTTGAAAGAAATAATTTGCCCTTCCAAAGCCACAATTCACTTTTAACATCTAGCAAATAGGCTGTGTTCACACCCCAGAGATCTTGGATCCAGACAGAAGTCATGAGTTCAGCTCCAGCTCAGATAAAATAGGAGGAAGAACTTAATGCTTTAAAGAGAAGCAAGGTCCAGGAAAAGCCCCAGGAGAACAGAAACAGAGCTTGAGACTGGATTGTTCAGAGACAGAAGAGGAAATGCACCGAGGTGGACAGAGTAAAACTAAGAGAAGGCCCTTCACTGAACTACAGGATCTTGGGACCAGAGGCAGCTCTTGCATAGAAGCTCTGCCCTGTCAGCTGCTCCCACCCAGGCAGGTCAGGTGCTGCTCAGGAAGGCTTGTGATAGCACTCTGTGCAGGGAGCCTGAGACCTAATGAGGTCAAAAATGACACTTCTAAGTAGTATGTGAGAGAGGGGGACAACCACAAGGAGTGCTCTATAGTTTTTGGGAACAGGCTTAAAGAGGGAAGGACAAGGTGACCTTTAAGTCAGAGCTCTGACTGACCAGCCCAGTGCAGACCACAGGTGCCACTGAGCAAGCTGCTTATTCCCTGCAGCTCCCTACCTTCATCTCTGCAGAGGGGTTGCCCAGGATCTGTTTCCATTCATAGCTGACTATCCCATGGTCATCCGTGCTCTCTGTGCCTCTCAGCATCACTGGCTCTCCCGGCTGTACCCTCATGTCCTTGACAGCACGGGCTATTGGAGGGTGGTCATCTGCAGAAGAAACGTAGAACAAGGCTTGGGTAAGAGGCTGAAGGGTCTAGTCCTTGTCTCCATTACAGGAAGAAAAGGGATGGCGATTCTTCCAGGCTAAATCAATCAGACTTCAACTGCTGAAAGGAAAACACTTTTATACAGCTGTGCTCCTTGCAGCCTGAGCAATAGACAGTCAGTACCATTTTTACTGCCCTCACTAATTTAGTATGCCCACAACCCACTATGGCAGTCTTTTTGAGACAGTTGGCTCCATGGGCACTTCTGTCCCCACGAACCATCATAAGAATGTGGCCCTGTGGCTACGGCCACTGTGCTTCTGAGAGTGGGACCACATCCTCACAGAACAGCACAGAGCAATGTCTTCCCTTCACTTAGGGAAACAGCCTAATGTCAGTGCTGAAGAATGTGGAACCGACCCTCATCATTCTTACCACTATCTCTAAGCACTACGTCAGTGTATTTAGCCAGAGCTACACAATGTGGGACTTGGATGGGAAGTATTTCTCTTCCAGCTCATCTTCCACCCCATGATCTGACATACATGCCTTTAAAGCAGCACAGAAACACCATTCATGAGATCACTGATTTTGTACCATTCCATGGATTAGCTTATCAGCAATTTCCACAATCTATTAAATGTTTTTTCAGACCATAAGTACAAGAGATGAAAACTGATCCCTGCCCGTGCCAGCAAGAACAGCCTATACAATGACACCACTGAGCCTGACTCATAACTCCTTTTGGCCTGAATGTCTCTGATCACAAGCTTTGTGCATAGCTCACAGCCTGTAAAACTCCACCTGGTATCACCTGTAACAAATCCAAGACTCAGTGCTCCAGCTCAGCCTGAGTCTTTTGTAAAGGCACCAACCATCATTCATAAGCTAGACAGAAATCACCCTGCCATTACATTGTTATATCAACTGTGACTGAAGGAGAGGATCAGTGTCCAAACCCCTTAGAAAATTACTCCATTAGCTGATTATTTTCACTGTTGCAGACTTGCTCCTAATTTCCTGTTTGAATCCTGTATATCTGGATTCAGATCCCAGCTGCTGACTCTTGCTGCAGTCTACTGAAGGGACATTTAATACAACGCATATGAACAAACAAACGTGACGTTAAAACAGGCCACTTAGTTATTCTGTCACCCTGTACACACTGCTGCAAGCTCTGGAAAGGGGACACATTCCTGACATTCCTGCTAGGCAAACACCAGGAGCCTGGCAGGGAGAAAGGCAGCCTACTCCCTGCCACCATCCTGCCAGGGTGAGCCCAGTAGGTGGGTGCAATTGCACAAGAAAAAGACCAGTTTTTCAACAACACAGAGGCTGATCCTTAATTCGTGACTCAAAATCATGTTTTTCCTTGACATTTTGAAGCATGTACACTTTAAACAAAAAAATTACAGGCCAAACATCCAGTTACTTTGGGTTGTGGGTTGCATGATCAAGTAAAAGCTCAGTTCTATTCAACTGGTCAGCATCTTGTCCAGTTCCCATCTCTGATTAGCCAAATTTACTGACTCGCCTCACATCCAGAAGAGTCGTCAAGAGTATTTCCTTATTTGTGGTGACTGCTAAGGAGTAATGCTCACTAGAAATTAAGAACTTGTTTTTCAAGTCTACTCCTTTTCTCCTTAAGCTCTCTGAAAGTTGAGTGACTTTGGAGCATTTCTGCCACACTGACCGTATGAAGCCTTCCCTGGCAACGTGGCTGTTTTCCACCTGAGCTTCAGAACCAAGCACTGACTGACCCAGAGTATCAGCAAGCTGCTTGTACAACGAAGACTCCACTCTGTTTTGCTCTGAAAAATGAAAGTTACCTTTGCTATAATGCTCCTTCGACCACAGAAAGTTTCTGCTGTAAAACTCTGTAATTAACAGGGAGGTTAAAGCTTTATGATGCTGTCTGTGGCATGCTCTTTACTGTGAAACATACTCCTGGAGTCACATTGTAAGTGACAATTTCCACTCCCATTTATATAACACATCAGTAGGGGATGTATCTTTCCTTTATGATTCCAGAGGAAAGCTCCATAGAGGAAACCGAAATTGCTTTAAAAAGTTTTATTACTCACACTGTATTCACACCCGAGACCCTGATTTTCACTTTTTAAAACATTTCTTTGTGTTTTAAAGCTCGTGCAGTCAGTGGCTGTCTGGCTTCACCTCTGATGAGCTAACTTGAACCAAAATTGATGGGGGAACAGGAATTTAAAAGGTAATAAAATTTCCACAAGTGCTTCAAAAGTAAGCATCTAAGTAGGGGGAGAGATCCCACTAGGGACCTTGCTATGCAAACCTGCAGGCACTGCAGGTTCAATCTGGCATTGAAGTCCCATGGCAGAATGTACTTGCATAGCTCACAGTTTGGAGGTTTTGCTCTTCTGGAACTCAGAATAGCTTCTGCCCTTGAGATCTACAGAAAACCAGATTTCCTCCATTCCAGAGCTCATGCAGATACACCCTGCGTAGCTGAGACTACAAAGCAATGCTTAAAAATACCTCAGAATGATTTGAAGTTGTCACTAGAAAGAGCTGGAAAGCTTTCTTGTGGTGACTGAGGGGCCCTTACAGCCCATCACTGATTGTCTTTGCAGAAGCAACTTGCAAGCATGGCTTGCATTGGGAACACTGAGGCACCAGGAAGGGAAAGACCTCACAGGGGACAGAAGCCACTGCTCAAAGCCACTGACCAGGCCAGGAACAGAGACAGAAACAAAAATAAGGCCATCCAAGTTCCACCCATGAGACACAGGACCGTGGAGATTTCAAGTATCAGAAGCCAGCAGAACCTGTCTGCTGCAAAAGCAGGTGGGCAGCAGTGTGGCTCTTCCCACAAATGCTGAAGTTCTGCTCCTGCATTGCTTCCAGGGAAGGCATTCGACAGTGAACAGCTTCCTCACCCATCCACACTAGAAAACTCTCCATTTCCATGGGCAGAGGTAATGAAGCATGCCGCCACAGCATTAATTTGCCTAAGGTGGAAAGAGAGAAAAGGGAACAAGGCAACAAAATGCAGTGCCTGGAGAAAGAGAAATACAGGCTCTTACTTTAGGGCTTCATCCTGGCTGGGCAGCAAGTACAATCATGATAAAGCCATGCAGTTTTCTAACAACTCATGCACAGCCAAGCAGCTCTCAGCATTAGTTTCTAGAGGTTTTTGTAGTGGTTTGTAAGTGGTGCACACAGCAGGTCAACTTAACCTCTCTAAAACAATACAGTATGACTGAATGGACTATATTTTCAGAGTAAGTTAAGATGCTGCTGCCACTAGGTTCCCTCCATCCTTCCTCAGAATGTGGGAAACCAGTCCTATTTGCTTTAGCAGGCAGAGAGAAAGACTCTCCCACAGGTATTTATGCCATTTTAGTAAAGATTGGTTTGTACCTCCAGTCTCTTTGAGGAAACTGGAGCTCTGGAGACAGGACATGATGTAGCCACTTCAGTAAACACTGCATGACAAACACTAATTTCACAGCAAAAGGAGTGGAAGCCCCTCATCACCCACTCTGAGCAGGGAGCTGGACCAGCTGGTCTGCCAGGACTCTTCCAGTACACATTAGCCTCTGAATCTGTGCTGTGGGTACTGACTGTGCAACTTCCCATCTCCTGGCCTCAGCTTAAGGATGAGCAGCTGGCTCAGGCCTCAACAGCACCGGCCAAAGGGGGACCTGTCCCAGCCCCAGTGCTGCTTATTTTGGTTGCCCACAGAATGGAAACCAGCGTGGGACCAAGCATTTGAGGAGGCATGAGCTTCACTCTTGGGGAGCTCTCCTTTCAGAAAGCATTACCAAAGTTTTAGCCTGCAAATCCCCCTCCATGGTGAGGCAGGAACAGACATATCTGACCAGAACCCTGAGGCTCCCAAGCACTTCCCGTCTCCCACTCACAAGCCCTGGATTCAACAGGAGTAGGAGAGTGTCACTGAGCATTTCACAAGAACCACAAAAGGTTTACTTCAAGAAATGGACAAAGGTTCAGGGAGGTTATTTTCCAGTTTCACACCCAAAACTGGTTTGCCTAGACCAGAATAAGCTGGCTAGTTACTTAAACACTGGGCTCCATTATAACCAATAAAGTTCATGGTGAGCCTGCCCCTCCCGGATGAGCCAGGCAGAAAACTCGCACCAAAGTTCAGGCTGAGGAATCATTTAAGCAGATCATGCCTTTTAACAATAACATCAGAGACTTCAGGCTGTACATTAGCTGAAACAGATAAGAGACAGTGCCAAGCTGTCTTCTCCAACTTACAAAGAACTCAGAAGCTCTTGTTCTGCACAATACTGAAAATATATTCAGAAGATGTGCAGAACCCAGATTTCAGCTGTACTCATTGTTTCCTGTACCCACAGGTTTTTCTGAGGTCATAACACTGTAAGAGTGACCACAGTGGGTTACAGCAGGTACCTCTGTCCCTGTGCTCAGCTGCCAACAGTCTCGCTGTGGATGCTTGAATGAGGGCAAGAGCACTGCAAGAATATGTTCTCCCAGCTTTCAGCTACTTCCATCAGGCTCCAGAAACACTCCAAGGTTTAATTTGTCCATTCATCAGTCCCCAGTTGTGTGCTCTCTTTCAAGTGTTACCTAGTCTCCTCCTAAAGATACATAAACCTCTAAATTCAACAGGTCTGTTCCCTGTAGTAGCAGGAGTAGTGTGGGTCCTACAACGTGTGACTTTTTAGATTAATGTCACCCACTGGGATCACTAACTGGGTATTTCATTATTCACTAGAAAAAACGTACATTTAATTCTTATGATTGCAGAGGGTGTTGGAAGAGTGATACAGGTAAAGGCTCCTAGGACACCTGACAGCAGCACATACAAGGAAATGAAAAGAAAGGAATGCATGATAAAGCAGCAGATAAGCTTCCTGCAGACCCTTAGGGCCAGAATCTGAGGGCTGACAGTAACCTGGGATCCAGAGTAGTCACAAAACTTCACCTTTTAGCAGTGATACAGCACAACAGCAGGAAAAATAGTTTTGTCTCCAGTCTAAAACATGGGCCAAGATTTTAGGAGGAAGACCTGACATGCCAAAACCAGCTTCCTTCAATGCTTGTTTCACCTGACCTCTTCAGGCACCCCTACAAGGTCCCAGACCAAAATGCTGTAGTTTCCTTATGCTGCCAGGTGGACACAGTGCCCAGAGGCTCCATCACCTGGCCTCCTGCACCTGCCCCATTGTGCCCTTCCCCTTTTCCCCCTCAGTGACAGCCAGACATCCATCTTCCTGTCCAGACCTGCATGGACCCAATTCCAGCATCACGGCTGGAGGGGCTTGGGGTTCTGGTTTGGGTTTTTCTGGTTTGTATCTGAATCAGAATGGACATTTGCATTCTTAAGTGTCTCATCAACTTCTGTGGTGAGGAGGGCTCAGCTATTTCTGCAGTAAGATAACTCCCTTGGTCTCTTTCCCCTGCTAGCCCTCCAGTGTCATCCAAGATGATTCAGCAAGCTTTTGGTATTGAATGCCTAAAAATTTCAGAGAGGAGTGGAACACATTTCTCATCAAAGCACAGCACAAGCATTGCAGCATGATCCAAATACACAGCAGTGAGCTGCCCAGCATCTGTCACCACAGCTGGGGACCTGCCTGGCACCCAGCACCCTCCAAAGGACAAACAGGCTGCAGAAGAGACCGAGCCCTTCCTACACCCACAGCAGTCCGGGGCACAAACCCCACGTGAGTGAGGAGAGGCAGGGCTGCCTCCAGGCAGAGTAATCCGAACTGCATTTCTGGAGTGCTTTTCACTTCTCACTGATAAGCCCTCCTGGGTCTTCCTGCTCTGCCACAGCCATCCCAGGATCGGTGAAAGGAGCGCTAGGGACGGATTGCAAGACTGCATATTGGTGGCTGGGATGCTGCAGCTCGGCACCATATTTTAGCAAACAAGTCACTGCTGGTCACACAGAGAGGCTGGTGACCCTGGGACACTTTCTAAGGGTCCACACACAGGGAATGCCAGACCCTGGGACCAGTCAAGGGACGAGGGGCTTACAGTCTTCTTGTATGAGGCACTGCTCCACAGAGGTAAAGAGGCTAAATTGCTCAACAATACATTGTATTTTAATCTAATCTTGTGAAATCAGGATGTAGTGGAGATGATGCATTCCCTTTTCCTCCTATAACTAAGCATATAGGAGTTTAGACAGCTGCCAGCATGCCACCTCCAGTCTTGGGGATGTGGCCTTCGGTTCCTCCCTAACTGCAGCTCCCGTGAAAAGGACTTTGAGCCTGGAACGGAGACGAGGGAGAACTAGTGAAACAGCGAGACACTTTTACCAAAAGTCCCTAAAATCCAGTAGGAAGCCATAAGTATGGACAGAGAACCAGGAAGACCATTTCTGCCACACTGCTGTTCAAACCAGCAACACCCGAGGGTTGCTTCAGAGAAGTTGTGCCCTGCTCCAAACCCCTCACACTGCTACTCAGGATGGAGAAGTGGTCATTGTGGAGTTTGGTGCCATTTCCCACCTCCAGCACCCACAAGGCCTCAGGCTGGCACATCCCAGCAGAAGACCAAAGATCTATTCAGCTCACGTCATCAAGCCCTTGTGCCCACCTGGATGCTCCCCTTGCCATCTTCACAGATCCTTTCCTTCCCACAGATGGGCTGGGAGGGGGTGTGAGTAGGATTACCCACTGAGATATGCCCTAACAGCCCTGCCCAGGGATCAACAAATGATGAACTGGTTATGGTTGCCAAAGTCCCAGCCAGGCTAGAAACATGCCAGCCTTACCAGGCTTCAACCAAAACACAGAAGGAGGGAGCAAAAGGAGGAACTGCTGTGTTTTTAGTGTTTCTGAGCACACTGCAATTCTTTGGAGATAGCAGGTGGCCGTCTTCAGATTAGTTAATTTTCCACCTGGCTCTCTGTGTCCAGGCGCAATCTTTTAGAGCAGGGAAACAGGGACTGGGGAGGAGAAACCCACCTCCAAAGGGGAAATTTTATATCCAGCCTCCTCCAGCTGCTCCTCTCCCAGCAGCAGTGACCAGCCCCAACAAGCAGAGCAATACTGACACACCTCACCATCCAGGCTGCTGTTAAATAAAGGTAAGTGGATTGCATCCTGCCTCCAGCCCCTGAGCAATTAAGAGATTAATGCAGCCCTTTAAAACCCGGTGATGTGTAGATTTTTAGAGGATTTCACTTTCCAACCTCAAAGGTCCAGGGGAAGGGAGAAGAAAAATAATACCTTTTTCTCTACATCGTCAAGTAGCAAAAACTCTGACTTCGGTAATCACATGCTCCACCTGCTTCAAACAGGCCAAAGGGAGATTCCTTATTCATTTACTAACAGGTAAACTGAGGCACGGAGCTTAAAGATGACTACTGGGGTTTGGGAGAACCTTTGTGGCATAAGAAAACACAGAACCCCCATCTTTAGCATCACTCTACCCCGAGTGTTTGGCAGCACTGCCGCTCATATGACGGCTGGAGGAGCTGGCACCGAGTAACCATAATGCTCTTCCAGACCCAGGTTTGCAGGGATCCACTACGGGCACCTTACCACTAGGTCTGTGATTCTGCATTGCCAGGTAGGAATCGTACACGTCCCTCTTCAAGAAGTTGAGAAAGCCGACCTTCCTGGCAAACCTGCAGACGAAAGCCTTCTCATAGAGGCAATTGAGGAGAAAGCAGCCCTGGATGTGGTCTTCCTCCGAGCCCGGGCCCTGCTCCACGAGAGCCAGGTTACAGGCGGGGTCCTTGCAGCAGGCTCTCATGCAGTCCCTGCTCCGGTGCACCATAGGGGACGACAAGAAAGTGGCTCCGTTCTTGACGGAGGCGCCCGTGTCCAGCACCCAATCCGGCAGCCCAGCCGTGAACTCCTCCAGGCACATTTCACCGAAGGCTTTTTCCTTCTGCCCTTCGCCCAAGCCCAGCACCAGCACCAAGCAGAGCCAGGGCACAAACCACGGACCCGGACTCCTTCTGGCCATCTTGGCGCCCCGCTTCTCACTGTCTCGACACTTCAATCCTTTCCTAAAGGAAGGGAGAAGACATAGGAAGCTTAGAGGGACGGTGTTCAGTGCGTGCCAGCCCGGGCCGAGAGGGAGCCGGAGCACGGCCGAGGCTGCGCTCCGGATTCCGGCTCGCCCCGAGGAAGCCGCCGTGTCCCCCGACCCTGCACCTCGTCCCCAGGTGTGCTCCGAGCCCCCACCTGGGCGCCCTGGGCTGAAGCCGCTGCTGCGAGCGGGGCGTCCCCGCCGCGCCCCCGGCGCTCAGCTGCGTCCAGCGGAGACAAAGGCTCGGCGGGCGCAGGAAGTGAAAACCAACCCTGGGAGAGTGGGGGGGTGGGAAAAAAATCAAGTCACTCCCTTGCTTGCTGAATTGCGTAAGAGGAAGGGGAGGAGAGACGAGCTGATACCATCTTCTACTCCCCTTGGAACGGGGCCGGGAGCGATTCTCTCCCGCTCTAGACGAGCATCCCACCTGCTGGGTGCTGACTGCATCCCCGTGCATCCTTAGATGCTCCAAAGGAGCTGGAAGCCGAGAAGCAGGCGATCTGTGTCCTGTGGCAGTCGCCCTTGTGCTCCGGTAGCCAGTGGCAGGGAGCACCATTAGCCGTGTCTCGCTAACCCAAAGGAGTCAGCCTTGCAGCCTGTCCGCAGTGCCCACCGCCGTTGCTGCTGCAAGAAGTTTTATGCCCAGTGCAGACATCCCTAGATCATGAATTCCCTGTTCTTGGGACACTATATATATAATTTTTATTTTTTTTTTTAAAGTGGAAGCACTTGGGTTCATACTTGGAGGCTGCCTGAGTGGCAGGACCTCTGCTGCCGCAGCAGTGAAAATGTTAAGTAATCACCCTCCACCCATGAGCAGCACTCCATTGTTGTCCTCAATCTCATATAGGTTAGCTGTGGTCTAGTTGTAGGGCCCTTGCCTCGCAGGATGGTGCTGTTTGTGGGCATGGGAATGCAAAGGCTGCCTGTCCATGTATTTTCCTCCTTCCTGCTTCTACTTGCAGACCCATGATCAAATTCCTCTGTTCGACACACACCTGTGTCATCTCTGTTGGTAAACAGCCCTAAAACCCCTGGGTAAAGTGCTCTTATCCCTCTGTCATTGTCCTTAGGAGAGCTGGGAGTGTTGGTAATTTGCTTGGACATTATTTATAGTGAAATATTTCATCACTTAAAATAACAACAGCAAATCTGAGACAGCATTCCATGGTATGTCTTCAGAAAGAGGTGGTGAGCAGCAGCTATGTATCAAACAGGAGTTGGCTTTGTGGTTTGGGAGACGGTTCTGGTGTCCAGCATTTCAATTCTTGCTGTTTCTTTCTGTATCTCTGATCCAGCCTGGTGTATCCTCACAGGATTTCTTGAGCGTCCTTAGAGACATGCTCCCTGTCTCCTGGCTGTCACAAGCACCACAGGAAGATAATATTGTGAGAATATTATTTTTTCCATACCTCTCATGACTTTCTCCAGCCTGATGTTGGCATTTGTATAGTACTGACATCTGTTAGGAAAAGGGAATTACTTCGATATGGCAGTGGTAAGGTATAAAAAAACCCCTTGAAAATTAAGAGGAGGAAACGTGTATCTGCAGAGCTGATTTCCTTAGAGATGTTTGCTTTCCTCATTAGCTTTATGAGCCTTTGTCAGAAGAAGCATGGGTGTCTCCACTCCATTTACAAACCAGATCTTTTGGACCTGCCTGCAGACCATGCAAGCAGTAAAGGGGGAGCTGACCTTGCTTGTTTTGTTGTATTTGAACATCTAAATATATGCAGGAGAAATAAAAACGGCAACAAGGTTGTCTCCTTCTGTTCTGCATTGCCTGAGATGCTCTGCTGGGAACTCTCTCTTGTGTTTAACCTGGAATAGAGTTTTCCTGGAAAAATATTCAAAGCCTTTGGAGTGGAGCCAGGAGTGGAGTCGGTGCAATTCTCTGACACAGGAGCAGGGAGATCAGAGAGCAGCTGGTCCCATGGCAAACCAGCAACTGTGTTTGGGTATCCACACTGGTAGAACTGTGCCTAAACACTGCCGTTTGATATTTTTGTCTCACTGGCAATAATTTAATCTATCTCAGCGGCAGTGTTGTGTTACAAAATCTGTCACAGATTTCCTGCTAACCTGATGGACATGATGTCTCTTCTGCTTGTGCCAAGCAATATAGGAGTAATGTAATTCCTACAAATACAGCGCTGGGAGGATTCATTGATTGGCATCTCTAGTGTCTCCCCTCACTTTATAAAAATATTTGTGAAAGGATGAGCCCCTTCATAAGAGGATGAAGTCTAGCCTTTACAATAGGTGTTTTTTTGTTTTTCACTCTTAGCAGAAGGCTGTGCTAAGTTCTGCTGCAAGGTTTTCTGCTGCTCATCCTAACTGTCTTTAAAGTCACTTTATACTTAGTTTTGTTCAGTATATTCAGTAATAGTAGCACAGTTTCTAAATATGCCCAGTTTATTCTGAAGGAATTCAGTAATTAAATTTTTAATTGAGATTGGGCCCAAGATCAAGAACTTCTACTAGGAACCCCTCTCTGTGGCAGCAGCTCTTCTTCCAACTCAATGTTTGCTCTCCTAACCTCAAAATCCTATTACAGTCTTTGTCTTCTGCAAAATGAATAAATTCTCATGGCTTCAGCTGAGACATGTATTATTCATGTTAGCATGAAGGGAAAGTAGGGTGTGTGGTTTTATAACTTGGGAGTGTTTTGAAGGGGTCCTGAAACAGTGAGTCATTGTTAACTTTTTTCTGTCTTTGAAGTGTCTGCTCTCAGTCTGGAAAGAACTATTACAAGGATGACTCAGGGGGGGTAAACCACACCATAGTTTAATATTTGACTAAGACTAAAAGAGGTCTTAGACATGCATGCCTTGTAACAAATGCAGTGCAGGAGCCTCCATCACCCGCTTTCTTTCTGTGTGATCACTCTTGAGTCCACAGCACCTGTCGGCAGCTGGGTGCTCACCTTCCAGGAGGAAGTGGCTACAACAGGCAGAAAAATAAGGAAGACTTGATTCAGATTCCCCTTTTCCCCGCTGTGCAGCCCAGCCCCATGGCATCGCCATGCCCAATGACTTCCTCACAGCAGCTTGTCCCATCAGCTGCTGCAGACAAATCCATTCTGCTGTGTTTTACCTGGGAACAGCTCCATGTGTTATTAACACTTGGGAGACAGGTTTGCTTGTTTGTTTTGTTGTATTTGCCTCAGGTTAAACCTCCTGGTGTGGCTTAGGGGTGAGACCCGGATGCAAATGACGGCACAAAGATGTGGCAGAGGAAGGAGACAGGAAGGGATCTCATCAGGCTATGACTAACCACTGGTCCTGTGGAGCAAAGGAGGAGAAAGGATGACAGGCTGCTGAGTCCTCCTGAGAGCCATTCCCATTGCATCGAGGTAGCTTTGGGGAAGGTAGTTTCTTTGGGGATGTTCTTGACTACAGTTTCACGGCACTGGTTTTTATTTAAATGTTGCTGGTCAAAGTAAACCCTTAAGGGCAGGAGCACTGGGAAAGAAAGAAGTGGAAATAGTGTCTAGACTGGTTACACCAAGAAAGTATTTGCATTTTTGTCCTGCCCATGCTACACTCTTACAGGGGGATAGGTATAGAAATATGAAGCAAAGAACCCTCAGTTTGCAGGAACTAGAATAAACTTAGATTTCCCACTGAATTTCTCGCAGACAACTTGATTTGTTCTTCATTGCATCTGTGAGTGGAACAGGATTGGCCATAGGGTTCCCTATGGACTCTCCTCCATTACTTCCTTCAGCAACTGCTTTCCCAGAAATCTTTCAACACCTTCAGGGCAGCTGCCAGTGCCCCCTGGGAAAGTCTGCTCTCCCCTCTGCTTGTAGATGGCAATTTCCCTGCAGGTGTGAGCAGTACAGTCCCTGCAAATGGAACTGTACCCTTTCAAGGGGACTGGGTCATAATAAACTTCTTGGTGCAAGAGCTGTACAGCCTCTGCAAGCCTAAAATGTTGAAAGCAGGCTGGAGAACAAGGAAGATCCCCTTCACCTCTTCTGCCAGTGCTTCTCTTGTCTCCAACTCCACTGTTCAAAGACTTGCTGAAACTTCTGTGCTATACGAAAATACATGACTCAGACCTCTTCCTCTAGAGAAACAGCAGAGTAATGAGGGAACTCAACAAACAAGAGGGTTAGCAACAAACAACATGGGCAGATTTCCAAAGATCTCCAAACAATTATTTTGGCATCTAATTCACGTTGTCAGCTTCACCTACGTATTTAAAGGGAAGGGGGCCTTCTTCCTCAGTGGAGATGCTTACTTAACATGCTGCCTCATGCTGGACACAGACAAGGAAAATTGGTGTGCCAAAGGAGTAGATATAACTATTTCTCATTTACCCTTCTGAACTGCTGATGAGACATTAGCCTTTATGCTTCACTTGACTGCCAGTAACAGAGGCCAGAGGGAGGGCAGGTGGGCAGGCCAGCTTGCCTGACCTCTTTATTGCTGAGACCTCTCTATTCTCTGAGACAGTGCCAAGTAGTGTAATTTTGGGTCAATCAGTCAAACTGGGAGATGCTTTCCTCTGGCACTTGCCATTATTCCTTCCCAGTGTCCTTTCAGTGCCTTATGAAAGGTAAGCCTGTCAGGAGAAAGGAGTAAGGCTGATCAGTGACACCTGGCTGAAGAATGTAGAGGCTTTCCAGCCTGTGCTGATGGGAAGGTGGCACTACTTCTCAGGTGAAGATGGGGACTGTATGAGCTGGATATCCTGGTCTGCTTCCCTATGCCTCCAGAAACTGAGGGTGCATTCTCCCTCTACTTGCTAGAACTCTAGGGCAAAAGTGCAGCCTTTTTGGTTTCCACGCTCCCAAGCAGACACTGAAAAATAAAGCAAGTGGATGATGGACATCAAGATGCTGGGTGCACTGGGGTAGCTCACTTAGGGCTCTGGATTTTTAAAATCTTCAGTCCTGTCTACATTGTCTTATTGCACAACATTTTTTCTGTGCCTATTCCTGTTCCCAGGAAGGAACAGAACCTCTTTACCTTGTGTTGTCACTGTAGTATTGATACAGTCACCTCTGCTGGCTTCTCTGGTTTGTGTTAGCTGTCACATTTTCAACCACAGGGAAAGTGATTATTTTCTAAAGCAGGTGGAGAGTGGCTTCTGCTGTCTTGAAGGGAAATGTTCCTCACTAGTCTGGGACTCAAGGGAAAGGGGCCAACCTGGTTCTGTGGAAAGATGAGCTGGGGCCCTGTTGAATAATTAAGCACACACCACGGCCATCAGCTCAGGAAGAAAGAGAAGCACCATCTTAGGTCACAGGTGTGGGATGGAGATTACTAGCTTCAAGAATGGAGGAGTGTAACTGGATCTGACTCATGCCCTTGGATGCTCTGCTGCTCGGATCAATGTCACAGCTGTTTGGTACTATGATGCCTGTGCTCAGCTTGGTTTGGTGGCCTTCTCTGGCACCACAAAGAGTCATAAAAGTCCAACTCCACAGTACTGAATTCTCCCCTCCTTTCAGAGGCACCTCACTTTTAGGGTAGGCCTGGAGGATCAGCAACCCCAGGTCACACACACGGAAACGGAGGCATAGTGTTTCTTTCAGTCTAACAATTCAAATGTGTTGGCCATGTTTAAACTCCCTTTATTCACCAACATAAATGATATGCAGATTTGCAGAGGAAAGGGTCACAAACAGCTGCAGCAGGAGGTCCATTGGAGCTCACATGTGCACAACTCTTGTGAAAAACCAGGTTGTCTGATTAGATGATTTAGTTGCCCACGTATGTGTGTTCACTCCAGAAATTTTGGTCCAGGTTGTATGCCTGAGGCTATATGGTCTGGGTTGTATACCTGAGGCTATATGGTCCAGGTTGTATGCCTAGGGAGAGATAACTAGGCTGAAAATTCCATCTCCCAGCCATGCCTGAGATAGCTGAGATTCTGTCCAAACAAAATGGTGAATGTCTTTCTGTCCCTTTGGCCACGTGAATGTGCTGTGATGCAAGCAAAGGGCAGGATGGGTGCAGCACTGTGAAGGAAGTCTTGAAGCTGCTTCTTTTTTGGTGGCAGCTGGCATTTACCAACACTGGCAGGTGGCTGGTGCACCTCATTCACAATATCCTCTGCCTTGAATGAGGCACCCAGTCCTGAGCCTGCAGGAACTTCTACCACACCCTCAAGCACTGATCTTGCACTGGCTTTGCTTTTTCTTCCTGCTTTGATCATAGTTTAAAACAGTTTATTACTGGAGGAGGCCTACTTTATCAGTAAACATTTGCTTTTATATAGCCACTTTCTTATTACAACAAATTCATGACTAAACTGAAATAAGCCAAGGCAGGATGATGAACATCCTGTAATCTGGCTCATTTTGGTTTACAGCTCTCCTGCGAGGACCTCTGACATCATCTTCTGAACGTCTTGTTCAGCTGTAGGGTGGCACTGATAGAGCAGCACGAGGGCTTGTGGCCCTTGGCTTGCAGCCCTTGTTTATCACTTTGTTGGTACAGTACAGGCCCTGGGGTGAGTCTGAGTTACTCAGAGAACAGGCCTGTGGATCTTTTCAGACCTTTTCAGGCATCTCAGCTCAAGTGAGGTTTCAACTCAGCAGCAGTTCAAGCTACTTGAAGAGCCACTAGAGTAGGTTATGTTCCCTTTTCCCTCATTTTCACAGCTCTCCTGTGACTTCTGGATCCTTTGCTTCATAAATTCAACCATGCTGGCAAAGTATTAACAGTGCAAACCCTACCTTTAATGTAGAGATTAACTAAACTAAACTGCTCAAGAGCACCAGAGTTAGCACAGGGGATGGAAGAAAGGGGCTTTCCTGCCATCACTTCAGCCACTGCAGATATTTGGAGTGACTCAGTGATAACAAGTAGCTTCTCCTTTAAGTCTGTCCCTCTTTCTCTGCTCTTAATGCCACCCTCTCTAGAGATTCTTGGGATGCAAAGCAGTACAGTTTTCCTCCTCTTTTCCCCTTTCAAATATGTCAGTCCTTGAACACCAAAATAGAGCACTTCTATTTGGAGACAGGAATGTCTGTCCTTTGGTCCAGACTTACCTTGTGAATATCTGCCCATTTTAGGTCATATTAACCTTTGAAAAGTCAACAGTTGTAAAGACATTATAAGTTGTTCAATGGGTTTTACAAGGATTCCACCTCGTTAAGAATCTCTGAAGAAACTGCACTCACTGTGTATGCTATGAGCCTCTCAACACAGATTTTTCTGTGTAACTTTGATCTAAATAAGGAAGTTTTAGGAATTGGATTAGAGGAGAGATACTGCCAAGCAGTATATGAGGAAAAATGGGTAAAGCTGCTAAAATTACATGGCTAACAGTTGTCTTCTCAACAGAAGTTTAGGCTGTCAGAAAAACAGAGGAGATAATATCAGTTTCAGGTATACTTTCATACTTTATTCTTCATGTATGTGAAAGCAAACTGCAGAACTTCCCATCTAAAAAGGAATTTTTTTCCCCCCTCACATTAAGGATTAAAGGAAGGGCTGTAACGGCCCTGCTCTTCTTTTTATCATCCTGTGTACAAGATTTTGCTGGTTGGCTGTACCACCGTCCTTCTGAGGACAGAACTGTGTCAGGGGGACTGCCCCTCTGCAGACTGCCTCACGCTGCCTGGCAGCACCTTTTGGTGGGAGAAGGGTCAGTTACTTTTCCTTTGGCTTATCTAGCTCTTGGCCTCCAAACTGGAAATACCTTGGCTCCTGGCAGCAGAGGCTTACTTGCTTTTTCCACATGAGTCATGAGACTGGAGGTGTTTGATCTGCTTCAGGATGGAGAGTCTCGGTTTGTCCATGTGGTGGGGCACCTCCCTGGGCAGGCTGCTGGAGGGCTCTGGGAACAGCTGAATAAAGAGGGGTGACAGCATCTGAAGGGACACAGATGTCCCAGTACCAGATGTCCTGGCACCTGTAATCACAGCCAGCCTGATTTCTGTTCCTCTGAACACAACAGCAGTGTGCACTTCTCACACATATCCTTCTAAATGGTATAGGCCAATAATGCTTCAGACCTTTAACCAGCTGTGAAAGAACTGTAAACCAAGCATAGATAATATATAGTTTGATAGCCATTTATGATGCCTCAGCAGGTGAACCTGTTTACCATGAATACTTCTTTGTGGGAAGGAGATGGTTCTATATCCCTAGTGAGGTCTTCCCCTGCAGTGCCATCTCATCAAATACTGTACTTTTTTCATAATATGAGCACAGATATTTTCTTTTGTCCCAGAATTTCCATGCTCAAATAATTTCAAATTCATGTAATTGGGATTTCTACAGAAATTTTTGAGACAGCTGGAGTTAACCTAGAGAATATAGAATGAAAAATGGAACTGCTGAGCTCAACTACGGGTTGCAGTGTCATTTCCTGGCCTACTGCTGTAAAATAATGGATGAACTGCCTGATTCCAGACTACTTCTTATCTGTACTGGGTCCAGTGGGCCAAATATACCATCTCAAAGGGAGCTAAACCCTGTAGCTGCAGGCAGCTTACTGAGTGTGAACTGCAGCAGGATTCAATGCATTATGTATGGATCAGCCCTCTGGAATTGCACATGCATGTAAGTTATGCCTGTAGGAAAACTGTAATTTAAAACCTCCTTCTTCCCCACCTCTTGGAGCTGACTTGTGTTAAATATTAACAAACATGGTTCATCAATTCCCTGGTTCACTTGGCTTCTTTTAACAACAGATGTTATTACAACAACTCTGCCTGCCTCCCTGTTCCTGTCAGCACATCTGATGGTGAAACCCAAGAGTCTGCGGCTGTAACTCTGCCTGCAGAGCCTGGCTGCTGCTCCAGCCCTGGGCCACCCCTAACTCTCTCCCTAGGAACACCAATGCCTCCCACCTTTGGTGCCTGTAACTAGCTTGTGCTGGGAGACAGTGGTTGCAGAGAAGCTTTGGTTAAAGGAGACCGAGAAAAGGTGTGAGGGAGCCCAGAGGAAGGCGAGTTCCTGCTGTCTGAGGAGGAGGCAGTGAGGATGGCCAGCAACTCCAGTGCACTGCCCCGGGTGACTTTCCAGACGCCAGAGAAACCTGGGGAGGAATCATCACACAGGAAACTGGGCAAGTTGACCATAAAGTACAACCGCAAGGACCTACAGCGCTGGCTAGACCTGGAGGAATGGATCAATGCCCAGCTGCAGGAGCTGTACCAATGCCGGGTGAGTAGCTGGGGGAAGTCCAATTGCTTGTCAGGTGAATGGATCTAGAGGCCCTGTGTGCTGCCACAGGTGTTTGTTTGCTCTGCCTCACTAGAAACAGTTCCTTGTCTTCAACTTCCAGCAGGTATCTCCATGCCCCCTCTGCAGCACTCTGACTGGTGTGTCAGCAGGCAGGGAAGCTTGCACTGATGCAATCCAACTGGCTTTGAACTGCCTGGTGCTGCACGCACTGAGGGGATGTAGCTATTGCTCAGCATGAGTAGCACAACCTAGAGAGATGTATAAACCCAGGATGATTCTTGTTGCTGAGCTCCACATGG
The DNA here is from genome assembly GCF_971803275.1 of Cyanistes caeruleus. Lineage (NCBI taxonomy): Eukaryota > Metazoa > Chordata > Aves > Passeriformes > Paridae > Cyanistes > Cyanistes caeruleus. Next base: position 31,048,520 of record NC_141706.1, on the reverse strand, counting down.
TGAGTGGCTTTGCAGTGAGCAGTATCCGAGCCAGCTGGGTTAGAGTGATCAGTGTATCCCTGTTCCTTTTTGACACAACAGTGAGGCTCTACCTGCTGTTTGAATGAGACACTTTGGAATGTGCTGTATCTGTAACTGCAGAGTCTGGACACGCCACTGGCAACAGGGAAGAATGGGAAAAAAAACTCTTGGTCAAATGTAGAGATCTTATGCTTTCACCTTCGCCAATCTCCAGAGCTGTCTCCCTTGCCTGAGCTTCCCTTTGCACTAGGAACAGTTCCTCCCAAATTCTTCCTGCCTGCTTGAGAGCTGTCCTAGTAGGAAAGATCGAGGAGTGCCTACATCCAGCACCTGAATGGTATAGGTCTTTAGTTGAGATATTGCATTTTTTTGCTGGGTTAGTGACATTCAAGTTCCTTTGAGTAGTACATTCAACCCATTCAAGTTCCAGCGCTGCCTGGGTATATTGAAATTTTAACCCTGTACTATCGCTTCTATTCATATATTTTCCTCAGATGCATGACACTCATGCTGGGTGCTTTCAGAAGCAATAGAGCTCTTCTGTGTTTGAGATAATCCTTTGGAGTCTGGTACAGTAAAAGATGAAAGGCTTTCCCCCATTGCACATCATGATCTCAAACCTTTTTTAAATAGCTTGATTAAGGATTTTGCTTTTCTCTCTAGGGCAGCGGCTGATACAGTAAGTGAACACAGTTTTCTTGACCCACAGAGAATCTGCATCTTCAAGGGATGACACAGATGGCTTTAACAAATTGCGTAAAACCACTTATTTATGTCCTGGATGGGAACAGACTAAATGAATTGTCAGGCCCTTTCTGTCCTGTATTCTGTATTTGCAGCTCAGCACAGTGTTAAGCACACTTTTGAGAGACAAGGAAATAAGAGCTGATGATTGCTTAGAGTCTTCCGCTCTGAGTATCAGCAGCTTCAAATTGCAATCAACAGTGGACATGTTAGAACAGGCCAGGAATGGTGGGCTTCATGCTATTTGCCATGATGGTACAGAGAAATTTTTGCCTGCCCAGGCAGATTTTCTGGGCCTGAGAGCTACAGAATCATGTCACCTCCACAGCTCAAGACCCAGACTTCAGGAACTGCTTCTAAGTCTGTACTTATTATTGTTGTTGCTGTAGTTTTTTGTTGTTATAATCATTATTACAATGATTTTCTGTGTGACTGTTTCCTATTTGATATTTGTGGGAATGTGCCAGACTCATGCCATGTTGGGAGATAAAAATAGTTTATTTCTGTTTTATTTATGCCTTATGCAAAGAACAGGTAGAAAACAAATATGGAGAAAAAGATCCTTCTTTCTGCTGCAAATGCATGTCTTCTCTGAAAATGAGTATATTACTGCTTCTGTTCTGTTAACCAACTTTTTTAGATTTCCCAAATATAGCTTGCTTAGTAAAAATGACTAATCTTTTTACGCTATTTGTGAATTTCCAGTTGTTTTCTACAGCTTATTAAAATGATAATAATAAATTCTCAGCTGCATCTTAAGCCTCTTCATAATGCATTATGAAATATTACACAGTGCACATGGAAGCAGAATCTATCAGCAGACCCAGTCAGACAGGCGCAAAGTTCAGCGTGTCTGCAAAGTTCTAGCGTGGTAGTCCTGGTGAGCAAAGGCTGTTCAAAAGAGTGGCAGTGACAATATTGCTTCCCACACATGCCTGCACTGGCATTAAAGGGACTGTCCCTGGAATTGGTAGGTCAGTCAGTTCACAGAGTCTGTTTCCTGACTGTTGAGGTTTGCTAGAGATAAGCAAGGAGAATGGCTGATGCTTTGATTAACAGAACATCTTGTCCTTTGGAGAATCACTACACTTTTGAAGAGTTAAATTTTTGGCACTTTTTTTCCTGAGACAGACAAAAAGCAGTTGGTATGACCAGTAACATGACCCAGTATGGGGTTCTCCATGTGCTATTCTTACTTGCTGAAGTGTAGAGACAGACCTTTACACTTGTAAAGGTGTCAGAAAAACAAGTCAGTTTATGCCTTCTGTTTTCCAGAGAATTAAGTAAGAGCTGCTCACTGTCATCAGAGTAGCTGCCCAAAGGGGATTCTTTCTCCCTTCTGCAAAATCCCAGCAGGCACAAGTGATAAACCCAGCCATGCCCTTACAAGAACAGATTGCTAGTGGATTGCTCTTGCTACTATCTCTTCAGCACAACAAATTTCCCTGCTTCCTGAGGTATTCAGGCCAGCATAAGAGATTTGCTACAAGGAACTACATAACATAATGCTGTGCCAGTTCAGAGACTGTTAATAGGATCTCTTCAAATACATACATGTGTCACAGTAAATTACTTGCAATCACAGAGGTGTCCTGCAGGTCATCCTGCTCTCCTCTGTGCGTTGTGACAAGACTATTCAGTTGCCCTGCTTCTTTGGGTTTCCTTGTATCCATCAACTTCCATTACAATTGCCTCTTTGTTACCTCTTACTTTGTTCCACCTGCCCTGGCCAGTGCAGTGTTCCTGGGTATCTTCCAGAGATTCAAATGCCAGCAAGGTTAGTTCAAACATCATCTCCTGATACAGGGAATGTTATGATATTTATTGTCACAAGGATTTTTTGCAACAAAACTAAGAGTCTGTGATTTTCAAGAGGATTCCTTGCACATAGAAGCCAGAACAGCATCCACACTAGGACTAAAACCCACAGGGATTTCCTAGTCTATCTTGCCCTCTCAGCCTACTCAGCTTCTTAACCACAGACAGAATCAGACTGGATCAACACCTGTTCTAAAATGTCACATGTAAACTATTACTTTTAAGATTAAATACTGTGTGGGTCACTGAGCACTCTCGTTTATTATTTATTTGTAAGTTAGCTGTGTATTAAAGCTAAAACAAAGGCTTTCTACTTACTCTCTGGCTTGGTATCCGTGACTGCTCAGGAAAAGTTTCTTTTTTTCCTGTAAGTATTGCCTTTAGTGCTTTAGTGCTTAATGTTTTACATACACATCCATAAATGCCACAACCTGGCAACCAGGTACTGTGCTGTTCACCCAGTACCCTTATTCTACTGATTACTATGCCAAAATATAACTAGTGTTGTGTTGTGATTCATTTGGCAAATACAATTGAAAAACACAGGCTGCTTTCCTTGCGGACATTTGTGAAGCTAAAATGTGTCAGTGATAAAGTTTACAAATGTTTCCAACACCCCCATGCACTACAAGATTATTACTTCAGTCACCAAAACTTGGACTCCCTCTTACATTAAAGGAGACTATTATATCCCTCTCATGTCTATTAGAGAAAGCTGGCAAAGTATTGTGAGGTCATTCAACAGCATAACTATTTTTCTCTCCATTACTGCAAAAAGCCTTAGTATAAAGTGGGTGAATATGATTAGCATAAAACCCTAAAATCTGCTTCTATTGTTTATGCCTCTCTAAGATTAAGCGTGTTGGAGTTCTGTTTGGTGAACTTCTCACAGATGAAGGGTGTCACAGGCTGATGTACGTGGCACTGCAGTTTGATATCCTTGAAATGGTCTTCCAGTGATGGTGATGATTCCTGAGCAGTGTAGTGGTTGGAAAAGATGAAGAATGTGTGCAACAGGATGGCTGTCACAGATACCACAAAGGGGCTGGAACCCATGCCCTCATTATAAGAACCTCCCTTTTTTGAGATTATTTATATCTTGACCTCAACGTTGAAGCATAGTTTTATTGTAACTCAGCTGCTTAGTTCTTTAAAGATAGCCTCGAGAGTTCTTAGAAGTTTGAAGGTTAATTAACTCTGGTGGTTCTTTTCCTTTTTAGCTAAGGGAGGAAACAGAAGCAGCAGCTCCTGAACCACAAATTGATCTTGAAGATCTCCTGGAGGTCCCTAATGAAGAACAGAAATTAAAACTACAGGTCAGATAGAGGGACTTGGTGACTTTAAGTTAGTGAAGTTTTCTTCATAAAGACTAGTGGGATATGGTGTAGAGTATAGGTGTTTGCAGTGTTGCATGATACTTTCTTGTGCCTTCCTTTTCGTAGGGAGGGGAGAATTAGACCAACTCATAAAATACTGAAATGATGACTCCTTGTTTTTTCAGGAAATCCTCCATGAGTGCTCCAGCCCCACAGAGGTGAGTAAAGCACCATATAAATTTACATGTATACATGTTATACTATTCTGTTACGGTGTGTTTGCTGCTGCTTGGCTGAGTAGCCAAGACACTATCCTGCTGCAGATTTGTTTAATCATAATGGGAGGTGTTTGCCACTTTATTCTGTGATTGTAGAATTACAAATAAATGCACATGGATGAGCTGAAGGCAGAGCACTGGAGCAAATAAGGAATTATGCTTTACCATCAGAGGAAGTTCTTTCCATGTTTTGGACATCCTAAGCTGATCAGTCTGAGTTGCTATGTGATCGTCAGTGTAGAAAAGCCATAGCCAGTGACATAGCTCACATAACCATTTTTTACACTGTTAACTAAATGCGTTCTTAGCTTAAAACACTCCAGGGTTATGAATGATACAAATGTAGAATGGCCCTTAGATTGGACTGGGCAGATAACTGCTGAGCAGTGGTCATGTAGGTTAGTTTTACACATGGATTTTTTTCCCCCCCAGGTAACTTTACAAGTTTTGACTTTGAATTAGACAGTTAAATCCCACAATGATTTAATTCCAGATGATTGGAGGCAATACCGTGTGCATGCACCACACCGGGATTGTCTTTGCTGCACATGCACTGTATGTGAACATTCTGCTTACACATCATCCATCACACTTCATGTGTTGTCCAGCCAATGTGTCTGTGCAGTGATGAACATAAGAATTTGAGATAAATGCATGACTGAAATTCAATCACTGAATCACAATTAATATCACTGAAATTAACCTGGGCTGTAGCAATCATCACAGATACTCTCCTAGCAGGCATTTCAGCAAAGCTGGCAATATGAAATAGACTGTCTGAATGTCATATGTGAAGCAAGAATCCCACATTCCCAGAGCAATAACTGAAGAGAGCTTGCTCTGCTAAGTTATAAGCCATGAAAGTGTCTTGTGGATAGCACAGTATCTGCTCAATACAGATACTACTGCCGCATTGGCAAAAACACGTACTTTCACCCTGGGGATCTTGAATCCAGTCCCCTTGAAAGATTACAGCAATCTAACTGCAGAAAGCAGACAAGACAAGGACTGACTGAAAAGGAATGTATGATCCTAGGCATTTACTTCCAGAGCACATTGTGGCAATTTCTGATGACCCAAGTGAGGATGCTGGGCTTCCACACAGCACAAATGCTAACAAGCTGCAGTACTTCCAGTGACCTTGCCTAGTTACAAGAACATGTAGCTATGTCTTTGGGTAAGAAAGGCTGCACACTTTATGGTGATGTTACTTGCCACGCAAAGGGTAAAGTTTGCACTAGTCACATTGCCTTCTGCTTGGAATAACCAGATAGGCTAGTTTAGTTCATAGTCCCTGGCTGTGTCAGCAAAGTAGTCAGGGTTTGTCTCCATTAACTGCCCATCTATCTGCTCTGCCTGTCCTCAACCCCTGTGCAATGTTCCCATTAGTCCTACATGTTTTGCTCCACCTCTTCTCTGCCAGCCACTTCCTTGTAGAACTGGCACAGCTCCAGGATGGTTTGTAATTCACAACATGGAGCTTTACTGGTTGAACAAGAGGGACAGCTTGCTTTGCCCTAGATTGGGAGGGCAGCAGAAGTGAGCAGGAGGTTATGGTGGCAACAGGAAGCAGTGGAACCTAAAAGAGAACAACAGCATCCTGAGGTCATCTCATGGTGGGAAAAGCAGGTATGAAGAGGGTCAGGCTAGCTCCTGAGGAGAAAGTAAACATGTCTGTTCCAAAGGGAGACAGGGGAAGGGAAGCAGAGGAGTTTTTAGACCCTTCTCATCCATCACAAGGTCTCCTTTCCTAAGCTAAAAGATAGGTTTCCTCAATATATGTAAAAATTCTGGTTTCTGCTCAGTGCAAGGGTAAATGTGGGGATGATGGAAATGCCATAGTACTGTCTGGGCTGGTGAGCACTGGAATTAATACGACATCCTTCTTCAATCAATTCTTATCGTAGGACTTCATTACGGAATTGCTTAGTCGATTGAGAGGTCTCCGGAGAGTCACCAATCCTCAGAAGAAATGACCTTGCTCACATGGAGAGCCCAGCTTTGGTTATAAGGAAACGTGTATCTTCCTCACAAAAACCAGGATCAGCAACAGAACTTCTGAATACGTTTAGGACTTATTATTACTGAGAAACATCACCAAGTTTGTGAACTTTGTACCAGTGGTTTGAAGTCTCCACTCCTTCCAGATCTACACACACCACAGGGAGCTAGATTGTACATTTTCCTTATTTTTAAAGAGTGTGATAACCTGAGGAACAGGACAAGATGTCCCTCTCCTTTAGATTCTTCTAGGAATTTCCATGCTGGCCAAGGAGCACTGAATACAATTCTCAGGAGCTCATCAAGACTTCTTTTTTTGTCCACTGCAAGGAAAACAAGGCATTGGTTATCACTCATTCACCAACATGGAAAATCAGCCACTGTTAAGCTGCACCTCATTTCAGTCTGGCTTGGACCCAACTGTGATCTCCTGCCTGTTACTGCTGTACCTGACTCTACAGCATTGCACGTACTTTGTATGTCTTATTACAAAGTATGTGCCTCTGTTACTTATGAAGGTTGGACAGAAAAGATATGATAGTTTGAGTGCACCTGGCCTACTTAAGGGGAAGTTTGTGAAACAGCTGCTAAGGCTAATGGCTGATTTTTTTTTTCCTTTTTGTGGAATTTAAGACTTATGACTTAGAAGCCTTTTCTAAAGGAACAAGGTCTGGAAATTATTTTTCTCCTAGTTTAAAAAGATGTTGGAAAAATACTCAATTTTATATTAAAACAGAGAAAACCAGCCATGCACTGCTTGATTTTGCTCTCTCTTTATATTCTAAAGAAAAGCTGAAGTAAGAAAATACCTGCTCCCAACTTCCCTTCAGGGAGCATCTTGGAGCAAGTCTTTTGCAGACAGGTAGGTCTCACAAACGAGCAGTGAAGTAGGACACTTGAGTGTCCACAAGAGTGGACACCTTGCTCCCACAAGCTCTTCTGGCTACAACTAATGTTTGCCTGGAAAAATACAGAGGAAACTACATCCAGCCTCTCAGCAAGTCAGTAACTTGACACATGTGACTAGGAAATAAGACAGCAGGTGGAGGCTGATTGCTTAGGCAGCACACTCTCACATTATGCACTGTCCCTACAGTGATGCCTGCCATGCAAACACAAGAGACGAGTCTGAATCACATCCAGAGGGGCTCCTATGGAGCAGAACGCTCAAGGCCAGCTTTTGAGTCTATCTTTTGCTTGTTTGGTGAGCTGGGGCAGAAGGGACCAATTACAGAACCAGAGGGACATGCAGGTTAGCTAACAAGACAAACAAGGAGTCTTGGGCTGGACCAGTAATATCTTAAATGCATTAGTCTTTCCATCTTTATCAGCAGCAGTGATGACTATGATCTTGTTCTTCCCTCCTATTTTCCAGGTGTCAGTGAACAAACTGTGGGTTGTCCTCTAAGAGGACAAAATCCAAGCTGGAGTAACAACTGTGATGTAAGGGCCTGCTTCCTTTCACATGCTGTTCTTGTATGTGACTGGAAGTTGGCAAGCCATGGACCTCATATCTTGTTCAAAGGCTGCTCCAAGATGTTCTAAGCCTCACCCACTATGCTGGAGTCTGGAATGGTCTCTCTTTATCAGGGCCAATATCTATCTACGGGAGTCCTGGGAATGTGCCATTTTTGGCTTAAATAGGGGCTAGTGGGACATGCCTACCCTCATGAAATCCGAACTTTTAAGTAAAATAACAACAAAAATCCAGAGCTGCAATGGTTGCAGATATTGCTTATAGATGACACCTGCTAAGACATGTAACACACCCCTTGAGAAAAGAGAGCAGCATATTAACAGAAACCTCTGAATACTGTTGAAAACAGACTAGGATCAAACAGAAGTTCAGGTGGAAGATCTAGGTGGACAGGCCATTAGCTGACTGCCCTAAACTAGAGATGTAATTAGCTACAGCACACTGTAGTATAGGAGTTCAGACTACTTACATACCCCACCAACAGGCTTTGTTTTATTCTGCGGAGCTGCAACAGCACAAAGACACAACATGCTTCTCCTCTGGTCCAAGAGAAATATTTTGTCCCCCCAGGCATTGTTCTGTATTTTCTCAATATGGAGTGATGCAAAAAGAATTTTTGTCTGTACTTTAGGGTAGACATTGTTAGAACCAAAGACAAAGCAGGATCCAAAAACTCTGCTTGACTGAAGTTGTCTTTATGCTTATTTGGCCTTCAGCTGAGCACAGTGAGATCAGGTGAGCAAGGCAATGTGTGGCCAGTGGTAGATGATTTCTCAACTCACTGGTGCAAAAGAAAAAGCAACATAAGGCAGAGTAACTTCTTTTTTGTCTCGTTCTTAAATAGTAGTAAATCATAATTGGTTTGATTTACATTTTGGCTGTTCTCACACTAGACCACAAGGACAGATTAAAATCAGTGCCTGAAAATTTTTTTTACAAACATCTTCCAGTTAACTTTGCTGTTTCTCTGCACCACCACTGGCAAAAGTATGCAGATGCTATCTAAGAATGTTGCTTGAAAGGAACCCTCTTGATTATACCAAGATAAGTCAATGTATGAAAGTTCATGAGCTTTTATAATTTGAATTCTTGCTGGAGTGGAGCCTACATTTGATAATTCACGTACAAAACATTTTGAGAGGGAAAGAAAATCTCATGACTTCCTACAAAGACAAGAGCAAACAAGTTGAATCTCTTTCTGCAAGGTGCCAAACTACCTTTTGTCCTTGAACAGCTATGACTGAAGTTGATCTGGCCTGTCAGAAATGGACTGATTACCAGTGTCTTTGTTTACCAGCACCTTTTCAAAGACAAGGAGAGGGAGTAAGCAACACAGCTAACAGTGCACTGCCCAGTTATAGGTCATGCAGCATTCCTCTTTCACAACACAGCTGCAGCTAGGTGTGCTTCCTGCAGACTGCCCATCTGGATACCCCTCTGCCCGCCCCCCCTATACGGAGTTCACTGAGGCAACAGCTACAGTGGGAATGGCTTTTCAGGGGAAAGTGATTGGGCTACTACTAAAATGGCCCATTACATGCAGAAAGTACAGCAGCCACAAAAATGTCCATTAGTGGTGCAGGGAAAGCAGCAGCATGTGTCTGTATTACTGAAGAGACTCTTCCATGTATGACTAAGTTCTATTTCAGGTAATGGGTTGGGTGCATTTCTGGATTCCTTGGGATGGCCCCACAGAAACCAATCTGGGAATCTAAATAAACTGCTTCCGGCTGCAACCTGCTCCATTACTACTGATGTGAAACAGGGCAGGGCTTACAGGACAGAGGCTGCCTAACTGCAAGGGAGCTCAAAAGTTTTGTTGTTGCTGATGAAGCATTCAAAATGTTGCAAGTATCATACCAGCTCAGACTAATATTAAAAAAAGCAGCAGCTGTATATCAAGTAATAAAATTACTATTAACTGCTTGGAGAAGACACAGGCTGAAGCCCAAAGCAGGGGATCAGTTTAGGAGAGAAATAAGAACAGATACTTGCACCTTCCCCTGCATATGTGAAACGTGAAGGATTTAACCTCAAACAGAAATGGGCTGTCTTACTATCAGACTAATTATCCATGTCAAATAGCAATGAAAAAGCGTCGCTCCTATGATAACATAAAGAAAGAACAGCATTTTGTTCTGATTTTTAAGACTGCAAGCTCCTCAGGGCTGCAACTTACTTAAATTTTGTGTAACACAGGGTTAATTGTGAGCTCTTGCATCAGAACAACTTGAGTAGTTTTTCCATCTGCCTGTCCAAGGAGACAGACACTGGTGAAACAAGGGTTGCCAGGAGAAAGAAGATCTTCTACAGAAGTCAGGTTTTTCCAGCCCTTCCTAAGAAAAGGTTTTGATGGCACTGCTGGACATGCTTGCCATTTTTAGTGTGTTAACCTAAAGCATTTCTATTCTACGTTGTTTGAACCAGGTTTCTGTTGAAGAGTCTGATCCAGAGCAGCATGTTAGCAGAAACCCACCTTCAACAGTGGTTTAATTCATTTGCTGTCCTCTGACCAGAGGTGCAGGTAAACACTGTTTCATCACTTCACCTCGGAGACACTGACCTTAAGCACCGGGGCAAGGCAGACAGCTGGGAGTGGCAGTGTCAAACCAGACAGGCAAGATTCATTGTAAATTCCCTGTCAAGAGCAAATCCTTTATTTTGTTGCAATTGGAATTTGTCAACCTCACAGAGCTCTCTCAGAAGTCACATCATTTGGAAAGAGCTCATCCTGACGGAATAACAGAGTCTGTTTACAGCCAATTTAGTTGGGTATTTGAAGCAGTTCTGAGTGTTCTGGGCACTGGCAAGTGCCACTTGCATCTGGATTGTCTCCCAGGAGGGACATGGACATGTGCAACTGAGCTTCCCTCGTAACCACAGAAAGAGCATCACACAGGTAACATCCTACCAGGGGACCAAATAATAAAGTCAATTCCTCCTTTCAGACTAATACACTTTCAGACTAACATGTTGCTCTTACAGACATGACCTTGGCACAGCCACTGCAAGCCACAACACTGTTTCAGTAGCAGACTACCTTTTCAAAGGATCCTTTCTTTCGAGTCAGTGAGCAACACTGCCCTACATCTTTTCCAGTCAAGCCACAGAAACATTTTTGATAACTTCACTATTCTTCATTTCTTTTCCTAAGCCACTTGACACTAGGACTAACATACCATTATAAGAAAGCAACACTTTGTAAAGGGCTATCAGCATATTCAGGAGAGACTTTAACCACAGGCCTCTGTAAATAACTTTTATTATGCTTTGAAGTTCTCATCACACAAGTGATCACAACGCAGACATTTTTCTCAGTGCAAAGTGCTTTGCTGCCTGTTGAACCAGTGCATAACCTGTTAGTAAAAGCAGGAAGTTATTTATCAGGCAGTCAGTACTGCCTTAAACACACGACTTTACTGCTACCCACATTGCTTCACCATCTGTATTTATGGATTTGTATCCACCTCCTCACATCAAGGCCTCATTTATCCCCAAGCATGCACAGCAAACCCTGCACTTCCCAGGTGTATTTGTGAGAACAAAGTCACATGCCCTCCAAGCCTCTCTCAGATTACAGCTCATCCTTTAACTGTCCAAAACATCACCCGTTTTGGCTGCAAATCCACTTGGATTCTTCCATCTGGCCGGCTCCTCTGTCTTCCCATTCTCCAGCTCCTCTTCTCCCCATGAAGAGTGTGGTCACTTCTGTTTGCAAGGAAGATGATAGCGGGAGGTTTGGTGGTCCTTCAGGTCAAACTCCTCATGGCCTTCCCTAAGAAGTAAACAAAGTGTGGTCAGAAGTAAATACCCAGGCCAGGAATCCCTCCTTAGCCACTGCACAAGATATCACCCAGCAGCCCTTAAGCAGAAACTTATCCCAAGGGCTGGCTGTGAGGACCTGACTGGCAGCCATGTGGACTAACTACTTAAGATAGGTGCTTGTAACAGAAATTTCTGAGGTGCTTTCTGAGAAGGTCTGGTCATCCTTGTCAGTTGGATTTGAAAATAACAACAGGTCCTTCTGTTTCTTTCCCTCTTGTAGAGATTCATGTAACTAATGGCTCATTTTCATCACTGTGTCTGTGATTCCAGGGACATTAGCAACTGTGACAACAGACAAAATGACAGTCTCCTCCAGAAAACTCTGGAAAATAACTGAAAATAATGCAGTGCATTGGCAGCTGTCTTAACCACACTCAGGAGCAGGCAGTGCTGAGTAAGACAGCATGTGGCTGATACACTCACCAGTTAAATCTGCTTTTACTGATTTTTGCTGTCAGGTAGTTTTGTTTCTATGCTTTGTTTTTAATAATGTAACATTGCCAGTCATATGTTTTCTGAAAATATCCCCCCCCCCTGCATTTGCATTTTCCTACAAATACATTTGCAGGAAATGAGAAAATGTGCACAAAAGCATCTTTTGTTATACCAACCTCATTTTTAGCAACCTGCTGTCTTAATGTCATCCAGCACTCATCTGAGAACCCAGCCAACTACCCAACAATTTTGAGGCATGAAAAAAGAGAAATCACACAAGCTGCTAGGAATAGCTTTGCATTCAAAGGAATTAACCCTCCAAATCTGAGACATGAAAATTTTGTCAAAAATCAAGCCACACATGTTTAAGAACCAAGACTACAGCTGCTGCAAGGTCTGACTGGTGAAAAAAAGCTCACACATGCGTATCTAAACAACGAATTTTTTAATATGGTTTAGGATTGCAGTCTCAACCTAAGAAAAGCCTCAGTAATTCATATTATCTGATCTCCCCCTTTAAGGGAATCCAGCCCAGGTCATGCATCAAATGGCATTAACAAGCCATAGGAGTCACTGAACAATAGTCTCATTTATCCCATCCCACGTAATGCAGCACATCAGCTGCTCCAGAGAACACTCAGACAATGTGCCCAAACATGCACTGAAGCATTTCTGCCTAGCACCAGTTTACTCCCTGAAGCCTGAGACAACTACTGATCACAAGAAAGTACTTCTCTAACACCTAGCATTCAGCTCAAATCTGGATTCCTCAAATCTTGCCTCCTACTGCCTGTTTTCCTGCCCAATGAGAAAAACATACAAAAGGGGCCAAGCTTACCTTTGACCCACCTCTCAGACCCAGAGGAATTGTGATACTCACCAGAAACAGCGCTGGCAGTAGAGGTCCCCATCACAGCCATGGCAGCGCAAAGTGGCATCTTCGTTGCAGATGCAGCACCAGGGTAACTCATCCTCATCACTATCATCTGCCCTTGCAAGAGCTGAGGTGGCTGGAGTGTGGCTCTAATTCACACAGAAAACAAGAGACAGAGACTTCAAACCCCAGCACAGACAATAAAAGACTTTAACTGAAATGCATGATGGCCACAGTGACCTCTCCCCAGTCCCCACAGTTTCCTCTCTGTTGATGATGAGTCTGTGAGATGAACCTGCACAGAGTGCAGGGACAGGCTCCACATGTGTCTAGATTGCTAAATAAAAACCCAAGGTACTTGCTAGAATTTGGGTTTGAATCTATGTTGCTTGGAAGATAAACAGGTATTCAGCCTCATTTAGTGTCTACAGTGACACACACACACTTGTGTGTGCTAAGGGCATAAAGCCCAGATATTCTGGCAGGCACCACAATAATACCATGTGACAGAGAATTCCTGCTGCAAAAGCAAAAGATCAAACAGTTTTGCTGAAAGGGGCTAAGTGGGAAGGGAAAGGAATGCGGAGGTGGGGGTGTTGTTTTCTCCCTGTTGTAGAAAGAAAACTACAAGGGACAAAGGAAGTGCTTTGCCAAAAGGCCACTACTGTTCATTTGTACCTGAGGCTAGGACAAAAAGATCTTTTGAACCAACTATGGTCTCCTTCTCCCTTACAGAGAACTCTGTGGAACTGAAAACACATGAAGACATAGTGCCTGGACACTGGCAAAGGCAGCCTCCTGACACAATCTTTTCCTATCACTATCTTTTGCATCAGTAATCCCAGAAATGCAAGTTGTCATACCTGAGATGGATGTTTTTAATAATGCTTACAATTACGTAATTTCTTCCACTGGGAGTAGGCCTGACAGGTGCCTGTGAGTCACAGGTGCATTTAATTCTTGTAATATACATTAGAGATCATGTATCTATTTCCATAGTAGGCCAGAATCCACTCTGAGCATAGGATGTCATGCTACTAATTCCTTCCTCTGACATTATATAAAGACACAGACAGAATATTATCTAGAGGTTCTAGTCTGCACATGCTGAAAGCACTGAAAGCACATATATATATATATATGTATAATTCTCCAATATCCATACTGTGAGGTGTTTTACCAACTTCTCTTGATTTATACAACACTGTAACATTCAACACAAAGCCAGCCTAAAAGAATTGTATTCCAGGGAACAATTCCTTTTGTAAGCACAAGGATGATTCACAGCTGAGCTCAGAGCTGCTCAGCCTTGCAGAAGCTGCCTGGATTGTTTGCTCTGGAGAAACTGGTTGGTTAATTTTTTTTTTTTTTCTGCATCAAGCGTAGATTACAACAAACTTTTGCTGCAGAACTGTACTCTCCTGACACCCTGAAACATTCAAGACATCAATTCAAGAGATCCTGACCAGTTCACTGACCTTTTGCTTTGCTTTCTTACACAGGTTCTGTTGTGAGGGTCCTGGTTGGGTGGTCTGATCTGGGGGAATGTTGAATCCACTTGCTTCATCCAGGGCTGCTTCCTCTGTGAGCTGGTAACAACACAAAGCAAGAAGTCTCTTGTTTCAAAACAGCTGGGAGCCTCATTCTAGGCCCTAAACTTCCTGTGCTTGTTGCTTTCATGCAGTAACAGGAGATGACAAGTCTGAATGCAGCTGGTGTTACCCAGACAGAGGTAAGCTCAATCTGCACTTGGAATACTGTGTGTCCATTGTGGACAGTCTACAGCAGCAGTGGCCTGAAGCTCAAACACTCTGCTTTGCAGTGCAGCTAGCAGGCCCTCAGCATCATGCTAATCACACACATGTGACATATCAGACAAACTTAAGCTCAGGTCTGCCTGCAAGACAATTCAGAGACATTTTAGTGAGAAATGTAGGTGTAAGCTGAGCTACACAGCACATATCATCATCCATGTTCTAACTGGCTGGAGGAAAACACAGAACAAGAAGTAGTGAGGAAATATCAGCAAAGTGTGGTTATATAGGAGACACACACAGACCACCAGCGACACTAAGCATGAATGACAAAGGCAGTGTGACAGACTAGAAATATTGTTGTCAATTGCCTGTCAAATAGTTGAATGGCCCCTGGAAGCTGTTATTGGAAAAGCACTAGGAAAGTAAGGAAATGAAACTCTTCTCAGGTACAGAAACACATCCTTTGTACGCTCATATGAGGCATAACCAAGAGGAAGAAAAACAAGGCCACAGCTGCCACTTCTGACCTGTTTCAGCACTCTGCGAATGGCCTCCTCCTCAGCCACTTCCTCATCACTGTCAGGGAGCTTATAGGTTTCCAGTGTAACTGTAGGAGTAAGAAATGTGAGACTGTAACTCACACCTGCCATATACCAGAGACAATTCTTTGTGGTGTGAACTGGCTGTGGCATTCTGGCTCTGACCTTTTAAGGTCAGAGATTCCTCAAAAAGGATGTTACTGTTTATTTTTAATACTTGGATGAGAGAAAGAAAAGATCCCCACCAAAACCAGAGTTTTGGTTTTAAAAGTTTTCTTAACCTCACTAGAGCATGCTAGAATTATCCCAAAGAAGGGTGCAAGACAAAGCAGTCTTTGTGCAGGACCATACAGTCCCAGCCTTTACCCTCAACTTAGATCTTTCATATTGATTTCATGACAAACCAACCTATACAACTTTGCAGACAGAATCAAATATCAGTTTCTTGCAGAACAATATCATTCCTCTTGCAGAGGAATGAAATTGATAAACACTAATAAAGAAATTATTCTGTCATAGCAACTTGATTCCTCTCTTGGCACTGTATTTTTATCTGCTACCCACCTTTCTCTGGGTCCTCGCCTTTGAGTGCTGCCAGTCTCTTGGCAACTTGTAGGATCTTTTCCTGCCTAGTGTTCTCTTCCTGCAGCTCAGCAGCAGCTTCTGCCAGAAGTTTATTCTTCTCTTCCTCTATCTGTTTTGGGTCCAGATTTGCAGGGCAAACACAATCTTCACTTTCCTGATTGAGATCATTCAAACTTTGGCTACTAACAGCTGCAGACAGACACACAGAACACACTGGTGACTCAGCAGCAATGTTCCTTGGGTACAGAAAACATGACAAATAATGCTATGAGAGCAGCTTGCTGCCCTACATGAAGCTGAGTAACAAGAGGAAAAGGCATGCCAGTAGGATCTTCACTGTACATGAAGAAAATGAGCTCATCTGTGGCCTACAGTGAGATTACAGAGAAAGCGATGCAGCCAGGAATGGTATGCCAGATTCTGATATTTTGTAACAGTGCACAGGTGCATCAGGAGAAGCAATAGCTCCTCCTCAGGGAGGAGTCACTTTAGAGAAACAGTGAAATCCGAATAATACAACCCTGACAAGAAGGAACCGTCTCCAAGCAAAGACACTGAGACCCAGTGTGGAGCCAGATGGCTGCTCTTGGTCAGTGTGGGGGATTAGAAGGGGAAGACACGGACAAACTCAGCTCACATGTAGAGTTAAATAGGGAGGCACAAATTCCCTTCTCAGCATAGCACATACATTATTAGACATAAAAAGGTCTTCAGAAGCCAAAACAAATACCTGGAGGCTGAACCCTTGGTCTGTAATGCTCATCAATGGCAACCTCCTCAGACAGTTGAGTTAACAGGTCATCTGTCTTCTGGACCAGACTTCGAGTATCGGGAGGTTGGTGTACCTAAGAAACCAGGGGAGTGTGGAAAAAGGTGAACGAGAGGAAAGTGGCATACTCAGAGGAGAATTTTGGCAACCAAGATCACCCTAGATGGGAGCAGCATACAAAGCTGCTTCCACTGACATTGAGAATCTCAGTTTAGAGTTATGTGATGTAAGATTTGTAAGGGTTTCACTTTCAGAGGTGCTGAATGCACAAAGCTCAAAGAGCAGTCACCCTAACATAGCAAAGGGCTGATGAATGTGTAGGAATGCATGCTGCTGGATCTGAACTCCAGCTCTGCCACTACCTCCAGTGTAAACAAAGTGCCATTCTCAACAGTATCAGCTAGCAGCTCCACAGACCAGAGACCTATGACACCAGCTGGGCATGCAGCTGAAAGAACCATAAGGAAATGGTATATTGCGGGATAAGACCATTCCTATAGGCATTCAAGACATATATCCAACTGATTCCTCTGCAACCTTACACAAATCACACTGGGCTTCCATTTCTGGAAAAATTAACAGGCTTCTGCCCAGCTGGTATGCAGTAACAACTAGAAGATGTAATTAGAAGGTAGGGCTGGTGAGCCTCCAACACAAGCAGCTCTGAGAAACTGTGACCACTCAGGTACATAAACGAGTTGAGAGTAAAAAACCTTAGCATCTATTGTTAAAAATATACACAGGAACTACATCTGGCATAAAGGAACATGTTGCATTCAAACTGAAGCACTGATCTAGTAAAGGCTGGTGATTTGCTTCTGGAGCAATGACACAATCAGGAAACAGAGTTTTCTGAAGGAAGCTACCTGGACACAAGAAAGCTGAAGAAAGAAGAATGGTTAGCATACTGTGTCACCAGTTACTGTGTCAGCTCAGAATAAATTGCTGACTAAAGAGCTGAGGGAGCTTACAGGTCTGGGAGCTTGGGAAGGAGGATCTCTCCCCTGCAGGACAGCCAACCGGTCCTCCATTTCCTGCGTGGATGGAACAGGTCCACGGCCATCCTCCTTCAGGGCTGCCAGCCTGGCTTCAATCTCAGCCTGAGTAGGGATGGACTCTGCAATTCACATTAACCCAAGGGAGGAGATTATTCTGTTATTGAAAACGAAAAGCTGCATGTTTTCTTCCTTAAAATTGTATTTCTCTCTGGAATCAGACTCTGAACATCTCAGAAAAAACCTAGCCCAGCCCTGACGTGAATGAGGAGTCATACTGCAGTGACTGATGCTAACTGCTATCCCTGTCTTCCAAGTCCTTGCCTCCTTCACAGTTTATCTATATTAGGGTGATGTCATATGGAAATCAGCTGACTTGGGATTCTAGGGACAGGCAGAGAAATGAGTGTCATTTACGTAATTCAGCCCATTGGTCCCACATCTTCTAATGCAATCCCAGCCTTATCAGACTGAAACTCTCCCCTGCCACATAACGGACAAGAGGCAATGGTTCAAGTTATTCCAGGGGAGTTTAGACTGGATATTAGGAAAAATTGCTTCACAGAAAGGGTTGTCAAGCACTGGAAAAGGCTGCCCAGGGAAGTGGCTGAGTTACTATCTTTGAGGTATTCAAAAGATGTGTAGATGTGACGCTTTGGGATATGGTTTAGTAGTGGACTTGGGAGTACTGGCTTAACGGTTGGACTTGATGATTCCATGATAACCAGGTAACCACTCTGAAAAATGTTCTTCTTCTTCTTCACATATAACATTTAAAATAGTTTATTCTCATGCAAACACCTCAAAGCAGTCCCAGAACCTGACAGCTGTGGACTGGGATGAAAATCCTTTTCCTTCTCTGTGAGACAAGGCTGGTCAGAACATAGTCCCACAGAGGCTAGAACTGCTGTTGCCCAAGACAATGACTCACAGGAAGCCTGCTTCAAAATAGCTTGGCCAAAGACTTTAATTTCATTCTACTCCAAGTGGGTTTGACACAGGTTCTTACCCCAGAAAATGGAAAATAAGAAAGTGATTTTACAGGTAAGACACTGCTCCAGAACTGAGTAGTAGTTTCAAGAGAAACCCCAAGAAGCAAAATGAAACTGGAACATTGATCTAAAATCATTGTAGAAGTTGGCCATTGTGGCAGCAGAACTTGGATGCTGCTTGGATGCTCTGTCCTATTTTAAGCCTTCGTCTTCCTAATATCACAGCCTCTTAAAGCCCAGCACTTCTCCGTCCCTCCAGGTTCCTTGTTTCCCAAATAGTAGTATTTCCACCCAAGGTATTTATGGTATTCTCTAAAACTCACTTGGTTTCCTTTCCTCCCTGAGCCTCTCCAGTCTCTCTGCAATAGCTCTATCCTCTTTTGAGAGCCCCTGGTATCTGCTGCCTGCTTGACCTCGTGGTTTTGCAGTTACCTTCCGTTGCTCTTTCAGCTGGTTTTGTTTAGCCTCAAAAGCTGCTACACGCCTGTGACAAGGATGGAAAAAAAGTACATGACAATTGAGAACAGGGGTTTTAACCTGGAGATAAGAAAACATGCTCTGTGAGCCCAACAGGCTATCTCAAGAATGCCAGTGCAGAACACAAACGAAACCAATCTCCAATATCAGCACAATTAAGTACTCCTAAGAGTAAGGAAAACATTAGTTGACAAGAAAAGCACACCTGGAAGCACTTCCCAGGAGACAAGGAACATTTCACCACGAAGTTCCTGTTCCCAAGCCAACTCTGATCAGCCACATACAATTGCAGGCAGGTGTCTGTTCAGGAATCTATTCAAAAGTGCATACTCCCCACCCTTCCAAACAAACTAACAGTCAAAACAGCAAAACAAAAGCTCCATCTTTAATCTAACTCTGAACAAGCAAATACCCACACTACAAGCCCCACTCTTGATGGTATCCACAGGAGAAGAGGAGGGCCTAAAAGGCTCATCTGCAGTAGAAAGAATGGCTTGGCAATTGCAACTCACTTTTTGTAGTTTTCTGGTGGTGACCATTTTGCTGAACTGCTTTGAGATCCTTCTCTGAAAGACAAAAATGATTTCTCTGAACTCAAGATACTGATAATACTTTTCAATACTGACAATCATCTAGTCTCTCAACTCAAGAGAAATCAATAGGTGTTCCTTGATGTCTTGGTATAGCCCCTTTCTTAACCTCATTAATACTGACAGGAATCAGCTTATGCAAGGGATTAAGACAATATAGCTGTCCAGGACAGTGGGAGCCTTCATCTCTGTCCTTTGGTCCAGTTGTTTTGCATTTAGACAGAATGTGATTTAATAGCAGTGATCCAAAGGAGGTGGGGCTGAAATACCCTTGCCTCCCACAAGGCTGCACCTCCCAGTCCATAGATTAGGTAGGGAGTACTTAGGTAAGACTCCCAGTGTAATTAGCTTCCGTGCAGCAGGACACTCTGGAAGGAGCTGGAGCATGCAACAAACACAGAATTATATAACATACAAGTAAAACAAAGTGCTAGGAAAGTTATATAATAACATCTTCCAGGATACTTGAGCACTGCACACCACAAACGTGTACAACTCTTCTGCTTTGCTGAACTGTGTTCAGGCTGAGGGACTAAACTAGACACTTATGTAAGTTAGTTAGCATATTTTATTCGTTCTTAGAAATCTCAACTAAGGCTGATATAGTAATGACTGAATGCAACATTGTTAGAACACTTTCCAAAGTTCTAAGGCTTCGATTCTGAAAGCTATTTGCAACTAAGAACAACATATGCAGCTTACAGAACTGCAGCCTATGTGTATTACCTGCAGGATAGGACACCATCCAGAGGGACCTGCTCAAGAAGATTCCCTTGGGAATCTCATGAGGTTAAATGAGATGAAGTGCAAGGTATTCCACTTGGGTTGGGGCAACTCCTGGTATCAACACAGGCTGGGGGACAAAAAGATCAAGAGCAGCCCTGCCAAAAAGTACCTGAGAGTGCTGGTGGATGAGAGGCTGGACATGACCCAGCAATGTGCACTCACAGCCCAGAAAGCCAGCTGTGTCCTGGGCTGTATCCAAAGCAGCATGACCAGCAGGGCAAGGGGGGGGATTCTGCCCCTCTCTTCCTCTCTCATGGGGACCCACCTGCAGTGCTGCATCCAGCTCTGGGGTCCCCAGCACAGGATGGACAGGAACCTGTTGGAGCAAGTCCAGAGGAGGGCACCAAATTTATTAAAGGGATGAAGCATCTCTCCTATGAGGAAAGGCTGACAGAATGGGGATTATTCAGCCTGGAAAAGAGACAGTTCCAGGATGACCTAACTGCAGCCTTCCAGTACCTGGAGGAAACTTCCAGGAAAGATGGAAAAGGACTTTTTTAGAAGAGCATGTAGTGACAGGATAAAGGGGAATGGTTTTAAACTGAGAGGGCACAGGTTTAGATTAGATACTAGAAAAAAATTCTTTACTTGGAGAGTGGTGAAACACTGGAACAGACTGCTCAGAGAAGCTGTGGATGCTCCATCCCTGGAAGTGCTCAAGGTCAGGTTAGGTGGAGCTCTAAGCAACCTGGTCTAGTGGAAGGTGTCCCTGCCCACAGCATAGGGCTGGAAATAGATGATCCTTAAGGTCCCTTCCAACCCAGGCCATTCTATGATTCTATAATCTACCTGCTATCCAGTCAGGGAAGATTGTTTTTCTGCTGTAGCTCTCTAGTGCTGATATTAAAATGATGAGGAAAAAAAGACCCAGAAGAAACGTCAAGACAGGTGGCCCTGTTTTCTTAATGGCTTTGAAGTTGTGAAGGGAAATCAGAAAATTTCCAAACTGAAAAGACAATACTATCTTCCTCTATTTTCAGCAACCCATGAAGATGAAGACCTTCACTAATGAGGCTCCTCTCCTTTAGACACCTGCAGAGCCAGAAAATTCCTCCCTTGCTGGTAAAATTTCCTTGCAATAGGAGAAAAGTGAGGAAAAGGAACAAGAGAAATGCAAGAGAAAAAGGAGGACACAAGATTTGGCTGACAGAGGGATTCTTGTGTACACCTGTGTTCTTGTGTTTGTTTAAGTGTATAATCCTGCTGCTACTGAGCTACATGTTTTGTTTTCAACAGGAAGTCTACTGGTTATGTTTGCAAATAATTTTTTCTTTCAAAAGCAAAAATTTTATAAATTTTAGGCTACAAAACTTTATGTCTTCAGGCCACACATAGCAGAGATCCCTCAACAAGGATTTATGTCATTGTTTGCCCACAGAAGTAAAAACACTTTGAACATCTTGTTGTCAGGCTACTCAACTATACACATCTGAGAAGACTGCCAGAACTGTTAAAGGGGTGTAGGTTTCTGGGCAAAAACAGTGTGGCTTAACCTCAGCCCATCTAGTTAAGCTGTCCACAGGAATTCAGTGTCCATCCATGAAGATTTAAACCTGATGCTTTCAAACTACTTTGTCAACTATAGAGAACAGGCACGGATTCCTCTTTTAGGACTACAGAGCTCATATAACAACAAGTTCAGAGATGTCCTGTCTTGGAATTCCGGGGTACAGGCAGCATCATGCAAATATGGAAGGCAGAGCTCTCCTGCGGAAATCTGCAACACCACATGGAACGTAGACTGAAGAAAAAAAAAAAAGCAGGAAACTGTTTTTGGGTGAAGAAACACTGCCGTCTTACCCAGTTAGTTTATCATGGCACTCCTTGCAGACTTTCTGCTGAGTGTTTCCACAGCGGGGAACAACAGCACTGAAGCTCCGGCAGCCCGAGCAGAAGGACCGTCCGCAGTTCTTGCAGCCACACTGCAGAGACAGGAGAGAGGGGCAGGACAGGGCTTCACCACCTCGCCACCACACACCCCTGGCGGGCCGAGGCACACACAAAATAAACCTGGGCTTACGCTGATGTTTTTGTGACTGAACTGTTTCACCAGCTGCTGCTGAAGATACGGAGACTCAAGAGTCTCGGAGCACCAGCACACAACTCCTGCTGGGAGCTGAGTCACCACTTCACCCCACAGTACAACGAAGTGTGTGTATGAATTGTCTGAGACCATGGCAGAATCCTGGATTAGAGGGATGCCATTCAATGACTTTTTTTTTTTTTTCGGTCAGTAATTTCCTATATTTGGAGACATATCGGAAGTAGGCACCACGAGAGCTCAGTAAGCAAGGACAACAGCGCCAGGATGCTGGCGGGGAAGCGTGTTCCCAGTTCCCTCCTCAGACCCTCGCACTGCGGGGGAAGAACCCGCGGGACCGGCCCGCTCCTGACCCCCGCAGCCGGACTTGCCTCTTTCTTGAAGACAGAGAACTTGGACGCGCACCCATAGCACCGGCTATCCATGGCGCTACGGCCCCGGCCCGCCCTCAGGCACGGCGCTGCACCCTCGCTGTGCCAAGCTCCATGGTCTCCCCGGTGCCGTGGCCGCCTCAGGCCCAAGGACCGGCGGCGAGCGGGGCTGTCACAAGCCGGGAGGCGCGAACACCACCCTCCCGTCCCCTCAGCACAGAGCTGGCGACGCACGGCCCTACGGGAGTTGTAGTCCCTTGCCCCGCTCTCGCCGCCTTCAGACGCCAGGGGGCTCTCCGCGAATAAACTACACTGCCCAGGATTCCCCACGGCCCCAGCGCCGAGCCGGCCGGGCTACCATCGCCGCGCGATGCATTCTGGTTCTTGCAGTCCGGTGCCGCTGCCCGCCCACGCCGGAGGCGCCGTGTCCCGGAGGGCATCGGCTGTTCTTGGGTGTTAATAAGACAAAAAAGTGTATTCGCTAATGCTGACAGTGTTGCCCTGAGGCTACTCTGGGTTTACGAGGGGTTTTTTTTCTTTTTTTATTTTTTTTTTTTCAGTTCTAAACCTGTGGTGAGATCCTGTCTCAGAAGAGCAAGAATCAGCTGAACTACAACACTCCAGATACCCCCAGCCCATCCTTCTGCCAGTGTTGATCCGCCTGCCCTCAGGGGTAAATGTCCTGCGGTGCTTGTAAAAAACAGTCACGGAGTGCAAATGAGTCATCCTGTTAACAGCGTGGGTCTGCAGGTACACTGTGCATTCTTTCCAGTTTAATATATAACCCCACGTTGTAAAAACGTACACAAATTAAGAAACGGACTGATTTATTCGAGGAAGTAAAACTCCTTAATATCTGAATAAAGATAAATTTAAAGGAAAAAAAAAGGGGGGGAGGGGGTTTTCCCCTCGATCTTTCATTTTTGGCATTTGTGTGCTTTTTTGGTTAGGTTTTTTAATGGTAAAAAACATTAGAAAGACAATTGGAAGTTAAACTTTGCATGTGTCTAGCAATTGTGTTGGAGACCACCTGGACATTTTAGATATTGTAGGCATAAAGCAAGGAATCGAGACAAATATAAACTCAAATAAAAGGCTTCATTGTCTTTGAGTGCTCAATGGCAAAACAGGGCCAGGAGACTTCAACCTTGATGTTACAGTGCAACCTACCGATTAACAGGTGGAATTTGGAGTGCAGCCCTTGAGGGGAAAATACAAGCAGCCACCCGAGGAAACCTTGCCAGCGGAGCAAGGTGCGCGGGGGGATCACGGCCGGGAAACTGAGGCTGCCTGCTGAGAAACGCCCGGGCTGCTCTGCCCATGGAGCTGGGAGCCGCGGCCAGGGCGGGGGGGGAGCCCTGTCTCTGTCACCTGTCTGCAGAAGAGGCGCTACACGCTCCCGTTCCCTGCAGGTGTCCGCCAGAGGGGGCCCGGCCCCCGCGCCTCTCCAGCTCCTGAGCCCAAGGCCATGTGGCAGCAGAGCAGCAGCAGCTTCCCTTTATTTCTCTATTTTTTTTGCCCCGCGGGTGTTTCCCATGGTAAAGAGAACTCGAGTATAAAATCCTACGTGACGACTTAGCCTATAAGGTTTTCAATGTCTATTTGAAGTGCAGGAGGGTTTAAATGGGCTTTGGTTTGTATGTTTTCTTCTTGCCAAACTCGGTTGTGGCACAGCAAGTTGTACATTCTCCGTCCTACATAGTTATAGCTGCTCTCTGCTCTGGGGAGCTCCCACCTGGAGCGCTGCATCCAGGTCTGGGGTCCTCAGCACAGAAAAGACAAGAACCTGGTGGAGCAGGTCCAGAAGAGGGCCACAAAGACGATTAGGGAGCTGGAGCACCTTTCCTACGAGGACATGCAGAGGGAGTTGGGTCGAGTCAAGAGACAAGAAGGCTCTGGGGAGACCTTATTGCAGCCTTTCAGTACTTACAGGGGGCTTATATGAGATGGGAACAAGAATTTTAGCAGGGTAAAAAAATGTTGTGGACAAGGGACAATGGTTTTAAACTAAAGAGGGTTGATTTAGTCTAGATATAAAGATACATTTTTTTATGTGTGGGTGGTGAGGCATTGTAACAGGTTGCCCAGAAAGATGGTGGATATTCCACCTTTGGAAACATTTAATGTCAAGTTGGATGGGGCTCTGAGCAACATGGACTAGTTGAAGATGATTATTGTATGGTTTTGGACTAAGTGACCTTTATGTGTCCCTTTCAACCCAAACTGTTCTATGATTCAATAACCGGGGTTGTAGTCATGCAAGTGTCATCTCAACCACAGTTATTTATTTATGTAAGGGAAATGTGTTTTAAATTAAACACAAAAATAGACCTATGAATAGTACATTTTTGTGTGCTTCGGTAATGTTTTATTCCAGGCTGTTTTTTCTTCTGCAGCAATAATTGACAGATCTCTGTTCCGGTTCTTACAGACTACAAAAAGCATACAACTCAAAGGCTCTGATTTGCCTCTCAGGTAGGAACCAGGACAATCTCAAAGCAGGTAAAAAAAGGAATACAAACACTCCTATTTCTTACACACACAGAGGCTTGTGGAAGTGGGTCTCTCTTTAAAAACATCTGGTTTTGTATGCAATCAAAGTAACCTGTTTGTGTCTTGAGTTATATACATCTATGGGAATGCATATATTCATCACTGCTAGACACCTCTGTGTTTTGAGGTTAAATCCTTACATCCTGGATTTCAAGAGTGTGTTAAGTGAGTGCTGAACTTTAATTAGAGCTTCTGAAAATCCTCCTATTGTGGTATTTGAATCCTAAACTTTTGACTATACTGTCCCTTGTGTCTACTAGCTGGTTACTCTTCCTTCATATAGTTCAGAACATAAGTGTGTTTATACATGGGCAATGTCCTACTTAAAACCATATTTCTAGGGACAAATTGCAAGACCAGTATTCCTGTATGTGGTATATTGCTTTTGGAATATGCTGTTCATTCTTTTACCAAATATGGATGAACATCTAAAACATTGCACGTATGTAGAGCTCCACATCAGACCAAGGGAAGGGAATCTAAAGTAACACTCAAGTTACAAAGCTGTTCAGCACTGTGTGTTTAAAACAGGGACATGTTCAACTTTTTTATACAGTGAGAGTTGTCATGGGGTTGTTACTTTTGCACCTCCATCAAAGTCCTCAGACTCAAAGAGAAGAATTAGCATTTTTTTCAGTGTGAAGCCAAACTTAAAAATAGAAGTAGAGTTTAATTTTCTGTCATGCTGATGAAATGGTTACATTTTCCAAAAATATGCCAATCTAAATAGTGAGCCAAATAAAATGAAGAAATTCTTTTTATAGCCATAAGATTGGAGTTTGTAAGAAATAGAAATATTTCTTGCCTGCTGTGCATGCACTTTCCCACCATGATGCAAGCAAGCTTTAAACCCTGATGTCCAAAACTTATCAATTATCCTTCTTCTGTGGATGAAAATTAACCAGTGCTTAAAAATCAAAACCTTACAGTTCTTAAACCCCTGCGACCCACTGCTACAAAGTCATCATAATTCAAAATTTTCTTGGCTGCACTAGGAAAGCAAATTGACAATTTCTACATGCTCTTCTTCACAAAGACATAATTTCAGCAAAATCTTTTATTATCCATTATGTTTTGGCATCTCCCAGTTTGGCACTAGCATTTAATTCTGAATACATCAAATCAAGGCAAAGTGTTAGGTGTTTACAGTGGTGATTTCTTTCTCTACTCCAGTCATCTCCTTAGAGGAGGATTTCTCTCTACAAACAAGGTACTTCACATCTAAAATGCTCTCCAAAGAGAAAAGTCAATGGTCCTTGCATTAGGTTTTCAGGCCTCATTTAAAAAAAAAATATTTTGGTAACACCTTGTAGACAATTTCAATACCTGACTCGGGCAGCAGCAAAGTGACGACAATAGGTGCTTCATTCCATTCCTTCTCCCTCACTGCTTGTTCCTGCCACTCTTAACTTAAGTTTCTTTAGTTAAATCTGTTCCCTGACCTGGTTCATCTCACAGAGGAGTAGTGCAAATCTTTGAGTTGAGGTACTGTATGTCATGCTGTTCCATGACACCACTTGTTTGGTGTCAAGTGGTGATTTCCAGGCTAAGCTCTGGTGCCTATATGAACTGTGTAAGTGATCTTGGCTTCAAAACATAAATAAATGTGTCTGAAGATTTTTCTGTATGCATGCTGGAATGCACATTAAGGCTGGGTGATAGCATTTGCCAGAATACAGGTTAAAGTTGCCATACAGTC
Source organism: Cyanistes caeruleus (assembly GCF_971803275.1). Taxonomy (NCBI): domain Eukaryota; kingdom Metazoa; phylum Chordata; class Aves; order Passeriformes; family Paridae; genus Cyanistes; species Cyanistes caeruleus. The sequence continues at coordinate 31,021,577 of NC_141706.1, read as the reverse complement.
ATGTTCTGAAATTTTTTATGGGCACAGTTTCTACCACTAGAAGTTCTTGGACATCTGCTTACATAGTTTCAGCTCTGCTATTGTGTTTGACCATGTAACACCAGCAATGAGAATACTATAATAAAAAGCATACAGTCTCAGACAGAAGCATCCCATGGGCAGGAACATTTCTGTCTGTGATTCACCATGGAAATTAACTGTAGTTGTAAGACTATGAGGTCAAACTTCATGCTTGTTAAAGGCATCAGGCTATATATTTTTTTTTCTGAAATTGGTGGCATCTTGACTTTTACCTGTGGCTAGCTGAACTCTTACTCTCATTCTGTGTTTTTCAAATCCCATCTGTATTGTACTTACCTAGCAAATGTATAACTCATCACAAATCCAGGCAACTCCCACACTAAATCACTGTGGAATTCAACCAGCACAAAGTTCCCAGTGGAAGTAAAGTCTGCAACCTTCTCTGTCCCACAGTAAGGGCCAACTGCAGGTGATGTAGGGCGGCTTCCATCATGTATGAGCAAGTAGTCATAGATACATTTGTCACTATATTCCAGCTCAAAGGATAATGTTTTGAGAGATATCTGGAGAAAATACAACCAAAGCACTTTGTTTCCAGGTTGCAGCCTTTTTTCTTACCCATATTTTAACAACAACAAATACTCTAAACTCCTTGTGTGCAGGCACCATTTTTTATTCTGTGTATGCATCACATCCTGATCCCATATGGCAATGCAAATTAGTAGCAAATTATTTGCTTAGTTCATCAGTATTTGGATTGGAAGAAGAAGCAAGGGACAAGATTGATCTTCTATGCTTCACATTCTTTCCTCTAGAGAAATATAAAAACAGCTCTGTGTGATGTTTCAGTTTTCTAGTGGGAGCTCTTGCCTAGGGATTATTTTGAGCAAAGCCTTGTGGTACAGGCTAGATTGATAAGAGTTCACTTGCACTTGTAAAGGTTTTCCCTTGCTGAGCTATAGATACCAAGATCCAGCATAAATTCTTAAAATTAATTTTTGCTTTGACATTTTTACTCTGAGAATGCCTGCTGAAAAAGTGACATAACAGCTCTTATTCTTCAAGGGAAACATAGGTTTCATCAGAGAACAGTGATGAAACCCAGAAATGAATTTGTCTGTGCCTTACCTTGTATCCTACTGGAGAAGTGATGACCCAGAAACATGCTCGGTTTTTGGGGTATTTATTGGGGTAGTTTGGAGAGGTGATGACTCCCTTTGAATCTCTGAAAGTGGCTCCACAATTCACTAAGAAGTAAAGGAGAAAACCTTTATATTAACAAGAGTGTTTTATCAGTATAAATGAGCTTGCTTACACCCTACTGTATTATTTCTTCAAACCAAGAAAAAAATGTGCTACCATGAAAATCTACTGCTGAAGCACCTTATTTCTCCACGTAGTGTTTGCACCAGCAGCTGTACTGAAGGAACTAGAAACATGTCTGATAAATAATCTCTGGAGGACAGGGAAATGCTGCATCTAAAGCTGTATCTGTCTTTCCAATCAACTGTTACCATATTAGCATAGCATTCTGATGACACTAACTGCCCTTCAGAAAAGAAGCAGCTCAAGTATTCAAGATTGCATTATCAAGCTAGATCTAGTGCTTTCTAGAAATTATTCCATTGAATAAAGCAAAAAGAGTAAAAATAATATTTTTTTCTAAGATTTCTTCAATTTATGCTCTAAAGAAGTTTGGCTTTGCAGTTGAAATAAGGCAACTTTGGGCTACTGCCTTCTTGCTGAAAGCATGTCACAGCACAACAGAATTTGGTCTGGCAGTCCAGAATGTATTTGTGTTTGCAAAAAAGGCACCCCTCACATGTCTACAGGAAGTACTGTGTTTCATGTACACGAAGAAAACTTTTAATTCAGAAGGTGTAAGGTACCCAAGGTCAGTACCTCTCCTGCTGCATAAAATTCCACAAAACCTTGAATAATGTCTTGTGCAGATAAAGGCTTTGCAACCCATTGATTGAGGTCTCTTGTTGATTCTGCAGAGTTTGTGCTCTTTGGCTGCACTTCTCCTATTAATGTCAGTTATTGCATTGTTTTTATTTAAAGACATTGTTCTGGAGATATGAAGAAGTCTAGCAGAGGCTCTCGGAAGAATGTGAGCAAGACCTCAGGATAACTAACATAAGATCCATGCAACATCCCATTTTCTGTTTCCTGTGAACCTTCAGACCCATCATTACTACCCTTCTGCATTTCCAGTTGCTGTAAAAGTGTGAAGAATGACAGCAAAAAGACCCACTCTGTAGTGTATACTAAAAGTTTTCACTTCTTCTGTACAAATGTACTGCTAATGCTGTTCTGCAGGCTTTGTAAAGGAGTGTTGTTCATACCTCTGTTGTAGGAGGCTCTGAATCCTGTGGCTGTAATGCTCTCATCACTTACAAACTCTACCAGCATTGTTGATCCAGATGCCACTAAGGAGGGCAGTGGAGCCTTCCCACAGTACTTGTCCAGCAAGACAGGGGAGCTCTTGCTGTTCCCATTGTAAATTTTTATATAGTCAGAAGAACAGTCTGAGGAGCGTTGGAGATCAAAGGCCTCAAACTGCAGGAAGATCTGGAGAAACAAAAAAGCAAAAGTTGGGTTTAATGTTAAACACAGGGAAAATCTCAAACCATCTATTTGAACCTTCATATTCATTTTACTATCCCTGTATTACTGAAACCTTACTTTCTATATAAAAAGAGGACAGGATTTCACCTAGCTGTCCTATTACTCAGATCCCAGAGACAGATGTTTCACTACTGCTTGTCTTTGAAAAGCCATCCAATCTGAACTGCATAAACATCAAGTGAAATAATCCCTCTAATAGTCTTAACTCTTATGAAAATTGTTGAGACTTTCATTTACTGCATAACAAAATAAATGTCTTGATCCATGAACTGGCTCCCAGGAGTTACTCTTGGTAGCAAAATAATGCTGTGTAGCCTGGACACTGTGGTTCAACCCTTTTTTCTCCTAATAAAAGTTACCTTACTTCGACGGATGCGGATCAACCACAGACAGTTGCTATTGTTCGGGTATGGGGATGGGTAATTGACAGAGGAGAACGAGCCTTTGGGTTTAGGCAACACAGAGCTACAGCAATCTGAAGGGAAGAACCAAACAGTGTTGAAGAGAATGAAAACTGCACAAAAATACTCCCATAATGCCTGACATGTCTCTCCGATCATTTGCAGCAGTCAAACTTGTCTAAATTAATTATAATGCTTACAACTGTATTGCTGTTCTTGCTATGCAAGTTATTGAAAACCTCCAAGTGAAACAAAGGTAGTTAAAGTGCTTACCTGTTTCAGCTACTAATGTTTTTTTAAAAGGCAATAGGGCTTCCCTCACATATTTCAGTTTACTAGAAAGGGCCTGGGTCTTTCATGAACTTTCATGAACAGAAGTACTTTCAATGACAGCAGTACATCAATTTCCATCAGCAGCTGTATGTGTATTCAAAAGTGTGCACAAAAATCAAGCTTAAAAACAAGATTTTGTCAAAGCTGAGAGAGGCAGTCACTGAGAGAAGATAGTAACAAAGAGCACTGAAGTCAACCTACAGACCTAGTGACTGGTATACAAAGTTTGATCTCATCTGTCTTTTGTCTTTCCACATCTTCATTTTTTGCATTTTATTGAATTCCCCAAATTACAGAATATGAATATATGACATCTGCTCATGGGAATTTATGACATTTTTCTCTTGAGTTTTCCTGAGACAACTAGACTTTTTATGGGTTTCTTTAGTTCCCAAGTTTTTCCTCCTTTTTTTAAAATTTAGTCCTTTTCTTCCAAAACATACAGATCTAATTATGAAATTGCATAGTAATGGTACTGAAGTGTGATTCATTCCCAGTCCCACTGTCAAGAATAAATATTGCTAAATACTTGTTATCACTATCTTTGAGACACATAAACTGTGAAGTTGTTGTATCTGAAGTTGCGAATTTGGAGGAGCCACTCTCAGCAATGATTTCTGTACCTAACAATCCAGCTGAAGAAATGCTGATTTCTTCTCAATTCAAATTCTTTAATTAAGTTCTAACACAAGAGCAGAATTTAGTACACTAATATTTAGATCTTGTTAATGCTTCTTGCTATTTTGGTGGAAACTAATTGAATAATATCTCAGAAAAGTCAAACACCATATAAATCAATTAGCCTTTGTCCTTGTAGTTGAAGCAAAACCCATGCAGTGCAGGAGCATGATGTTATACCAAGATGTTCTGTGTATCTTGGCTGAAGAGTTCCTGTTTACAGAGGAAATCTAGGTATTTCTAGACCTGAAGATACTACAGGCATGAATTAAGAAATGGATGTGGCAAGAAAGTAGATATCTATACATGCCTATGGTTTTCTCCTCAAAGGTGTTCTGATCAGTCTGAATGGCACCCATACTTACAGCCCTGCAGTCACTTTGTAATTAAGAGAAATCACAAATCTGCTGGCACTACTGATACACATGACTCTAAGATATAGTCATGGCTGAGTAAAAGCTTACATGCTTTGCAACCTTCAGACCTTTCCTGAAATGAGATTTTGACAGAGGTAGCAACCATGAGTTCTCTAATGGATTTTGCTTATCTCAAAGAGCAGGATTAGGTGAGGATAACTCAAAATGAGAGTGAATTATTGAAAGTAAACTGTCCTTTCCAAGAAGGCAGCAGTTTGGCACAGGGACAGTTCAGTTTTGTGTTGTAGGGTGAGAGAGACATAGTGAAGGGACTGTGTGCCTTAGTTTGCTAAATAAAGTTTCTTTTGGGGATGTCTGTCAGTGCCTACAGACATCAGGAGTATTCACATGCCTTCTGCCTACAACACTTACTGCACTTGTAGAGCTTGTTGATTTTAGCTACATCCAAGTTACTCAGCCCTTCTCTCTGCCCAATAGGTATAGAGGGATCAGGAACTGGTACAATAGTTGGTTTTCCTGGAGTGCTGGAGAAATCATACCTGTAGAAATAAGGAAATCACATTTCTAGATTGCTTTCCATAGACAGAGAAGTTCTCTAACTGCATGATCATTTTTCATGTACCACATAAACAGAATTTTAATGGAAACGGACAAGAAGCTTCTCAGAGACCTGGTAGCTTCCCTGAAGAGGAACAGCATAGCAGATATTTGGTGTTGAGCAGGTAAAAGCAAACAAGCAGAAAAAGCTGCTCTGTCCTGAGTGAAAATGCCTTTCACCAATGTCAAGCAAAATGGACTGAATCCCACTTTCTTGGTTCCTGAGGCAGAGGAGCAGAAATAGTTCTGTCTCAGTTACTAATTGCCAATTTGCTATTTGCAATTTCCTGCCTCCTGCTAGTCCAGTTTTATTTCATGTTTTTTTTCAGAAATTGTTACTTGCTTGTGGAAATGAAGGACATGATACAAGCTTGTACATTATGGACTAAAACACAGCCTTAGACAATGTTCCCAGATTAACATAGGGCAGCACACAACATCTCAATGATATAAAAAATTGCATCTTTCTTGCCTCTATACTTGAATGTTGTTGTCTATGATCAGCTGTTACTACATTTACATGCCTACATGCTACATTTACATTTACAAAATAATTTAAGCTTCAGAACTGGTTTAGATCAGTGATTCAGTAGTTAGACTTTGGGCCACAGCCATGTCAAAGGCCTTTAGCAAGAGGCAAGAGTACGTTGGAAGAAAATGTGGTCCTATGTTTCGATTCTATCCATATCAACTCTTGTTTTCCATGAATCCTGCTGACAAATGCTCACCCTTAATTATGTCCATGCACTCAATTTTAAATGAACAGCAAAAGTCACTCCCTGAACAAGCAACTTCTTCTTCCTAGATCTGAGCAGAAGATCTGAAAGGTGTTTGCTCCTTTGAAAGGATACCTCCACAAACAACTTACGCGCCATAGTGCATCACTGAAGAGTAGTCATAGGGAAGGCCCAGGTTTTTGGAATTCATTTTTCCAAAGTTCCCTTGTTCCCCTGTAAGGTAGGAAAGCAACATTTCAGTCAGAACAATTATTAATGCTCTAATAGTACACTCCCTGCTGTCATAATCTAGAGAGTAACATAGGATACCAATATGTGTTCTCATGAGATCTTGGATGTTTCAAAACCACTAGAGATTTTTGAAATCCATGGGAACCCATTTTTACAGTCTAGTAGGTTTCAGAATATAAAGTTAATCAAATAAATTTTGATATAATCAATGAATACATTCTATTCTTGAAGCAAAGTATTCCTCTGTCCATCTTCATTAGGGTGTCTCCAAATACATTTCAGTGCATTATCTTGAATACCATAAGCATCCAAACTATGTCCCCAAAGCTGCATACCTTGAGAGTGAAATCTGGCTGACCACCTAGATGAAAAATTCAGAGCTATGCATGGGTGATATCTTGCTGAGTTCTTCCACCATAGGGTTATAATGCCACAAAAGAAAGGAATACATTTTCCCTGTCCCGGAGCCCATGCTACTGGACATGTTCTGGTTTTGTCTCTGGTCAAACCCATCAGTAGTGACTAGCGTGAAGCGATATGACTCACATGGAGCAGAAAAACAAATTCTGTCAGAACAGCTGCTGAGCATCTCATCACTTTTCATCTGTTTAACCTTAAAAAGCCAATATGAGATAAGAAGGTGTTACACTGGTACAGGGCTGGGGCCCAGGGACAGAGATGGGATTTCACATCACCTAGCTTTCTTTCTCCAAGTTAGGCACTGAAGCTATTCCTTACGGCTTCCAAGATAGTCAGATGAGAGGGAAAGAAAGAGAGACACAGTTGGAAAGAGTTTCATATGAAGACATTTTTTTTTCTCACTGACTGGAGATCATGAATATGAATTACATGCTGGGTCTCTTCTCCATGGTGAGAGAGGCAAACAAGCACTGTCAGAGCAGTGAGCTGAATGCAGCCAGCCTGGCATTAAGACTAAAGCCCTAGCCACTGAGCACTACTTTCCAGTTCTGTACCTTCATTATTGTAACTACAAATGTGGTTTGTAAACCACAGACCATCTGGACAAGAGTTCAGAGTTGGACATCCTTGAGATTAACACAGCTGTCAGGCTTGCAGCCAGAGCAGATCTCAGCCAGTAATGTTCTTCAGCACTGGTCCTGGACTGAGGGCTAAGAGATGAAAGAGAAGATTTGAAATCCCCAAGTAACAGAAAATTTGTGGATAAACATGAATTTGGAGCTTTTCATAACTGTAAAACTCAGTCAAGGCTTAAACTGTTTCTCAACAGTATTTGCCTTCCTGACTCTGTTCTAATCTCAGTCCCTCTTATCTGCTATACTGACTTCAGAAAGAATTATCAGCTAGTGTGCAGCTTTTTTTGAGGTGATGAACAGAGAACACAGTTCAAACCTGGTGAAACATTGAAGCATATGGCTACTGTTTGGCACAGAAGTGCTTTGCTGAATTAGTTTGCTAAATAAAGAAAAAGTGACAGCATCCTGGCTGGACTAAGGTGCTGCCAGCAAACTACTACCTACCTCATCACATGTCAGAGAGATCTGGCTGTCTAGACCTGCACATGTCTGGGGACTTACCCCATCTTTTCCATTCTCAAAAAAGAAAAAAAAAATCTGCCAGAATATAAGTGCAATGACTCAGAAGAGCTGAAAAAGAAACTATGGCTGAAGACTCTGAATATATTTTTTTTCACAAAAGGGTAGGAAAAACAAACTGAGTTTCCAGTAGCTAAGTGGACAGCAACTGATCAGGCTGCATTTTGTCCAAACAAAGAAGTAGGATGGCTTCCAAGGTAAATTGCTGGATAAAAACAAAAGCCAGAAAATATTCACAATATGAAAGTCCTGGCAGGAGAAAAACAGCTTGTGTGAGTAAGCTGAGATGCTGGAAAAGATCTTGAGGTCTAGTTCTGCACCATCAAGGTCAGCAGGAGCTCTGGCATCAGCACTGTTAACAGCAGCATGTTTTAACATTACAGTCTTCATGAACATAGCTTTTTCTCCATTTCCTTTTCCCTTCATATATTTGTATTTTTTCCCTACAGTGCTTGAGCTGTGCACTCTGCATTTCAACTCCCTTGCCACAACAATCATCTCATTCTCCACCCATGGTGAACACTCAAAACACCAGTGATAGACCTCATCTCCTTTGAAAAACCCTTGTCCTCTTTACCTCTTCCCCCTCATTTATAATTTCATGATACTGTGCCTGAATCAGAGCTTGGTTACATTTGTATCCTTCAGGAATTATGACATCTGAACCTGTGGAGTTCCCTTTGCAAAACTAGTGTAAGATTATGTGTGTTTAGTGAATATAATTTCATGTTTTCAACTTCTCTTTCCTAGCACATCTTTTGCTGACATTTCAAACACGGTACACCCTTGTCGTACAATGGCGAACAACTCACAGCAAAACTACACCTTAACACTAGGGCTGAAACCTCAATAAAGAACAACAAAAATGGAATTTACTTAGGATATCATGGGAATAGCTGAAGAAAGTTTGGAGAACAGTGTGCTAGGAATTTGCAATAAAAACAATCAAGTTCCATCTGGAGAAGAAGATGGATATATTTTTAGCTGTGCATGATACTGAGTAGTTGAGTATCTTATTTGTTGAAGAGACTTAATAGAATTTAATATTCAATTGTCCAGCCTAATTTACTATTATTTTCTATAATGAACTAAATTGGCTATTGTATTTTTACAGTTGTTATGGATAACTCAGCTCTCTAACAGATGTCAGACAAGTGACTCCCTGCATACTTTCTTCTGATATTTTCCTTCTATGGACCGCTGTCTCACTTCCCCTTGGATTTCTTGCCATTCTCTCTACCTTTTCCTCCCCAGAGACTGCAGCTCTTGTACATGATGAGCCCATGTTCCCAGCACACAGATTATGGGCACCTGCCCAACCTTTTCATTCTGCATTCCTTTCCATAAATAGTACCCACTCATTTTTCCTCTACAGAATTAGCACTCCTGATTGCTCCCCACGGCTCCATCTTTTCATGTGTATATGATCCTGTCCACAAGGTGGAAATAATTTGAGTCTTTCCTCTCACATCAAGCCAGGTCCCAGAATTTTGCAGATGCTAATGGTTGCATGTGTTTCCAAAGTCTCCACACTTGAGCCACTTGTTCATACACATTTTAGGATATGTGTATTTCACTCACTGCCAAGATGCCTACTGGCTGCCTTCCCCTAATTCCATGGCTTTCCCGGGATAGAATTGTTGTGTGTGGTTACCCATCATGATCCTGAATGTCACACTTCACACCCCTCATTTAAGGGTCCCATAGCCTCACCTCCTGGCCATTGTCTTTGCAATAACATTTTGTAATCCTGATGATCCTGGTATTTTGGGGTATGGGCTCAAGATGGCAATCAAAATAAGAATATAGAGCTACTTTTAGGCTGCATCTTTAACACTGCCATAGGTGTAACCACAGAAAGTCCCTTAATACAAACACTGAACAAGAAATTCCCTTAATACAAACACTGAACAAGAAATTCCATCACACTGAATGTGCTACTGCTGCTGCTGCAATTCAGCCAGCATTAATCATGCTCCTTACTTGCATTCTTGTTCACAAGAGAAACATTCTCCTTTAACTGTAAGGATATATTTTCTCTTAAGATTTAGTGGACATACCTGCCACTATGTGTTCCCACATAATCTTGACAAACCTGTCCCGATCACTCCGTGCCTGTTCATGGATGAAACCCAGAGCGTGGTTCATTTCATGCTGAATTGCTCCTTTATCCATGCAACCATTTTTCACCAGACCTACTGCTTGACGACCTCCAATCTTTCCAAAGTAAGACCAGCAGCTGAGAATAAGCAATCAATAACCAAAAGGATCACATTTACAAATACAAATATATAGATGCATTGATTATGTCACCAAGGTTCTCTAGATATGCAGCCACAGCAGGGGACATGCAAATAGTCCCTGGCATGAGATATTTAGGCTTCTGGAAGCTGTCAAATGACACAGTGGGAGGGAAATGAAGCCTTTGTGATGAGGATGGCAAATTTTAAACCAGTAAAATTGCTATATAAAACTAAGGTGAAACAGTATAAAGTGTTAAACAAAGAACCTGAAGGAATTATACTTATTTAAATGTTTACAACAATTAAGAAAAAAATCTTATTTTGAATTACACCCCATTATCTTTAAATCCACACACACACACTTATTACTGCAGCCTATTAGCTGATGTAACTACCAGTATATCTAAAGAAAAATTAAAAATTGCACTTTGTCTCTAAATCTTTACTGCTAGGATGAATTAAAAAAAAAAAAACCCAAACCAATCACTAAAATTCAAAACAAACCAGAAGAATCTGAAAGACCTTTTGAGTGCTGCCACTCTCAGAAGACGGGAGCTTACCTCTGCCCTCGCTCAACATAAACATAGTCTGTTTCTGTAGTGCGATTTACAAATTGCACACAGGTCAGTGTGGAGATCTCTTGCAAAGCATCAGCAATCCAAGACCTCTCTGTTATTGCTAGAAAGAGAAGGGGGCCAGGAGAAATCTTTCTTGGTTAATCAAAAAACAAAGTGCATTGATGGGGTGCATTCCTTCAAAACTTCACAGCAGTTGTTAGCTCTTTATCATACAAGTATAGTAAAAAAAGGGCACCAGACATTCAGAGATTTTCAAACTGATCGGACTTTTATGGGGGAGTATAACAATTACAGCTATCCCATATTATTTAGGAGACAGCAGATGGAAAGCAAAAGATTGGCATTATATCTTCCATTAGACAGAACAGAAGAAATGAGGCAGTTTCAGATACAAATAATTGGATTAAAATATCCCAAATGAGCCATCTGATTGTAGCTAAGCACCAAAACCCTGTTTTGTTTATCAGAAAGAGCAACTGCTTGCCACAGACCCCTTGGAATCACTTGAGACAGCCAAGGCTCTGAAGATCACTGTTTCTATTCAGGTACCAAATAAAGATCAGAGTGTTTATCTACTTTGGAACATTTTGGCCTAATTTGGCTTCCTCAGTTATGAATCATCTACAACTGATGTGTATCTCAATTTCCTAATATTTAAACTTTGGAGAGAGGAAGACAGAGGGAATAACCCTCACCTATCCACAAGAGTATATACTGCAGTTCTGGAGGTACATGGGCAGAGAAGCAGCCTGGGTAACACAGAGATTGAGCTTTCCTCAGTTCCTTTCACAAGGAGGGAATCAGCAAAGGAAAATAATATCTCCAATGATTTTTCCTCCATTTTTGCCTCTACAGGGATTCTAGCATGGGAATATTTCTATGAGAGATTTGAAACAAAACTATAAAGTTCAAAAACATGTTCCTAGTGGAAATTTTGACAAAAATACATTTATAATGTGAACAAATTATGCCTCCTCTAATGTATTTCCTAAATATCAAAGTACATGGTGTCTAACAGGAGCGAGCTCATATTTGAAATTACAATTAGTTACATGACTATTGGCCCAAGTAACCAGATATTTTAGTGTGATCTGTTTGGAGTCTTAGCCAAACTTCCATGGGGTTAACAGGATAAAAAAAGAGATGTGTCAATAAATTCTCACTTGTGCAAAGGTTGCTTTCAGTGCATGCCAGAGAAACATAAAATAACAGGGAGTATAGGGATAGGGAAATCAAGGCTAACTTTGGAGCATCCATTGGCATACACTCACAGAAATCAGAAGAGATGTTAACTGGAACTTTGACCAGTCCGTCTTGCGATTTGGGCCATAAACAGCTCTCACAGTTAATTGCACTGCGTCGCCCCCTTCTTAATAGGATGTCTCCTTCATACACAGCTATTTCACCTGGCAGGTGCAGAAAATAAAGAACATACAAGGCACTGAGAAGGCAAACAAGTGTGCAGAAAGAGAGGTGAGAGGTACACACTAACCAAGATTTTGCATCTTTGGAAACTTCTTTCACTGAAGTTTATTTCCTAATAATGTGCGGAAGGATTAGTATACTAGACTGGTTAGATCTGCCTTGCTTCCTGGATAGAAAAGTTTAGTATTAATAAAAATAAATAAATAAACAAACAAACAAACAAATAAATAAAAACAAAATAAAATTTTAAAAAAGTTTAGTATTAATGTCATAGTGCAGCTGTAATCAAATTGTGACTAAATAAACTTTAGCTTAAGAAGCTTTGGGAGCTTTCAGAGGGGAATGCTAAGTGTTATAAGTCATTGTTCTCTTCATTAGAGCTTGTGGAATTAAAGAAAAATTATAATTGACCTCTTGAAAAATAGAATTAAACATACGAAAGAAATCACTATTTTTATCACGCATATTGAATGTATGCAAGCTATTAATTTCCAGGTTAACTGTGAATTTGACATAAGACATTGTGACGTGCTCCTCAGTTCTGACATTAAAACACTGGGAATACATTTCTCACAGACAAAAGCTATCTGTTATTAGGCAAAAAAATGTCAGAAGTCTTGGGTATAGCAGACAGGAAAGTACCATATATCACATAAGAAAGAGAACAAAGTGAAAAATATTCCGATTTGCTAGGGCTACATATGAAAAAGAACATTTCATGCAGCAACTGTTCAATATTCTTCTTAAATTCTTTATCATAACAGCATAAAAAAATCACACTGAATGTGACTTTAAAACACATTTGAGTTCTGTGAATTGCCTTCCACTGATGGTGGAGAAAAGAAAACATTTTCAAAGAGAAAAAGACACCAAATCATGATATTGAGGCAGCTCCACCAAAACCATTCATTATTATATAATAATTACAATTAAACTCACCTGAGTCATCCTTTCTTGTAGGTATCTGGAAAAAAAAAGAGCACGTATATTTTAGTACATGCTCATCTCCATAGCAGAAAACTTCTATCAAGCAGAAACACAGCAGTAAGAGTTTCTAATTAATTTTAAGATAGAGTAACTCAGCAGCAGCAATGGAAATTCTCAACATCTCAGAGCAGGGACACACCTGGACAGGTTTACTTAGTGCAAAGCTACAGAGAAATGCTAAATGAGTTGGCAGAAGAAAGTACTTCATCTTCAAATTTCCAGGATGGTCTTCTCTGCTCTGCAGCTCAGTTCTCAAAATTGTGGTTAGTTTACTTGGGGCAAGTTGTATGGGAAAGCTGCTGCTGTTGTTAACAAGCGTAACAAAATTAGATAACAAGAAGTATTTTCACAAAACAAACAAGCTGCAGGACCTCTCAAGAGAATTTCCAGGCTCTCATTTCTTATTTATCTTCAGAAAACAGAGGAAGTGGAGCAATAGGAAAGAAAATTCAGTAACCTTAAAGTGACTCATCTTTAATTCTAAGAAGAAGCCATGAGCTGCTGCAGGTCCCCCCACTGCTGACCAAGGGACAGGATATCCGGCAGCAGTCTGTTTACAGCAAAACTCCATCTCAAGGAACTCTTTGATCCATCCACACTGACTACCTGTGATAGTAACTCCTTCGTTTACTACCACTAAACCCACTGTTTACTGCCTTAGTTTGCTCTGCAGAGCCCATCTATCTGCTTGTCCTCTCTGCACAGCTCCCAGCCAAGCATTTCTGGCCAGGAGCACTAAAAATCTGTTGGAGTCAGAGATGAATCTGCTTGTTGACAGAAATCCTTATTCCAACATGGTATCTTGCAATATAATCATTGCTGACAGAAATGGTGTGTCTATCTGGAGTCTGCAAATACATAAAACCACCAGGTCACAGAGTTTTGGCTTCCCAGCTTCTGGGAAGCCCTCCTTCCTTTGATGTCCATGAATAGAAACAAGACTAGAAAAGCAGACTGAATTCTAGAAAACTCACACTGTAAGAATAAGCCAAAAAATTAGAATATTCATGCTAAAGCCACATGAACATCACCATAGGCAGGCAGGTCCCCTGAAAAAATACTGAGGAGCTACTGAAAATCGTAAAGATTTACTGTATCTGATCTTTAAGAAAAAAGCAAGAAAACCTTTGACATTTCCTGCAAGAACAATATTTTGAGGAACCTATGTGGTCCACAGCAAATCAAGATGATAAGTGCCTTTCCAGAGAGATATATGGGCTGGTCCTTTGTTTCTGAGGAGTACTTTGCTAGGAAAATTTTAGCTGATATTATGTAAAGCTTTGCTACTATTGTTTTCATTTTCCTCTACTAACAGTTTGCTCCTCAGCTTTCTAAAACATTCCACATCTCTGTGACTTCCACAATTTATTTGCATTTATCATTTCCATGTAGAAAAATAATGAGGTGCAGATAAAAAGGACTCTTTTTCGTTTGGCTGATCAGAGGATGAAGTTCAGAAGTCCTCATTAGTTTGTTACATCGTTAACTAGAGCTGCTCCAGTACAGTTCCATGCAACCTCTGTGTCTATTCAAGATCAGGCTCAAAAGAGAGACAGAAGGAGTCACAGGAGTGTATTTCTGCTACACATCACAAAATGACAGAGGAGAGAGCAGGAGTTATTAGGCAATAAAAGCAAGAGAACAAGACCAGATCACTGTGGAGAGCCTGCAGCTGGGTCACTCCAGGTGTGCAGCAAGCAGGGATGGGAGGGCCCTTTGAAGTTCTGCCATACAGTTTTGCATATTCATTCCATGGGAAGAAAAAAGCCCTCAAAGCAAGGGATTTATCCCATGGTTTAATTAGTTTTCCTGACTGCCAGAAACAAAGGATGTTTATCAAGGCTAATTTATAGACCAAAGTCTTGTATCGCCCGATAGCACATTATCAGGAGTTGTCTCATAGATGCAAATTTCCTTTTTGATCCTCCTTGTCTACATTATCTGCTTTGATATTCTACCAGAATACTGTCCAGGTCTTGGTTTCATTATCTATCCAAATTTGACTACACAGCTGTAACTTGCTTTACTTCTCCCATATGCCTTTTCTTACATTGCATTTGACAGTTCTCATTCTCAGCCACATTGTCCTTGATCTGCCACATATTTTACTACTGCTATTTTAAAAAAAAATTTAATATTATGTTTTTTACATTTTTGGGGATGCTTAATTAGTTTCACCTTTATTCCATGACATTGAATGGGCAATTCTCTCACCATGTAATCCAAGCTGCTCTTGGTAAAACGTTAAATGACAAAATCAGAAAAAACAAACACCTATAGGTGTTCAAGAAGAGGGTTTTTCCCTAGTTCTGTATCAGTAACACGTATCATCACAAGCATTAAGTATTGTGTGTCCCATTTTTTTCCATAATGAGAAAGCACAGAGGCATTTTCCCTGTCTAAAACATTAGAGTGAATGAACCTATGAAGGGTTCCCTTCCTGTGAAGGGAAGCAAAATTCAGGAAGGTGAATGGCCATGTGATTGTCTCAGCATCCAGTGGAATATCACATTAAAGCTCAGTTCCTCAGCTATTCACTCAAAGGTTATGAAGGTAATTCCTCAAGAACAAACAGTTGGCATCATTCAACTGTGTATTCACCTTAGGAAGCTGATTACTTTTGAGGAGGAATCACAGCTATCTCTATTTAAAGAGGCCAACTATTCTTACTACATAAAAGTCCCTAGTTTTTAAAGTAACAATTATAGAAAGCATTGCACTTACTACATGACAACTATTTTTAAGGCTGTTTTGAGGGAGAAGTCAGCTTCTGTGGAAGAGCATTTAAAAATACCTGTAGCCATTAAATAAAGCTATTATACTACATTATAACAGGCTGAAAAAAGTTAAACAATAAAAACATGCAAAACTTCATTTGTGTTTGGAATTAAAGATATTTAAGAGTTAACTGTTTACAGATATAATGTCTTTCAGGATGCTAGGATTAGTGAAAGCATGCAATTCATGCCTCATTAACTGATTGAGAGAAGAAAATGAGCTTTCCTGTTTTTGAGTTGTCAGTCAGTTAATCAGTTTAGAATAATTAAATCATTGACCTTGATCAAGTGCAAAAGTGTTTTGGCTTTTGCGGAAAAGGTCAAAATCACAAAAATAAGATTTAAATCTGTTCCCTGGTCCTTACTTTGTCCCAGTCACCAGGCAGCAAAAGCAAACCTTTCACAGAAAAGGTTTTGAGCAAAGCATACACTTGATACAAAAAACCTTTGAATGCTAGTTTTAATATAATTAGTCAGTTGAGGTGTATGTTACAGCATTTTATTCCACTGCATATATTGACATATTTCCACATTTTAGGTACGCTTTTATTTAAAATAAAGATTTATTCTTTAAAAGAAAAAAAGTCACCAGAGTCAATGCTGAACTATGCTGAAGTCAGTTTAAAAACAACAGGTATGCAGACTCTGTTCCTCCCAGACCCCCCCCAGCAGTGTGAACTCTGCTATTTTACCACCACTTCTCTTTTACCTTTCCAGTGTCAGAATGATACAATGTTAGAGAGGTGCAAGTCCAAAGATTTTGCACTGGAGATAACTCCAGGGGTCAGTGACCCTTAACCCCAGATGATGCCTAAAGACAAGAAGCATTTACAGCACAGTCAGTTTTCTCTGATTTGCTGTAGGCTGAAGAGAGCTTTACTACAGCCTTTGAACTTGATGCATGGGGAAAGTTGGGATCCAGGAGACAAGTTACAAAGGTTGTTTTCAGTATTTGAATATCTACATACCCAAGGACTGAGCCAGATGGGACTGGATGGTCTACAGCTACCCTGGTTCTGGTAAAACCTGGTCAGAAGACAGTGTCCAACTGCAAACATCACACTAAAGCATTGTTTTATGTCCAGATACATAACAGAAGTCCTGATTTAATGCTGCTCTCTAGTGGTTTGGATTTTGTGCAAGTGGGACACATTTCCAGGGTCAGGAATTCCCCATCACCACTCACAGCCTTTGATCCTTGTCTCAGCAGGCACCACTAACTGCTTCCTGCAGAAAAATGTTTACAGGCATGAAGAGTCTGTCCTGTAAGCTGTGCTGAGAAGTGATGCACCAATTTTAGCCTGAACCATCTCAAAACTTTGGTTTAGCTTCTGCAGCTTGTGACTGCAGTACACACTTCCTCCAGATACTTACAGATTATACATACAAATGCCACCATGTGTTTCTGAGGAGCTTTGATGGCCCATTAGGAAAATGGGCCATTTAACTGCATCATTTTCTCTAAAAGATTCCCAAATCTCAAGATTTGTTTTATTGATGAGTCCTCCTAGGAGCTTTTACTGCGAACCCAAATAATCTTCCTATTCTGTTCTAGCTCCACTTTAACTACACAGCATTGAAAGAGAAACAAGACAAATGGGCCAGAAGGGAACAGCCAGAAAAGGGCTACTCTATAAGGGGGGGCTCCCTAGGAGAGCACAGCCTGTTTGATGTGAATTGCATCCAGAAGCTGAAGGCAGAGACAAGACTAAAGACAAGGACAAAACATGTCCAAGGTCCAGGAAGGAGACCAAGACTAGGCCAAAGATATGGCATGGAAGAAATGCAATTGCTCATCCAGGATCCCTTTTGAAGTTTGATGGCACTTTCCTGTATCCCTGGTACTGCAGTGATTTAAGCAGCACTTACAGAGCTCACTCAGAAGCCGAGCACTTTCATATGTGAGCTGCCTCTAAGCTCCTGGGTGAGCATCATCTGCTCCTAGTAAGTTGTTACTATTTACTGCACTGATTTGGGCTAAAACCCTTCCTTGTCAGCAGCGATATTTTCTCTGAGACATTCTTCCTGAATGTAAGAATTCCTTAGATCAACTGTAAGGAATGTTTCATCAGGAACATCCCTGTTCTGCTCTGTAGGCCATCAATCTAAGGGATGCACAGCTTTGCTGTAGTAATCTTATCTTCTCCTTTTTTACTTGCTTATTTACTGATTCTATCAACTTTGATTGATATTTGTTGGTTTGGTTTTTTTAAATTCTCATTTAACCCATGATATATGATGCCATTTGTCAGAATTTACATTGCTTTTTATTTTCACTATTCAGATCTTCCATTCTTTATTTCTGCTGCTTCCTGTATCTGAGCATGATTGTTGTATTTTTACAATGTCTATTACACATCTTATTTCCATTTCAGATAATGATATTTTCTTGCCATTTTCAAGTTTTTATTCTTTTAGTTGCTCCTCTTGTCTTAACTTCTTTGCTTTTTGGGGATCTTTTTAAAGGTTGATGTTACAAATGTGCATTTTTCAGGTCTTTCTCTGCAACCAGAATTTGGACCTTGTAAAAGCACAGAAACATATATACATGTACGTGCATTTCCACAGCAGCTTTCAGGGCAAGAAAGAAAAAATGGTTTCATACACAAGACATTACTTTCAGATGAAATTTCTTACTTGGGTAAGTATTGAGCATCTGGGAGAAAGCAAACATTTCTTTCATAAATCAGTCTGATCCTTTAGAAATCAAATAGGTTTAGTTTCTCTGAGTATTTGTAGGCACAGCACATGTTTTGGGACCACATTGTTATGTTAAAAAAAGTAAAAAAAAAAGTAGAACCAGATTATAACATTCAGAACTTTCTTAGCATGTCTCATTCAAATTATCATGAAACTATATGAAAATATTACACTGAAAAATGGGGTGAGTAGCTGCATTTCATCAATAAAGAAATTCAGATGCTGACTCCTGGAAAAGCATATCCAGGATCTCTCAGTAGTAGAATGAGAAGTGAGTTCCATGTCTTCACTCTCTACACATTCCTGACAAGCAATATTTGGCAAAGGAACAGAGCCTCCAGTTTTAAAGCATTCTTTTCTAAGCACTTACAAATCATCTAGGTGCTATTTTCTCATTTCTACACAGAAATTAAGGTCAAACCTTAAACAGGGAAATCTCAGAACCTGCTGTAGGTATCTTAGTGCTGGTTAATATTT
Source organism: Cyanistes caeruleus (assembly GCF_971803275.1). Lineage (NCBI taxonomy): Eukaryota > Metazoa > Chordata > Aves > Passeriformes > Paridae > Cyanistes > Cyanistes caeruleus. The sequence goes on along the minus strand of NC_141706.1, from coordinate 31,002,810 downwards.
AAGTCAGATATTTTAGATGCCAATATTCTACTAGAACAAAAAAATTAAAATTCATGTTGGTCACTGTCTTTCTCCTGAAGATTCAAAGGAACTGAAACAACTATATCAGGGTACATTGCTGCCTCTATCAGCTGAAGAACTGGATAACTCATGAACAGTAAAATTAAAACAAGGAAAGAAGGAAGAGAAAAATAAAGTGACAGAATCTGTATCTGTTATATCTGAATCTGTGCTTTCAGTACAGCCACAGTACAATTGCCACAACATTTTATGCAATTCTGCTGTGCAAACTTAGCACTTTCCCTGCTGCAGTGGAGAACTGAGACCTTTAGCATTTTGCTTTTTAACTAGCTCATATATTTTTCAACAGTTACTAGAATCCATATAACTTGCCTGTGATTTTATCTCCAGGGCAATGCTGGTATCCTATCTCCATAGTGTCTCTAAAATAAGCAAACTGAGGTCAATATTTTTTTTTCTTTTTAGACCTATAATTATCAAGACACAGTCCATTAGTGGAGAAAAGTATGAAGGAGATGAAAGTTCCCTTTCATGGCAGTAATGGTCCCACCACATTTCACTAGGCTCAGAAAAAGGATTAACTGTACGTGCTAATCCCCATATGCAGGCATAAAAGCAGAAGTGCATAAAGGCAGAAGCACAGGGTTTTGCATAGGGGCAGTGTCTCTTGCAAGCACTTAAGCAAACCACTAACAAATATTTGCTCTCAAGGGTTTTTTTAAGGGTGCATGAAGTCTGTAATAAGCATTTAAACAGTCTGTGCAAAATACTTCTTGTTTGGTTTGGTAGTGAAGCCAAGGTATGAATCTCCCTCCCCCACCCCCTTTAATCCACTGCAGTGAACTGGGTCTGAGATGGAACTGGATTCCTGTCAAAATGATGGTTATGTATTATATCATGAGCTCTGAGGCATTGTTGTCATCCACTTTGTGTACAACTGCAATTAAATATTCAGAAATACATGAGAGTGCATCCTTTGACTAATGTACTGCCAGGAATTTTTTTAATATGTCACTGTTCATATGACATCCCCAGTGCACGATATTATTAATGGTAAGTTACTCCCTCTTTCATGCAGCTTTTGCTTCAAGCAATTGTCTGGGAGCCTCTGTTCTTACTAAAGTGAGACCAGCACCTACAGAATGAAAGACAGTCCTCTGGAGTTCATTTATCATCTGAAGACTGGAACTTGCTCTAACCCTAATTTATAAGAAGAGAGTCAGTCACCTGTGTCAGCTTGCAATATCTGTATTGACTGTAAACTGCAAAAAGTACACATGGATTGCATATTACACCAAATAAGGGAATAAGGTGTAACCCTATTATTTGTTTATTACTAGTCATTCTGGGATTACATATAGTTGGTTTGAAGTGTTCAATATCCTAGGCACCATTCCAGGAGCTGACATCTGCCCTAGCCTGGCATGAAAGGCAGCATGAATACAGACCTGCCTCTGTGGATGCTGTCTGGGGGATGAAAATAAAATAGAAATATTTTTTGCCTAGTGATTGGACTTTCCCATCAATATTAATGTGTATTGTCAGCTGCTCTTGGTGGAAACTTGTTTTGAGCAGAAGCTGTTGAATGTGGGTAGTTTTAAATGCTACACAAAGTGTGCCTATGTGAGAAGTGTGGGAAGTGTGAGAAGTGTGAGAAGCATCTCTGGCAGTTACTGTGTCAACGTGGTGACACTGACTGTAATTTTTCTTTTTGCTATAGATTCCCAGGTAGATGGTCTCTGCCTATTTCCTAGCACTGTAGTTCAACAACACTGTCACTATTCCAGAGTAAGTAATTATTAATTATTAGAATTATTAATCTTGGAACATTAATATGGAACTAATGCAAGGCAGTGAATGCTTTGTGGATCAGTGGCCAGGTTGGAAAGATTACCTGGGAGAGGGAGTAAGAAGGCAGCACAGAGAGCTGTAGTGGACAAGCAGATCTGGACAAAATTATAGCCCAAAGTACACCTGTACATCTTAGGAAAGTTCACACAGTGCCCAGCAGAGAAACAAGTCACTGATGTTAATCTCTGATCTCTAAAAGAACAGGGGAAAGGAAAATTCCGCTTACTCAAAAGGAACACAGAAACCCAGCAGAAGGTTAACCAAGTCAATATTCCATTATGTCCTAACACTGTGAGGTACAATTTTTACTGGAATAAAAGTGTATCTCAGTTCAGTGCCACTAGTATTCTTTCTGGACCACAGATTCTAGGCAGCTAGTTGATTTTTCATCCCTGCTGTCAACTTGAGAAGAAACTTTACCCTGGAGAGGGGAGATCACACAATGGATGATAAATTCATTAGAGAATGTTGGCCAGAAGCACAGGTTTTCGGAAACACCATAACTATGAAAGCATTATCATGTCAGGGTCTCCTTCCTGTAAAAAACTTTATTGTCTGTGCAGGTGGAAAAAAAATACTTGAACAGGTCAAAAATACCCTGTAAAGAGAGAAACTATGATATGAATTTTATTGTTTATGGTAGGGGTGAATTATTATCAAGAGCCTTGTTCTGAGATCCTGAGAAAAAGTCACTGGTGATTCCAAATGTCAGAAGAATCTACTAGCAGAGCTTTGCTGTCTCTACAGTTCCAAGTCCTTGGCATGAGTTCAAAGTAAAAATGAATCTGAAAATTCCTGAAATCTGGGAAGCCCATATGTGAATCCAGTTATATATCCTGGCATTTGGGGAGAAACAGTTTTCTATTGCAAGACTTTGAAGCCTACATAAAAATTAAATTGCCTTCGTGCTCTATAACTAAAGTCATATGAAATACAGCATCTTTGTTTAAGTGAAGCCAAAAGTTCAAACTTGCTTATTTGAGGTTTTTTCTCTTCATTAAAATTATCAAAACCTGGTTTTATTGCCAAACACATGGCTTTTGATGAAATGCAGCTTTCAGACACTTTTTAGGCTGGATTTTGCAATTAATCTCATTTGAATTTTAATTTTGGAAACCTATAAATATAGATGCTTTCACAGTTTATTTAGTATGAAGTGATTTCAAATCTTGTTAGTTTATTTTTTCCAGTGATTCAAAGTTAACCATATACTACATGAACAATCTATCTTTGTTATATTTTAAAGCTAAACTAAAATTAGTATCTTCTTCATTTTCAAAAAACATTAATTCTAATTAAAAAGAATTTTATCCTCAGACAAAACAAAATTCTTTACCAGTTTGGGAGTTAAAAGATGGGGTATCTGATGTATTCCTATTTTACTGAAACAAAAGAAAAATCCTATGGAAATTAGTGAGAATTTTGTATGACCTCAGTGATGAAGTCCTAAATTTAATATCTGAATACTCCTATAACTATTATGTAATGCGCAGGAGGTGCAACCATTATAGTTATGCTTCTGTAATGGCTCTTCTTCCTTTATCATTTATGCCATCCTTGCAGGTTGTAGCATTTTCTACCTAGTGTTTGCAGGGATGTGAATTATATGAGATGTAGGTGAGAAATCAGGCTGTAAGAATCCTTGCTTGCCAACAATGTGTCCTTTTTTTATACAACCCATTTTGTATAAAGTCTCACTAGAAGATGCCATCATCTGTTGGTGGAAGTGCTTTGTCCATTTAATAGAAGCCTCATGGAACACCTCCTGCCATAATGAAATAGAAACCCATTCTTTCTTGGTGCTCTGAGAACAAGCAGACCATGTCAAGAGTTCAGTGACTCCTCATATCATCTTCAGTGTATTTATTTTCTTGTCATGTAACAGGTTGAGAGAGGCTCTGTCACAGGCATTAAACAGCTTGCCTCATTTAACAATGCTCTTTCAAAGAACTATAAAGAAACACAACAAAGAACAAAAAGTAATGACACAATAAGCCAAGCTGACATTTGGAGTTCAGGATTTTACACAACTGAGCAAAAAGCATTTGCATTCAGAGAAGTGAGCAGACTGATTACAGCTCTACAAGATAATGGGTAAGTGCTCCATCTTTATGCAGAAGGATCTTTAACAGAGATTTGAAATGGATTTTAGATAAGAACTTTCCCAATAAGAGGGATATATGGTCACAAAATGTGCTTGATACATGAGGAATGTAACACATTATTATTTTACCACAGAAACATCAAAATCTCTTCCTTCCATGTGCAAGACCCAGATGTTATATGCACGAAGCAATACGTCAAATCCAGCTATAACTAATTTCAGAAACTATTACTAAATCTTCTATTGTACCAACCCATAACAAGGCATTCAGGAATATGCTGACCACTTGTTTACACTTAATTCCATTCCTGTTCTTGATACCTCTCCTATATCTTGATACAAAGACTTCCCACTGCCCAGGGGGAACTGTAGCTTATCTTTATTTCATGCAACACCAAGCCAATCTTTTGCTTTTAAACCTACCTGTATACTTTGTACCTAATGCTACAATGCCATGTGAAACACTGAAATTTTCACAGGGGAAAAAAACCCTGCTGCATATGAGCTTTTGGCATGCCAAACTCTTCAGCTTGAATACCATGGGCCCCTCACAGGAGAGGGCAGGTGGAAACCTGTCGACCTCTAAATGGTCCTTTCTACAACTATGAATCTGATAATACAGCCAAATCACAAGGCTGTCTATGCTTTCCTTGTTATACCATTAGGATTTAAGGGTGTTTTAAAATGAATAGGGACCCCTTAAAAGGAGTTAGTTCCTGAATTAGGCTGTTACTAGTCCAGCATGTAGGAAGCTAAGTGATGCTCCTTGCTCTGCCACAAACATTTTCTGTGGCAGCTGATACCTTGCTCAGATTCCAGGATAGAGTGGTGTCTAGGCGACTGACTGCTGTAGGTCTATAGCTCCTCTTGGTTTAGTTACCTTTGTGCCTCCAGCTGAACTTCATGCCAGAGAGAATTTTTTTAATTCTCTGCTGGAGTTGGAATGGTCACCAATATCTGGCAACCCAGTGCAGCAAGTACCTCCCTACCTTGCAGGGATGTTGTAGATGTGAAGTTAGGGAAGAGAGAACCAAAAGCTGCTTTACTGACAGCTGTAGAGGCCTGTAAGGCGTACAAAGTAACGCAGGTGTATTGAGAGGTAGGTCTCTCAATACACAAGTCCTTCACCAAGATGTAGCATGAGGAAAACTAATACTTATGTTTTTGCAAAGTTGTGGCTAATTTGTTGGGTGTTCTCGGAATGCTTGAAAAGGCCAGTGGCAAAATCATTTACTCAAGGTAAGGGAAAATTTTTTCATCTGGAACAGATGTCTGGAGGAGCTGTAAAAGCTCGAGTCATTACTAACCAGCAGCTTCATTGTCTGGAAATAATTTCCTTTCTAGCAGGACCCTTTAACACATGAGCCAACTAGTGCCACCATACTGTGACCACCTGTTCCAATGAAATATCACTGTGTATTATTTTCCTGTCTTACACCAGCTGGCACTTGCATTTCTTTTTGCTGCATTATGCTTTTTAACAGCAGGCAATGATAAGGCTGCTCAAATGTCACACAGGGCAAGAATATGACTTAAGAAACTAGGGATGAAAACATGGGGGTAAACAGGGGTAACAAAGTAGGGCCATTCTGCTTGATGATGCCAGCCACTTGTACTCAGGTGAAATTGAACCTTGCAGCAGTCTAATCTAGCATCAATTATCTCTGTTTTAATGTTCCTGTCCACCTGAGTACTTTAAAACAATCATTAGTTATCTCAGTCTTTTCGACTACATCTAAGGGAAAGCTCTATCAGTGTAGGGGTGTGATTTGGGACTTCAGTTTTTGATTGGGTTCTTATCTCTGAGACAGTGTGTGGTTATCAGCATAGGTAAAAAGTGCTGAAATCTCATCTCCTAAAGTTAGTAAAAGTGACAGGGAGAAGCTGCTAGTCATTTTGCACCCGAGGAGCGGACTTTTTAGTCTACACAGAAAAAAATATACCTGAATATCACTCTTTCACACACACTCACCTCTATACAAAACACAGTGCCATTTATAAAACGGTCTTTCTTTTTCAAATAAGTAGTTTTGGGAATGTACTATGACTAAATCTGAAAGTAAAAGGTATTTTTTTTCACTGACTTCAATACCTTGAAGAAAATGATAAATGAACAATGCTTTACTTAAGATGTTTGAGACCCCAGCCTTCACTGAAAATTCTAGGTAGGCCAATCTCCCCAGTTGGTCCATACTTCTTAAAGGCTGAGAATAGAATTTCTCCATGAAAAGACATCACTTTTAATTTACAAACAGTGGAGTTTATGGAAGCATATACATTAGCCATTTTGCCCCAATAGAGACACACTTTTCAGGTGAATCTCACCAGACCAGGAGTGGAGTGCATTAAATGGACTAAATCCTTTTGGATGAAACTAAGTAATAATTTTGGTGCTGCTGAAATAGTTTCAGGAATAAAGTACTTTCTGAGCTTAGCACGAAGTAAACAAATTGCTTTCTCATTCTTTGCCCCACCCCCATCCCCTATTTGTCAATCATCCAGAATATTTTGATTTCTCAGCTGGAACATTCTTTAAATGTTCTGCAGACATTGCAAATGTTACAATCTAAAGTTAACTTACTTAAAAGATTGCACTTCAATCTATTTTATTTTATGAGCTTATGAACTTGCTGAAAAAAAATTTATGTTCACCTGAAATTCACTATTTTATATGGAGAAAGTTGCATTTTGAACTTCACTAGAGTGCATAATATAACCTGAATGAGGGAAAATATATTTTCTTCTTTAACCCTTAATACTTTAGGCAATATTATTTTATTGTTAATCAGGCTATAATTTACATGTTAAACTCAACACAAACTTTATATGACCTTCTTTCTTTTTTTTATATGACCCAGCAACATATGGATTTGTATTACACAATTAAAAATTAATGTAATTCCACTAATAGTACTGTCAATATTATTTGATACAAATTTTATTTCTTTTGAAGTAATGACTTACATTTTGATTATTACAGTTTTAAATATCTAACATGAGGGTAGTATGTTGCACACATGTTTTAGGTATGCTTATATATCTGCACACACATGTATGTGCAGATCTGTAGAAATTAGTGTGGTATGTGAAACCTTTGCTGGATTCACTGGCTTCCACTCCTGCTGTTCTGAGAAGATTCACACACTTGAAGTGAAGTATCTTTATATGTGCGTAAGAAATTATAAATTCTGATATGAGAATCTGTGCCATGAAGGGACTTCCTCTAAGAAGTGATGCAGATAATTATGTAAGGCATGGGTGTCTTGTGAAAAGCAAAGGATATGAATCTTTTCAATTGTCAGCCCGTATGAGGGGAGGGAATGACTTTGTTTGGTGTCTTTCAAGAGTTTCCTTTTTTACTGAAAAATGGAAACCAGTCTTATAGTACCACTCCAAGGAAGTTCTGAAATTTGAAATTACAATATGGGACAAACAAAAACTTAACTGTGCACTGAGAGAAGGTATTCCTAGACTTTAAGTCATGTAATTGTTCCTTTTATGGTTTCTGACTAAATGGGATCTGTTGTATTCTAGAATGCCTTAAAAGATATATATGGCTGCCTAGGGCATTTCTTTAGAGAAGAAAATGCAACATTTCTTAGTCAAGAAGTTAAAGAAAGGAACAAAAGCAGGCTTTCCTCTTTTGGATTCAACCATTCATTGAGTTAATAATGTTCTCTACAGATTAACACAGCATCATGTGTAGAATAATATTAAATCAGAGAAAAAAGAACTCTTAATCACCACCATACACTAAATGTTGTTTTCTCTCCCTGTTACAAGGAATCATTACTTCAAACCACTCTTCTTTTTGTTTTGCTTTGTCCGGCTTCCCTCATTGCAAACCATCCGCTAGCGGAACATGCTTCTATCCACATGTGTGGTTGTGCTCAGTGATAGTTTTAAAGCAATACAAAAGAAAGAAAACTTTAGATGCCAAAGATTATGTCCAGATTCTTTTATCTTTGCCACCAGTCTGTAGTCCCTCACGTGAAGCAGCAGCATGGGTGCAGCTCCCACCATGCAGGCTGGAGCCATGTGCCATTGGCTAAGGATAAGAGGAGGAGAGGGCTCAAAAGCCCCCCGGCTTGTGACTAGGATTGATTGTCCAGCTGGTGAGGGGTCTGGAGGTGTCCTGTGAGGAGCAGCTGAGGGACACGGGGATGTTTAGCCCCAAGAAAAGGAGGCTCAGGGGTGATCCCTCTCTACAACTCCTTGGCAGGAGGCTGTAGCCAGCTGGTGTTGGTCCCTTCTCCCAGGTAACAAGATGAGAGGACATAGTCTCAAGCTGCACCAGGGGAGGTTTAGGTTGGACATTAGGAGGAATTTCTTCACAATAAGCGTAGTTAGACACCGAAATGGACTGACCAGGGAGGTGGTGAAGTCACAGTCCCTGGAGGTGTTTAAAGTCTGGGTGTGGCATTTAGTGTCCTGGTCTAGCTGAGGTGAGGGTGTTCATGTTAGACTCAGTGACCTCACAGATGTTTTCCAACCAGTTTATTCTATTTGATTCTGTGAATGCCGGCAAGCCTGCAGCGAGGGCAGAGCTCGGAGAACTGCCTCCTCATCTTGGCCAAACAAACACTGCTTCCATGTTTGACTTATGGCTGAGTCAATTCATCTCCCTTCGCAGCATCCCCAGCAGTTTACACTGGAAACTGGAAGAGGCCAGTGTGTTACCACAGGTGAATCACTTCACTGCCATGTCAGGCAGAGGTTTTGGCTGGAGGGTGTCTCGGCGAAAGCTGCGCGGAGCCCTGGTTCCTCTGGGAGGTGTGGGCTCCGCGCCTCCCTCAACATCAGCGCCAGCCCCGAGCCCCCCGCCAACATGGCGCCCCTGACCCCCGCGCTTCCTCTTCCGGCCGGGTTGCCATGGCGCTGCCCCCCGGCCCAGCCTCCCCCCGCCCGCCGGTGTGTGTTTACATCGGGCAGGAGGAGCCGGAGCCCTAGCGCCGGGGGAGACGGGCACGCAGCCGCCGGGCGCCCGCTCTCCCTCCATCCCCGCCGGGCGGTGCTCCGGGAGACGCGGCATGAAGGTGATGCTGGCGGCTGTCCCCGGGGCGGGGGGTTCGGCTGGGCCGCGGCGGCTCCCGGCGGCTGCGGGGGGGCGGGGGCCGGGCCCCGGCGGTAACCGGTGGCGGGAGGTGCTGGTGGCCGTGCGCCCTCGTAACGAAACACGCAAGTTCCAGAAGCTTCCAACTCCGCGGGGGTTGTGGTGTCGCTTCTTGGGTCCGTCTCCCGAGAAAGAATCCCCCCTTCTCTCCATTAAAACTAGGATCGTTTCCTGCGGCGCTGAGACGGGAAGGGAGTAGCGTGAGAGCCGGGGGAGGCTGCCTGCGCCCGCTGCCCTTCTAGGCTGGTGTCTCCACGGAGAAATCGACCTCTTTCCCTGAGCATCTTCCCTCACCCACAGCATCTCGTGGGCGGTTTCCCTTCCCCGGCAGCCGTGGGGTTCGTGCCTTGGTGTGCGGCCGGGGCTGCTCCGGCGCTCACCTGTGCTGCTGCTCTCGCAGGCCCTTCCCTATGCCTGGGGGACATCGTCGCCGTTCTCCGTAGTTAGCTGTGGAACACTATTAGGATAGAGAATGTCTAACCTGAGCCGGCTATTGGTGTGGATGCTGAGACTGGCTGGACTATAGAAGCAGTAATATGTAACACTCAGACGCGAGGTTGTGTCTTCAGTTGTCAGTAATGCTGTTGTATTTTTTTCCCCTTCACTTTGTGTTGTCCTATCTCTTTAATTTTCAGGTGTATGACTTTTGAAGGGGTTTTCTCTCATTAGTATGTCTGAAACTTGAGGCACACCAGGCATTCCCCGTCTCCTGAATTTGTCCAGCAGTAAAACAAAAAATGTATTAGCTAGATTGTAAGCTCTTTGAGGCAGAAACTGGATAGGTCTGTATCAATCCAGATGGAGAAATTTGGATTAGGCCTTCCTTCCAAGCCTCTGAGTCAAGTAAGCGTGTGTTAGAAGTTCATCAGCTTGTGCAGGTGTTGGGCTCTGGGAAGTGCATGTGTGGCAGTCACTGAGGTTAACAATTATCTCTGGGCACCAGGGGCTCTTAACCATAAATACCTGCACAGCTGATGGATGAAAGAAAAGGGGCAGCCTCCACATACATTCAATAAATATATGTAAAAAGAGTGTCTCCTTCTATGCAGTGTTATATTTCGTTGTGCATTTGTACAAAGCCTGATAGTAAAAAGTGTGTTCTTTTATTTCACTCTCAATGTTTGTTAGTTCCAATAGTGTAGGATAATAAAAAGTATGTATTGAGAACGTTATTGATAAATGGCATTATGGCTTTGGGTGATTTGTTGACTTACACTGTAAAACAAAAACCTCAGAGTGCTATCTGAGCAGTATGTCCAGCTTGAGGTCAAAATTGAAAATATTTCCTTCAGCTTCTGTTTTATTGCATGCAGAGTAAACAGCTGCTTATTCTTGCTAAACCTATTACTTCTGCTGAATTCCTTTTTTGCCCCACTAGAGTGGGGAAAGCTTATGGCTTTTTAAGATGAGCTCATTCAAAATACAAGATGAGAGTGGAATCATATTCTGGCCGCAAGGAAAATGCGTGTGTTTGGGAGGAAAGTTGTTTGCTTTTAACCAATCATTTTTCAGGTGTAAGCACTGTGTAGAGCTTTTCAGTATAAAAGGATTCACTTTTTTTTCCTCTGAGTGGGTAATTTCTTCCAGTGCACATTTCTTTCCACGTGTGCCACTTTTTGCTGTAGGAGTTGCTTTGCAAGTTTCTTCTAAGATCATTGCAGATGCATCATTTAAAGTCTTAAGGTGGGGGTAATTACCTTTTCATGTAACACATGGAATGCATTGAAATATGCGGTATTTTCACCCCTTTAAAAGGGTGAGGAAAGGAGAAGGGAAGGAAGAGGTGTCTGCGTGGTGTGAGTTGGATCTGAATCCCTTTTATGGGCCTGCTTGTGAGTAGATCATTGTGACTTTAAAACAAGTAAGTTTAAGTTTTTGATCATTGCAGGAAATACATCAAAACTAAGTTTTTCAAAAGTCTTTGGGTCTATTTCTTCTATTTCCTAATTATTGTTATATCTTGGGAAATACATTTGAGTTTGTTGTTTCTGGTAGCGTTGGTTTTGATGCTGGTTAGTGTGTTGCTGAGAAGGCAGAGCAGTCAAAAGAGAAGAGGTTAATGCTAGTGTGTATCAAACTACTTACTTAGGGAAGGGAAGAAGCAGGTATCCTTTCAGGATCCGTTACTAATGCTGATCATTGCTGAGGAAACTGAAGCCTGATACAGTTTATTTTTAAGACAATCACATAATAAGTATCCTGAAAAGATAGAGTGAAGTAAGGTAGTATGGCAAAGCAGTGCTTTACAACTTGGTGTTGAAGCTGGACTGGAATCAAGGTAGTCTCTAGGTGTACTTTATTTCTGTTCCCGTGTTTTTTGAGCTGTGTCTGTGCTCCGGATGGTATCTCTGGGCCCTTCCAGGCTATGCAAAATACAAAACTGTTTAAAGTCCCTTTTCCTGCTTCATAGGACAGGAATGAGAGACAGGCAGCTCAGATTGTGTCAGGAAATGGGCCTTTTCTGTATGTAGTAGTAAGTGATATCTTTTAAATATGTAAATAAAGTTTGCTTTCCTTCAAGGGCAGATCATCCTGGTGGCAAGGAGATACACCTTTTCAGGCTGTATTAGGAGTCTGGGTAACGTGTCTGTGCTGTGTGGAGAGCAGTTCCATTTATTGGGGCAGTGGGGAGATAACCAAATCCATGCCTGTCTATCACAGTCAGCTGCTAATTACTGTCCCACAACAAAGTATCTTTCCAATATTAATGTTCTGTGGCTAAATGCTCGATTCCTCAAGTCTTAGGCAGCACTGGAGAAGGTTCTTGTGTGCTTGCTAATAGAACCTCTTCACGCTGTATCTTCAGCGGGTGAAAGAGTTGAGGCATTAGGATAGCTCCTGGTATGGTTCTGCTGTGGTGACTGCTTCTAATGCTGCTGCTGTCACTGGTCTAACCTAAACCCAAAATCAGAGAAATGAAAGGCATTGAGAGTGACAGGTTGTATTAAAGTTCTTGTTTGTGAAAGCAAGCTCAAGATGTGATTTCAGTTAAGTAGCTGGTTCCCTCTTTATTGAAAGTATTCTTCAAAGTAGAATGACAGCCTGTGGTGCTTTGGCATGTGCTCACAGTTATGTAGTTTGGGATACAACAAGTGTCATAAATGTGACATTTTACTTTGAGAAACTTAAAGCTATATTTAAAAGAAAGAATGTGAACTTACTGCCTATAGTTCTCTTTTGCTGACTGCCTCTGATAGTGAGTGTTGACAGATAAATTTTAGAGATCAGAATAAGGCAAGATGTTTTGAACATGAAGTATCAAATTTATGGAAAGCTCAAGTAAATATTTTTCTTTCTTGTGTTTACAGACAACTCTGTTTCTTAAGGATGTCCTGTCGAAATGATGTATATGTAACCTTTTTCTTTACATGTGTCAAATCCTTTTTAGCAGGCCTCTTTATAGTTGAAATGAAAAGTACTTGGGAAAGAAACAGCTTATAAAAATAAGAGACAAGAGGTATTGCTTTCTATGGAGTATACAGTAATACTTTGTTTTCCTAGCATGTAAATGTGGCCTAGGAATCAGGAGGAACGTAAATATAAGTGATAGAGTAGAAGGGAACACAGAGTACATATTCTGTAGATAATTTTGATTTAAATATTTGCATATGATTGGTCACATCTGTTTTTTTTTTTATTGTTGAACTGCCTTACAAGCTTTGTAGTGGTTTTCTGATATTTCAGCTGAAATTCAGAGAGATGGGAAGGGGTTACATACCTTTGAAGTTCTGGGCAAGGTATGTTCTTACATAGGTGGGGACAAATAGTAGAGCTCTTAAGTTTCTTCAAAAGAAATGTTCTGATTGAGCTTAGTGGGCATCACAGAAGTGGCTTGTGCTGGTGCTAGTAAATTTTACAGTCTTAATATGTCTGCAGAGCTGCTCAAGGTCTAGTGCAATTCTTAGGCTTTGATTAATTCTAAAGACATTTTGGAGGGAGAACTTTTGCACCTCACAGATCTTCAGAATAAAAGGCAGCAGTTACCAAAAGTTATTGCTTCCTGAAATAATTCTTCTTGTGTGTTGCTTGTTTTCATATTGGTCAACTGTTTTTTCTATCTGATGGCTGTTTGGTTGCTGCATGTAGTAAGTCTGGTTGGGATCTTGTATGCAGAAAGTTGTGATCTTTCTTACTAATTCTTTGAACTTGGGAGAAAAAGATGTCTCTGCAGCCTGAAATAAAAGGGGTGTTACTGCTGGCAGTGCTTCTGGCAGTCAAATTTTGACTGTGCAGGCTAGGTGTGAAATTGGAGGGCTTAACAGTACCAGAAGATGTAGTTTTTGTTCTGTAGAGTTAGTAAATATTTTATCTGAAATGTTTCTTCTTTAAAGCACTACAATAAGTGCACAGAATGACAAGCAACACTGACCTTGAAAATCTCTGATGTGAGTTGAAAACTCATTTGTAAGGAAGGAAATATTTAACAACCTAGCCATCAACAAAATAAATTTAAAAGTTGTGTGATAAATACATCATAATGAAATCTCCTAGCTAATTCCTAAATGCAGAAAATGCTTTTTGAAATATGTAATGAAATAAGGACACAGGAATAAGTTCCGTCCTGAATAAAATATTCAATGTCTATCCTCAATTTCTAATATATAAAATTACATTTTTGGGTTTTGAAACAACTTTTAAAAAATGGATTTGCAACTTTTTCCCCCCTTTTTTCCCTTTTTTTTTGGTCAAATTTTTAAAAAGGAAATTAAGCTTTTGGCAAGATGACCTGTGTTTCAAACTCTTGCAGTGGTGTCTCTTGTGACTCTTTTGGGGTAGAATTCTAATATTTTTCAAGCTGTGTATATGTTTATGTACTTTGAATTCAAGTCTTATTGTAAAAATTCTGATGTTCTAGCTGTAAAAGCTCTCAAAAATTACCTAAATTTCAGCTCACTAAAACAGTAGTAGTTCACTTTTAAGGAAATAAATGCATGGAAATTGGGTCATATGAAACCCTAGTTATAGAATACTGCTTAATGCATCTTTTCATGACCTTTTTGTTGGTTTTATTTTGTTTGTTTTTGTTTTTATTGTGACCATACTGGGGATAGTGAAAAGGGTATTTATTATAAGTCTCTAGCATGGTTGAGAAAATCTTAATGACCTCTGTCATATATGCCTATATTATTAGGCAAAGGACTTCTCATTCTTCAGACAAATTTCTCATGCTGTCTGCAGCTCCCTAGAGTGATACTTCAACATCTTATTAGGAAAATAGAGAATATTCTTTCTATAGATTGTATTATCTCATTTCTTTAATCAGAGTAAAACTGGCATTAATCACTAAATCCATCTGTCAAGGACTAAGCTGGAAAAGTACATTTATAGTATGTTATGATATAGTATGTAAGTTATTCTCTTTGGGCCAGGTCAGTACATGATCAAATGAAATGTGGTTTGCTTGGTTTGGTTTTTGAAAACTAAAACTCTTACATTCTTTCTGTGCTAACATTGATTTAGTAGGTAAAATCCAGATGGAAAATAAATGGTCGATCAAGACAAAATTCAATACAATAATTAATTCAAAATCCAGCACTGTCTGATCTACCACTGGGCAGACTGTACTGGCTGTTGGTTGTATAAATGGGGTTATCTAAAACATGATATTATTCATAAAACATGAACATGAAAAGTGTAAACCATCAGTTTACTTGCTGAATGGAGAATAGACCATTATGGTGGTGTCATTAGTACTCTTGAAAATTTATTTATCCTAAATAAACCTTAATTTGGATTACTGACAGTACAAAGTTGTTTTATTGCTGTAAAAATAGGACTTGACTGTTCTGCTAAGAACAACAGAAGTCAATCTTGACTTGGTATTTGCAACATTAAATCTTGCTCTCATTGCCTATCTCCACCAATCCTATTGTCAAGACAAAATTGTTAAAATTGTAGCCTCCCAAATGTGTTTGTCGAAACTCAGAAAAGAGCGAGTACTCTAAGTAACTTTTCTGTTCTTTGTTACAGTGTACCTGGAACAAAGTGCTACAATTTTACACTACTGTCATCCTCAGCATTTCTGTTTCTGTACTTTCCTTTAGTGTTCAGGGGATTTATAACTGCAACTCAATTCCCCTGGGCTGACACCTGGCACAGAAGCTCTCATTATAAGTGAACTTTTTTTTTGCAAAATTAAAAGCAAAGGATCTATCAAGAGGCTTTCTTAAACATAGAGGAAGCCAAAAAAAAAAAAAACCAATTATGGTTGCAGATCAATTTTATTCCCTCTGCAGGAAAAATCTAACCCACACTGGAAATCCAAAAGATGTGGACATGCAATCAATAATGATGGCAGATTCAGTGGACTGTTCCTATTGCATTTAGAAAACTTTAAATTAAAGTCTTAGTTCCTTAACATGCTGAAAATTCATTGCTGAAGTAAAAGCTGCAGTTGCAAACTGCCTAACAAAAGTACAGTTACAGTTTTAAAGTTGTTTCTTGTGTCTGAGCATGGTTATCTGAGCAGCAGAGAATAAGGAGATGGTTGGGTGGTTACATGCTTCATCTGAAGCACCTGTAGGTCCTCAGCTCCCTGGAAAACGTCATTATCATGTTAAGCTATCTACCCAGTGACTGGTTGTTTAATTTTTATTTTTCTTTAAAGAACAGCCCCCACCTTTTTTTTTTCTGTAGAAATTGAGACCTTATGTAGTTGTGTAAAAAGCTGAAAGGGCATTATAAGCCACAAGCCATTTTCAGACATGGAAAATGGAACAATTTAATTGGTAAACAGTAAACAATTTACATTGGTAAATGTAAACATGAAATATCAAAGATAAATTCTGAGAAACTTTGTTACAGTGACTGGATAGAGGAGAGGTCCCAGATTAATAGTGATGTCATTTTAGGAAAGCCTGATGAAGGTCAGCTTCATTGTTACTGGGTCTGACAAGCCTTTTGGGATCTGCAAACATTCAGCCCAGTCACAACATGTATCATCTCTCACACAACTGGAGAAAGTGAAGTTGGGTTGAAAAGAGCTGGGGTTTCGTTTTTGTGGTGTTAGGAAGGGGCAAAGTATGCTAATGAGCAGGACATTGTGGGTTTTAGTCTCATGGATTTGAAATCAGTATTTTTTAAACCTGACACACAAATATCCAATGCTTTCGCTGTGATACTTTAGCACTGAGAAGCACTTAAAAAACTGTCCTGTGTTTGGCGATTCCTTCACTTGTTTCTTCACACAGAACCACTGAGTCTTGTCATTCTTTAGGAGTGTATCTAATCTTTATGATTATCAGTTGACATATTTGATACTGTATTAAAAAGGCGTTGGACCTGTGCTGGGAAGCTTACAAGTGAAATCACAGATGTGGACTGCCACAAATTTTCCTCTGCTTAATTGCTTTATTGGAATTGTGCCTACATAGAATACCAGGTCTGAAAGTCACTGTTAGGCAGGACAGAGGACATGTGATTTATGCTGGCAGTTGAGATTTCGCATAGAAAGAAGCAAGTCTGACCTTCTGGGCTCTTAAGGAGAGGCTTTAGGAGGAAAGAGGCAGTTTCTTATAGCGGAAGAAGTAAGATTCTAGGCTCAAGTCCAGAATGTAAATTAATGAAGAATTATGACAGAAAAGAGAAACTGGAATATAGTGTTTAGAAGCAAGAATGGAAATATAGAGCTTTAGATCAGGAAATAAATACCATATTCACTTGAAAATGCACAGGGAAAGTAGTAGCTAAAGCTGCAGATTTTAGAATTATTTCCCAAGTGTAGTCTCAGAAGTGAGACAGCAAACTGCTGCTGAATCCATGACTATGAGCTTTAGATTCCTCCAGCTTCTCTTCTGAATGGGGGAAAAGATTACTTACAAGTTTGAGTATAATGGGGATGAGTATTTACATTGTGTATTTCATTCTGGTTCTGCTTATGGTAGGGGATTTAAAAATAATTTTTTGTCTTTTGTGAGTTGAGTAGGAATGGTGAGAAGGATCAGAATTGTAAGATACGTGGCTCTCTGAAGGAAATTTGAAGTTATTTGTCCCAAACTTGTTCAATTTCATTAATAATTTTTCACAGCATGTATTATTTTCTAAAAAAAGATTTTTTTTTGATTGCCCTCCCTCATTGTCACCCTTCTTGGAATTTGTTTTGGAGTTTTGTATTTTGCTGCTCATTAGCAAAATTAATTCCTGAGTTAGTGAACAGTCAATTGACAGACTTCAGTTTAAGATTATATACCACAGTTAATGTAATGCTAAGTATGAAAGTAGAGTCTAAAAGGCCTAAGAGTGGTGGTGGTGCAGGTAGGATTTTTTGGTTGCTTCTAGGGACTCTTTAGAAAGATGAGCCATATTGGGGCATTTGCAGTGACAGTCTCATGTTAGTATTGACATAGCAGCAAAATGAGCTGACACTGATCACTTGGTGTTGGGATTGCTCCCATACTGTGTGGGTATTTTGAGTACTTATTACTCTGCTGAGAATGAGATAGTATGGCTCTTTTTGTGATTGACCATGTTGATATCTTTTGTTAATACAAATGTAGTAATGTAAGTGTAGTAAACTCTTGGTTTCAGTGTCATAAACATAACTCTGTACATTGTGGAAAATGCAGACCCTGACTGGATAGAAACTTTCTTTCTGTCATGCATGCATTTACTGCAGCACTTGTCAAATATACAGTCCTCAAATATACTGAAAATTTGAGCATATAGTTAAAGTTCTGGTCAGAATTATTCTCAAAATATTGTATCCTGTGGAAGAGCATGAGGTACAGTCTGAATGCTTGTATGCAATTTGTCACACTTATTTAGTTCAGTACTGGCAGTCCTCACTATCCATAAATGCATAGCCATCTATGAAACACATTATAAATCCACAAACACTAATTTGCCAGGTCACAGCAGTCCATAGCATTTGGGTTAAACTGCATTGTAAGGCCAGTAGTCAAATAGTGTGATCAGAACAGGGGATTGTATGTTTCTCAGGTAGTTTCTGTGAGAACTCCTATGTGATTTTTCTCTTGATCTTTATCGTTTGCTGAGTTGATACAAAGCTTTTCAGCTTCCTTAAGAGTTCATTGAAACTGTTGGCAGGGAGTGAGCTTCCTTGAAATCTCACATCTATAACTTCATTTTGAAAGGGTGGGTGTTGCCTCTGCTTGAGTTTACTTGTTCTTGTTCAGCCTGGAGATTGTGTTAAAATGACATAGAAAAATTACCACTAAATCTTAATAGTGCTCACAGTCAAGTAGTCATCAAGGAATTGTATGAAGTACTTGCTTGTTGAGGGCAGGGACTGTCTTTGAAGAGCCAAGAGGTTTTTCTTAGTTATATGTTCTTAGGCTCTGTGCCATAACCTAACTTTCTGTAATAACACCTATTTAAGTTTATGCTTTTCCAGTGGTTCTAGTGAGGAATGGAACCTCATTCCCAATTTAAGAGGCTGTACAAACCCTAAATAATTGAAAGAATATTGTACTATAATATCTGCTGATGTTTCTGAGCTCTTGATATATCTTCCTGCATCCTAAATGTTCCTGAGGGAGTGTCAAAGCAGAAGCAATCTGTGTATATTCCTTCTGCCCCCGCTGCAGCTCCAGAGTATTATTATAGAACCTGCAAGCCAATAACTTACACAGTTGTGTGCATCCCATTCCCCTACTTGTCTGTCATGGATCCTTAAAAATGAATAAAGGAGATGTAACTGATGCCTCATTCTTGAAATGATAGTGTAAAAAGAACGGTTGAGACAAAGTTGTTGGATTCAACCTTAGCACAGTTATAAACATTCTCAGAAGATAATTTCCTGGATATTGTTTTTGATTACTGTAGATAACTGTGCTGTCAGAACTGTAGGTATGGTAGATGGCGGTTACCAAGCTTGCAGCAGGCCCAGTGAGTTGAGCTCAGCAGATATAACTAAAAAAGCAATGGACATGCTAACACAAGGAAAAAACGCTATTTGTACTCTTGTTAATGACACCTGTCAGTGTTTGAGCCTTAAATATTACTGCTAGATATGTATATGAGAACCTAGAATTTTTAACTGTTTTACATTTTCATTAGTGAATCTCAGTACCAGTATGTGCACTTACTGGCTACAGTGATTAGACAGACATGCTGAAATCTGATAAACTGATGTTTACAAGACTACTTTTAGAAGCTCCCTATATCCCAGGTGAATATATATTGTGATAATATATGTGAGTTAAGAACTCACATGTATTATCTGTTATTCTGTAGAAATATTCTGTAGAAAACAATTCTAACTTCATTTTAGGAACTAGGAAATCTCAAGATTTCAGTTTCTTGCAAAACAATTCTTGAAAAACTTAAAATTGGTTGGACTTGACATGTTCATGCTTCAGTTTAGACTGTCTTCCTTTTTAACATTAAATTGAGAAAAAAAAAAAAAGTAAATAATTATTTTGGGAAGAATTCTAGAAACCATACAAGAAATGTATACCAAATACAGTTAAAATATGCCGTATTATGATTAAACGTTTTTGAGTAGTGAAAAATCCTCAAAAATTTTGGTAATTTCTGTTAGATAATTCAGCATGTTCTGTCAAAGTAGTAGTTTTGGACTGAGCATTTTCCTTCTGTAGTATTCCAGTAGCAAGTGTTAAAAGCTGTGTATTGGAGGGAAATAAGTGATAGTGTCAGGCAAACAACGTCTCAGCCACAGACTTCACAGTGGTTTGTAATGGGCTCTGTTTTTCTCATAGCTGGGATTGTTAATACTAGCTTAGGTACAAGGCTGACCTTCAGCTAGGATAAATCTTTGTTTTGGAGTAAGTGTTGTCAGTGATAACCACCATACTGGAGTGTTGTATTGCTAGTGAACACCAAGCATTAAGTAGTTCATGCAGGAGGAGGAAAAAACCATAATGCCACCACTCACTTCTGATAACATTTTGCATCCTCTTTATGGATGCAAAATTTATTTATGTAGCAAACAACAACTGTAAACCAGGGGAGTTCCATTTAGCATGGGCTGTCATTGGGAGAAGCTACTGAGCAGGTTTGTCTCGTAGGAAATTGAGAATACTGACTGTTTTGAAGAAAAGAAGATAACACTTTCCTTACTGGCTTTTCCATAGTCTCTGGAAGTTGGATTGTCTCCTTGGGTAGGATATAGCTAGTATGTACAGATGACTCTTAATTGTTTTAAAAAAATTAAAATAATTTTGTTGTTTTAAACCAGAAAGTACAGGCACAGGATTCACATTCAAGACCCCTTCTAGTTTAGGAGTTCCGTAACTACGGTTCACAATGTTTCCAAGGCATATAATGGTGCCTCATGACTTATATGTCTACATGTTTTGTATGAAAAATAAATAATCTGATCTGGTATACTCCTGTAGCCTCATTTTCCCTTTTTCTTTTCTGTCTGTGGTACTGATGGGTAGGAAAGAAGTGTAAATTCATATATTGCCTGTGGTTGATGTAGAAACTTATTCAAACACATATTTTATATTCAATTTGTTGCTCTTATTCAGAATTGTTTATATGTTCTTAAAATCTGGATCACATTATTGAGTTGAAGTGAGGAGATGGTTAGATCTTCATGTTGATTACTGACTCATGGGTTTAATTATTTTTTTAATTGGACTAAGGCAACTTACTGCTTTCCCATCTGTGCCATGTACTAAACACTTTTTTTCCCTTTCCGTGATAGTTACTACGAGGCATGACTTGCTTGAACTGTTCACTGACCAAAGCTGGGCAGTGTTGATACTGGGCATTCTTAAGTGAGGAGAAATAGGTAAATAGCCTAGGTAAAACTTGCATAGTCACAGGTGGCAGAAATCCAGGTTGTGACTCTAGCACCATCACAGTAGACCTGTATGCTTCACCTGGGTGGTCTCTGTTTTCCCTGCTGTAAAACATCTGAAAAGCATGATGGTACTTTTTGTTTAGGACTATGAGCTTCTTTTCTTCCTGAGTTCAAATAATAACATTTTGCAAGCTGTTGATGTACCAGCTGTATTTCTGTAACATTCCAGCTGCGTATGTTAGTACACATTTTCAGATAGTTCAGACTACAAACCCAGTCATGTTTTCAAAGTGCACAAAAGCTTCATTTCCTAATGAGTGCTAAGTTTGTCATTTCACTCTTCACTGTACTAACATTGCAAAGGAAGTTACATTTTTTTTTAAAGGGGTCGTCTAGCTATGCCTAGTGCTTACTCTGCTGTTACTTACAAAAAAAAGGTAAGTTTGAGAGAAGAAGATGGTATTTTTTTTTCTTGTGATAGTTTGAGCAACTACACTTTTATAGCTCCACATGAAAATACTGTGTGTGTGAAGTGAGTTTAGATGCAAATCTTTTGACTCTGCTCATGTTCTTCCAGTAGTAACACTGTAGGCTCTTTACAGGATCAAGAAGGCTGGAACATGGAAATGCAAAACCTGTGAGGGTAGTCCAGTACTTTTTCAGGAATGGTTAGCTTGGCATATTACA
This sequence comes from Cyanistes caeruleus, assembly GCF_971803275.1. Taxonomy (NCBI): domain Eukaryota; kingdom Metazoa; phylum Chordata; class Aves; order Passeriformes; family Paridae; genus Cyanistes; species Cyanistes caeruleus. Next base: position 30,981,303 of record NC_141706.1, on the reverse strand, counting down.
CTTGGAAGCACAAATGGATGTGTTGGGCTTGTAGGGGAAAACTCCATGGTCAGTGAACCTGCATAAGTTGGAAGATTGTAAACCAGTTTGCTTTGTTTTCCTTTGAAAAAAGTGGCATTTCAGAATCTAGTCTTGATAAGACAAAGATAAGGGTTTTTTTCCTGAAAATTCTAGTTGATGGTGGATCTGCTGCTGTCCTTGATAAATGGAAATTTTGATTTATTAGTGCATTATGTGTTTGGAAATAGTAGTTTAGGTATTGTGCTTCACTGTTAATTTTCTCATTTTCAGTCACTTAAGACCACTGTAACTTTGCACGCTATCTTGAAAAGTCCTCCTTTTTTTTCCCCCCCCCCCCACTTTTCCTTTTCTGGAATTTGACTGCAAACAAATTTCCCAGCAGTTTTCTTTCTCATCAGTTGAAGTGAGCTCCTTGTGTCCTTGCTGTCTGGCATATTCTCTAGTCCTGTAACCATTTTTGTGGTTCCTGTCTGATCTTTCTGCAATTTACCCCCTCTTGCTGTTCTGTTCTGCAGGGCCCTAGCTTAGAAACACAGATGGTGGATGATGAAACTGAGACTACAGGTGAAGAATTGCCTCCTCATCTGCGGGAAGAGCCTCCTGAAGGTACAGTGCTAGCAGTCAATGTAAACTCTTTGCAATCAATTGAGAAAAATGTTCTGGCCAAGAAGCCTGATTTCTCTGTCTGACTTGAACTTGTATCTGCCTGTTTTCTGAGAGGGATAAAGCTTTGTGAGAGCTGACAGTTTAGCCAGCCTCCCAGCCAGAGGTCTAGCCAGCCCCTAAGCCTTCTTTTGCATTCGAAAGAAGGCTTTACCCACTGAGGTGCAGACATAGCTCTGCATTCTCTTTAACAATATGGCTTCTGATTAAAATTATCCTGCTTGATCATCCTGTCTTCAGGCTTAGGAATAAAATGCTTCCTCTACTGTCTTGTTTGTGATGTTTTGAGTCTTCATTAGGGGAGACTTCCTAGGTAGTCCTCTTTTCTCTCTTTACCTCTCTCTGCAGCATCCTGCTATTGAAATTGTCCCCAGCAGAGACTTGTCAAAGTTAGGTATTCTAGTGATTTTTTTCTTTTCACTGTCTCTCTTGGAAGCCAGTTTAGCCATCTGAGGAGGAGGCAATGAGATGCTGTCCGTCAGCAGGAGGCTCAAAAATGCCAATTTTAATTAAAAACCTTGTTTGCAATGACATGCCCTGGATTTATACAGGGAACAGATTTTTCCCACTGTGCAAAAGTCACAGACATTGTATATACGCAGCAAAAGGGGTGTTGCTTTCTTTTGAACAGAAGCTGCTAACATTGCTGCAAGTGATGATACATCCTGAGCTTTGTCTTCAGTTCAGTGGCTTCTAAAGCACAATCACTCATAATCACTGTGGATGGCTTAAACAACCCAGAGAGTGCTGAGATTGTTATTAGCAACTTACTGTTAAAATACCATGACATGTCTCTGGGAAACATAAATGTGTTTTATATTTTTCCTTTAAGAGAAAAAGGTGCTGATACAGCATTTATACTGACAGCTGTTCTTAAAGGGAATATGGACTAAATGGATGGTTTTAGGAAGTTGCTGCTCCCATCCTTTCTTGCTGAGCAATCTGTTAAAGTTTTCTTATTAAGCTGTAATTTCTTGTTCTGCCATTTCATATACTATTTGGTGACAATTACAGCATATAGAGGTAAGTGAAAGGTAGGTTTCTTTTGCAATTCTTACAAAACCAGAAGGAAACAAATTGCAGAGGATGTTGTGATGATTCTATATATACATGGAGGATATAATATTAATATTCCCTCCCCCTCCTTTCTTTGTAAGTAATGCCAAGTCAGCATGTAATGACAGTTTGTTGTCGAAGTAAGAAGACTGGTCACTAGGTTAAGCTGATGATTACATGAGCCTGGAGACTGAGATCCATCTTGTCTCAGTTTATCAGGAATAGGTTTAGATTTTGGACTGTGGCTTTGACTTGTATAATCAAAAGAGGTTTTTTCAGTGTGGCTCAGTATTTTTGCAAACTAACTTTTTAAAATGAAAGTAAGTGCTTTTGCCTGCAACTCTGCTGGTTTGAATGGCAATGAAATATGTTGGTATAAACATTCTACTTCTGTGACTTATTGAATGGTCTGGGAGAAGTATGTGGTCTGGATATATCCACTTCGCTGATATGAGGAAAGAGAATTGTAGCAGTTGAGCTGATTTGGTTAAGCAGTGATACAGTAGATAAAGTCTGAGCTCAGTATGTACCTTTTGAATTTACACCTCAAGAGCAGCAAAATAAGGGAGGATGTTGAGAGCACAACTGAAACTAGAGTCTGCTTGGGAGAAGAAGAGTTTATCCTGAAGGAGAGCAATCCAAAGGATTATGCTGAATTTATAGCTGACTTTGGGTATTGGTAGAGTTGAGAAACAGACGTGTTCTTTAGAAGTTGCTGTCTATCAACAGACCAATCAGAATTACTATAAAGAACATGTAGTTGCAGGAATCATTGCAAATATCTGATGAAAGGAAAAGAACTCTGAAGTTCTAAATACCACTTAGAGTACCATCTTCTTATCTTTGCTGCTCTTCAGATTTCTGGTTTCTTCTGACAGCGCTTCCCTAGTTATATCAGATGCTTTGCAATGCATAAAACAATGTTGTGACTACTTGTTTCCTGGGATCTATGAATTGGAGACCGTGTCTGCTTGCCTTCTGGTAATGAGTGTATAAGGGATGGAAGGCTCTCCAGAGTCTGTCTGTCTAGCACAATCCATTATTTCCCCAGACTGCATCATAGTAACTTCATTTCCTATCTTGTACAGCAGATCTACTGCCCATCTCAAAGGAGGGGAATTGGAAGTACTGTTCTGTGTAAATATTGCAGTAAAATAAAAGTTTGCCCTTCATAGATTGTAATGTTTCTAAACAGTCCTGCACCATGGTCTTCTACAAATAATCGGATGATTTTACATGTCCATCGTGTGCATAACTAAATAAGTAGGTTATTACCTATATACCTATATACCCATGTGTGGGTAACAACTGGTATGGAATAGCAAACGTTGCTCCCAAGTGCAGAATGGCAGCGTTTGAGGCAAGAGAAATACCAAATGAGACAGCCAAGACAGAGGCCGGCGCCTGTGTGTAACCTGAATCTGATTGTTTTATCTGCTGTTAAATTTGACTTTTTTTGTATTGAATTAAAGCAGCAGCGTAAATGAGATGAAAGAGCAGCTCCTGCCGGCGGCCCCCGTCCGTGTTTATGAGATGCCGGCGGGGTTTCTCGCTGGGCGAGGCTGCGTTGCTCGGGCGGCGCTGCTGCGCGGGGGCCGCGCGGGGGCGCTGCAGGCCCGGCCATGCCGCGCCCGGCCCGAGCCCGCGGCCCAGGCCCCGCACGGCCCTGCCAAGCGGGGAAAGTCTTTAAACCTATTAACTCCTCTCCCCTAAGCTGCTTTGTGATATTACAAGGGAATCTTCCGCACTCTGCCTCAAGAAGGCTGTTTATGCCCTAACGACACTTTACCTCTCGACATCGTGATCCATCTGCCAAATTCACGTGTTTTTTTTTTTAAGTCCCCCTTCATCTTTAGTGTCTCTACGATCCTTGTAACATACTTTTTTTCCTCTCCTCATTTGAAAGGCAGGCGCAGGGGAGCGGTAGCAATTAGCATCTGGAGTGCTGGTGTGCTTAGCACTTCACAGAGCAGGCTGTGTAGGGCAGGTTAACCATCAGCAGCCAGTGAGCTCTGCAGAGGAGCGCGCTGCTCTAAATGGTATCGACTGCTTGCTTCTTTGCAAGAAGTTCAGCATGGCTGATCTGTGTTGCCTGCCACACATCTGAGCTAGTTTCATGTAGATTCTGTGTGAGCTTAAATGTTAAATGGAAGTGTGATCGCAGTGAGAGAACTAGATTTAGTTACTCAAGTACAGTAACACCTTGCTATATCTGTTGCTTCTTTATTCTCTGCTTCAGAGTTCTGTGGCTGATTGTTTAATACAGTGCAGTGTTAATTGATATGATCACATCCCTTTTGTGTCCTTTTCCATTGAATTAATCAAGAAAAGTGATAGCAATGAAATCTGGTGGTGATTAAACATTCTGTGACGTTCTCCATTAGGAAATGGCAGCACCTTCTTTGCTGCATATAGCTTCCATTTATTACACTAATTTTTGTGGGAGAAGTGGCTTTACTCTGTCAAACTGCTAAAAACTGTGTATTTCAGGAGTGTCTACTTTGTTGATACTGGGGTATGGCTGTATAGTTTGTTTCAGCCTTGCATTACTCAGTAGTACTGCATAAACTAAAGCTCCTTTCAAGGTGGTGTGCTCTGGTTGTAAAGCTATGCCACTGGTCAACAGTGGTATCCCTCTTGGGAGTTTACAAACCAGTGCCTTCTTCCATGGTCTTTAAGTAACAAGCATGAATATTTTATCAGCCAACCTACTATGATCAGTTTGGCAATAAGCCTGAGTCTTGTGTCTGAGCAGTCTGCTACCTCTTCTGTCGTTTTCAGACCTAGCAGAGATGTTCCTTCTTTGTTACAGACAGACTGGGCCTTGTGGAGTAAAGCTTTATTAAAAGCAATGGGTCTTAGCAGCTCTGCAGTATGTAACAGATCTTGGGAAATTTACTTTCCAAATAACTGTGGTGTTCTTAATTCAAATTGTTTTACACTTGCTGTGGGTAAAGAATACACAGAGATAGTTACTGTAAATCAGATGATTTGCAGTGGTTTAGAACATAGTATCTTGTGTGAGCCTTATAATCTGCCTCCATGGAGGCATGTAGCCTTTGTTGTTTTATATCTTCTGCAGGATAAACCTGTATTGCATGCTTCTGTAGGAAGCTTTAGGACTTCTTATTTGCAGTTTGAGAATCTCCAATCCAAAGAATCTGGGAGTTTTGTGGATTGCTCATTCAGGATTGAGTTTTGATACCACCATTTTACCTAAACCTATATGGATCTAACTAAAATGAAGTACAGTTGTGTTTCATTTGAGGTACTAAATTCCTTTTGAAATTAATTAGACTGTTAACTTCATGTTGGTGTATTCTCTTATAAGAACATAACAATTTATTGAAACCAGCAGATGCCAGAGGACCATGCCTTTTCAGGCATCATACCTGTGATGAAACCTTCAGTTGAAATCCATGATACAGATGTTTAATGTTAAAAATGTATATGCCTGTAAACAGATTCAGTTTTGATAAATGGGTGGCACTTTTCCAATTATTGTTGGGCCAAATGTATGCTGCAACAATTGCTATACCAAGATTTAAATGTTGCAAACTTTATCTGCACTGTTTTGCATCTTCTTATTGCAAGTAATGTTTTGTATGTCTGTCTGCAAACTGCCTATATCCAAATAACCTCAAAGAAATGACCTTGGAAAACGATGCAGTTAATAGCAGTTCAATTTCCTTTCAGTATCAAGCTTTCTGCTAAATTCTGTTACCTTTTCTGGTGTAAAGTAACTTAACAAGTTGCCTGTGGCACTTAGTGTCCTATACTACATACTTAGGTAAGTATGTGTGTATGTAGTCTACCAGACCAGTATTTTGAAGTTCTGTGAAGCTGGCAGATGCAAAGCTGTGGTATCTGCTAAGCCCTCCTCTGTTCTCCTGAGTCAAACCACTCTCTTCAGTGTGCTACTTCCTAAGATCCCACAGACAAATCCTTCTACAGAGGACCTCTTTAAATGATCTGCTTTTTTTGTCTAATGGCCAGTCAGCCTGGATTGACCTCTGCAGTTCCGTGGTCGTGTAACAAAAGCAAAAGACTGGGAAAAGAGACAGCTGTAATCTATCCCAGCAGCGTGGCCTGGCATCCAGGAGAGCCAGCCATGCCCTGGGGTGCCTCAGGGACAGCATCACCAACCGGGCAAGGGAGGGGATTGTCCTGCTCTGTTCTGGCACAACCCAAGTCCTGTGTGCAGTTTTGGGCACCACAATGTAAGAAACAAATTAAACTATTAGAGAGCATCTCAAGGAGGGCCATGAGGATGATGAAGGGCCTGGAGGGGAAGTCATATGAGGAGAGGCTGAGGTCACTTGGTTCCTTCAGCCTGGAGAAGAGGAGACTGAGGGGAAATGTCATTGGAGGCTGCAACTTCATTGTGTGGGGAAGAAAAGGGTCAGGGGAAGTTTGCATTGGGTATTAGGAAAAGATGCTTCACCCGGAGTGTGGTTGGGCACTGGAACTGGTTCCCCAGAGAACTGGTCACAGCACCAAGTCTGACAGAGTTCAAGAAGTGTCTGAACAATGCTCTCAGGCACATGGTGTGATTCTTGGGGTTGTCCTGTGCAGGGGCAGGAGCTGGACTTTGATGATCCTTTGGGTCCCTTCCCGGTCAGGATATTCTATGATTCCTAGCTCTCCTGTTGACTTATTCTGTGGTTCTAGTCAAGTAGTTTGGCTTTCCTTGAACCATAGCATTATTTGTGTATGAAACAGAAATTACTGTTCTTATTTATAAATGAGAAGGGTAAGAAAGCAAACTGTAAGTTTTTGGGCTTTTATAGGTCAAAGATACTTGAAAAATAGAAACAGAAATTGTGATTGTAATGTATAAATAATACAGAACTTTGCCCGATACATAACTTTTCCATTTTTTCTTTTTTCTTTTTTCTTTTTTTTTTTTGGTCTTTTTGAGTCCTCAAAAAGGTGATAGGACTTGTCAGATAACCTTAAATAGAAAGGCAGGTTTCTTAAAAAGCAGAAATAGAAATTAGCAGTGAGGCTGTCTGTTCTTTGAAACTGGGACTTTATGTACCTGGCATGTCCTCTCATCTGTAAAAGCATTTCCTGAGCTACTTCTGTAAATGCCCTGAGGCTGAAGAGCAACATTTCAGTATCATCTGTCTCTAAGGCACTGATTCCTTGCAGTCGTGCTCTTCTGTTGGCCAAACCCGTTCTTGTTTCTGCAAAAGAAATGACCCGTAGTGTCAGCTCAGTTTTGTGCACAAAGTCTGGCTTAGTATTTCTGGTAGATTATAAAGCACTTTCATATCCATCAAAGGTTCTAATGTGTTTCTATTAAATTTATTATCATCATTTTAGTAAAGCTTTGTTTAGATTCTCCATTGGCTATATTGGCTTACTCATGCTTTATTTAATTTAGTTCTCTGGGGGAAATTGACAATGTGAAATGTGATTAATAAACAGTGTCTGTGTGTACCCCTTTCTCCCTCTCTCAGCCTCCTGCCCTTCTGTATTCCTGTTGTTATATGCTTGTTGCTGACAACAGGCATCTTCCATTCAGCAGCTATATTACCTAGTCTCCTAGAAACAGCTAGGACTGAAAACATGAAACAAATCTAACATGAAAGCTATTTAAATTGTTTTTATTCCATTTCTCCCTATGTCCTATTCTTTCCTCTCCACTATTTTCATATGATTTAATGAGAGGTTACTTTGACAGCTCAGCATCCCTTTTTTCTAGCCTACTCCATGCCCTGCAAATCATTCTGTCACTAAGTGTTGTATGTGTGCACAGCATATGCTGTTAAGGGCAGCATAAATAGCTTCCAAGTGCCTGGTGGATTTCGGAAGAACAGTTCTCATAACTGAAGTGTGGGAAACCTCTTATCAGTGGGTAATACAAAAATACTGTGAAGTGTGTGCATGACCATCTGGTTTTCCCTGAGGGTCTTTGCCCATAGGATGGGGCAACAATAGTTTTAGCATTTGACTGGGGACAGTAACTATAAGAAAAGTGTGAGATCCAAATGTAAAGATATTTCAGAGTGAAAGGTCAGTGGGAAACCTCTGTGATAAGGGACTTCTTGGTCAATTACTAGTGAGTGTGTTTTATTCTAACAATAGAGGTTTGTACTGTATATCTTATTACCTGGCTGAAGTGGCAGACATTTGTCACTGTTTTTATAGTAGTTAGAGATATATGAAATTGTGGAAAAGAATGTATGTTCTTTTACTATGTATTTTTAATTCTGGGGGGCAAATACATTAAGATGCAGACAATTGTTCCTAAATAAATGTTGTGGTATAACTCCAGCCAGCAACCCAGGCCCACACAGCTGCTCACTCACTCCCCCATCAAGTGGGCTTGCAAAGAGAATTGGAAGGACAAAAGTTATTAAACTGTCTTTATCTCAACACATGAGTTTTCTAGGAAAAGCTGTGCACACCAGCAAAGCAAAAAAAGAATTAATTTACTGCTTCCCATGGGCAGAGAGGTGCTCACCCATCCCCAGGAGAGCAGGGCCTTTGGAAGACAAATGTCATCATTCCAAACATTCCCCCCTTCCTTCCTCTTCCCCACATTTTATATGCTAAGAATGATCTAGAATATCCCTTTGGTCAGCTGGGGTTACCTGTCTCAGCTGTGTCTTCTCTCAGCCTCCCGTGCACCCCCTGTCCCCTCACCACCATGGCAGCATGGAAGGCAGAAAAGACCTTGGTTTTTCTGCGTAAGCCCTGCTCAGCAATAATAAAAACATCTCTATATTAACATCACTGTGTTCAGCACAAATCCAGAACATAGCCTCATACCAGCTGCTGTGAAGAAAATTAACTCTACCCCAGCCAAAAGCAGCACAATTAATCTTTCAGGCTTATAGCTATCAGTCCTGTTTGAAAGCTGAAAAAGGAAGCAGTTTCTGCTTGTTCCTAATGGACTAAAAAAAAAAAAAAGAGTCAAGTAAGTCTCTCTTTTACATATAGCTACAGTCTGAAGTACTAAATAAGAATGAGCAATGCAGTAAATCCAGGTCAGGAGTGAAATTGAATCAATATATCAGTGTGTTAACAATGATGATATCTTGAACTGCTAAACTATCAGAGTATTATAGCAGGCAATTAAATCATAAGGTCGGTACATGAGGCTGTTAATTCTGCCTCAGAACTGAGTGAAATGCCCAGTTAACATTTCATAAACATCTTTAGTCTCAGCCTGGCTGCCTGCCTTGATTTCAGCTGTTTGTGAACAATTTGAGGAACTACTTTGATTACCAGTATGATTGCACAATTGAATCAATCTGTCCTCTTCTGGACTGATCATTTTGGATCACAAAAACCAAGCTGATTCTGGGGAATAGTTTTTTTCTAAGGCTGTTTATGAATTTATGAATGAGCCGTAAAGTGAGGGGGTTTGTGTCAGTTTGCTCACCCTCTAGGACAATATTGTAAGAGAAAATAATCTAATTTGAAACTGGGTGGAATTCTAGAGCAATTTTTACAGAGAATGGTCTTGCACTAGTATGGGCATGTGTAATTGTATCTCTTCTTTATTTTCTGAACACATTGAAGACCAGTGCATGTTCCTTATTAATATGTAGGCTTATTAAACTATTATGATATGTTTATTTGGCATATTATGGGGAATCTGTCCTCTTTCTATCTATCTGATACTTGTGTGGTGAGAAAGACTTTATCTAAGGCTGTGTTTTAAGTTGGTCTTCTTTGTTATGCCCTCTCTCTACCAGTAACATATACTACTTGTTTCAGGTTTTACCCAAAGTGTGTAATACTCCAGTAGGGTGTACCCACTCTAAAAAGTTTAGGTGGCTTTGTATTTTTGGATCTTGTTTTATGAAAAATTAATGTATTTTTTCTAGATGGCATCCAAAAGGAAATAAGTATTCTTTACGTAAAATATTACATCTATTGTGCAGATAATGCTAAAGATTTGGCCATGGCATTCCTGTGAAATGTGAGAGGGTCTTAGCATATGGGATTGTTAAATGAGTGTATTGAAATATTGTTACAGTAGAAAGAACAGATTTATAGTATTGAACTATAACTTATTTTATTTCTTAGCAAATGTGACCTCATTTTTGGAGTGAGGCGTTCACCTAAATACCTGTTCATCCATCTATGATTCTAAGGAACTGGTAATGTTGTTGAGCTCTACTGTTTTTATCTTTCCAAAACTCAAAATGCAGCCGCAGGCATCACTGAAAACCTCTTTTGTGAGAGCATACAAGAGGTCAGCTCTTGATGTTCGCATTTCCAGCAACTTCAGCGTACAGCACAGCGATAGCGAGGAAAGCAGAGGGATCTTGGATTTCAAACTTACTCCTCCTGAGTCTGATCCAAGTATCATTAATATGACATGAGACGTTTCGTTGGTATTTGATTAACTAGGAGGCTTGTTTTGTGTGACACATTGTGAGTTAACCACCCGGCATTGCCGACATGTGCGATTAAAAACAAACACTTAAAGCTAAATGAGAGCCGCCTGCCAAGCGTGCCGCAGGGAGAGGCTGCAGCAGCCTGCCCTGCGCCACTCCACTGGGACGGGCCTCACCCGCTGCTCTCCTGAGCCTGCCTCGGCACCTTCCCAGCTCACTGCTGGATTGCCGATATTTGTTTTAAAACATTTATTTATTCGGCTGTTCTCGCGCAGCTAAAACACTCCTGACAAAATGTGGGAACGGCAAAGGCAACTTCGAGGCGCGTTGTTGAAGCAGAGTGCCCTCGGTGAAGCCGCTGTTCTTAGGGGTTATTGGCAGCTCCGGGCAGCGCAGTGCTGCTCCGTCCGCAGCAGGAATGCTCTGCGGCCGCATTCCCGTTCCTGGGCGCTCCCGTTCCTGGGCGCTCCCGTTCCTGGGCGCTCCCGTTCCTGGGCGCTCCCGTTCCTGGGCGCTCCCGTTCCTCGGCGCTCCCGTTCCTCGGCGCTCCCGTTCCTCGGCGCTCCCGTTCCTCCTCGGCGCTCCCGTTCCTCCTCGGCGCTCCCGTTCCTCCTCGGCGCTCCCGTTCCTCCTCGGCGCTCCCGTTCCTCCTCGGCGCTCCCATACCTTGGCGCTCCGTTCCTCGGCGCTCCCGTTCCTCCTCGGCGCTCCCGTTCCTCCTCGGCGCTCCCGTTCCTCCTCGGCGCTCCCGTTGCTCCTCGGCGCTCCCGTTCCTCGGCGCTCCCGTTCCTCGGCGTTCCCGTTCCTCGGCGCTCCCGGGCGCTCCCGCAGCCCGGCAGGGGGCTGCCGAGGGCCGCCGGCGCCTCCGCCCACCCGGGCCCGCGGGAGCCGCGGTGCTGCCGCTTCTATCCCATCACACGACTGCACTGGTGGATTTCCTCGGCTTAAATTCCGGGACAGCAGAAATGGGTCTGGGCTTATTTTGTAATGAACTAATTAATTTCATAAATAAGACTTGGAGAGTTAGCAAAGCTTATTTTCCCTTCTCATTCTCTTCTTTGTGACAAGATTTTTAACCTCTCCTTGTTAGGGTCCTTGCTGTGGAAACAATTCCTCGTCTCTCAGTCAGCAGCAGGGTGTTTTTAAAGGTAGTGTTACCCAGACAGGGAGCTGGGTTTGTGGGTACTTAAGCATCCAAAGGAGTGAAAGCCGTGGCATACACAGTAGCTGTTGAAGTCTTGGTAACCCTTAGCTTTATTTTCCTTAGCTGAAGTGTGCTTTCACAGTGTTAATAAAACCCTTCTGCTGATTCAGTGGACACTTTCAATTACACTTAAAGCAAAATGTGCCCTCTGACCTGTGCACAGATGCGCAACGCTTGTGAGAACTCACAAATCCTCTTGAGTGGAACTGCTGACCTACGATTCTGTGGTTGGCCTGGGAGGGCCCCTGTCAGTGCCTCCTGGAAGGGACCGTGCTGGGAGAGGTGCAGGAAGGAGGGCACCCCTATGCCTGGCAGGGTGAGTGGGCTGTGGTTGCTTCAGCATCTGGCTCCTGTGGCTGTAGCAGGGCTGTTCTCAGCTCTGTAGCTGAACCTTTTCTTCCAGGTTGTGTGTAGAATTCTTCCTGAAGTAGAGTAGTTCCTTAATGGGTTATTGACTCTGTTAGAAAGTATTTTGTTGAAGGGCTAAGCAGGCCTTGTATAAAGTTATCTTGTTCTTCAGTATCAGTATCTGCTTTCTTTTCATTTGAGGCAAATACCAGGGGAAAAAAATACCTTTAAATGTTCCTGCTAATTCCCAAGTTGAGATTTTAAGCCTTTTGTGTGTAATGATTTTTTTTCCCCCCAAAGGAACAAATTTTATGCTTGCAGATCAAGGACTGACTAGATTAGAGGGAAAACAGCAGCAGCAAGTGAACTGCTGGTAGGGGACACACACACACAGACACACACACACATTTTCCTGCTGCTGTCAAGAATTACAGCCAAGACCAGAAATCTGTAAAGACACTTAAAGTGTGGAACAAATAAGAGTGTTTCCAAATAGTTGGAGTCTCCATGACATACCAGCAGTTCTTTTAAATGTCCTGTGAATTTATAGTAGCTTCTGGCTAAAAACTATTTTCAGAGCACTAAAGCAGAGTGTTTCTTCACCTGACTTCTTCCTGCAGCACAAAAAAATTGAGGACTTCAGATGGAGATAAGAAGGGTTTTGCAAGGACAGCTTGGAAAAAATATTCTGACAGCCTCTCAGAAGGACCTAGTTGGAGTCCATTAGTAGTCATGAGTTTGATTTGAGATCATGAGAAGGCTTTTAGTTCAGAGAAGCCAACCATCCCCTGCCCTCAGTTTGTCCTGAACAAGCTCTTGTTCTCAGATGATCACTTGAGCTACATTGCTTCTCTCTGCCACACTGGAAAATGGAACTGTAAGTAATGAGTTGACAGCAAAGCAAATCTTCAACCTTTCTTGGAGTACCTAGGATCTTTTTGGGCCACTACAACTGATAAATAGGGAAAGGGTAATCTTTGAATTGCACAGCAACTTTTAACTGCAGATTTAGCTCTTGTTGCTAAAACTTGTCAGAATTTTCCTTTCAGGTGTCCAGCCCTTCAGATTTTGAAATCCATCTCTTGTTGGACAGCTAGGAGTTTTACAGTCTTTAAAGGGTGGGTTTGAGGGGTGTAAGCTTCACCCCATGTACTTTTCCATTTCCAGTGCTGTGCTTGGAATGGACACTATTTGAGCTTAAAGCTGTCTTCATTGTTACAGCCAGAGCAAGATACCCTACTTTGCTGGAGAAAACAATGTGACGTTAAAAATGGAAGTAATAAATATGTGCACAGCTGAGTGACTTTAGGAAAAGGAGGGAAGAAGTACAGGAAGGGAAGAAAGAGGTAAGTAAACTGACTCTGGTGAAGGTCTTGACAAGAATGTAATAATCTTAAATGAGATTTGTCCCCAGCAGACACTGACCTTTTTTAACTCTGATTTATTCATCATGGGAATGGATTTTGTACTTCATCCACTCTGTGACTGATGGGCAGGAGTAATTTCTCTCTCAATACAGAAGACTACACTGTGGTAGACTCCATTTGCCACACTGACAGGAGCAGAATGCCATCAGCCACAGAGTTGGCTTAAGAAATATTTTCCTTTTCAGTCTTGCAGTCTAAATGTGTGCCTAATATATGTTTAATGGTAGGATGGGGGGAAGGCTACTGAATTGTATGAAACTTGCGTCATGAATTTCCTCTGCTGTCTGAGATCTTTTCAGATCACAAGGAAGAGGAATATCTGTGACTTTACTTGAAAGAATTCAAAGAAGAAAAAGAAGCAGTGAAGAAAATATCACACTGTGCAATTTGTGCACCTCCAATCCATCTCATGGTCTTTCTCCTGTAACAAAACTTTATGAATCTTGAAAATATGCTCCTTCTATCTGTAGATTGTTTAATCACTGTGATCTCCATATACTGAATTTGCTTTGTATGACTGTCTTGTAATGTTGTTGTCATAGAGTCAGCCCTTTAGAAAGGACAGTTACATCTTTTGTTTCACAATACTGCAGGCAGATCCATTTTCACCACTTTTTCTTGTGGGTAGTGTTGGGGCAAGAGTGGGAAATACAAGAAGGGAATGATGAGATAGTTGGACCAATGCTAAAGAATATAAAATTGATATTGTCAGCTTATTGTATTTCAAAATACAGAAACATAATGTGGTCTTGTGTCAGTGAACAACAGAACAGAAAACCTCACTAAAGCACAAAACCCTAGAATTCTGATGGTGAGTGAGAGAAGTGGAGAGATCCTGTAGTAAAAATTTATAAGAGGGCTTATAAGCCCTAGGGGTTCTTCATTGGCTCTGGTCACTAAATAGTCCAGACTATTCCAGGGTAATCCCTTATGAGTTGTGCTGCCTGTTGGAGCATACAGGCAGGTTTCATGTTGAGACAGGTGGTGATAGTGCTTCTATTCTGCAGTTCTTTGCTACTGGCCAAAAATGTATTCAGGAAGTAACCAAATTACGTGTCAGATATAGTGATGGCTGAGCATCCATGAACACAGGAGGAGAGAGGGGTGAGAACGACAAGTGTGAGGATCAGTAGAGCACTGTATTTTTCCATCCTGACTGTACCAGTTTAGCTCCTAGCCTGCAGATCCAGTGTGCAAATGCTTTCAAAGCCATTGAACAAACCATTTCTGACAATGCAATCTTCTTCAAGCCTTTCTTGCAAGCAGGTGAAGCCCATGTGAAGTTGGGTAGCCCCTATGAGATGCTGTAGTGTTTTTCAGAGAATCCTTCTGAAATTCCCAGTGAATGGAAGGCATCTCTAAACCATGGTTTCTTTTGCTGAATTAACATTCTTGTAGGCTTTTCAGAGACCTGCTGTCTCTTCTGAGGTAGGCTCTGCATCTTGGTGTTGTTTTTCCCCAGCTTTATTTACTAAAAGCTTGAAGTCCATTACCATGTCTCTTTCTAGACCAGGTCTGCTGGAGATTTTAGTCGATCCTAAGTGCTGGTGCACTGCAGACTAAAGCAAACATGCAGCAGTATTGCCTGTGACACCAGTTTGCTTTAGGAGATTCTGGAGCCCAGCCAGCATGTCATTCAGACTGAGAGAATACTGTGGGGCAGAAAACTGCAGGAATTGAGGGGTTTTTAAAAGGTTTGCACAGTTGGGCAGCAAGTCATTGTTTCACTGATACGTCTGGAGTTCTGTTGCTTGCTCATTTGGGACTTGCTTAGGATGTCAGCTTCTTCATTCAGAAGTCTTTAAAACGTCTGAATGAAGTGTAAGGCAGGTGTAAAACTGTTTCACAAAACCTGTGGTATCTGAGGAAGTTAGCCGTTTTTTTCTTGAAGTAAAGGCATGGTTATAGTGATCTAAGAAACAGAAATGAGTAATAGGTTGATATTTTTTCCCTTTAATCTTTTCCAAAGATTACTCTGGTCTGGCTGGTTGCAGAGGGCACTTCATGAACTAACTTAAGTCACAGTAGGGGCAAACAGGTCAAGTAGTCACCTTGAAATAAAATTTTCGTGTTACCATCTTTGTTTCTTGGAATTTTTCTCTAATGACACATACCTTAAATGTAACTAGTAGTCTCTGAAAAAGACTGATCTTATCCTTTTTATCTCACCAAATCAAAGCTTGTTGTACGTTAATTTTGCAGGACCCTCTAACTCTGAGCTGCATCTTCTGAGGCTGACTGCTCCTTATCAATGTCTGCTGTGCTATTATTAAAAATATAAAACTTTTCCATACCAGGAAATGAATATAGAAATGCCATCAAACATATTGGACTTCATACTGAAATTAATGGAGGTTGTGTATGATTTTTTTTTTTTAAATTCATCTATAAGAGAGCTTTCTTTTGTCTGTCTAAATAAGCTTTTGCAGAATATGAAAATTCTACCACTGCATTTTGCACTGGCCTATTACATGATAAACAGTGTCTTGGTACTTGACAGCTGCATGATAAAAGCCTTGGTATTTGCAGAAGAATGAGGATGCTTGCCAGGATAGGATGATTTAATTTCTTCACACTCCTTGCTGCTACTGGACATAAGATTCTTTTTTCCCCCCTTATCTTTAGTGATTCTTTCCTTCCTGCAATTTGAAAAGATAATCTACCACTGCCTCTTTACTTTCATGCCTGTTTGCTGCTGACCTTTAACAAGCCCTGTAAATGTTAAACCAGGTTGTAGGATTCCTACACTTTTTAACAAGTAAGGAAGTTTCAGAGCTGGTAAATGTTCCAATATCAGTGAAGCTTTTTTAATTGTGTAAACCCCAAAAAGAATGGTTCTAAAGAGACAAAAGGAATAACCATTACAGAAATGCCCTTTCCCAAAGGGGGCTGTTACCTTTTTAATAGAGTTTCCCTTTAATACCAGTTCTACTTTGCATTTCCCCTTTTCTCTATGAAGTGTTGTTACTAGAACAACAATTGTGATACTCTGAATATTTTCCACCAGCTTTAGCCCCCAGACCAGAACCATGGATACAGTTTGTGTTGATTGCTCTCCCCAAACTCTTTACCTTTACCTTATTTGTGTCTATATGGAACTCATGATAAAGCTGAGACATACTATGAGATACTAAGATAGCACTCTTGGGGTTTTTTAATGTTTAATATGTTTTGGTATTTAATTTTGAGCCTTATATTAGATTTAATAAATTCAATAATTCTTAAAAAAATGTCCTTAATGAAACAATTTCATGCTGCTGTTCAGATACAGCTTTCCAGTCTGTCTGTGAAATGTAGCCATGCTGCTGCTTAGCTTGTGCATTAAAACCATAATGGCCTGTGTGACAGTGGCCAATGTGCTGTGATGTTCCCAAAGCTTAGGATTCATTTCATTTCGGAGGGTGAGAATCTATGTGTAATCAAATGAGTGATTCTGGTGTTAACAAGATGCCAATTTCTCTAGTATTTCCAGCTGATGGTGGATAATAAGTGCATTGTTAATGGAATGCTGACACCACTTCCATGCTTTTCCTTCTCAGAGGGCTTAAATAATCTTTTGAAATAACCTTGGGAATTTTAATCCTTACTAAGTACAACATTTTTTCTTTGGTTTGCTTCTTTCTGCTAGGCCTACTGTATTTCCTTGCAAGTGCTGCATCAGAGATAATAAAATCTAGATGCCTGAAAGTGATAACCTGGTGCTGTTTCTCATTAAAACAGAAAAGAAAATCTCATTTGTGGGTTTCTACCAAAAAACCCCTTAGCACTGGCATGGCACTGTCAAAATTTACATGCAGAATCCAGCTCCCAAAAGTAACTAAAAATAATTTTTCTGACTTCTTTTTTCCTTCTCTTAAAATGAATGTGCTTAATCTGCCATCTTCTGTAGCCTAAATGTTGTGTGGGCCACTTGTGTAAGATTGGCTAAAAGTGTAGCCTTGTAAGGACTACTTGTCCATGTGCTATTAGTTCCCAACCTACCCACCATGTTTAAGGAAATCTGAAATACATTCTATTGTGTAACATCTGTAAAGCACACAGGATTGCTGAAGAGCAGTCTCTGTGAAGGATTCCTTCTTGCAGCTGATCAGCCAGAATTTTTACTGGAATATAATGGACTGGGTTACAACTGCAGTTTTTGGGGTCTCTTGTGTCACAGGACAGACAACTTAATTTTCAGTTCAGTTCTTTCATTCATTCTTCAAGTACCAGGCTACTACCTCTTTGGGTCTGAATGACTACCTCCTTATGGTGCTGTGCCTGACAGTCTCAAATGACATATGCTAAAAAAGAACCATCTAGCTTAATTTTTAACTTGTCAACAAAATAAATTACTTATTTGTTGTTTTAAATGACTCATTGTTTCCTTTCAAGCTGTTAAAACAAGTGCATGTTTGGATGGATTATGATCTAAAAGATCATATTTTATGGGAGGGGTCAGCCTTTTCTCCTAGGCAGCTAGTGATAGGACAAAAAAAATTGGCTTGAAGCTGTGCCAGGAGAGGTTCAGGTTGAACATAAGGAAAAAATTCTTCACTGTAAAGGGGTTTAAGTATCGGAATGGGCTGGACAGGTGATGGAGTAACCATCCCTGGAAATGTACAAGAAATGCGGCATTTAGTGCTATGGTTTGGTTGACCTGGTAGTGTTCAGTCAAAGGTTGGATTTGATGATCATGAAGGTCTTTTCTAACATTAATTATTTCTCATGGGCATCCTGCCCAGTCCTAGAGATAGCAGTGTAATCATTTATCATTTAAAACCCAACCAACCCCCCTATAATTTGCTCTATTATAAGTGGCCAGTATGCAGTGCAAGTATGTAATAAATTTTTTATCTTACCTTGTATTATAAAATTTTCAAGTAGGCAAAACTAGTCTAAGAATGTATTAGTCAATAATGAACAAGGGTAGGTCTAAGTAAGGAAATATTGACCTTTATTCTTAAGGTACATCTGGTACACTGTTTGCAGCATTCCAGAACTTCTGTTGCTTTTGCAGCCTAGTGGGACCATCTTGATACGACCCTTTCATTTTACCATAAACCATGAGGAGGGGAAAAGGGCTGGAGAAGTTTTCCTGAGCATACTTCCTCTAGTGCATGTCTAGCCTTTCTGATCCTCTTCAAGAACTCTTGGTATTTTTTCTTGGTTTTGTGAGACTATGTGCATGCTTACTGTTTGGTGGAAATGAGTTTATTCTGAAACTGTCTTGTTTCTTCTGTGAAAGATGTGAAGTTGTCCTGAGAGGATTTTACAACAGAAATTTCTACTTGAGCAATGTTATGTTTCTGGTGGAACCCTAGAGATGTGAATTCTATCGTCAAGCTTCCACATATGATTAGAAGGATAGTGAATTGGGAGGCTAAGGTTCATAACCGTGGTATCTGACCTGAATTTGATCCCTTGGATTTGATTAATGTTTTACCCTTCTGTTCACGCTCTTTCAGTGTCTGCAACTTTTGATTTAACAAATGTAACCTAGTGCATATAAAAAAATCCCTAAACCACAAAACAAACAACTGTGTTGCTACTGATGTTATATTTTAATTGGACAATTGTATAGCTTAGAGGATGGGCCACAAAGGAACAGCCAATTACTCTGTGTCTGTCTAAAAGCCTTTTCATTACAGAATACTGATTAAGATTGTATAGTTTTATATTATTTCATGTTATTGATTTCTACCAACCCCAAGTCAATGGTTCATTAATTGACAATTACCTTTTTTCACCGTGTTTCAGAAAATTGACGTGAGCAACCTGAGGTGTTAAGTTCAATTTCAACGAGGTATCAGCGTGCCTGTTTAATCTGTAACAAGACCCATTAGGCTCTCTGTTTCAATTTTACACAGAACATAAAGGCATCTCCACAGGGAGGCTATGACCCTCTCACTATAAGAAGAGCAAAGGATAGTCTTTACAGAAATAATAAGGAATATCTGTGGAAGGGCTTTTTGCCCATCTTTGTTGACAGGAGAAAATCGATATTTTGCCTATCAGAAATGCTGCCATAAAGTTTGGGGCCACTGACATTGTAGCAGCTTACTTGAGTTGTACCTTTAATTTGTTTCACTGTGTGTGTTGTGTTGGAGTCATTGGATACAAGAAGTGAAATCTTTGTTTTACATGTCAAAGATGAGAATGTTTGAAACCTGAAGCACAGAGCTAATTCTTTTTGGGGGAGGAACCTTGTGTATAAAACTTTGTTTTGTAATATAAACATGGCCTTTGTTCAGGACAAAAATGCTTGCCTGTGTTATGTGAAGCAGTCAGCCTTTGATCAACAGTGTGCTGTATCTACTCTTCTAGCATCCTCATCTGGCTCATCTAGTGCCACTAGTTAGTCCTTCAAGCTCCGTGTCCTACCAGACGAGAGACATCACTGTTCCTGAATTTTGGAGGTGGCAGTACAGAGCTTGAGGACATCAGCATGCTGATTGTGCCACAACCCCAGTCTCTCCATGAACTTTCCCAACAGTGCTCAAACACAGTGAGATCTTTTTCTTCAGAAGAGGTGCTTCAGGGCAAAGGAAGAATTGGCACAATCACCCTTTGAGTTTAATCAGAAAACTATAAAAATGGAGCTGCTTGAAAGCAGCTCTACTTACACTGGCCTCTCTATGTCAGCAGGACTTTAGAATGGTGAGAGGCATGAGAAGTTTTCTCATTGTGCTTACTGCTTGTTCAAGCAAAGTGCAGAAGCTATTAATGCTGTGGTGCTTCAGTTGGTGTTTCTTGGTCTCGTGTGGTGGCACAGTGCTATGCAGTTATGCAAAGGTTTGCTAATTTGTAAAGTAATTGTTGGTTTTCCCAGTCCCTGTAATCTTATGCACCTTTGTGTTCCACTGTACTCCACTAGCATGCTCTTGACAAAAGCATGGGTTGGATTTGCCTTGCAAAGGTTTGTCTTCTGGCAAACCTGAGCTGCTCCCCTACCTGACATGTTGGTAAGAGTGAGTAGATCCTTCAAATGCTCATCAGTGTGAGGTGGAAGGAAATTTGCTTGTCAGTATAAATGAACTCATGTTTGGAGCATACAGTGTCATGTGCCTGCCATTGACTTGAAACCTCCTGCTCGTTACACAACAGATTCAGAAGGCAGAGAGTGCTTACTGTTACAAGGCTAAAGGTCAGGAACTTGATTCCAAGTGTAGAGAGAGATGAGAAATTTTGTATTATTATTTTCAAAGAGTTACCAGGAACTTCACTCAATTTTGTAAAAATTATTAGTTAGAGACAGTCTCCCAGAGCCCTCCTCAGCCATTACTATTGTGTGTTGCTCTGTAGAACTCATCTTTCTGTCTTGTTTTAGTTCTGATTCACTGGGTAACCTCAGTGACTCAGAATTAGAAGATGATCTTCAGAGAGTTTCTTGGGAAGCTTGTGTTAATTTAGATTAAAGTAGTCTTCAGAATGTCTTGGGTACTGTCCAAGTAGAGACTATGATCCCTCTTTCCCAAAGGTTATTAATTCATTGATTATTAATTGTATCAATGTTATCCTCAAGGAATTGTGACTGGGACACAAGGACTCCAAGTTTTAGAGCCATTCCTCTTTGTTCTGCATACTTTCCATTTTTTTCCTGATGTGGATTTTAATAAGAGATCATTATAATATTACTTTGAAATAATATTTTGTTTTGCTACTGCTAAGTATATCACTGTAAATATCTACAGTTTTGTTTTATTCAGTTAGTCTTTCTAAGAACAAAGGAGATTTATGGTTCAATTACAGACACTTCGATCTTTAATGAGTTGTGATAGAGGAGATTGTAGCAATTTTCATTGAGCCAGAATTTGTTACCAGTTTTCCAAAGAAACAGTTACAGCGTTTTTCATGCTGATGAGTTTAAATATTAATTTTAGCTTCTCTTCAGGTTAAATAGTCAATCCATTTGAAGTTGATTTCAAAAATTCTGCTGACTTGAAAAGCATCAGTATTTTACCCTTCGTTTCCTCTTTCCCATCGTAGAAAAATATTATTTTCCTTTTAGCTATTGCATCAGGCAAAAACGTGTTTCTGAGATTACTGTATGTTCACTACACACATGCAGCCATATACCCATGCTGGTTTCCCACAGCCTCTCTTTTATTTATTATTATAACCTCACTTGTCTTGATCTGTTTTAGAATTGAATCTCTTCTATGCTTCATTTCAGGATGAGGTAATATTAAGGAAGAGGTGGTTGTTTTGGTTTTTTTCTGTTTGTTGGTGTGTTTTACTGGCTTTTTCCCAGAGGAGAAGAAGCTGTTGTTAACTTTTCCTCTCCCCCTCTCCTCCTCTCCTTGCTTTATTTGGTTCTACTTCCGTAGTGGGTTTGGAAGGGTAAAAGATACAATAAACTGCAATTTTTTTTTCTTTTCAAACTTAAAGGATTTGTACCTTGGTAGGTCTTCTTTTTTTTTCTTTAAGCCATTGACACAAACTGAATTGATGTGAAGCCTCAGGCCTTCCACTGCAAAATTTGTCTAGAGCATGAAGAATCTCATTATTACAGAGTGCACTTGAAGCTTGAAGTACAGAGAGGATGATGACTACATTGATAGTTAACTGCTGCACCCTATGAGTCAGTGTCATCAGTGCATTTAATGTCTAGGCTTGTGCCAGCATTCACATTCATGTGCTTGAGTGATGGCAGACAATAATGACTCATGCTTCATTTACTGGTGTCCTATCACTTTTTCTCTGGCTTCATGGACTTTTCGAGTAATCTCAAAGAGCAATTACTGGGAAAGAATGAAATCTCTCTGCATGAATAAGGGTCAGAGAACTCAGAGGGACTCTGAACATTGTTTTACCAAAGAAAACAGGATGTTCTTGTTTCTTCAGTTTTCCCGGTTTGTGTCATGTTTTCTGATTTTATCAGAGTCATTTAAGATCCCATGTTGCAGGTTTAGCCCCAGAAATTCATACAGTAGGTGGCTGTGTTCATTTGTCCACTTCTTGGTAGAAAAGTAAAGTAGATGTGGTTGCTCTAGTTTAAAAATTAAAGCAAACAGAAACTGATATTTAAGTATGCTGTACCAGAAGTAGTTCTACAATTTCCATCTAATATAGGGAAAATAGTGTTGTACTAATAAAGATCTGGAAAGATTTTAAACTCATTATTATTATGTAAATAAATACTGCTTTAATAAATTAAATGTATCCATTATTTATTATCTAAATTGAGAACCTTTGAAAAGTACTAAACAAAAGACATGTGGCACTTCCCATCCTGCCTCCTCTCTATTCCTTGTTTTCCTTCCTGGCAGAAGCAATGCAGAGGAGTGTAGCTGGTGCTGTAACCATGTGACTGAAAATTGACCAAACCGGGGTCTTTCTAAAGCTGTTTTTTTATGCAACATCACAAGGTCTAAAAGTTACAAAAATTGACCACCTTGATATGTTTTTCAGAGAGCTGTGAACTAAGAGGCATCCACAGCTATTGAATATGGAATATTGCAAAAAGGAAGTTTTAGGTCATATTCGGAAATGAGAAGATATTTTCTGGCATGACTAGTCAAACATCTGTGAGAGCTCTGGGATTTTTGTTTGACTCAAGTCAGATGTGCAGTGTTTTGTAAATTCTCTTGTGTTTATGAACAACTAAAATTGTTTTCTCATTAGTGGGACTGAGAACTGTAAACTCAACTATCCACAAGTGGAAATAAAAAGATATATTAGTAAACGTTGGGTGAGAAGCAGATTTTCAAGGAAGCTTAGAGATGGTCCTGTTGGTTGCAGGTCTCTTTCTTCAAGTTGAGAAATAAACTGAGGCCAAAGCAACTTAGAGGGTCTAATGTATGCATTGTAAGGCAGCTTTGCATGTGATCCCACGAGGCTTGCAGAGCAATGGCTGTGGCTCTTTAAAAATGAGGAAGCTGATATAAATATTAGTTGTCAAACTAAGTTATTTCCCTGTAGAAATATTGAAAAGGAAAGCTTGGGAAACAGCTCTCTGCCACAGCAGCTGAGAGCCGAGTGTTACTTAGCAAACAAGGATGAAGCTGTATGAGATCTCCTCCTGACTGTGAAACTCTTGATATTCCTCAGCTGAAGAGCTGCAATCTCTGTTGCAGATATTTAGCCTCATGCTATTTACATTTGCAAATACTCCTTGGGGACCAGTGTGAGTTTATCACCGATTCAAAAATCCTGAGCAAGTGCATAGTGGTGTTAGCTGACTCTCCTGCCATTGCAGACTGGTCCTTCTGAGATGGTGCAGCCTTTGAGGCATCAGTAGCACCCTGACTCTCAATAACTTGGTGGTGGCTTCTGCACCTTGTTACACTTTAGGGGGCAGTGCTTTGAAATCTGTCCTTTTTAAAACACAGTTTTGGGTCAGAACTTAGTTACAGCCTGGCAGGCAGTGATAGCAACTGGTGCTGAAGGATTGTAGCATACACTTAACACCAGCCTAAGAGACACACTCGTGACCTTTCTTAGATCTCTAAGGTGTAAACTGGAATTGCAGTCTTAACTTGCAATAAAACTGCGGTTTTGTTCAGTATCCACGCTTCTTCACACTGACACTTAAGGACCTCTGTTCACCATCATTAGGGCTGTGCCCTGTCTGAATGCACACAGATGGACTGGGCTCTTTTTGAGGCAGTATTCCTAATTGCATGTGTTGCCCTTGGAGCAAGATAGACTTTTTTCCCCTTTTAGCCATCAATCTTTTTCAATTGATTTTAAAAATTAAAAGCAATTAGGAAGTTTTAATAAAAGACCGAACATCAGATAAACTTGCTACCCATTAACAAAATCACTAGAAGACAGTGCTTCCTATAGGGAGTTAGAGGGGATGTAAAGAGAGCAGGGCTGGAGTTTCTTCCCTGAATTATCATTATGCTGTGTAATGAAGCAGAAGCTTACACAGCCATGAACTAATTTGTTATGGCTCCTCATGAGGTCTGCAGTCCAGCTGGAGAGAGGTAAAGAGATGACAGCAGTTTGTTAGGAAAGGGAAGGAAGAAGCGTTCTTTAAGTTATTTGAATTTTTTCATTTTCTAATGCCATCTTTGTTCAAAAGCCATTTGGATTAAATCAGTTGTGGCTGATCCATAAATTGTTAGTGCTTATCTTCTTCCTCTGTTCCCCTCCCCCCATGCCTTTTTTATTTTTTAACATCATGAGTGCAAAAAGAGAAAGTGGCTAAACACTGACGAGTGATGCTGTTCACACATTGTAGTCATCTGTTACCAGCTTTAAGGGTAGGATGCTGTTTTGGATCTGTTTAAATGAGAAATATGTTTATCACAAGTGTGCTGAGCTGTGCTTTCTTTTTGATTCCTTAATTTTTAATGTATAATGATTCTGCTGAAAGCACTTCTCTTCACATTTTTCTTAAAGCACTGCAAACTTCATTAATGAGAGCAGCACTGTTGTAAGGTGCAGTGTGTTGCTGCTGTATTAAATAATATATATTTGAAAACTGCATTTAAAATGATGGTTTGAAGTTATGTTTCCCATGAGTGAAACAGAGGAACTGCTACTTTGTCCTTAATTCACCTTGCTATGTTACAGAAAATGCAAGAAATACAAGAACATTAACATTTGGAGAAAGTTGTTGTCTGCTTGTATTTTTTATCGCTGTGATCTGTTGTTTTCAACATAGGTTGTAGAGAATGTTTTTATTAACAGATTTCAGTCAATCTTGCAATGAGAAATCTGATGAAACATGCTTAAATAATTTAATCCGATAGCTCAGAAATCTCTTAAACTTTTTTTTCTGAAAACATGAGTAAGGGTTTCATCTCTGAAGCTAACAGTCTGGATGTAGAAAAGAGGTCTTTCAAGGTCTTTACAAGCATTTGATGCACCAGGTACTATAAGTTAGTTTTCCTGCTTGGTTGCTCACCATTCTGTTAGATGATGTCTGTTTATATAGCCCTTTAACACATGCAATATTTTGCTTTTTACAGATGAAAACAGTATTTTTGTTTCATTGTTTGTCTTATTCCTTCTTTTAGAATTCCTTCTTTAGGACTATGGAGTCCTTGACTGAGATTTCAACAGCAAAACAAGCATATGTGCTAGCGTGAATCACAGTTGCTACCAGGTTTGTTTGCAAGTGGTCCCAGAGTGCAGCTCTGTCTCCTACAATCTGGCTTTTCTGGCATGGGGCTCATCTGCTTTCCCTTGATATGGAACAGGGATTTTTTCTCAAGCCCTTTATCACTCAACACCTTTTCCTCCCTTGCATGAAGAGTAGCACACCCAAGAGTGTAGAGTGTCTGTCATTTCTCCTTAGCTTCCCAAGGACTTTTTGGAGGAAAAAATACCCAATCCCTGTGTTGCAGCAAAGGGGGATGATACCTAATTGTCACTGCCATACATTCTAGCTGTTTTGGTTGTCTCTTTTAAAATGATAGTGGTACTTAGGAACAGCACTCTTAAATTCTAGGTATTTTTTTTTTATACTTGGAGAATGCCACATAGTTCCTCTGAGTTCCTCTGGCAGTTTTAGACAACTAGCGTCTTTTTGCAGGAAATAAATATGCAGAATGTTTGTACTTCCATTTTGATTTTGAGTTTGTCATAATGAGCTTGGATAAATTGACATCTAGGGAATATTGAAACAGCACACACTTATCAAACAATGATATAACATTTATATGTCTTGAATCTGCTGGTGTACCTTGCCCCTTGCTTTTGTATGGGAGAAGAGGGTGGGGAACTCTTTTTGTTAGCTCATCAGGTGTGTTTGCCTGCCTGACTCCAGCAACCATGCCCAGTGAAATTCAAGTCAAATTCTCCATAACTGGTCATCAGGTTCCTAATTTGTCCTGTACAGAATGCCTAACTCCTTCATTTGCTGAAACCCACAAAAATCAGTAGAAGGGAAAAATCAAAGCAGAAACTCCCTGGTGAATAAAAAGAAGTTAAACACTAGTCACAGCAAAGGTGGTGAGTGTTGCCTTGCAGCTGAATTCTGGTACTGTCTGTCAGGTGTTTAATGCTTAGGGTAAACTAGCCAGTGGTTAAAAAAAAGTCTAGAGTTTTGGTGTCATGAACAAAGTAAATGTATTTCTGGCTCTTAAAGTAGAAGGACAGCCTCTAAACTGAGGAAGCTGGACACAATCAGGAAGACACTGAATTATAGAGATAATTATAGACTTGTGACCTCTCTTGCTATGATGAGTATCCCTCCTTTAGTTTTATGAATTTGGTTGTTGTGAAAGATGGTATTGAGATCATCAGTAAAGAAGTGACATTTGTGAGTAAGTCTCTTGTCTATAGGTGACTGCCTTTCTGCTTTACTAGTAGTGTGTAGAGGTTGGAAAACAGCACTCTGTGCACTTCTAAGTACAAACACATGTTTGCGTTAAAAATGCACATACAGAATGATGGAAATAAACACTTTGTTAAGCTAAAGAAAATATTATCTTAGAGAAAACATTATATTGAATAGGCACAAAAATAAAAGGTAGTGACCACTGCAAAGGCGAAAGGAAGCAAATTATTCCATCGCATAAAACTGTATTATGTGTGATTGGCAGAAAGGAGAAGGGATAACCTTTTCCTTCTCTCACACAATAACAATCCAGAACAATTATTCTTTTGTGTGAAGAACTCTGATGTTAGGTTCCAAAAGTGAATCCACATGGTTCCAAGTTGGTACATTTCCCCCACTTGTATTGTTAGCTGAACTAAATTTCCTTTTGGAGAGCTTGTTTAATAGCTCCTTTGGTCACTCCATGTAACAAGAGGATTCATTTCACAGTGTCTATTTGGTATTAACATACCATTTTGATTTCAGAACAATAAACCAAAATGCTATTGCAACAGGCCAAGCATTGCTAGGCTGTAGTGTACCTTGGACATGTGAGAAAGCTTTTCTCAATTTAAAAGTAAAACTTCCCCATGTCTCAGATGTGTTGGAGGATAACTTAGGAGGGAATGCTGGAACAGTGTTCTTCTGAAAGTCATCTGAAATATTTTTTTTTAGTGTATATAAATACAATTTAAATATATAACTTTTATTTCTTCCATCCCATTAGCTTTCCCAGTTCTCCTTGTAGAGCAATTTTCTTTAAAATAAAAATGCACAACTGTTAAACTGAGATCTTAAGCAGTGTGTGTAGATCTTAAGTAAAGTTTAAGATCTGATGCATTTAGGGACAACAGCTACAACCATTTTGTTTTGCTGTGACTATCACTAAGCACAGAAAATAATGGGAAGTGCATCCCTTTTTTTAGCTGCTTCAGACCAGTTCACTTCACTGTCTTTAGCTGCTGAAAAAGGTGAGTTTGAGCTGGATTGTGATAGGAGGTGCATGCACACACACTGGCTGGGCTTTGTAATGGAGGTTGTGGCCTCTGAAAGTGATAACATTCCCACATCTATTTTCCTGTTGATTTTTTTTTGAAGATACATCATTGCTTTCATAAGTCACCTCATTTGCAGTGTGGTTTTGGGTCATGGAGCCAAATTGTCAGTTTTAGTAGCCTGAAGACAGAAGGATGTTGGCACTCTAGTATGTCCTCAAAATAATACTCTTGAAGATGCGTATCTGAGGGAATGTGGCATAGCAAACTCCTTGCTTTCCATCACTGTTAACACATTTGAAAACTTTCAGATGATGTTATTTTTCAGTGGTAAGGCTTCTATTTATGTAGATAAGCAGGATCATTGACTACTTGGCCCCAGTAAGTTGGCATGTGTGGGATGATTCTTCCACTAGACTAGGTTGCTTAAAGCTCCATCCAGCCTGGCTTTGAACACTTCTAAGCATGGGGCATCCACAACTTGTCTGGGATATTTCAATGCTTCACCACCCACAGAGTGAAAAATTTCTTCTTGGTATCTAAAATAAGCCTACCCTCTTTCAGTTTAAAGACATTTCCCTTGTCCTTAAAACTACATGCCTTTGTAGAAATTCCTCTCCACCTTTCTTCAAGGTGCCCTTTAAGGTACTGGAAGGTTGTTCTAAGATCCCTCAGAGCCTTCTCTCCTTCAGGCTGAATAACCCTAACTATCTCAGCCTGTCTTCACATGAGACGTGCTCAGCCCTTTTGATCATCTTTCTTGCCCTTCTCTGGACTTTTCCCAACAGGTCTATGCCCTTCTTATGTTGGAGACCCCAGAGCTGGATGCAGCACTTCAAGAGAGGTCTCACCAAAGTGGTATAGACAAGCAGAATCATCTCCCTCAACCTGCTGTCCACACTGCTTTTGATACAGCCCAGGATGTATCAAAGGATGTGGTTGGCTTTCTGGGCTGCAGGAGTATATGGCCAGGTCATATTGAGCCTTTCATCCACCAGCCCCCCCAGTTCTTCTCTTCAGGGCTATTGGCAGTCCATTTTCTGTCTAACCTGTATTTGTACTTGGAATTGCCCCAACTGAGGTGCAGAACCTTGCCCTTGGCCATGAACTTCATGATGTTCACACAGACCCATCTCTCAAGCCTGCCAAGGTTCCTCTGGAAGTTATCCCTTCCCTGCAGAGTGTCAATCACAGCACACAGCCTGGTGCTGTCAGCAGCCTTGCTGAGGGTGTGCTCAGTCCCACTGTCCATGTCACTGACACAGGTGTTCAACAGCTCCAGTCCCAATGCCAGCCCCTGGGGAACACCACTCATCACCGGCCTCCACCTGGACATTGAGCCACAACTCTTTGAGCATGACCATCCTGCCTGTTGCTTGTCCACCGAGTCATCCATCTGTCAAATTAGCCCATACCTCTCTAATCTGAGACAAGAATGTCATGTGGGACAATGTGAAATGCTTTGCCCTGTCCAGAATGTTCATCTTTGCAGTTCTCAGAGCATTACCATGTGGTCATGTAGCTGTACATTACACTGTAGTTTGGCACCCTCTTTCTTCACAAGGTTTCTTGAAGGTAAAAGATAACAAACTTATTACTTATATTATACAGTCAAATTATCTTGCTTCGATTCTGTTTGTAGCTCGTCCTCAGATAGCTGTTGTGCTAGGGCTCTGCTACTTTGACAGCTGTACTAAATTTTTAACTTCAAATAACATGAAAATAAATCCAGCCTGCCAACCCTGCATTTAAATCCAAACAGTGCAAAGGGGCACTTGTAACAAAGCACTGTGAGAGTTCTGATGCTCCTGTCATTCAGTTTCTTCCTAATGTCTGTCACCTGGCAGTTTTTGTGATTCTAACGTTCCTAAATTGAATCTAGCACTGTGACACCTTGTTGTATTGTATTTTGTTTTACTGTATCGGCTAGAATAGTGCTTCTTTACACAGCACTCTATGACTTTTGCTCAGAAGCCTATGGATAATGTAATCTTGCCCCACAGTAAGAGCAGAGGCTTACGTTGTTCTTTATTACAGGGCAGCCATGCTGAAGTCTTCACTCTGATAAGAGTACTTTATCCTAGCTCATGCTGATCCAGCAGTGCCAGTGCTGGGTCTGTGCTCTCTGCTTTGTGGGATGACATTCCAATTTTTTTTCGTTCTCCAGTCTCAATCCCCCCTCCAATTTTGAGAAATTGTGAGCCAGAGCAATGTTTTTCTTCATACTTCTTCATGCTGTTTGGTTATCTTTAATGCTGATGAGGCTGTGGATCTGCCATGCACAAAGGCAAGCCATGCTGTTCTGTACACTATTATCAGTGAACACAACTAAACAGAAAGCCTCCAAAGGGTTGGCAGCTTTCACTACAGCAAGAAGCATTGGAGTATTTGGGTCTTTGGTCTAGGGATCATTTGTAATGCTAGTGAAACTTTGAGTATCTTCAGGATAAACCATATCTTGAAGTTCAATAACCATAAATGACCCTGGTCTCTTTTCCTCTAGGCTGTGTTGTTAGGTACCATAGGCAGCATATGATTTTACAAAGTTATCTATTTTTGCTCTCTTTCATGCTGATATTGAAGATATTGATACTTCCTCAAATTGTTATGTATAAAGAAACAGTACGTCTGTGATGTTAAGCTTTTTACTTGTACGTGGCCATGCAGGTGTGGGTGGAGAAATAGGAGGTAGGTTATTTTTCTACATTTACAAGTTCCCCATATCTCTGGAGAAATGTACTATTGCCCACATAATAGGAGTAAATGTAAGAAGGTAAGAGCATATTCTGGTACCATACATGCAGTAATTAAGCTTAGTATAGTTTAAACAGGAGCTCAAAGTTGCAGGCAAAGTAGGATATTTAAAATCTGAGCAACCGCAAATAATCTTGGCTGATGAAAACTTTGATCAGTAATGGAGGCTGGTTGTACTTTTGTTCATTCCGACTATTATAAGGTCAAGTTCTAGAACACTAGTGCAGGAAGGCAATTGTTGTAGCCTGGCTTGGAGGGAGGGAATTCTTTGTTTCCACTTCATTAATTATCCAGCTCTCCACAGATTATCATCTAGCTGGGAACCAGAAACTCTCTTTGGGGTATTTACCCTAGGCTAGAAGCAGCAATACAAAGTGGTGGTAGGACCCTTTCCCTGAATCTTATCTTCTTGAGGCAGGGAAACCCATTACATTGGTATGATTCTCTCATGCATTTTCAGTATCAACAGACATTGCCACTCCCCCTTCCCTTACCCCCAAACAAACAAACAAACAAACAAAAACCTAACCCAAAAACTCAACAATTAACTGCTTTGATCTGACATTTGTTGAGGAAGAACAGTGTCAGATTATTTTTGGCATCAGCTGGTGCTGGGATAGGCCATATAAGGGCCAATGTACAAGGCCAACAGGCTGCAAAGCAGCACAGAAAGCATGAATATTGTGGGAGTATACTAATATTGATTCCTAATGTTTTGGGAATTGTTTGGTTGTATTGTTTGTGTTCAGTGTACCGATATGAATGTTGGTGGTCTTGGATCAAGGTAAAAAGCAACTCCAGTTTTGAATGAAGTGAAATCCTGTCCCTAGTACAAGATGTCATGCTGCACAGTGGGAAGTCACTGTACAGCTTCCAGACAAACTTTGCTAACTTTTGAATCTTAAAATAATCCAGTGTTTCTTCAATAAAGACTGGATCTACCAGTTCTCAGATTGGTGCTTCTTATATTGCTTTGCTAGAAATCCATTTGTAATCCATTTTTGGTAGGCAGAAATGACACTTTAAGAACTTTAGGATAATGTTAAATTTGACTTAAACAGACTTTCAGCAGAGATGCAGTGGTGTGATTCAGATAAGCTCTCACTGTGTCTTAATTTTGGGAAAGGAATTCTTAAATCTGGTTGTATACTAATGAAGCACAATCAACATATTTTCCTTGCCACGTCATCTCATGACATTGTTTCTTCCTGTGGCTCTTCCTTTCTGTGACTGAGTACATGCTTTGTGAGGCAAACAGTCTCTGTGAGAAAGGACTGCGTAACTCTCTGACAGATTTAATGCAAGTGGTAACCTCACAGAGTTAATTTGCAAGTCCAAGACAGGTGTTTGATTTTGTAATTTTAATGAAATAGGGTTAAAGGTGGAAAATACTTAGAAGTCATCCTGTCTATCCCTCAGCTGATGCTTGGGTCATGAAACATTAGACCCTTGTGGTGTTTGTTAATGCTGCGGCATGAGATTGTCCAGACTGATTTGTTCATTCACCCATCATCATCTTGGCTTGGAAAATGGTGTCAGATATGATTGTCATTCTTGTGCTTAGTGCTGGCAGATTACTGTTGTTGGTTTCAGCTACCGTTGCAGCAGGCAAAGAAAATAGGCCTTTTCCTCCCCCCTCAAATTCAATTACAGCTTTGGTTGTGGATATCAAATACATTCATAGCATCAAAGAACAAAAATAGTCCAGAGATGTTTGTCATAGCCATAGGCTGCAATATCATACTGACTCATTTCTGTGTGCAGTGAAGTATTAGGGAGGGAGAAAAAGGGCGAGATGAAGCAGAGTGCAGACGCTATGCCAGGCTGTCTAATGCATAGAAGTAGATGAGTAGCTTTTGTGGGGCCAGGCCTTTTCTCATAGGAAATCTTGAATTTACAGATTTGTTCAAGGTGATTTGATCTGTACCATTTCTTGTCACACAATGTGCTCTGTTCAGATATTGCAATGCATCTGTTATGACAGATATGGTAGATTTGGGGAGTTGTATGAATAGTGAAGTGGGGAAGCTGAGCTGTTCATAATTCTCCTTCAGGATGGCTACCAGAACACAGCCACTTAATTTTGGGGTTGGTGTTTATTCATTCAGTTTATCGCTTAAGGAAACAAAAAGAAAAGTACTCTGGTGCTCTATATAATAACCTTCGCTGAAAATTCAGCAGCTGCTCTTGGTCGTCTTTCTGCCTGTGTCTTTATTGCTTCTTTGTTGTATCATATCTGTAAATGTTTTCTGTGTTCCTTGAGATAGGAAGCATGGCTATTTTGGTTGTGATCTTTTTGAGGCTTTTTGAGTGCTTCCTCAGGAAGAAAAAGTGAAATAAAAATGTGCTTGCCAACTAGCAGAAAGGCTGCTTCCTCCCTGTTGAGAGCTCCCCTGTTTTTTGATACCCTGTACAAACAGGAATGGATCTGGGGAGAGCTATGTGAAATTCTTCCTTTGCCACACCTCTTTTGTCTTGTGTTTCTTCTGTATAGACCTTTTTAGAGTAAGCCATGACTGAAATAGCTTTTCAGAGATGGTGCAGTGTCTCCAATGTTTTTTTGGCTTGCATTTTGTTTGTAGATTTTCTTTCCTTCCTATCTTTCACCTATTAATTAGTTTGTGATTTGTGGAAAATCTGATCTGCTTGCTGATTGTTGCCTTCATTATTGAGTCGTAGCACTAAAACATTGCCATTATCCCATGAACTTTACTGTCTTTAATAAATTCACTCTTATTACTTTGCACAGGGTGTTAGGTCAATGGAAAAAGCTCAAGATGAGAGAACAAGTTTCTTCACTGTGTTGTGCTAATGTTCTGTCTCCTTTGAGCTGCTGGCTCTGGTCCTTGAGCCATAAGCATAAGAAGCACAATAATTTAAATTGTTGCTTTTCAGTGAAAGAATGAAAATGTGTTACAACGGGTGCCCCATCTTTGCAAAGTGGCAAAGTGGCATGAATGTGTACGTTACAATAATAAAGCTTGATGAATATACGCACAAATGGATTCTTGCCACCTTGAAATGAATGTGTGTTTATGATCATGTATGTGTGTTTCCAATATCAGAAATAAAATAAGAGAAATCCTTGCCCAAAGATAGACTTCTCTCTTTTTTTTTTTTTTTTTTTTACTTTTTCAAACAATCTGATGATGCCTTTGGGCATTGAATGACTTCTACCACTAGGAGAAAATAAACAAAGGCCTCAGAAGACTTTCTTAAAATAGTCTAGAAAACAGATGTTGAAGTTGAAAGAAGTCCAGGTTAATTATCTTTTTTTATCTTACTTCCCAGTCTTAGCTCACAGTCTTAAACTAAATCACAGCTTGTCCAGTATAGCAAGCTTAGCAAGTGAACTGATGCTTGTTTCCAGGTCTTCAGACCACTTATAGTAGAAATTAATTTCTTGAGTAGCTAGGCTCTAGGGCAATCTTAAATGCATGCTCATGCTTGGAATGACCCCTCAATCCAGAATAACAGAACAGCAAAACCCTTGTGGGTGTGTAAGACTGTGCCATCAGAAGAAGAGTTGTGTGCCTGTTCAAACAAAACAGGGCTATGGGGAGTGTATTAATTTTACCTACTTAGTGGACATTAAATCTGCATAATCCAAGGTACAACATATCTCACGGATACAGTATGGTAGAGTTTGGCCCCTGTCCTCATGTTTATTGTGTTTCAGCATGGGCTCAGGCAGAACAGTGGCAGCCAGTCCAGCATAATTGTGTTAAATTCTCTTAAAGAGAATTCACTGTTCATCAGGATTAGCGGACTGTTTTCTTTCATAGGTACGAAACTGTTACATTATCTCTCTCCTTCATGACACTCTTTCCTCCTCAGTGAAAGATGGCTATATTTTTCTCCTACAAGTAAGACTGATTACTTGCTATTACTCAAGTGAAGGATGAACTTCAGCTAAGTGAGAGAAACTTGTAAAATCCTTTACTTGGATAAAATTATTGTGAATCTTCCTTGTGTCAGGTAACTTAATCTCTTCAAGTATACACTGCCTAAAAAAGGGCATGTCCTTCAAAGCCCATCATTCATCTCCTTTTCTAACCTGAATAAATTTCTGGTATGTCAGTCATCTCCATGGATTGTGCCATTGTCACTGAAGGATTCTATTGGATTTTTTTTGGTTAATCTTTCAAAAGTAACATTTGAATACATAGCAAGTATTAATATAGCCATAGAAATCTGTAGCAGATAATGAGTTGCATATAGGCAGAGAAGCTGCCTTAGTTTGGCTAAAGATGTTTAGAACAGTGAAGTGGAGACAAGAACTAATTGTTTAACTGGTTCTTATGTAATTGTCTAATTTTCCTTCCTTTGGCACCTTCTCTGAATTTACCAGACTGCAGAGAGATCTTAAGACTGATAGAAAGGAAATGTTCACAGTTTAAAGTTGAACTTGTGTTAGTGACAAGGTGCCCTGTAGGTTGTCTTATCAGCCACAGCAGATTGGGAACAAATTTGCCTTGCTATTTGCATATTAATTGTTTGTTTTTAATAAACTCTCAGTTTACAAACTCTTTAAGGGTAGAGTTAAATTCATTTTTTCTCCTTGCAGTAAACTTCCTGGGGACATTTCTTTAAATGCTCTGTGCATAGTAAAAAAACTTCAGATGGAAAGAGAATGAGGTGTTCTTTTTTTCCTGTGTGCAGCAGAGCTAGGCAGAGTATGGCTGTCACAGCTCTTTATGTCCCACCCCGTTTCTGCCATTCTGTCCAAAGCATACAAACCGTAGGAGTAAGGTGTCTTTAGAAGAAGAAAGATATGGCCATTTCTCTGTGTGTTTTGCTTAATGCATTGTTGCAAGTCTTCTCTAAGTGTTGATTCCTGTGACTTTTGAGAAAGGAAGCACAGGTAATCCTACTTCATGGGTGAGAAAACTGAATACAAAAGCAGTTCACTGAGTTGTCCAAAACTACACAAGAGAGTGGTGAAGGCAGGGAATCGTTAATATTCTACCATGTACTCTGACAACTCTAACTGGCCAAAGCAGCCTTTATAACCTTAAAACTGTGATGCAGCTTGAAATGTTCCAGAAGCATGCATTCTGTTCCTGCAGAAAGGAGTAAGCTCCCTAGCTCCAGAGATTAGACCAAACAAGGGTGGTAATGCATTGTTTGTGGACTCGGTTATGTCCCAGTGAGCCATCATGTCAGTTGTGCTGTTCTGGTACACTCTGAGTTGGGTGTTCAAGCTGAGTTACACTGCTCTGCCTTCTGCTCAGAGCAGCTCTTATCTCATAGTGAAACTCTGAAGAAGGTTTGGAATGGTGGAGAAAATAATTCCTTTGAAAGGAACATGGTGCAGTCATGGTGGGATTTTTATTCTCAGATTTTTCATAGGTATTCCTAACTCCACTTTCCCACTGTTGTTAAGAATAAACAGGATACCTGATTTACTGTTGAAAATCAGTTTTGTTTAGGAGATTGTTGTTGTAGAATGGGCTATTTAATGTTTTTTCTGTTCCTGCAAGGACACTGAAGTAGTTGTTTCATCTGATCAAAGGGAACTCTTTATTAAGAGGCAAAGTAATGCAGGGTATTTAAAGCTCTCAAGTGACTCTGGCTGTAGTGAAAGTACTTTTTCTCTTAAGACTTTACTGTGGGCGTTGTACTTTCTCTCTAAACTTTAGTAATGATCTTTGCAGGCTAAGCTGTTCCTCCCATGTGTTGCTTTTGAGAGAAAGCTAAACCTTGTACAGTTACAGGTATATCTGCAATGTAATTTAATGTCTTTTCTTCACAGTCTTCATAGAAGACTTTGTCTGAAGATGGTAGTATCAACCAGCAGGACTTCTATACAGTACTTTCAGCTCAGCTTTTCCATTATAGATCTCCCCAGTGAGTGGCTTATCCTCAAGCTCAGATGTTTGAAGTGCTTTCTGGCTGAAACTAAATGTAGAAGTTCTCTGCCTAGAAGCAATACCCACCCTAATATTCCCTTAAAAGCAGGTTAGCTGCAGAGAATGTAATGTAATCCTCTGTCTGCCTTCAGCACTTTCCACATGAAAGTGTTTAAGTACTTTTCCAAACACTAATGTAATACTTGCAGCACTTCTGTCAAATCAGTGGCTAGATACCAAGGATGAGTAGATCAATTTCATACGTATGAAAACAAAAGAGCATAATGGCATATGGAAGGTCATGATTGCAGAGCTAGGGAAACAAGAGTCTAGTGTGACAAATTGTGTGTTTTAAGATTGAGTCCTTAAAACAGCTAAGGAGTTGTTTAGTTTTTGTGTTTTTTGAATCTGAGATCATCTTAGTGTTCCCAGAGGTTTGTGTGGTGGTAAGTCTCTGATTTTCCAAATGTGCTTGTATGGCTCTTGACTAATCAAGCCAACCTCTTGATCTGGTTTCCTATAAGTAGCCATAATAAAATAATAAATCATGTTAAGATTTTGTAACAAATGACCTGATTATATGTCACTGTGAGTAGGAAATACAGTGCTTTTAGAGCTTCCCAGCATCTGCTTTCAAGACCTTCTTTAAATGGGTTACATACATAGGTGTATATTTCAGTTAGGCAAAATAAAGTTAAACTTTGCCTTGCATTTATGCTAAGAAACATATCACATTAAGGATGAACTCTTTTGTTTATACTTGACATGATTATGCCAGTTTCTTTCAGGGAAACAAAAGCCTTTGCTGTCAATGTTTCTGTACTTGTAGGGTACAGCCAGATTGTTGGAATGTGTTTTACAGTAGTTTGACCAAAGGAGAAAACTTACGATCTGCATGAATTGGATAGGTAAGTTTTTGTTTTAGTTTCTGCCCTATTCCCCTCTCTCTGTATTCTTCTGGTTTAGTTCTGGCAGACATAAAAATGGAAAAATATGATTTAGATTTGATCTTGGGATGTCATATGAGTTGTCTCTATCTTCTCAAAGTGTACGTCCTCATGATACGTCTTAGCCTCCATGATTTCCTCAGTCTGTTGTTGATACTCACTTGCCTCTGGACAGTAGTTGTCCTATTCCTTGTTTGAATGCTCTTCAACAATATTTTCCTGTAACCAATTGGTCACTGAATGTCTGTCTAGCTGTTTCCTAGTCTAATTATCTACTCAGCAACCAAGTGTTTGGCATGGGTATTTGAAGAACTATGGGAGGCCTGGGTATACAGAAGTCTTGGCAGATGCTTGAGGCAATCATCTTGCTTGTCTAACCCAAAATCTTCCATCTGGGAGATGGAGATGTATTACAGCATGAAACAAACCATTTTCCAAAGTGTTTAAATCTATAAAGAAGGAAATGGAAAATTTAGATTTCTGCAGTCTTTGACTAAGCCTCTTGTGTCTACCTGTTAAGACAAATCTTTGCTATGCAGCAACACAACTGCGTTTCTGTGCAAAAATGACAGCATTTATATATTTGTGTTTAATAATACAGAAATGAGTGAAGGTCTTTAGTTCCCTGCAGAGACAGGAGTTGAAACCTGTGAAGTCTACACAAATGAATCAAGAATTTGAAGATTGACTTACTTTGCGAATTACAATAGGCCCCTGTTTGCTATTGCATATTAATAGGAAGATGAAGGAGGAATGTGATAAAGACACAGCATGTGTGAAAACAGATATTCCA
This sequence comes from Cyanistes caeruleus, assembly GCF_971803275.1. NCBI lineage: Eukaryota > Metazoa > Chordata > Aves > Passeriformes > Paridae > Cyanistes > Cyanistes caeruleus. The sequence goes on along the minus strand of NC_141706.1, from coordinate 30,943,628 downwards.
TTAACCTGAGATCCTGTGGCTTCTGATGCTTGAGCATCACTCAGGATGCATCTGCTCTCAAGACGTAGTTACTTCATGGCACAACTTTATGTACACTGACTAAGGGATCCAACGGTGACTTTCCAGGTCTGTGTAGCACCAGAAAATTGAAGTGACTTGAGCAATTGTGTAACTGACTGGAGCCTGCATCTCATGCTTGTTGCCATGACACTAATAGGGAGACTACCAAAAGCTGAAAAAGATCTGAAGAAAAGGATACAGCATAATCACAGGAGGTACTGCTGAATGCTGGGGAGGGTGCAGAGAGGGAGAAAAGAAACAAATTGTTCAACAACAAATGTTTCAAGTTCAAAATTATTCAGGAAAAGTAACCCGTAGGATTTGATTTTGACTTAATGTACTGAATTTTAATTTTTCGTCCTCCATAAGCAAGCAAATTAGGGACAGATTTCAAAGAAAAGTTTGCAATCTTTTCTTCTCCCTTAATCTGCAACTCAGTTTCTTTTATAGAATTATCTGCATTCATGAGGCAACCAGATCATTGTTGCTGAGAACTGTAAGGCTCATGTTAAATTCTATACACTGGAGGCAGAATTCTGCCTCACACCTGCTTGCAGTTCTTACTCGCAAGTAAAGGTAGTTCACAGGTGACATTGTATTCCGGTGACTTCTAGCTTGTGCATGAAGTACTGGAGAGCTTCAGGTGACACTTAAATCCCCCAGAATACACACTGCAATCAAACCTAGTGCATTTTTTTTTGTGTTGCAGTTTTTTAGTGTAGACTGTTCACAAAGTAGTTTTGTTTTCTTCTTTTCTATTCTTTTTCTTTTTACTTTTGTAAAGATCAAGCCCTGTTCCTCAAAGTCAAGAATATGTGATTTTGATGCTTTTGCTAAGTAGCCCTTCTGGGTCTTTTGGAGTCTCTGGCACTTATTGGTGCAGAAGTCTGATTCAATGATGAGAAGACATAAATTTTAATTTGCATCCCTTTTAAAAATTCCTTTGACGCAAAAGCTCCTGTGAGCTGAACTAGAGCAGATTAGCTTCCTGTGTCCTAGCTCTCCACAGGGACAAAGCTGCAGTCACCTGACAGGGATCTATTAAAAACTGTTTATATAGATGAGTTCTAGTGATCATGTGCAAGTGAGTACCTATAGCAACACTTTCTAGTCCTGAGGACTAGATTTGTACCAATAGCTAGCACAATAGGTGGGAATGGTTTTTGTACTGCACATAGGCTTACAGATCTTCTTTGATGTATTGTAAGAAATCAACAGTAAAAGTTCATGACTGCTTTTATGTTGATTTACTTTTTTAATAACTTGTAATTTGTTCCTTGCTTGCTATTACTCTTCTTTCCCTCACTGATAGTGGAGACAAGCTTTAGCAAACATCACTCTGCTTCTGTCTTTGCATTCTGCGGTGAAGTGTGTCCTACTTTGCTTATCCATAGGCTGTGCTCATGTGAATGTTGGAATTTTTTTCTTGGAGTAGATGGACTGAAGGACATTATGAAAGACATTTTAGAGATACTGTACTGTTGGGAGAGCTGTTAGAAATGAGAAGGAAAAACCATTATAATCAGTCATTTGATGATATTCGTCCCAACTTCCGTGCAGAGAATTACTCATTAATTTTAAAATTAGCCTCAAAAATAGGTATTCACCAATAACAAATTCTGAGCTGAACAAATTCTGAACAAATTGGTTCACCAGTCAAATTCAAGTTACTGCTCCTGGTAGCCAAACCACAAAAAGGAATAGTATCTTGACAATCAGACATGAAAGACCTTTTACCCAAGAGGCCCTCCAAGTCTCTCCCATCAGAAAATACCAGATGCGATGATAAACTTTAATCCTGAAAGTCACAGCTTGTTTGTAACTAGCAGATCACTGAACCCCGAGAAGGCAGCCAATACAGACTTTCCACAGCTGCTCGTTGCCATGTGCTCTGCCCATGCTGTTCTCTGGGGGCTTGTCATGACAGCATTGTCTCTGCCAGAATGCAGGGTTATCATCCATGCCAGGGACAGTCCATGTGTTCTGAGCACCTGTGATGCAGGTAAACACTAACAAATTAGGCCAAGATGGGAAAACAAAGACTTCTTGTCAAACTGTGGCCATCTCTAACTTACGTGTGTGGCTACCAGTGTATTCATGTCCCAATGTTTTGGTATTTGGCAAGGAAGAGATTTTAAGATAAAACTTTTTAGTCTTTAAGTAACAATTTTCTTTTTTCATCTTTGTACTGCTTGTTCCCTTGACTCTCCACTATCAGTGGAAGGAAAGAGAAAAGTTTTCCCAAGGGAGACAATAAAGCAAGAGCCTGATGTAGCTGTTCTGGATTATCTCCTAGAAGATTCTTCATCTCCTTGTATTGACTATATGGAGTGTTGTACAGCTGCAGATCCACAACCTACTATTAGGCTTTATAAACAGTTCCCAATATTTTTAACCAGGGTTTATGGGACTGGTTTGAGGCAGTAAAGTCATAGAATGTTCATTTCATAATGATGCCTCCTTTTAACTAAAAGGTGACACGAGGGATTTACTTTTGATCATCTTGATAGCACCAGAAGTAGTTTTGTTATTGTCTTCTGTTGCTCAAAGGTCACAGTCTATACATGTGAGGTTTCAGTCTTTTGTTATAGGCTGAAGTTTCTAAGAGCTTAATGGACATCTTTTTTTCCAGGGTGCAGATTTTCCCTGTTCTATGACTCTCTATTGCACAGGATCTCTTGATGTTCAGTTATTGTATGCTCAGTTTTTAGACACATTCAAGTTATGCCCTAATCTGAAAATCAACCTTACCAACAGTGGTGGTACATTGCTATCAAAATTGAGCAGAATCTGGACTCTTGCAGAAGCAACATTTAAATAACCCAGTTTAAAATAAAAGCAAAGGTTTTGAGGGGAGCAAATCTTATTTACTTTTTCTAAGATTCCAGCTGCATGCAGGTGTCCACTGTCAGTCTTTGGTCACGTAATGCTGTCTCTGTAGAGAGCATCAATACAAAGCTAGAATGTGATTATATTGTCACTCTGCAGGTAGGATATAAATAGAGTTTTAACGGATTCTGTATCACTTGCAAGGCTCCTGCTGCTCACTGGTGGTGGTGATGCCTTAAAATGTTTATTAAAATGACTTGAAGTGTTGTTTAAGCAGAGTGTCTCGCAGAGTCAGCTAACTTGGCTGCTGTTTTCGATTCACTGTATCAATCAGGAGTTTAGGTCTCTACATTTTAATTTCTTTTGCGTCAGAATCAAGTTTGTTGTCTCGTTTCTGTACCTCGGTTGCATAAATTGCCTCCTGAGCTGTCAAAAGTAGGTAATAGACTGCTTTGTAAAGAGCCTATACTCTGAGGACTCTGGAAGGCTTTTTCCAGACCAGACATATTTTAAGTCCAAACTTACAAAAGCAGTTTTGCTTTTTCTTATGAAGTTTAAACATTACAGCTTAGGCATTGCCTAGTATTTTTAATAGCTGATAGGAAAGGTTCAGCCATGGGACCATCTAGCTCTGTCAAGCATCTGGACTGTAGATAAATTTGGCAGTATTTTGAGGTTCTAACCAAGCACATAGATGTAGACTACTGATGAGTGTCCAGGACTCAAGTGATTTTTTATTTTTTAAAGTTTTTTTTTTTAACTTGAAAAGCTGAAAATGTGTGTTTTAACCTTCTAGATTAATTCCCTGTCTGCCTTAGGGAAGCAACAGGAAAGAGAGTGTTGAAAGCAGTGGTGCTGGCCTATTCTAACCATGAACTTTCACTTCAGTAGTTCTAATGTTTGATACAGACATTTTGTTTTAACTCAGCTGTAATATTTCCATTGTAAAATCATAAAATTGATCAATGACTTGGTGTTCTTATGATCTGAAACCTGTGAACAGCCTTCAGAAAAAACCCTGCTTTTTCTAGCTTTTCCTAAAAATGCGTATGAATAAGTTTGCTACCTGTATTTTCATCCTGTGTTATAATGTGCACCTCTGGTACCTTATTTTTTATCAGGCAGGGTGATATAACCTTCTGTATAAAATGATGAGAAGTCCTCCTGAGGCTAGTTAAATTATTGGTCCTTGTACTAAGTATCTCCTCTTGTAGTTAGAATCTCTTAACTTCATGTGTAAAAGGGCAGTAGAGCATGTCAGTAATTTGGATCCTTGAGACTGCAATGAGATTAGTCACAACTTCCTTCTCAGGCTTCAGGACCAGCCCTTTTTGACGAACACAGTTTCTGGTTTAGGTGCTAAAAATTAAAATGCTGTGTGTTTTATTTGCATATGCTTCCTAGCTTTTTCTTCCATGACTAGCGGAATTATACAGCAATCAAAATCCTATTGTTTTCCTCTACCTCAGAAATTATTGTGCCAAACACTGAGTATATTTTATGATCTCAGCCTTCTGCTCCTTTTATCTGTCTCTGTCACTTTCATGTCACAACCTTTTAAAGGTAAGCTGTTTGGATAACTCTTTGGGGACAGTCAGTTCTATCTCTGCTTTCCCTTAAGATGAGGCTGCAGTGAGGTTGGCAGTTGTTGGAATTTGAATTTCTAATGACAGTCAGAAGAAAAGGATCTCTGCATTAATGACTATTCATGATGCTTTTGAAATACTCATAAACTTTTAGTGGCTATTTCCAAGCTTAAAGGGTAAAAGTTGTGGCTGGTCAACTCACTGTAGTGACACACTGATAGCAGTTGGCAATTTGAAATTTGTTTGCAGAAAAACTCCTGTGTTTCAATCTTGAAAAAAGAAAAATAAATAATGGAATTAATTTAAAGTTGAATTGTGAGTATTCAGGTAGAGATCAGGTATCTTGTGAGACAAGGCAGGCTGCTGCTTTGTGGAAACCAGGGGTAATACATTCTTCATGTCCAATATTTGACCCTGCAGAAGAGCTGCTGGAATGACTTTGTTTTTATCTGTCTCATTTCAGCTTGTTTGGAGCAGAAAACGATCTAGTGATATGAAAAGAATCCGTTACTAAAAGCTTGCATGATTTGTGGCATCTAAAAAAAAAGACAACAGTTTTCACACCTAACTGCAAGATCACTGCAGCTGGCCTTGGATTTAGTGGCAGTAAGAATAGTGTGGGTCTGAAAAATTCACACCTACAGTATTTCTTCACAGTTTTCCTGAAACTGTGTTCCTGTAGTAACAGGAGAAATGTAAAACCCAAACTCTGAATTTAGGTTCAGTCAATGCATGCTTCAATCTCACCCTCAAATTTTCAGTTTCTCATAGCTGTTTTCTTAGTAATGTGTTGGAAGTGCAGCATCCGATATGAAATGCATTTTTTTTTTTTTAGCTGAAATGAGATCGGTGGTTCTAGATGAGATCTTAATTGCTTTTGGTTCACAACATACTCTGTGTTGCTAGGTAGTACATAGTGCAGCACAACATCAGTCTGCTGAAATGAGTCTCAGGAGAGGAATAACAGAATTGGGGAGCTTGCAAATTAGGTGTGATGTACAGTGTCAGAGAAGTGGTGGAGAAGTGGACTAGAATTGGCCTTCAACAGCTTCTTCTAGTCCAGGAATAAGAGAAACTGACACAGAGATAAATTTAACACAAGGGGTCAGAACTGCAGTAGCTGTCTGGACTGCAGGTCAGAGCTGAGGCATGTCATCAGGGCTCTGTCTGAAGGTTTTAACAGCATCTGCCTTCTCTCTGCTGGATTTTTAGTGTATGAGTTTGCCTTTGTGAGCGCTAAAATATGCTCATATAAAAATATCTATCATATACTATATGTAAGGGTTTTCTGTGGATTTCACAAGAGAAGAAATGAGAAGGATATAGACTCTTTTTGCAGTGTTTGTAGATGACAACTCAGCTTTGTCAGCTCTGATGTTTTCCTTGAAAGGGCATGCTCAAAAGATAGAGCAAAAACACTGAGAAGAGTATGTTTTAAAAAGGGCACATACTAGATGACTGTGTTGCTGACAGCCCCATTGTATTCTTAATAATCCATTTCACAAGAAGAAAAACTTATAGTGCACAGCCTTGAATTTATTTTACATCTATCATGTTTTTCAGTCCTGGCCCTGTCTCTGATTCAGATTTTTTAAGCTCTTCATCTCTCAGGTAAATTAAATAGTATTGAAACAGCAGTGTGTTGCCTCTCAGCGTATTGCTTTTATGTGAAAGACAGCGGTGTTCCATAGGACAGAAATTAGATATGCTCCTCTAGGGCAAAATACTTTTAAGTCTAAATGCCAGCCAGTTGAGTGCAGCACCCATATTCCCATGTGGTTTTCAGTGTTGGTCTCTACTATTTTTGCTGAAAAGATGTGTTCTGACACAAGATAGACAAATGAGAATGTAATATCTGCGAGGATAAGGGACAAAAATATGTACTTCAGACATTACTAATTCAGAGTATTAGATGTATTTGACCTGCATTTTTTGAAAACTGCATCTATCAATCCCTTTCACTCACTTAGTGCACTAATTTTACCAAAAGAAAGTGGGTGAGACTTTGTGACATTTAATGCTTGTGAACTCAGTACTGCTTTTTGCTCACAGTTTTATCATCTGGTATTTAAATATTTTAAAAATATTTTTCTACTGAAATATCTGTACAAAGAGTGGAGAGGTTTGTTTGTGTAGAACCTATGCTTCCTTCTTATCTTTCTCCTCTCCCTTTTATCAGTCTTTTCCTACACTACTTGAAAAAAAACAAAAACAAAACCAAAAAGCATGCACTTAGCTATGCCAGCCAATATTTTTGTATTCTAAGATGGCTATTATTTTGGCCCACTGCTAACATGTTAGAATGTCTGCATATACCCAGACTACATTAAAAGAATGTGAAGTGCTGCATTTGTTCTAAAACTGCTTTGGTTAAACCTTTAGTGACTGGCTCTGTTCTGTATTACGATACTGCTTAGTAGCATGTTCACATACTGCTGTAATTTCTCACAGAACAGCTGCCTTGGTTCATTGGCTTTTATTTTTACTGTGACTACATCTTAGGTACTGGACACAGTGCAAATCTTATGGTAAGGTCAGAAATAATTTCTTCTCAGAAGCAGTTCTGTAGTATTACTGTGATACCAATGCCAAGTGTGGGTACAGCTGCATTCGTAGCAGTGAAACAAGGTATTTTCATCCCGACAGAAACTGCAGCATAACGGGATCTGTGATTCCGCTGTGCTCTGCTTTGCGTTCAGCGTCGCAGCGGGCAGCTGGGAAGTGTTCTCCTGTTGGCAGGAGGGTGGGGTGGGAGCAGAGCTCCTCCTGTTCCTGCTCCAGTGCCTTGACCTAATGTTGTGCTGCAGCTCTGAAGGCTCCGCTCCAGGCAGCTGAGGCAGGTGGAGTAGGAGGCTGTGATCATCTTCCCCGCTGAGATGTGTAAAATGGATTTTTTCAAAAGCTTGTAAACAAATAAATCCACAGTGTTTTAGATTTTTTCAGAGTGGGAAAATCAGGGTTCACAAGTGTTATGAAGCTGTCACATGTTTTGCCTCCAGCTTGCTGATAATCTTTAAAAGCTAATGAGTGGTGGTTGGCCTTTGATTGTATCTCAATGTAAAGTCACTCTTGTGTTGACAGTCCTTGATAATTGTTAACGGGCCAAATGTCTCTGTGTGAATCATTCACACCTTCATTTTCTAATTCCACCTGCCACCCAAAACCTTTTAGTTCTATCTGGTCACAATACAAAACAACTGGATACCAAATTGCAGAAGTTTGAATATCTCTGCTGGTAACATGTGGGAACTATTTTTTCCTCACAAAAGTGTTGCTTCTGTTACGGAGCTTCATAGAGAGTACCTTGGTGACACCACTGTGAGTATCTCTGAGCCTATAGAAAACAGAGGACCAATTGAAGTTGTTAAGAGAACATACACAAACATTTCTTAATAAAATGTTCTGTGGGAGGTAATGATAAACTGCTTTTGCAGGGTTTTCTTTTCTGTTTCTGTTGACCTATATAATGTGTAATGAGGTAACTCCTTTGTAGCCAGGGTTATTCTTGGTTTTGTTCCTTTTCTGCAAGGGAAGTTACTGCACTGGTACTTTTTGTATCACATCACATATAGCAGTTGTAATGTGGTGGTGTGAAACACTTTTGTTTAGTTACTCTCAGGTTAAATTAACTTTTCTTTGAAGTAATGGAAAAGCTTTGACTTTCCATCTTGGATAAAATTGTTGTAAGGAGTGAAATTTTATCTTCTGATGTGCTAGAGTATCTTTTGTTCCAAATAAAATAATTTTGTGTCAAATAAGATCGATATTCCATACTACATCTGCAAACAAAAAACCCAAACAAAATCCCATTATTTTCTGTGTTTAACCTCTGGTGTCACTAGCTCCCAATAGAGTTTATTTAAACATTTGAGATTATAAAAAATTAAAACAATATATATCGAAATAAAAATATATTTAATGGAATTAATCATAAAAGTACTCAAGGGATGTAGGCAGTCAGATAATTGTAACTTTAAAAATTTGTGCAATGTAGGAAAAATAATATAAAGGCAGGAAGGCAAGCATAGAAGAAGCATGGGAGCATTAAAGTGTTCTGTGTGAAAAGTGAATAAGAACTGCATAAACACGTGGGACTGGACAATCCTCACTTCCCATTCAGTAGGAGCCAGGAAAGAACATGAAGTCAGCTGGGAGTTGCTAAGCTGTCTTTATGGTATGATCCATAAGGCTGAGTCCACAAAGCGAGGAGCCAAGCTTGCATGCTTTTAGCAGGAGAATTAGCTTATAAATCTGCAGCTGTTGTATGCAGAAGCAGAGGATGTGTGAGTTTATTTGCCAGGCTTTAGAGTTGTAGCTGGGATTTTGCCTGAACTGGGAAATCAAGGTCTTAGGGAACACCAGGCAGACAGGCAAGAATAGGCATGAAAAGTGCTGGAGCTGGAGCAATGCTGAATGTTACTGATCAGAGAGCTCCAGGTCAACTGAGCAGGATCAGTGTGTAAGGCCGTGAAAGGCACTAGGAGCCCTTTTGCCCTAAGCATCTGCAGTGCTTTAAAGGGCTTTGTCTCCACCCATACAACCTCATAGCTGGAGCCAGCTGTTCACACCTCTGATTTAGGCAGTGCATGAACCTCTGAGCATCCTTTGTCCTATGTGCTTCTGCCAGCTTAAGGCTGAGCTGGATCTCTGAGAAACTGTTTTTCTTTTCAGTTTTGTTCTGCTTCATTAGAGCTCAAATCTATATATAATCCTCCTCTAGAAAAAGGTAGATGCCAAGGAACAAACGAGCCATGGCCACTTCTGTAGTTTCGGTAGAAAAGTATTACAATCTCTAAAGCAATGCCAAGATGCTTTGGAGGGATGTGAGGTATAAATGAGTATGAAAAGTGGGGTTTGAAAGGTTCTTGATGGTAGGATTAAAGAAAAATATAGTCATAACCTAATGATTAAATAAATGGACAAATTTCATAATCGGATCAAGTATCTGGTACTGAATGCTGTTTAAATTGCTAACATGTGGCTTGTCCAGCACCCCTTGGGTAATATATGAAGAGCAAGGTCTGAAATCAAAGTTTTTCATGCTCCTGAGAGTGACTTAACTGCTGAACTATCCTTTCCCAGATGTGCTTACCAGTTACTGGAGTCACACGGTATTTATTACTCATCCATCTTGTTAGCACTGCCACCTGCAACAGGGCTTTATTAGCAAATAAGCTGAATTTTAGTACTGAAGTACTGTTCTTTGTTTGCTACCTTTGTTAGCTTTCCTGAGGCTTCTGTCTGTATTGCAGCTCTTCTGTAGATAAACTGAGGATGTGTTTTAGAGCCACCCAGCCTGCAGTTCAGCTAGAATGACCTCTCACATTTCCAGGGAGGCTTCATTTGTATTGGTGCTGGAATTATTCCATGGATGTCCCTACTTCAGCTCTGATTAGATTTTACAGACTAATTTAATGCCAGCTATAAGAGGTACTGAAGACATGTCTGGTCAACTACTCTCTCCTGAGTCCTTGTGGAGTGTGAGATTGTCTCTACTGAATATTTATGAAGACCTGTCTTTTTTATTTCTGAATATTTATCCAGGAGTGGGTGCTTGCACTCTTGCCTTGAAGAGTATGCCATATTCTCATTCTTCAAACTCCAGAAGCTTTTCATTGTAGCAAGACTCTGTTCTCTCCAGAGTTATGTTCTTGCTAACATCTTGACTAGTATATTTTATTGCCTTTCCAAAGACACTTAGCAGGTATTGATTGACAAATTATTATCTTGCTATCTCATATCTCTACCTTCAAAACAATAAATATTTTTCTGTCTTCATTTGTCTGCTTCTGTGTGTTTTTTTAATGTTATTCATGGCTGCCTCTTTTCATTTTGCTTCTTTTCATCTGAAGTCTCATGACTTTGGGGAAAAGCTTGTTTAGCCCACTGCATACTGAGTCAGGAAATGAATTAATGGAATAATTTAGGGGGCCTGTATGCTTGCAGTACTGATTCCTCCCTTGCCCACCTTCAGTGGACTAGCTAAATTGATTTCCATCTGGAGAGATCTCAGGGGTACCATTTATACTTTGAGTAGATTGATGAAATTTAGACACAGTTTGTTAGTCTGTGATTTGGTGGTTTTGTTGGCTTGGTTTTGTTTTGTTTTTCTTTTACATTTTCATGCTAACCAAGCATTACCATGCAAGTGGCAGGTACTATCACCTTGTTCCTTTTCCTTGTGCACCTCATGTAGAGGCTCATGTACAGCCAGTGGGTTTTTGGTGCTTGACCACAAGCGCAGTACAGAAATGTTCATGTCTCTAGTGGGGTAGCTGTGGTTTGGGCAGCACAGTGATGCCTGGGGACTCATCCTCAAAGCCTCTTTCTATCCTTAGGACAACTTATGTCCAAGTACATCCCTCAACTCTGCTGTTCCACCTTTCAGTTTAAATATTTAGGGCAATTAAAAAACCACCCCCAGCAAAATCCAAACCCATTCTAGCTACCTAATTCCCATGGGACATTATAGTGTTTTCCCATGCTTAATAAATGGTAGTAAGTTGCAACTAATGTTATTAATTATAACTTCACAGCATGTTCTTCCCTTTTCCTGACAAAGGATTGGCTTGGACTGTTTACATGGGTCAGGTTTCTCTGGAGCCTTTGAAAAGAAATACCAGCTAGTGCAGCTTCTCTCCTAAAAAGGGGTTGGCATGCTCTCTTTATGCTTTGTAAAGGAACCTCGGCTTTCTCCTAAGTTACGGATCTCAGCTAAAATCTCCACCTGCTGTTGGTGTGGAAGGACAGACATGTCTTCTGGCTACCTGCAGAAAGGACTGGTCCTGGGGGCTTCTCAAACAACTGTACTAAAACCACTTCCACTCCCAGGGGAAGAGTGTAAGACCCTCTCAGCCAAAGCTCTGGTAAAGAAGTGCTGAAAGTAGAGGAGAGAGGAGGAATCATCCAGAGCTCTTCTTCCAAGGTCTGTTGTGCAGCATAATGACCTATGGCCTGTTAAAAGCTATTCACTATGTTTAAGTGAAAACTGGGAAGTGAATAGGGAAATAAACATCATTTCTGTAGCTATTTCAGAACATGATTCTCCAATGCTCCCAGTAAAATTGTTCCAATTTCTGTCATTGTTGTGGATATTCAGTTCCCATTTGGACAACACAGGGAAATGGTCAGCTGCCATCTGCTAACAGAAGTACCAGCCTTCCCTGCAGTGTACACAGATGTGGCTGGAAGATCTTGTTTAACAGCCAGACACTGCATGTGTGAACTCCAAGTAAAACTGGTGAGAATGCCCCGGGAGTGTAGCTTTCTGTGAGTCATGCCCATCACCAAGCTAATTGCATCCATGTGTCTCAGTGCTCCACAGCCTTTAAAAGAAATCTGAAGGATTGCTTTTGAATATCTCTAATAGAGGAGGATATTATTTGAAAGGCAGTTCTAAAACTATCTAGGTAAAAATAAGTGAAAAATGCTGGATAATGAAAAGCCTTTGAAAACTCCAGTGATGCATGTAGAGGGGTAATGTTCACTGCTTGTTTTTATCTTATTAAATGCATACTAGCACTTGAATTGCATTGTTTTAACACCTCCAAATAGCACATGCTCTGAAAAAGGAGAGTTGACATCACAGTAAGTGTTAGCAGGGGACTCTCAACTTGCACAGCATTATCACTCTTATTGTATGTGAGCACATGAGTATACAGATAGGAGGGACTGCTGGGTCATTGAGCGTGCTCCTCCATAGCAGCAACAACTGTTTTAAACTCAGAAACAGTCACAGAAAATGAACTCCACATATTATGGGTGATAATATGCTTCTTATCAATGTAGTATGAATTGATAACCTGTAATAAAACACCAGATATTGCAACTAAAATGTGCCGTGAAGCAGAGCTGGAACATTTGAGGATATCACTAGAGTGTTACGCCAATGTATTTGCATAGCATTTATTAACCAAAATTTGTAGATTGTTTTAGGAATTAGACTGTATGTCTCATCACAGAAAATGGCAAAACCCAAGGCAAAAACACCTCCTGGCATCGTGGCTGGACTGTGAGGTGGTGTCACAGTATAGAGTTTCTTTCCTCTCCAAATTATTTTAAGTGATTTAACATCAAACATGAGCAGGTCACAGCACTTAGGCTGCTGTCCATACAGTTGCAGAAAGAACAGCAGCACATGGAGTGGTACATTCCCTATCATCTTGAAGCTTTGTTTGCCTTCTGCAGTGTTACTCTGTGCATGTGTCCAGACCCTCACCCTCCCACCCTGTAGGAGGAAAACGTGGAGGCCAGAACACGAAATAGAATTTTATCTCACAGCAGGTTTGCACTAAAAAACAAGAGATGAGGTTGGGAAAAGCGTTTGGCAGTGTTTTTTCCTGAGCCCAAGGTTTGACAGTCTAGACTGGAGTCCTCTGTTCTCTGCTCTCACAATTTCTGGGCTCTTACAGCTGCCTAGTCTCTCTCTGCAACTGTTTCATTAAGCTTTCCTGCCCGATTTGCTGATATCTTTCTGCTTTTGTACTGCATATCCACCACAAAACCAGGCTTACCTTCCCATCTCCTTGCTTGAGAAATCAGTGCAGAGTCTCTGTCGAGGAGAGAATGAAAGTATGGAGTGGGAGGCTTGTGATGACAGCAAATCAAGTGCTCTCAAACACTGGAGTAAATACAGAGTAGTTTTTGCTTGGGCTCTGCATAGGTGCTACCAAGGTCAAAATACTGCTCATTTGTAAATCTGTCCTGAAACAGACACAGATGCCTGCTGAGCACCCAAATCATATGGAGATGAAATGGAAACAAATCTGCTCCCTAGTTTCTCAAATATAGTTGGCAGATGTGCGCATGTTTCTTCCTCATGCTGCAAAATCCTCTATGAGGGTACTTGGGACAGAGTTACAGACATTTGCTGCCTTTTTAAATTGGTCTTTTGTTTTCTCCTTCCTTTGGAACTTCTCCTGTACTTGTATTTTTTGCCTACTGGATGAAAAATTGACCAAAAAATATTTTTTTCTTCATCTTTGCCTTGGAAGTCTGACAGATAGGGACTCTTAGGCCTGCACACCATTGCTAAATTATGATACATTATTGCTTCTATTTCTCTGCTCTCTCTTTCTGCTGCTGGAAGGATAGGGAGGTCAGGAGAAGACAAAGGTTCAGGCTGCTTTTGGAGGTGGGAAACCTGAGAAAGGAAGACCATGACTAAAGTAATAAGAGAAAGGACACATTGTAAAGGGAAAGGAAAAGGTGCCCAACAGACGTGAGACGGGATCTGCACCAGCAGTCAGAGAAACGGGATGTAAACACTGAAAGCAGCTCTGAAAAGAAGGTTAAAGTATGTTTGGAGCTTATCACTGGAGGCACAGGCAAGCTTGCAAATCCTGTTGAAGTGGTTACAGAAAAGTTTAACTTTGGCACATACTAAAGTGTTTTGTTAAAGTATTTACTTCACAAACAAGTGTCCATTTAACACAGAAAAAAATGTGTGTGTACTATAGATGTCTTCCAAGACAAGAGATCTAACATGTAAATATTTTGTTCTATTCCCTTTGGTGGGATGGAGGCATTAGCCACGACTTTCTTGAAGCTGTGACCTGTTTCCGTGTGGTGTGTGAGTGCTGGTGCCCCTGTGTGCAGTGGGGTTTCTCAGCAGGGCAGGCGCACTCTGCTCCGGCTGCCCCTAGCTCGAGTTCTCAGGCAAGGCTGCAACAAATGGTTGGATGTCTTGCTAACACATACACTCTTCTCAGGCTGTGGAATTCAAATGAAACCAATGGTAAGGCCTAGGCATGTCAGAAATCTAAATAAAAGGTGAAAGACTATATGTAAAGATATACATAGGGAGAGTAAGGGGTTTTTTAAACGTAGAGGGGTATATATAAAAAAAGAAAGGGAAAGGAGTAATCTTTATGTGCTGCTGGAAGAAGGGAAGACTGGAAGACTGCCTTGAAAGAGCTGGGGGTGTGGAGGAGGGGCAGGCATAATGTACTTTTTTTTCCTGATGGAAATTAGAGTTCAGAATTTTGCTGTAACTTTTCTGAGCAAGAGCAGCAGTTGATTGATTGTGGTTTAATTAGGTGCTGTAACACGCACATGCTGTGGATGCATGTCTCTGAAAATTATGCCCTAAATTAACTCAGTAGAAAGACTTCCTTTTTAGTGCAGTTAACAAACCAAACAAAACCCCAAACAGAAAAATGCCCCTAATCTATATTTATCTGTGGACAATTTAACTCCTAATTTAGTAATGTTACTTAAATTTTAAACTAATTTTCTGGTGTGGTATATGAGCACCTTTTAATTGTTGGGTCACTTTAACAGTGATTTAGGACAGCAGACTTGCTAATTGGGTATTTTAGACAGCAGTTAAATCCAGTTAAAGTTTGGGTACCTTGAGCGCGTGTTGGTTTTAAGACATGAATTCAACTGCTCTGAGCATGGGCTTTACAAACCTGTATGTCTTTAGAGAGTACCAATTATTCCTCAGAGAAACAAAAATGGCAACAAGACACTTCCTTTAGTTGAATAATATGTTAAAACCAAAACATGCTGGTTGAATAAAGTGTTAAATTGTCTACTGAAATTTTGGGAAACCATTTTTACTCTTTTTAATACTGGAAAAAAAGTAAGATGACTTATCTTCATTTTGGAGGGATTTATAGTATTAATAATGCAGCATTACCCAACAATACTGCCATGCTATTTTGTTCCCCTCTAAAGATGATTTAGAAATGTAAATCTAAATTTTAAAAAATAAATCTGATCATGCTAAATTAAACATCAGTAGTTTTCACAGGAACTGTGATCTAGTCCTTAAAGCAGACATGGAGTGTTTTCTTGAGTATTTATTCTTTCCATATCCAGAACTCTTCATTCAAGGAATGAAGAAGTTAAAGCTTGTCAAGCTGTGGAATTCTCATTTAAATTTTAAGAAGTGGGCTAAAAATTTGCAAACATTCTGCAGAAGAGATTTTAAATGTAGATAATTATGTCAAGATTGTACATGAAAGTTACACTGAAGAGCAGAAGCTCTGAGTTCGTGACGCAGTGGAAGCTCTCAGGCTGTCGGCTCACGGTTTCCTTGCCTTGCTTATGGCAGGGAGCGACTGATCAAATGGGGCTGATCTCACAGGACACTGTCTGAGTTTCAGATTTGAACAAGTTTATCTAGCTATCTATAATTTTATCTAGCCATTATTTATCTATCTTGAAAGCTGAGAGCCTGTGGTTTGTTAGATGATGTGTTAGTCTTGGTAACATTTTGTTTGTAATGAATCAACATCAAATACAGACAATCCTCAAACATTGTCCTTCATATGTGTATTTCATGTGAACTGTGTGTAAGCAGAGGGGCAAAGAATGTGTTGGTAATGGAGAGAGAATAGTTTCCAGTGACTCCTCAGAGTGTATGAACCTGATGTTTGTTTAATCCTGGAACTTTCTAGTCATACTGGAAAGAGTTTTCCAGAATTTAAGTATTTTATTAGTTGGGAAGACAGTAAAGGAATTGTTTTCCAATCTCTGCTTTTATGGCATGCAGTTAAAATGGAGAAGTAGACTCCCTCCCCCTCCTCCTGATCCTGCCCTCTGGCAGAAAGGTCAGTAGATGTTTGTGATCTCTGTCATTTGTATCTAAATTCAGCTGGCACGCTCTGTTGACTTGTAAATTTGTAATGGATCACAAGTTCATAAACGACAACAGCAATATAACATGGATAGAGGTCTAAATGCGAAGGGATTTGCAAAGTCAGCTTTATTAAAATGTAAGCTTCTCTCTAATATTTCTGATAGCTGATATTGCATATCTTTCCAATATTTTGATTATCATTGACAAGAAATTTAGATTGTGACTTTTCTCTGAGTCAGTACTTTGATTATGAATTGTGAAACAATTAATTTCTAGTGAGCGCTTCAGGGGGAGGTAGTATTTCCAATGCATTTGCCCTTGGAAGCAAAGGCCCCTTATTAATGGTTCTAGTATTATTAGTTGGTTAAAAACAAGCTTTTAGACTATACAATTCTCTTTTAGAAAATTTATTATTCACCCAAATGTGTCTTGTGGAGGTAGAGTGAAGGCTTTGAAATGGAGGATTAAAGATTATTTGTAGAGACCTTACTCAATGTATTTTAACTTTCTGAGATGTAGAGCTCTTTCAAGGATAGAAAATAAATGACTTTTCAGAGGTTGGATGAGAACTAATTCCATGTGTTGCTCTGGGTGGTAAACATTGATTTCCTCTTCGATTGAAGAAGCTTAGAATGTGTGAAATCCTCTTTAAGACGAACGGCTCCCAGTGCATCAGTAGGGCCAGCTTTTTTCACAGTTACTGCAGTTAACTGCAATGCTTGCATTGTTATGAGTTGAGCAAGGACTTAATCTTATCTCAGTACATAATTTTGCAGAGATTAATGCGGGATGCAAAGCATATTTATTGTGCTACACTTTTGGAAGGCATTCTGCATGTAGTTATTTTCCAGTTATATTCTTAACTTTAAAATCAGTAGAAGCTTATCACCATAAACTTCTCATGTAAAAAGATTAATTAATGATCATTTATTGAGAGCAAATTACAACAATACTGTATTGGGTTTCTAAGGTAGGCAGATAGATGTCCACCTTTTGTTTTTGTTGCCATTCTGTTTTAGCAATGTCTTTCCTTTTCCTGACACCATACTAAAAAATACGTGGCATATATAGTAATCCTAATGAGCTAGATGCATTCCGAGTTAGAAAAAATCTAGTGATAAGTTTTCAAATTCCAGGACAAATAAAATTACTTATTTCCTTTATAACTGTTTTAACAATGGCTGGTATCTCAAGTTCCATGTTTGGTTCTGCTATGGGTGGTTACTGAACATGTACTTTAGCAGACTTTATAAAAAAAGGCTCAGTAAAGCACTGCTATTAGTTAATATACTTTACCTTCTGAAGAAGTGATGCCTTTTTCTCAATTTCTCTAAAGTCAGATAATATCAAAACAAGAGCTGTAGTAAGGATGGATGCATATATAATATGCATTTGACATCTCCTTGATGAAGCCTGCTAAAGTACTTCCTTTCTGTGGACATAATCAAATGCCTGGATTCACTTGAGGTATAGAGAAACCAAAGCCAAGTCTGTCCTCATCTTTATGAGGAACAGAAAAAATAATTAATGTACAACTAACACAGTGCAATTGTATGCAGAATCCCTGTTTTTTCTGGTTATAGAAAGACTAAAACTCTGGGGGCTTTTGTGCCTGTCAAAATGTTCAACACTTAAACTAGTGTGTTCATTTTAACTGCCTTGTATGTGAAGGTACATCTGCTCATACATAAATGTACATTCTCAGATAAAGCTTGAAACAGAGGTTCTCTGGTGAGGAGACAGTAGATTGCTCCATTTGTCTCTGCCAATATAAATATCAATAACATATTTAATGGTACCTGGGTATCATTTTGTGGGCAGCTGAGTGTCTGCCAAAGATCTGTTTTGGGAAATAAAGTAGAAGATTTCTGATGTAGTATTTGTACCTGGAAAAAAGCTGAGTCTCCAGAGTGAAGAGTGTAAAATCAGGCTGCTTGCTGGACCTGTTGAGTCACTCTTGGAGGGCGGGAGATAGTTCTGGACCAGTAATACTCAGCACAGTCATTAGTGCTTTTCATTCTGTCGTCTGAATTACAGTTACTAAGTTTGAAAATGATGCTCACTTGGGAGGGACTGCAAATATGTTGAAGGACACAGTGAGAATTGAGCATAATCTTGGCAGGTTGGAGAAGTGGTTTGGGAGGAAAGTGGGATGACACCATCATCCCACTGCTTCAAAGAGAAGCATCAATTCCTAGACTTTAGAGCAATAAGGGGCATAAAATGCATGAACATAGAGTAGAGAATAACTGGCTAGGGGGCAGTTCTGTAGAAAAAAGATCTGATGTTAATGTTTAGTCTGTGGTCCACCAAGGCTGAAGGGTTAAATTTGTGAAAAGGACATCAGAGTCCACACAAGAAACCTTGTGAAGTAATCCCTAAGGCCTAAACTGAAGTGTGGTGTTTTGTTCTGTGCATCCTCCAGGGAGGAGGTGAAGCAGTGGGAGTACAGGGGACAGCAGTGAAGATAATCAGCCTTAGATAACTTGGTGTCTGGAGGAGAACTGAAGTATCTGGGCTGGTTAATCTAAAGAAGACAAGATGGGAGAGGGGATTTAAAAAATAATCTTCAAACACTTAAAAGTCTGCTGCAAAAAAAGAAATCCTTTGTGTACAGGGTGGGTAGGAGAAGTGGCAAAGAACTGTAAACTGCTCTAGTAAGGTAGATGCAAGTTGGGAAAATATTTCTAACAGAAAGAATTCTGTCAAATTGTGATGTCATGGAGTCTTAATTGTTGGATTTCTTTCATCTGCTGTTGGAGTTTTTCTCAAGAAAACCATAAACCTTGATTCTTCTGTGGACAATAGATAGGCTAGACAACTTGTTATAATTTCTTGTATCCCTTTAATTTCTGGGGTTTTGTTTGCTTGTTTCTGGTTTGGATTACTTTTATTTTATTTGTTGGTGGTTTATTTATTTTTGGCATTTCATGTTGCACTGCAGATTTGTCTGAAGTGCTTTTATGGATGAGACATTTTGGATATGGTATATGTCTTTTCAAGTGTATAAAATACTATGATTTAGCCTGCTGGGTCCAAATTTCTCTGAACAATTCTCAGCTAGATCTAGTAGTAAAAGCAAAAATGCTTTTATTAAGAAAACTGACTTCTAGAGACTATCAAGAATAAGTAATCTTTCTTCTGTAATGATTTGAGAATTATGGCTTGGGGTTACATCAAAAACTGCAGGCAGATTTGAGAGTGAAATTGTTTCATTTGTCCCTCTTCCTTTCCATTTTATCAAACTGGCAATAATGGAGAGATGTTTTAATTTTTCATATTTCACTTTTTAATTGGATCTATTAAATTAATTTAAAATACAAACTAGCTTCCTGTATCTACTTAAGGCTCTTTTAGAGTCTGAATATCTTGGCACATTTAATATACATTATATATACAATATTCCACCTATTTAATATAGGTGGAGTATTGTATAGAAATTCCTTATCATCTGTTCTATTTTGGTTTTTACTGCCGACCTCATAATTCAAATACACATAGCACATGCCCAGCTGGTGTAACTTAATTATGTTCAATTTATGTAACTTAATAATTAAACACCCGTTTTTAGAGATTTGATATCTGTGCTTCTTTGAGCGCTGCTGTTGGCTTAAAGGAGCAGCTGTATGGAAGAATACATTTTAAGAAAGACATTCTTTAAAAATTGCACTTTTGGTTTTATGTTCTGTTTTCCCCCCTTTTCTTTCTGAATTTCAAATGCTACTTTAAAACCAAAATAAGAAAACTTAAGCAATAAAAGCGAGAAGATAAAGGTGTAGTTTGCCTAAAACTTATTTAAAATACTCTCAGAAATTAGACTTTAGGATGTTCATGAAATGTGACAGTGTAATAGCGGGATAATTTTCTTTGCCCTGTTTCTCAGCAGAGACTCCACAGAATGGTTGTCTGAACATAGTACTGTGAGTGGCAGGCTGAAAAGTTTGCTGCTAGCACTGGAAGACCATGGTTCATCTGCTGTATGTCTGAGAGGGCAAGTGGGATGGAATTAGATTGCCTGGAGACTGGAGAGCTGAATGGTATGCACAGGTAGACATTGCCCTTTATAAATGTTCATCACTCCCTTCCTTCTGTGGTCAGTGAGGCACTTCACAAGGGTGATTCAGAACTTGGTGTGAATCATCTTCTGGAGCTCCTGTTTGTGTAGGAAGATAAGGAAAATTGTGTCTTTAATTCAGGAATTCAGCCAGCTGCTTAAAACTAGGCTGGATAGCTCTAAGCCAAGGTCCTGCATCTTTGAAAAGTAAAAATTAAAGAACAAGCAAGAAATCACATTACTATTACCTGCCTTGGTCTGTTAGATCCATTTCAGGACATGAGGTGACCTTTCAACACAAGATACCAGAGTTCTGAGCCCCTGTCCCATTTTGTGTGTGCTCTTGGGGTGTGTCAGGCCATGTTCCCAGCTTTAGACAGGCACAACAGTTTGCATTTGAGAGCCTACCATGGTTCATGTGGGCAAAAGTCTCAGATGGGAAACTCACATCAGGTGAATGCTTAGTATGGTAAGTAAGTATACTTACTACTTACTGTAGTAAAATAAATAAATGTATACATACACATTCAACAGCCAGTCACCTCTCCCCAACATCCACTCTCCCCCTGTTTCTGGAATCTTTATCTGAGAGAGGAGAATGGTCATGCACATCCATCCATCCATCCATCCATCCATCCATCCATCCATCCATCCATCCCAGTTCTGCTTCTCATGAAGTAGGAGAGCAGTGCTGATCACCGCTGTGGTGATGTTATTAGCACATCAGAACCAAAAATAAATGCAGTTAACCTAAACATTTGTGTTTTTTAACACAGAAGATGTTTCTGAGCCTGTATTTTGAATATTTATTCTAGAATACCTGCCATTTTAAAGCAAAAAAGTTGATAGTGAAAATGTCAATAATTTTTCTTAAACTGTTTTGCTTAGGAGTTGGTTTTATTCCAAGAGGAAAGATAAATTCAGATGTTTTTCTTCTTCATGGATTCATTTTTTCCCATCCATTCATTAACCACAGCAAAAATACTTGCTTTGCTTTGTTAGGTGTGTCCTTTTGGACTGCGTCTTTTAGGCTGTGTTCAGACTAAATATAGAGGGAGCTTCACCATTCATTGCAGCCCTGTAATTATAACTGCAGCAACCTCAAAATTGATCCAACTAAATTAAAACACAAATTGCTTCTGCTGCTCATGCTGTTTGGATCACCTGAGTATTTCTTCAGTTAGTGATACTTCTGAAATTGGAGAATTTTGGTTTTGAAGAAGGGGGTGGAAAATAGCCCAGCTGAGCTTTGATATTAGAAACCTCTCTTGGTCCTATTTCAGATGATTTCCCTTTGTTCCCACTATCAGGGGGCTTTTCATCCAGTCATGACCCCTGTGGCAAAGTGCCTTAGCCCTGCTGGTGAGAAGACGTCAATAATTCAGATCACATTATGCTGGCAATTCAATCAAATAGAAAGTTACCTATGTTTCAGAAACATTTAAAATTCCTAGTTATGTAGGAAGTTAATTTGAAAGAGCAGCTGAATGCCTCCTGGAAAATTTGGAGAGTTTCTCTTTAGTACCCATTTTGCTGGCTTGCTCTTATCGTATATTTTCTGAATTTCTCTAACCTTGTTCTTGATGACAAAAGACATTTGCATGAAAACAGGATCTTTGTTTCTTAAGTGTTCATCTGTTCCTGCTGTTTATTTCCAACCTAAAGTCATAATCCTCCGTTTGTGGCATCACAATTGGTTGCGGTGGAAATTATTATGTCATCACAAACAGAGGATTATGACTTCAGGTGGGGGGATAAGCAGCAGGAACAGATGAACTCTTAAGAGCAAAAATGCTGTTTCATGTAAATGTCCTTGGTAATAAAGAAGAAAAGGAGGTGAAATACAGAAAACCAGAAAATTGGTATGGGCAGACTTGTGTCTGAACAGTAGGGCAGCAGATTTTCCTTCAGGCAGGAACAGCTATTTTAAATTAAGGACATGTCCATGTAGAATTTAGGCTTTTAAATATTTTCTCCTCAATTAAGAAAAAATTATAAATACTGATGTTGTTACTCAAATACTGAGATGACTGCATTGTTCAGGGAGAGATTTTTATCTTTGGTAAGCATTCTTTTATTCCTTTGTGTATCTGTTTGTCAAGTCACTTTTAATCTTAAGGGAGTTTCCCTTTTTGTGCCTGCTGATAGGATTTTCAAGTCCAAACTCCACCATTTGGACTGGAGCATCTGCCCTGTGTGAAGCAGGATGACCATGGTGGAAGCTCATCTAAACCGCACTGCTGAGCCAATCAGTCCAATGCTTTTCACAGGCTGTTTCCATTTAAAACCACAAGTAGCAAGCTGACATTTCTCTTCAGCATCATAAGATGGAAAGCTCTGAAATACCCAGAAGCAATCTCAGCTTGTACCTTATTTGGCTTTATCCGAGCATTTTCCCCCACCCCCTCCATGCTACAGCTGCTCTATTCTTTAGTAAAAGGAGGTTAAAAAATTACTGATGCAAACTAAAAGGTTTATAAGAACAGAAACTAAAATAACGAATAGAAATGAGGATAGGGAAAGATTAGTAACAAAGCCTATTGTCTGCTTTCTGTGGTAGAAGCCAATTTGCCTTGCTTTCATTAAAATTCTCCTTGTTAACTTGGGTGATGTGTTGGTGATGGACTATTTGATGTCTGAGAAGTAGTGAGAAGTTAGCTGTCTAATGATGGACTAATTAGAAAGCCCATCCTAGCAGGATCCATGGAAATTGATTTGCACAGTGCCATTTTTGCTAATGACAGTCATGAATACGTTTGCAGTCCTTTACTTACTCTTCCTACCCACAGCTAATGAAAGAGAAGAGATCATTAAAAGCTCAGCTACAGTCTATCTGAAGTTTTCTTTGCCTTGTAGGAATAGCCATACTTTAAGAACTTCAGCTTTAAGTAATATTCTTCCTAGAGAAACACATACCTGATGTCTGCCTCCTCTAAAACGAGCATGTTTTTTTTATTGTATCTGTTTTTGAGTTATCCTCACTGAATAGAGAGTTAGTGTCCTTTCTGTGCTTTTTACAGAAAATGACCATCACTGCATGGGACTAGAAGAAACCATAAGTAGTCTGAATAAAATCAAAATTAATTAGACAATTTTTTCCTACAAGGGCATAACATGTCCATCCACAACCAGGTCAAGCATTTTTAATATTTATCAGTCTAAGGCAGACAAGAACTATTACTCTTAGTATCTCCTCTCATGATTTTATTTACCCAATTGCTTTCAGATCCCTTTAATCTGCCCAGATGGTATTTGCCCAGCCAGGTCCATATGGCCCAATATTCACAAACTAGAAGTTTTTGTGCAAAGATCTCCTGAATAAAATATGACAATCAATGCAGTGTGGCTACCCATAAGTACATCCTTTGTTGTCTATAGGGCTGTAGCTTACTACCACCTTCCAAGCTTCTTGAGGCCTTCTCTGGTCAATAATGATCTGGCATTGCACTGCTCTTCTCTTTAACTTACATGAGTTCCTGTAAATTCTGCCATAATTAAAGAAAAATACAGACCTTTTCAACTGTCTCTAAACTCACCTCTTTTAGGTGTGTTCTGACAGATGAAACCAGTAGCTAGGAGTATTGCATTAAGTTCCAGGAGTTAGCTGTACCAAAGTTTTCATATGTTTTCAGTGAAATGGATGTCCTATAAAAGCTGTCAGGAAAAAGTGGAATTTAAGAAATAGAAATGAAAGTCTAAGTGGACAAGCAACTGGGAATTGAAAGTAAGAGGGCAAGCAAGAGAATGGTGAAATGTCATTGCTGGCAGCAGTGAAGGAGTCTGGGGTTGTACAGTGAGGACTGGAAACAAGGGGAAGGAATAGCTTGAAGCTGCTGTTACCTGGATG
The DNA here is from genome assembly GCF_971803275.1 of Cyanistes caeruleus. Lineage (NCBI taxonomy): Eukaryota > Metazoa > Chordata > Aves > Passeriformes > Paridae > Cyanistes > Cyanistes caeruleus. Next base: position 30,919,665 of record NC_141706.1, on the reverse strand, counting down.
GGTTAGAAGAAGGGACAGTAAAAGAATCAGAGTGAGTTATCAGAGACAAAATAAGAAGGGAAAAGGAAGGAGGAAGATTTGAATGACTGTATCTGAGTTTCTTAGGTTTCTTCCTAGTTAAAAGAGACAAAAAGGAAACAGGAATTCTTGGGGTGCCAGAGACAGCAAGAAAATGGGGAAAACTTGGAATTCTTCATGAGAGATTCTACTAAGAGGACAGCTAATTTCCTCGGGAACAGAGATTATATGTAGACAGTGTCACAAAACAACATCATGTTTGTTTCAATGTCTGATTTAAATATGAACAAGGAAAGTCCACTTAATTGTAATGAAAATTAGTTACTTTGACATAACAAGGGAAGAAAAAAAAAAAAGTTGTCCATCTTGCCACAAAGGAATTTAGGTGAGGTCAGGACTTTAATTTATTTTTGAGACTGTGCCTGCCCAGTTTATCTTGTGCCTGCATTCACTCCTTTACTTTGAAGAAGTTCCTATACATTAGTTCCCTGAAGCAAAAACCTTATCTAACAGTGAAAACAACTGTAAGTGTATTCATCTAATGGCTTGGAGTTTCCCCTGAAAGAAGAAATTTTCTAATGAAAAAAATTATTTCTAGCTCCTCCATTCAAGTTTTGTTTTGTGCCATCTATAAAATATATGTGCATGCACATATTATACCTCTATATGTATATATGAGAAGCATCTAGATATGATATGATATGAAATTCAAGATTTTGGATTTCTTTCCTGTTTCAGTATTACCTCCCAGCACTAGCTACTCATTAGTTTTGTGAGCTTTCATAATATTTATTCCTTTTTGTTCCTGTCGTGAACCTACAAAAGATAATAAGAAGAAATGCCAAATCTTTATGTACCATCTGCACTGTTATTGGAGAGGGTTTTCAGTAGTTCTGTAATGCATAGCATTCAACATCTAAATATGCTAACACGTGTAAAGAAACAACTTTCTTAAAATTAGCCTTTTTTGGCATTTTTTGTATGCTAAACTTACTTAAAAATTAAAATGAACCTGGAAAAGCAGTTGAATGAATGTCTAAGTCCGATAAAGATATTCCAAAATGGCAATCAGGAATGACTATCCACTAGAGCAGACTAGAGAAGATTTATATGTAGACCATATTAGGACTTTCAGAAGCAATATTTAGAAAAGTAAATTATGAAAGATATGAGTATACAGTAATGTGATCCACTAGCTTTGGATAATGGTGATGGATAATTGATGATGGGTCTTTTTAAAGAAATATTGCTATATATATGCTCAAACTTTTGGTTTAATTTAAAGTTCAGGTCATGTAGCTGTTTACTTACAAATAGTCTAGATTAATGACTTGTTGGCGTGCTTAGGAAAAAATAAATGTCAATATGGACAAGTGGTTTGTAGTGTCATTTACTCCTGCACAATTCTGATAAATATATTAATAAACTGTACTATATTGTGTAAAGCAGATATAAAACCATATTGAGTGACGGAATTTTGCTGAGACATGATTAACATTGATCATGTGGCTGAGTGTCTGTGTGCAGTACTCAAGTCTAACGTGTTCTTTCTGTATGGAAAACATCAGTTTCTGAAGAGCTGCTGTATTTTAGAGGATTTGATAGCTGTTGATAATGGATGTGATGGGGAATAGGCAGCCACTAGACAGTGAGTTCACTATAATAATTCTAAAATGCTTTGTGAATTAATCTTGTACTTGTTCAGTTCAGGTCAGAGGTGCAACCTTCATAAGCACTGAACTACCTGGCTGCAATGAAGCAAAACAGTAAAAGAAAGGCCACATTAATGAAAAAGGAATGAATGCTGTGAGAAACCTAAGACACTGTTAGAAAAACAGTAGTGATCTACCTAGTTGGTATCTGGTGTCTTACCATCTAAAAAGAAATCACCTACACAGTTCTGTTCTTACCTAAATGCAGCCTTTGTTCTGCTTTACACTTTCTCCCCCTTCACATGTGCTTCTCATCTTTCTTCCCTTAACATACCCTTTCCATTTCATATTCCCAGTGGAATTGCACTACTTCCTATGCAGGCTCTTTTCCTTTTTCCCACTGCCAAGAACTTTGTATTCTCTCTTCCCTTTCTTCCTTATTATATTGTATTTACTTGCCACTCAAATTCACTTTTGTGAGCTATAGTATTCTTCTTTTCCTCAACTGTATTTTAAAAGAGGAAGAATTTGGGTTTGTTTTATGGTGGTCAGTCTTCTAAGGTGGATGTGTACCATGGAACTTCTGTAGTTCTCCACTGGGAGTTCTTAAGCAGAGCCAGTGGCCTTGCAAAGCACAAAGATTAGATGACTGCTGTCAATTCAAGGTGGAGATTGTTTCAATAGACCTGCTGAAATATCCAAAGATACCTAGCTTCAGTATCATGCTTTGTTGGGAAATTTCTTTTACAGGATGTTTGGATTTTCTTAAAAAAACCCCAACAAAACAAAACCTATTACTGTTGTCCTTGTCATCTTTTGTTTGCTTGAGTTTACTGCAGTCAGAGATTACTGGTGAAAGCCGAGGCAACAAGCGAGCTTTGGGTTAATGCCAGCAGCTCCTCTGGAGCTGCCATTGCTTGTATTATGAATCTCTTCCGAGTTCTGCTCCAGGTTTTACTTTCCTGTAAGATGGTGTTAAAATGTAGCCCTTCATAACCAGGGAAATAAAAGCCATCCTGCAGTTGGTAAAGCCAGCATTTCTATTTTGGAAATCTGTCCTGGATTTCATAATTTATTTAAGACCGGTGAAGTATTGGAAGTATTTTCGTCATTCTGAAGTGTAATTGAAGGAAGCAGTTACAGAAAGCCTTTTGTGTATTTTCAGTGGAGTGGTCAGGAAGCCTAGTCAGGGAACAGAGAAAGTCTTCAAAATTAAGATGATGAATCACAATGTTCAAGTTCAGCAATGATGATTATTAGAATAACTTTTGAGTAACTCATTGACTGAAATATGTTTTTAATAGTCATATTTCATGTTACTTAAAAAATGGGGGTTTTTTATAATGTAAGGGGTGCACATAAAGAACAGATAAGTTATCTTGGTTTAGTTGCCTATTTAGAAATGAGCAGAATATTCTTGTGTTACCTATTCATCAGTCATGTAAATTTCCTGCATACTCTGATTTCATCAGAGAAAAGTTCATTCATTTATCCCTGGGGAATTGCAACAGTGGGCATTGGGTAGCCCTCCTAATCTGCCTTTTCTCAACAACCTGTCCTAGCAAAACCAAAAAGTTAATTTATTTTGCACTTCAGTATCCCCTCCTGCTCCCATGATTATCCTTGACTGGGTGTAATCTGGATTTTATTAAATCAGGTGGGGTGGGGAAGAGGACCCCACTGGATTTTCTTGTTCACCATGTTGCTTGGCTCACTGCCTATCTGTAGATATGATTTGATTTTTCTCTTTATCCCCATCACAGTTGGGTAGCATAGTTTAAAGGAAAAATCCCAACAAAACAAACAATAAAATCTTCACAGCTTTGAAAATTTGTAGTAAAGAAAAGGATCCATAGCTTTATTCATAACTTGAGATGGAATAAAAAGGGTCATATATAGTTTTCTCTATTGTCATTTTTCAGGCTGTGCTAAAAGGAAATGAAGACCTTTGGTTAGAGAAGGCAGGAAAAAATAAGTTAACTGGATTTTTGATACATTTCTTAGTTTCTAAGCTTACAACCTGAAGTCCCTCAGAGTATTACATTTACATAGGTGTAGTCGTGGGTCATAGAACACCATAGTTTTCAGCATTAGGAATAAGTCCTTGTCTCAAGAACCCCCAGAATTTTGATACCCCAGAAGGAGAGTGTATGAAAGCTGAAGAACAGATACAGGAATGTGATTATCAGTGAAACCATTGCTGAGCCTCGTTCGCTTTATTCAAATGACTCAACAGCACAAGAACGGGAATTTTGAAAATGGCAGCTCAGTTATGAAGCATCTGTTAACACCAAACATTAATTAACTTAGAAATGGCTGTGGTTGGTTTCCCATAGCAAACGTACCCTACACAGACAGGCTTTGTATGTGTTTTCTCTGCAGTGCAAGAATTTAATTCTCTAAGTTAGGCATGATTCCATTTAATTTTGACGCATACATTTTCATCCAAATTAAGTTACACAGACGAGCTCCTTAATTCAAAGAAATTTAATTTTGAAAGTCCTGGCCCTGCCTGAGAGACTCTGGACCCAAACCCTTCCCAACACCTCACCTGTCCAGAGATGCTGCACAAAATTCCAGGACATGGCCCAGCAGATAGGGCAGCACTGTAGCCTGTGCTTACTCTCCGGAAAGGTGTGTGCTTGTCACCTTGCATAAACTGGCTGTTCCTGACACTCTGTGAGTATTCTGAGACTTCAGTGGAGGAACTGTGCTTGTGCTCTTGGCCCAGCTGTCCCTGCACCTGTCAGTAACAACTGAATTCTAGTTTACCACATGACTCACTGGATTTTGCAAAAGACAAGTTTCATTCCCATGTGTCTAAACACTGGAGTAGTCTCCTAAAACTATGAAAAAGCTCTAGGATGGCATGAATAGTGACAAAACAAGAGATGGGTTTATAGTTGCTGGAAGAAGAGAAGTGCATGGTAATTGTTAATGAACAAGGCATCCAGCTTGCTATGACAGGCAAAAATCTAAGCTAGCACAGGTGTGTTTTCCATTACATTATGGATGCAAATAAAGTTAGAGAGAACAGCTGAAATACATTATTGTATATCGTGTCTGCTTGAGATACTTTGGATTTGCTGGTAATGGGTAGCGTGCTTGGGAAATTGTACCATTTAGCCAATGTTCAAAGCAATAGACACACTCAAACTAAATCAGTGCCTCTCTCCCTACAGACATTTTAAATATAAGGGTATTTTGCCACATAATTATCTATTTCTAATGTGTATGGGGTATCTTCTTGGTTGAGTATTTTATGTTCCTCTTTGCAGGTCAGTCTCTTTCTGACACTGAAAAAAGAGATTTATATTGACTGACTAATGGCCCATCCAGTGAGTCAACTTGCTGATTCTTCTGAAATTCCTAGCTACTAGAAAGAGAAGCCAAAAATGAGAGGAAGTGAAGGAGTAAAGTAGAAGAAATGCATCTATTAGCAGTAAAAGTATAGACATAATATTCTCACTTTACTAATGGATTTTTTTAATCTTAATTTCTCTTTGTGAGAGGATAGGCAATAGACATCCATGCCTGATGCTTCTGCAAAAATATGTTTCAATTTATAGTCATTTATTGATTATATTAATTTATATTCATGTAAGCAAGTAGAATGTGAGTATTCTGCTTTACTGAATTAGAACTATATACTGTAATATTGATTTCATCTGTCTCCTGTGTTAGAGACCAAGTGTGAGGCAATCAAGAATCTACCACAAAATATTTTTATCAGGCACCTTTAATCACAGGTGTCTGTCAGGATGTAGCATGTTGTACAATGTTACCCTCAGAGTACTTGAGTTCATGAGATGCTGCTGTGAATCTGCAGAGAATAGTAGCGTAAGGGAAGGAGAGAGGAATACTTGTCTTTCCTTAAGTTTCTCTGTCAAAATGTTTAGATGCATTTTTATATTAAGAGATTCTGGAATTGTGCTTAGGTGTGTCCACAACAGTCTTCTGCACCTAATTTAATAATTTATCTTTCTTGCAGGAATATTAATGCTAATCTTGTAACAAGAGTGGCTTCACAAGATTTCAGGTCTATCTCTACAAGCCTAGAGATCTGTGAAAGAGACTAGGAAAAAAATGGAGACATATATAGGCTAGACCTCTAAATATCCAAGTTTTACATAGGTAGAAGTCAAAGGCTTGGTAAGGTGAGAGTTCAAAGCACAATTATTTACATATGTGTTTTGAATTGGAGCAAGATGAAAAATTCTTATTCTTTCTAGCAGTAAAATAAGTGAAGTAGGTGACATAGCAAGGAATGCTTAATGGCAAGTGTGTTGTCTCATAGTCTCAACCTGAAACTGTTAAGGAGGAAAAACCAGATGAGATTAAACACTTCACAATATTGCTTTTACTGGAGCTCTATGGAGGTGACTGGGTAGCTGGGAAACCATGACATGTCAGATGAATCAAGTGAGAGAGATACTGGACAAGGTGGAGTTTTGATCTGATCCAGTTTTCAATCATTTGCACTTAAAAAAAAAATAAAATCCAAGTTTCTTGCTGTAGGATGTAATTGTTGTTTCTTTTAGGCTATGTGCTTTTCAGAATCTGCCTGTAAACATCTGATAATGATTGCTGTGGAAAGCAGTCTGCTGAATCCTACCCATTATCCCTTCCAGCCAGTGCTTTGTATCTCATTCTGCCTGTGCATTCCAGCATAAGTTTCCTTTTTTAAAAATATAGAATACTTTTATACCTATGGTGTTTTGTGCAACTGTGGGAAGTGCTGGAATTCTTAAAAAGGTACTGTGACCTCTAAAGTCATACAGGCTCTTAGGGACAGAGGTGATACATGATTAAGAGTACTTTACTGACAGTGTTTAAATTCCTCTTCCTTTCTTTTTATTGACACCTTTATTGTAAAATTGAAATCTAGAGCTACAAATGTTATATACTCCTACTTAATGCCTTGTGTTGAAACTCCAGTATTTGCCTCATGTTTGGTCTGTTTGTACTACTCAGGAGAAACAAATGAAGAACTGAATATACCTGAGCAAGGGAACACTTCCAAAGGCATTTGTATTATGGTCATAGAAGCAGCAGCAGCGGTGTATTGTTAGTGTGGCAGGTCCAAACCTCTTTTGAACTGCAGCTGCTCTGGACATCTTACTCTCAAACTAGCTGCTCAAAGATGTCCTGAGCAGATCTGAGTTGTGTCCTGCAGAGCTCTCTCACTGTAGCATTTCCAGCCCCCAACTGGGAGGCAGCCTGTTGGAGTGTGCTGCCAGCCTGCTGATTTACGTCATGTCCAGGTTGCTCCAACTTACTGTGGGGCACACTTAGAATAAGCTGTACAATGGAATAAGCAGCTTGTTTGTCAAGTCATACTAACATTTTGTGGTCTCTTTTTAATCAGAGTAATGCATTTTACAAAATTCTAGGTAGACAGATACTCAGCTAGAGGGGATTCTTCTGCCTTCCCCTTCTGTGTCCAGTTACATGCATCTCCCTAACCTTGAAGATGGGTAAACAATCTCTTGCTGCTGTTCTCCTCTACTCTGTTATAAAGGCCTGTCACAGACAGTTTTGCACACAAGTGCAAAAAGGCAGGTTAGTGGGAAGTACACAGAATTGGTGACATACTGAGCTGGAAAACAAATGTTGTTTGCTTCAAGGCTGTAGAAGGCAATACATACAAATGTTCATTCATGATGTCGATACAAATGCTCTCCTCTTTAAAAAGCCTTGGGATGCCCTCAGCCATGTGGCTGTCATGTAACAGCACATGGCCTTTTTCATGTAACAACATATGGCCTTCTTTGTCTTCTTCATTAGTACAATTAATTTGCAGAATTAGGGAGTATTTTGCTTGAGTTTCAGATCTGTCTTCTTTTCCTCACTTTTTCATTTAAATAGTTTTATTGTGTGTCTGTCTCACTAAGGCCAGCTCTTACAATGCAGTTCTCCTTGCTTTTGTGACATTTCTTTCCTTTGTAGGAGTTGCTACAATGATGCTTTTGTTCTGTCATTGGAGAATTTTTTATTGTCATAGTTGCTAAACAGGAATAAAGCAGCTATTAGCATTTTCAGATACAGAAGGGTAACTGACACAATTGAAAGAAAACTGATGGTTTTTTCACCACAGTTTGGGGTACAGTGTTACTGATAAGATAGTATTCAACTTGTCATTTGTCTGAAAAGGGAGAGTCTCTTTTTTCCAAACTAAAATGGGTTCCTTGACTCTTAGCCTGATCCACACTCTTCTAGATGATGAAACCTAGAGTTTTTGCAGATGGAGGAGGAAGGATGACATCAGTTTGTCCAGGACAAGACTCAGTACCTACTGCTACTGGAGAGCAGGCAGTGTTACAAACAAGGTCCCGTGCAGAACAGGGGAGGTCCCAAACCAGCCCAAGGATGTTGAGGTAGTAGTTTGACAAGCACAGAGGGGCATTGGCATGCTGGGTTGATTTCACTTTGGGTCAGCTTTACTATCTTCTTAATTTGAGCTGAGAGATAGCTCTAAATTTGCCTAGGTTTAAAAACAAACCCCAGAACTTCTTGGTTGGTTTTTCATTTTAATGTGGCTGCCTATGTTGCTGTTCTTTTCTTACAGTGAATGAAACAGGTGTGGTTAAAACTGAGTTGCTAGCTCACTTATTTGGGGTTTTTCATTGCAAGCTCAGGAAAAAAAAAAAGGTATGGGCGGAATCTGTTCTGAGCTGTCAGCTCAGATCGAGCATGGTCTGTGCAGCTCAGTGCAACATGCAGTGTTTACTGCAGACAAAAGAGAAGGAAGTATAGTTAATTCCTGCTGCACCATTTTCTGTGAAACCTGAAAAGAATGGTAGGAGGATTTTTGATTTTGCTTCTGTTTTTGTAAAAGCCATTTCATGTTTCCTAGGGTGCTGTTCACAAGCAGTCAGATGTCAGCAGAACCCAGACCAGAACTCAGCCCTGCTTTTCCTAACACTTTGTGGTGCGCTGGGAGCCTGGCAGGAAAATCTCAGTCATCCATCCTTAACCCATCCTATTTTGCCACCTTTTCCCCTAAACAGTAACCCAGCAGAATCCTGCCCCACGCTGCTCTCGGCTGCAGGCTTTTCAGTCAGCACCGATAATTAGACTTTGAGATAAGCCATCTGCTTGCTGGCCCCCGGTGGTCCATGGGCTTGGCACTGAGCTGCTGGGGCCAGTGACGGCTCTGGCCCAGAAGCGGCCTGGCAGTGACACAGCAGCCGCTCGCCATGGCTGTACCGAGCGCTGGCAGCGCAGCACCGACGTGCCGGGGGTTTCAAACAGCCGGGCTGCGAGCTGGGCACAGGCCTGGAGCCCGTGACGAATTCATTATTTCATCACGCTTTTGAGCATCCGAGCAGGGATGGGAAGGCGTGCTTTGCCCAAGTTAATTCTGGCTGATTATAAATGGAGGAGGGCAAGGAAAATCCTAGCTCTTAGATGCTGTTTGCTCTGTGGTTTTGGCAGTCTCGTCCCCTTTATTCGGATCAGTACTACATGAAGCTGCAATGGGATAGATAGCTCAAATTAGCACCTTATTAGAGGTTTAGAGGTACTAGGTATCTGTTTCAGGTTTTGTACTGTGACTGAAAGAGCTTCCTTCGTTTAGAGTCACTTCCAGTTCTTCTTTTTCTTTCTCCTCTTGCTCGTTAGAGGGATTTGGTTAGAAATCCATTCCATGTTGCAGGCTTCTTTCTGCTGTGACTCTGATGTTGGAGTGCAAAACCATTATTATTATCATTATTATCATTATTATTATCATTATCACCATCATCATCATTATTATTACAGTTGTTACCATTACTAATATTTCTTCAGTCTAGTCCAGTTCTTACTGCTGAACAAAGTCTTCCTCTTCTTTTTCCTGTTGTGCAGTGAACATCTTGTGTGAACAGAGGGGGATAAATGTTTGGTTTCTTTTCTTTGCAAAAGCGAGCAGAAGCTTAGCTTAAATCAGTCTCTTTCCGCCCAGCAAGATTAACAGCAGGACAGCTGCAATTTTTGTTTTATTTGACAGAAAACTTCTTACTTATAAGGGTAATCCCATGAATTCCAGCTCTGTGGGTTGGCTGGCTTCAAGGGCATCCCAGAGGGTGTGTTGGCCTCATTCTGGACCTAGGAAAAAATGGAAGTCTTTCTATGAACTTAATGGTCAGAAGCTTAAATCCTAATATTTGTAGGCTAATTTCATATACTTTTTTAGTGATGAGGTGAAATTGTCAACAACTGCAAAGAGACGACTAGGTACCCACCTCTGTCTTCAAATGAAAGGAACCAGAAGTGTTGGTATGTTAATTACTTGGAACATACTTCTGATTCTGCAGTGATGGAAACTGTGAAAACCCCCGTGTTCAAAGCAGATGCAGCAGTGACTGCCATATGCAGTGTGGGGGCAGTGTGGTGTGAGCAAGTGCCAATCCATCAATTTAATTACCACTGGGGTCTGATATCCCAAGCAGCAATTTGCCTTTCTGCCTTCCCTGGTGGATGAGATGATACTGGTAGTAAAAGAGGAGAGGGACTCAGGAATAAGCAAAGGATAACAGGGCAAAGAAAAAAAAAAAATAAGAAGGACTATCAGTGGAAATCATATCAGATTAACAAACTTTAATTACATTTAATTTTAATCCTTAACATTTATCTAAAAGGTGATTGAGGGAAGGTTTATTAGGATTCTCTGTCCCTATAGCCCTTCTGTGAAGGAACACTGAACAAGATGATTGCTTGCGTCTCTAATTAGAAGTTTTTCCCCTCTTGATCACCTAAAGTCAAATTCATTTACTCAGCTTGAAACAAGGATTTAATTTGATTTTTTTTTTTTTTTTGCATCAAAAGATGTCTCTCAAACATGATACAGAACCACAGCCTGCTAATCAAGACAGAACCCATTACCAGCCCAGTTTTATGAATATTCACATCAGAGGACAGCACCAACCTCATTAGGAAGGGTGTTGCAATCATTATTAAACTGTTGGAGTCCATTATGATTCTGAGTGCTGTAATGATGACTGATACCCACTGAGGGCAGCTGAGAATACCAGAGCATAATGACCTCACCTTTTTTCATAAGCCTATAGGGCTTTTAAAGGCTTTCAGCTGGTGTAGTTTGTATTCTTTTAATCAAGTGCGTGAAAGTGGTCTTAATATCCTTGATTCTCTTGCTCAAGTGATGTGAAGAGAAGCACAAGAGCAATTAGGGAATCTGGAGGTTATGTTTGGGTGATATGGTAAGTCAGTAATATGAATTCTTTCAGATCTTAGGTCTCTGTTAATGAGTAGATTCTTGTCAGTTGGACTAAAAGCTCAAAATTGATAAGCTGGATCAAGCCCCTTCTGTTCCTTCCTTGTAAAGTGAGAAGATGTACTGCTGCTAAACCTGAGTTTGATCATTTGGGCAGCAGAACTGCTGTACTTAATGGACCATCAGCACCATCAGCACAAGCCCTTTCTCCACTCCTCTTTTGCTTCTCTGCACTGAGAATAACACCCACTTGAGGTTAACTGTTGCTACAGTTTGCTACCCATGTCTTGCTTCCTTCAGATCCCTGCTTTAATCAGGCTGAGTGAAAGAAGGTTAGCCCGAATTCTCTGACTCACAACCCCAATCCTGCCTTAGTTATATTTACATAAATTAATTTTGTGCAAATTAGCATGGTATTGGTGGATAATTTTTTTGACATTTACAATAACCTGGAGGATGTGTGTAGCTGTTAGTATACTTTCTGAGCTCAGAAAGAAGTTTCTGATCCCAACCTTCACTTAATTAGGAAGTAGCTGTACCTAATCAAAGAAATTTGTATTATTCTTGCAGTGTCAAGTAGCTGAGACATCTACTGGGTTTTTTTGCATCCTCAAGACAATTTACTGTCTTCTTTTAATTATACTCCACTGTTCTCCTTGCATCCTAGAGATCACCTTTCAACCAAGGAAGAAGCTCCCTCTGGAGTCCTTTGGGGTCTCTCTTTGCTGAACCCTGAAGGGGAGGCTGCATGTGCCACCTGTTCCTCCTGCAAGCTGGGACTGGAACCTTGATGTCTCTCACAGTGCATCTGTTTTAATGTGTTTTTAATTGACATCTCTTGCTACAATCTTCTTTTTATAAACTTGCAAGAGACTGTTAATGCAACTGGTGAGGCTGATTGTAAATTACTCTTGTGATAATGATGATATAAAAGGGGAGGCATTATGGGAAACCAGTTGTAAATTTCTTGCAGCATGGTTATGTGCCACCAAAGAGCATAATTTCTTTCTTTATTCTTCTTCCAACTTGGCTTCCACACTGAGCTGTGAGAGGTCTCCTTGACTTGAGAGCTCTTGCTCCTTCAGCTCCCCATACTATGAAATGCCAGGGAATGTGTCCCAGTTGGTTGTTAGAGCAGTTCATGGCAAAAGTAACATCAGTCTTTGTAGCATAGAAGAGGCAGGAGCTTCAACCAGCTCCAGTACTAATTAAATCTGGTGAGGGGAGTGGAAATTAGGGGTCTTGTAATAGGCAAGGCAGAATCTGCCTTTAATTTATGATATTGCAAAGTGAATTAATTAGAAGATTCATTCAAATACTACCTAGATGGATCTGTGGAGAAGAATGTCTAGCATTTCAACAAGGGAAACTGCAGTGGGCATCTTATGAAGATTGGGACACATCTCCTTTACAGTGATTTGACAGAAATGTCAGGTTGTGAAGCAGCCTGTGTCTGGCAGCTGAAAGCATTTCCTAATTAGACAGTTTGCACACTTGCTGGCAGGAAAACATATCTTATTTAGGATCTTTGGAGATGTCCCTCAAGTAAACCTTTCCAAGATGAGTATTTAGATTAAGTCCTTTATGTTTTTGTCACGTCCTGATTTACTCCAGTTTCAAAATTTTATTGCTGGTAGATCAACCATTATTCCATCTTTGTTCAGCAAAGATGGTCTCTTTGTTGTTCTGAGGTAAATATGGACCTTATGAGAGGCAGATTTTAGGTGAACCATTGTTGGATGGAAAAATTATTGTTACCACTTCCTAGGTTGTATTTTGCTGAAATAATATGCAAGTCACCTTCTTAAGTTGATGTGTTCCTTCATTATATGGCAATAAGCAACAAATGGAAAAACTACAATTCAGGTCTTCTATGTTTTTTGGAATTGTTGTAATTTTGTATTTACAAAACAAGTGTAGAAAGCTCATCATTGGTATGAGAAACAACCATTTCTTTAAGCAGGGAATTTCCCTTGCCCTGGATTACATTTCATGTGTCCTTGCAAACAGTTTTATTTCAGATAAGTCTATCCTAATTGATCCCCCGAGATCCTCTGAGAGGTTCCTTGCTGCACCAGTTTTTGCTCATTAATGTTTTTTACTATTAATATATGTAAATACCAAGTTGTTGTTTTTTTTTAAAGGGCTTCACCTCCATTATTTCACAATAGGTTTGCCATTCCTGCAGATATTTGCTGGCATTAGTTAACAACAGTGCCTGTTCCTAATAATGATCTTGCCCTGCAAAATAACTTGTGCTATGTTGTATGGAACTGAATGAGAAGCAATAGATTGGCTCCAGTAGTTATATCCAGTGCATTGAAGGAAAGCAGAGTTTGCTGTTCCCTCAATGCTTAAATTCTTAGGAGACACTAAAGATGCTTGCTTCCCACCTGCATTGACTTTTGATAGTATTTCAGTACCTGACTCTTTATTTTCCTTTAAAAATCCCTCCTTGAGTGATTTGTGCAATCCTGAAATTGCTAGAGAAATGTTGTCTTTATATCTCTCTGAAATTCAAATTACTGATTACTGATTTCTTTATTTTTTTTAAAAAAATTATTTTTAAATGCTTGAGTACAGCTGCCATTTATAGCAGTTAATTTTGTTTGGTCATTGATAGACCCACATAAATCCCTAGCCAGAAGAGTGATGAAAGGTAGAGGAAATGTACCCACCTTCTGAGATATAATTGTATGCAAGACAAATGATAGAAGAGTCTTTGAAAGCAGGTGGAATTAAAGCACTGACACAGTAAGTATAAAGCCTGAAACAGTTTTGTTTTGCATCTCTTCAGTATCCATCACAGTTGGTCTTTCTTGCAGCTTGTCCAGTTTTCTCTGTTAGGCATCAGAGGATGACTAATACACTGCTATTCAGAAAAGTGAGGCTTTTATTCGCAGTAGTCATCTCATGCAGCAGTAATGCTATTTTTAAGTTATAACTTGCATTTTTCACATAAACCTTGCTGATTTCACTGTGCCTTTTTGACTGTTTTCCACAAAAAGCAAAGTAACCTTATTCCTCCTCTAAAAGTTGGTTTTGAGTTATTGTTGGTCCACTGACATACAACCCATGTTTTCAGGAACACCGGGCATCTGTTTCTCATATTGGTTTTAGTGGGCTCTGTTCTGTGTGTGTGAGGAGTTGGTAATTTTTGGTGTCCAACTACACAGCTTGGTGTTCAGCTTTTGGCATCTAGCTTTGGCAGCTGTTAAGATATCCTGAAACTTAGAGTGAGAAGTTTGACCCTAGTTAAACAGACGTTTAGTCCAGAATTTTCAAGGGGCTTGTTATTTCCAAAAACTGCAGAAGTATGACTCTGCCTCTCCCTTTCAACTGTTGGCAAGGATTGTGTGACAGTTGGAGTTTGGGACTGTGTGTACCTGAAACACTGAGAAAAACAATCCAGTGCATTGCCCATCTCCTGTTTTCCATACTAGATAGTGAATCTTATTTAGGATTGCACAAGCTAGAGGCGTTCTGAAAATAGACTGCAGAAATTGGCTGTTTTCCTTTTTATGTTTCTAAGAAGTGACCAGCCCATTTATAAACCTGGTTGAGTAGGAGAATGGCTTGTCATATGCTCCCTTATGTGGTCTTCAAATTGTATGTCAGTGGACAATTACTTATGGGCAGATTCTGGCTTTTTGGTGATGCTTTAGACAGAAACAAGTGCACATTTTTACACACGTATTTTCAATGTAACTGCTGGAAAATCTGTTTCTGACATGTTCTTTCTGTTAAACCCCTTAATAGTCATTGTCTTCAGGGATAGGACACATTCCCCACATATAATTAGCCTGTCTCATTTCAGATTTCACAAGGAAAGCTAAATGAGCGCTTTTCCATCATATTGAAGTTGTCTTCTTGCTTCCAACCTACAATCCAATTTCAGGCTTACGCTGTGAAGCCAAAACTCTGTTCTGAAAGAACAGAAAGGAAATGTGTAGCAAATCAGGAATAAGTTCACTTTATAAGGTCTTATATTTAAATGCATAGAATAATATGTTGTTTTAGTACTTGTGCTTTTATGTTTAACGTCTGTGTTATCTGTAACAACCTGTGAATCCTTTACCATAATGAAGTTTGTGGTGCAAAGGAAACCTCAGCCAGCTGGAACCCAGCTAGATTGTTACCTGTGAGAATGGCTACATTTTTGCTTCCCTGTGATATGTATCTTTACATGTGTTGTCATTGACACAAATGATCTGACCTCACATATACAGGATCTAGTTACCTCAGTATTCCCAGTATAATAACCTGCTTTCAGTCACTTAATTTTGCTTTCCTTGTCAGCCTAGGCATTAAATTCTTGGGCTTGCTTTCCCCCAAATGCAAATATGTTTGAGAAATTTTAAGGGGGCTTCTATGACCACAAGAGAGGTGAATAAGGTGTCTTAAGACAGTGGGTAGAGTTTTTCAGAGCTGTGTTGTATCAATAGAATTGCATGAGTAAGAAGCTGAAATTTATCACTCAAGTGCTTCCATGTGACAAGAAGTGATTTTGCATCTTCCGGTGAGGGCTGGCTTGGTGCTTGCAGTATGACTCCTTGAAGACCTTTTACCTGATTTGTTGTATGACCTCATTAAGAAAAGGTGTCCAGCTCAGAAAAAAAACATGAAGAGAAATACTTTTGATATATAGTCCTTATAGTTCAATGGAAGACAAGCCCTCTGGATCTTGGTGTTATATATGGAGTTTTCTTTCTCGCATTCCTTTCTACCGTCTGAGCATGCAATGTGAAAAAAAATCCTGAGAATATTATCCTTCACATATTTTTATGCTCAAAATTCAGGAAATAGCTGCATTAGCACTGCATGCACAGCCTTGTTGCTTTTTCTTTATGTGAATATATTTGTGCATACTATAATCTAAATGCCTTGTCACATATGCCTCCCGGACATGTGTGCATTTTTTACAAGCCATAAATCCCTGGAATAGTACCTTTTACATTTCTCCAATCTTGTCTGTTTTCTGCTTTTCTCACTATTGCTGTGGTTTAGAATCTTTGTATTTTCTTCCTTTATCATCAAATTCATTATATGCAGAATTCATTACATGAATTATGTGACGTGTAGAGAGTAGTAATGAAGTGCATGTGGTTCTTCAGAGGAGCAAGTGTTTATCCAAGTGGTTACAGCTCTGTAAGGTTGGGGCTACAGACAATAAGCTTGAGTTGTACACATCTTTTTCAAGTAACAACCTTGTCTGCATTAGGTAATTTCCAGAGTTACAAGGGCTCCAAAAAGGCACTTTTATTAGAAAAAAAAAAAAAAGAATGTTGCCAGAACACATGCATTTGCTTTTAATCCTGGAAGGCGCCTGGATATCTGGAATTTTACTAAAAGTTCATTCTTATATGTTTAACAACTATTGTAGACATGCTACAGGTTTTAGAACAGTTAAAATTTTCTTTTGCTGCCAGGGCATGCACAGTTGGACTCAGAGTATTAAGGTGACTTGGTTTTATAGGCCATATGGAAAATAGTACCAATAAAATACCACAGAACTCTTTAAAATAGCCTAAAATAGAGCAGCATGGTAGATGGGATTAAAAAAAAATGATTTCTATTCTGTTTAAGATGAACGGTATGATTTGTTTGCCACCTCTTTGAATCTTTTCATCACACCATGGTACCTTGTATTTGTTTCATTCAAAACCATTAGAAACTCCTGGCTGGAATGCGAGCGCTGGGTAGTAGAGAGAGATTATGGGTGATGAATGGATTTAGAGCAACTCAGCTGAGAAAGACCTGGGGATACTGGTAGATGAAAAAATTAAATATGAGCTTGCAACATTTGTTTACAGCCTAGAAAGTCAGTCAAATCCTAGTTTGCCTAAAAACAGATGCCAAGCAGGTCAAGGGAGATGATTCTTCCTCTCAATTCTGTTCTCATGACACCCGACCTAGAGTGTTGCATCCAGCTCAAGTCCTCAGAGCAGGAAGGATGGAGCTCTTAGAACAAGTCCAGAGGATGCCCACAAAGGTTGATGGGGGCTGGAGCACTCTGCTATGATTACAGACTGAGAGAGTTGGAGCTGTTCAGCCTGTGGAAGGCACTGAGGAGCTGTCACTACTCACTTTCGATATAAAAGTAAGAAAGGTGTAGAAAGATGTTTTACCAAGGCCTGTAATGACAAGACAAGGGTGAATTGAAAGAGGGTAGGCTTAGATTAGATCTTAGGCAGAAATTCTTTACTCAGAGGGTGATGAAGCACTGGAACAGGTGCTCAGAAAAGTTAACTGCTTCATCCTTGGAAGTGTTCAAGGTCAAGTTGCACAGAGCTTTGCATCATCATCCAATCCAGTGAAAGATGTCCCTACTCATGCCAGCAGAATGGAAACTAGATGGTCTTCAAGTGTCCCTTCCAATCCAAACTGTTCTCTGATTACACCCAGGGCTCCACAGCGCAATTAGTTAAATCTCTTTTCAGCAAAGGCTGAGGAGAGGCAGCTGGGCAGTTAGAACTCCTTATTCTTGGGAGTCGTGCTCCTTCAGGTGAAAGTCTTTGAGGCATCACATCATGACAAGATACCTGCCTTTAGTGACTGTCTCATGGGTTCAGTTTAGTTACACAGCAGTTGTGCTTGAACTGGAATAATGCAATAGTGACACAGAGCCCTTTTGGAGTGGTGTGACATGACAGGACAGCCAGCAGTTTGACAGGATCTCTCAGAGATACGTAGTGCAATAGCTGAAACTTCTCAGTCCCTCAGTGCAGGGTAAGCCCTGGTGATGAGCTCACGTGGTTTGTTTGTGAAGAAGGGAACATCTGGACATAGTTCAAATTATATGTAATATTGATGGTAAAGAAAAATTATGCCAGTGCCAAAAGTGATGTAAACCAATTTAAAAAACAAAGCTGTTGTTTGTTCATATTTCATTTCTGTCTCCAACAAAAAATATAGGGGAGGTGGAAGGTGTCAGGTTTTAACTTGCATGTTGGCGTCTAACAGGCTCAGTTGCAGTGGGGAAAAAAGCTGACCAGGAACCCCTGAAGCCTCCTTTAGCATCAGTAAATGTATGCAGATGTGCAGGTGGGAGGTTACAGCTTTACTGTGACCAAAGCTCCAGCAGCCAGGTTTGCATCTCACACTTCAGGCACTATCTAAACTAATTCCCACTAGTAGTGGGATTTCAAATTAGAGTATGAACATGTGGGAGGGACAAGTGTGCAGGCCTTTACATAACTGAACAGTTGAATTTAACTTGCAGAGCCCATCTGCTGGGGCAGTCTATCCCATGGAGCTGCACCTTCAGAAATGTCCTGAATGAGGTTAGTAAAGGTGTGAGACTGCTAAGGACACATCTGCTTTTATTCTCTTTAACTCAGGTGTTGTGTAGATCGTTTAGTCAGCTGGAGAAGATGAATCCTAAGGGGCCACTTACCTCAGTTAGACCAGTTTTCTCGGGAACACAAAAACTACTATTTACTGTACATGTTATCCTGAGAAGAAAGAGAGATAAAGGCAATTTTACCTGCAAATCTTGGAGTCTCAGCATTTTAGTCCAATATCATGGATTGGATTAGCAAACAGGGCTGTTCTTATGTTAACTAAAGCAAGCAGGTGTTAAGGGTGACAAATTGGATTAAAATGCAGAATTTTTAAGTGTAACTGATAACCTTACTGGTGCTCCTGCACTTCATGAAGATAACAGGGGAAACCTAATTATCATTCAGAGTAGAAATTTGTATGGGGAGAGAGGGGCTAGCAGCTGGTTTGTTTTTTATTTTTTTAATAAAACACCAGAAGGAGGTGTGTCTACCAACAGCCTATCTGTTTCTAGTGGATTTCCCAGAAAACCAGTGTGCTACATCAAAGACAACTGGAGGGGTGGCTGGGAAAGATCATCTGCTTGGTAATGCAGACTTTTTATGACATTTAGCTACAGCAGAAAACAGATCACAGATCTGAGAGAAAACAGCCTAATGAGAGTATTCAGAGGTGTTGAAATAAAGATAATATTGTCTAGGTGGTGACATAAAAGACAACTTTGTGTCTGGAATGGTAATGAGGATGTTTCTACCTTTTAGTCTCCTAACAGACTTTGAAGTAAAGAAGAAATACAGGCAAAAGGGATGAGTCAGTGGTGGCCAGAATACAGGGTTGGAGAGATCATAAAATACTGCCAGAAGGAGTTACCAGAAAGTGCTGGAAATACACCCATCTTACACTTTTCCCTACATTGTAAAAAAAAAAAAAAAAAAAGGTAAAGCCATGATTTTACCATATGCAAACTGGCTGATAGTTAGCCCCAAATGGGTGTAGTCTAAATAAAGAGCCTAAAGAAACGGGCTACAGAAAACTTTTTATTGTTAGCCCCATCAGAGCTTTCCCAGGGCTGCTGCCAGTGAGTCCATGAGCACCATCACACACTTTGATGGTTTTGGTTCTGCCACATCAGGTCCTGCTGCCTGGTGAGAATTCAGCCAGCAGTTGGGCAGGTTTTGTCTTCCCATGAGATCTTGGCCATCTGATTTCTTCTGCCTTGAAGCTCCTGTGTGACTTAGTTTACCATCTTGTAGTGCTTCCTTGCAGCCATCTTTTGAACATGCCTTTCTGTAAGATAAGTTTTGTAAAAGCTGTGGTTGATTCATAGCACACGATTTCTTGGAAGCCGTGTTAAATCCTCTCCTTTGGTTAGCAGAATGAAACCTGATAGCTTGACCTAGAAATTGAAAGAAAAGAGGCAGAAGGGAAAGGAGAGTTAATGGATTAACTCTGCAGAGCAGCTGTGATAAAGGTTCCATGTTTCATTCTGCTGCTGTTTCAACAAAGAGAGGCTTTTCTTTAAGTGTCTGCTTTAACCCATGTGGATGGATCTCTGCTAGTTGGTGACCCAGGAGAGCAAAGAACTTTCATCTGCACCAAAGCGGACTGCAAGAGGTCCTTTTTCTTCCCTTGCAAACTTATTTTAAAAATACAGTTCCATTTTACTTAGTGGGAATAATGAAATGCCAAAGGTGAGAGGCTAAAAAGACAGATGTAAACAACAGAGGTAAAATGTTTTCTGGTTAGCTTAATGGAGAACATGGTTAGAAAAGATGTTGCATGTGACAGGGACCACAGGGGGAGGTGCCTCTGCTGCCAGTGAGAGAAGGATCAATTCACTGACTAAATCTTAGTTATATTTCAAAAATAAAATGTGCAGTTATCACTGGGTTTCTGAAAGCACATAATGCTTCTGTGTATTTTGTGATTGATTGATTGATTGATTTATTGAACAAGCAGTGGTCTGATATCTATATATCTATATCTATATAGATATCTGTATTTTTCTGAAGGATTCTAAAAACAACAAACAAACTAGTGTTTATTTACTGCCTTGCAGGTGGCAAAGGTCTGTACATTTTCTTTAGATAAGCCTGTTTCTCATTAAGAAGTTGCTGATCATTGACATTTAACATCTGTGTCCAATGGAGAGCACATAGTTCTCTGAGGGAACTTAGATTTGGGAATGAGGCAGAGACCTAAAATTGGTTGTGCTCCACTGAGACATTCATATTTACTGGTGTCTGAGAAACACTTAAAGGGCTTGCCTGATAAATTATTCTACCGTCTTGCTTGACTTTGTGGCTGAACATTGGAAAGATCACATTTTGCCATTAAATGAAAAATACAGGGACAAGAAGGTGTCTGTCTCCCTGGTCTGCCTGTGTGATGGCTTTGCTGGCACCATCCATCTTGCAAAGCTGTGCACTTTTTAGTGACCTAAGAGATAAACTCTGTGTCATGCAGTGTACCCTGCTTCTGTTCAGCTGTAAAACGATCATTAAAAGAGCTCTGACCTTTCAGTTTCTTTCCTTATGTAGTTTCTGGTGTAATCTAACAACGGTAGAGTAACAGCCATGGAGTTGGTAGTTCCCCAAATAATTTTCTTCTGTTCATTGAGAAATACTGCTCCCCAGCTAAGAAACTCACAGCACAATTTAAAATAGATTTTACATACAATTTTATTTTTCATAAAAAAGCAACAGCTTCCTTTTGCTTGGAATTTGACACATTCAGATCCATGGGATATGTAATCCTTTGTAATTTTTTTCTTTTTTCACTTCTGAAATTTTAAATCTGTAATTTAATTCTTTTGTATTTTATAAACTTGATTTTTTTTTTTTTTTTATTCTGAGAGACATTTTATTTTACTCATGTAATTTTAATCTTTTCAAGTCAAAGGGCAGTTCAGGTACATGCTCTCTCTTTGCATTTAGACAGTGTTTGAGGTGCAGGTCTGCAATTTGTCAGAGAACTGAGATGTGACACCTGAGCTGCTTGGCCCTGCAAGTAATACTGATTACCTGGACACTCAGATGGCTGAAGTGCCCTGTCTCCCTTAAGTGAATGTTCCAGTGAGGGTGCCCAGGGTCATCTTGTTATGGTTTCTCTTCTGATTCAGGAATGGAGTCCTGGAAGGGGTGTCCTTATATTTATCAGTGACCAATTAACTAAAGGTTTTTAAGTTTCAATAATGGTTTCTTTGGAGGAAGGCACATTGGGTTAAAGAGCTGCATTATCATCCAGAACAACTGGGCCACAGAGCTAAACAAGTCATCTTGTCTGGGATGGTCATAGGAGGATTCTGAACATGAGAAGTTCCACCTGAAGCAGGGACTAAACAAGCTGTACATTGAAAAATGGAGGTTTTAGCCTCACACATGTACTGATGTGATCTTCAGTGCTGTGGATGATTCTTTATCTGTACATTGCCAGATTTTCCAAATTATGACTTAACTTAGGTTGGGACTTCCAGTTTTTCTTGCCCCATGACTTGTTGCTGTATACTTGTCAAGCGAATATAAAAACTCAGAATATTAGAGTACAGATAAGGAGGAAGTAAATAATACATTTATACTCTTATCACATCACAACTCACAGTGTCTGTAGTGCATGCTTTGAGATAGACTTACGACAAGAATAAATTCTGTGCTTCAGCTGGCTGGTGATGCACTTCTTCATCCTTAAGTGAGAGTGAAGGCTTGAGGCAAAAGATATTAGTTCTGTAATAGTAGTTAAAATATATATACACCTAAATGAATTGTAGTTAGGCATTTGAGACCTTCACTTGTGGTCTGTGGACAGGACAAAGTCTTACCTTGAAAAATGAGATTCAGGAATTTCAGACCCTAGACACAGATGAGAATGAAGTCTTTTTGTAGCCTTTGAACCCTTTTTTTTTTTTAAATTCTGAGGTTGCCATAATAATGAGATGCTGCAGTTGCAGATCTTATATAAAAAATAAAAATGCACATCATTTATATTTTTGTTCTTAATGATCACACACTCAAGCTTTTTTTTTTTTCATACTCCAGATGAGATTCTCCTCTCATCATGCAACTCTGGGAGCTTAAGATTTATACAGAATGCTAATACTGGAGGCTTTGTGACAAAACCCAAAATACTGACAGTGCTAGGAGGAGAAGGCTAAGTTGCTCCAGATTATAAACAAAATGAATTTTCGAGACTTGTGATGACTTTCAAAAAATCTTTTGTTGTTCTGTTTTTTTAAGGTGTATGAAAATCATCTGAGAGCAAACAGCATGTAGAATGTCACAGGAGGGAGTTTTTCATCACTGTTGTATATATCATTTAGCACAACCTTGAGTTCTGTCAGACTTAAATGGCAAGCTCACTGTTAATTTCGAAGTTTAAAGTCTTCTTTAATCTTCCCCTTATTTTGCTCACTCATAAATAGCATTATGGTTATCACCGCTCAGTTCCAGCATTCCCGTCTGTACCATCAGGTTGTCCTTGGTAAGTGGGAGAATCCATCTTGCTAAGGGTTCAAGAGGTCTGTCTCGGGAAACAAGGCCCATAAAATACAATTCAGCAGCTGGTCTGTTTGCAGTGTGGAGCCTCAGCATACACCTGGTGACTGCCTGGGTGTCAGAGCTGAAGAAAGAAATGAAAATAAAGAAAATAAATACCCAGTACTACTAAGTACTTACCAATGCACTGAGTCGAAGAAAGAAAATCATAAAAGGAGACACTTCTTAATAAGGAGTTTTTTTAAACAAGGATTAGTTCTTAGTTTTGAAATATGCTCATGGTATTTTCACTTTCTAACTAAATAGAAAGGAATATTTTGTGAGAAGCTCTTGCATTCAACCCTTCTTCCCCGGAAGCTTTCATGCTAATAAACTACAGAGGTCCCAGAAGCAGTTTTCTATATGACTGTGACAGGTTTGTTAGTAGATTACGTGGGCAAGGTGGATTTATAAAGGGATTTCATATGTTTGGAGCTTGTGAGAGATTTGAGTCTCAAACTCACTTCAGTTAATTATTTCCAGAAGAGATAAAAGTTTGGCAAAGATGAGGGAAATCTCACTTTTTAAATCATCTGACTTGATCCCTCACAATCTAATATAGGTGAAAAATAGGTAATAATAACCTTTTTGATCCTGGAATTACAATCTGGTTGGCTAGCTTTGGTGATAATTCAGGAAGTGGGTCTAGAACCCAGTCTGCATGTAGCACTATTAATGTTTGGTAGTTTTCCAGTCTAAATAATATTCAGATTGGTAAACTAGAAATTCAGTTTTCCATTGCTAATGTGCTGAGCTGGCCAGCTTTTTTTATTATATTGTTTAATAGCATGTTGCCCTGTTGACCAAGTCCACATCAAACTGGAATGAAGGCTCACAAAAAATGCTATGTCACCCCCCTCTCAGAAGCCACGTGAGAAGCATCTCACAATGTCTGTATGACTTTGAACTGATACTCTTCCACACAGACACAAGTGTATAATACCTCTGTTGCTGTACTAAAAAATTCTCATAGTTTTTTAATATTATTTTTAGCCTCATGTTGTCTGTATCAGACATGCATTTTCTATATTGGGACCATAGGACTGAAACTTGTATTTTTCATGGGATCAGTTACTGGTTTTGGAGCTATTTTGAAAATGCAGTTTTTTGTGAATTTTGGTTTTTTTTTTTTATACAGAATACCAAAAGGTAAAGGTAGTTTTTCAGCATCAGAGAATTGATAGTTCTCCTAACTTTTAAGGGCATAGGAAAGATACTGAGGAGAGTCACTGTTCTGGTCTGATTGATGTTATACCTTCAGCAGTAGTGGCTCAGTTCCCTGCTACCCATCACCATGCTTCCTTGAAGGCAGGAGAATCAAATAAATATGTGTATTCTAGACTTGGGGCAGAATGTCAGCCTTGGACCAGTGCTCTAGTACCTGATTTAATTCAATCCTGGGCATGCCTATCACTTTTCATCCAAGGTTGTCTATTCTGCCTTTATATGAGGAACCACTATCAGCAGCATAAAAGCTAGTTTAAAAAAGATGATGATAAAAAAGTGAGATTCCCCTGCTGATACATCCATAGCAGGGTCACGTGTACTGGAAGGCACAGAGGAGCTGAAGAGATCTCAACCATCTGAAAGATGCAGCAGTGTTAATTTAGCCTGTTGTTATATAAGATAGACCACTCTGTGCAAGCAGATGCAGGTAGAGTCACTGCTGAAAATAGTTGCTGGTAAAATAGTCATCATTTTCTCATGTGTCAATTATATTTGTGAATAGCCTTAATTTCCCTTATCTGTGTGACCTGGCCCATATTCCAAGGTCTCAGCTTGAAGGGCTATTTAAGGCCCTTGCATTTGAAGAGTCCCAGGATATGGAAGAGTTGTTCCAGCCATTTATCTTTCTGCCAAGTCAGCAGCTGTTCAGCTCCCTCAGCCCACCTGCATGGGGCAGCACAGGGGGAGGGCAATGGGAGCCGAGGGGAGAGAGAGCCAGAAAACAGGTCCTGGCTGGAAACTGCAGAGGAAGGTGTGACACTTTTGATGGAGCAGAATAATACCTTCCACAAAAATAATCGCTAAATTAGGTGAATGTTTTATTAAGTGCTTGTCAGGTAAAGAGCCTGTGGGGCCATACAGAGTTCTCAGGAACATTGTTTGAACTCTGCAGAAGGTTGAACATGGCCCAGTTAGACTGGCTTGCAGATTTTAGGTTGTCTTTATGTTGATAGGGCCTATTTTTTTTCCTAATCCTGGTCATTCTATGGAAGATCATTAATCTATTTTATGTATATAGCAAACCTCTACTTTGATTAATTGTACTTTGAGGAGAGGGGTTGAGGTTTGAAGAGGCCTCATCCAAGCTGACCAGTTCCCTGGTTCTGTGGTTCCATACTGCAGGCTGCCAGTTCAGTTCCAGCCATGTCTCTCTCTGCAATCAGCAGCTTTGTCAGCAGTGTTGACTTGCTTGTGCTATCTAGGGGCACCAGCTGGAGTAGTTTGGAAATGCTGTCTGTGAAGTCACGAGGTATTTT
Organism: Cyanistes caeruleus; assembly: GCF_971803275.1. Taxonomy (NCBI): domain Eukaryota; kingdom Metazoa; phylum Chordata; class Aves; order Passeriformes; family Paridae; genus Cyanistes; species Cyanistes caeruleus. The sequence goes on along the minus strand of NC_141706.1, from coordinate 30,894,491 downwards.
CTTTCTTAGCATGAATTTGGTTTTCAGGGCAGTGACCATTTCCAAAATGATGTCAATTTGTCTGTCATGCAAAAGTTCCCCTTTACCTGAGACTTCATAAGCTTTATGATGATTATTTCTGGGTTTGGAAGTTATAATCCTAACAGTTCTTCAAGCCAACTAGCTTTGCTCTTACATAAATTTTGTGGTGCTTTTTGTTTGTTGGTTTGCAAGAAAATTTCTGTAATGTAAAGTGTAAGGCTTCCATGTTGGGATGAAATATAATTGTTCTCAAAAGTGCAGATTATAGTGTGGGAAAGCAGCCAATTCCTGATTGAAAATAATTTCATACTACTGTGTGTAAGCTCGACTCAATTTACATAAGGTCACTGTTCTATCTGTCGGTGCTTGTCACAAACTCAGGAGATGATGTAGTATATATGAAATGGAACAGGTTTTATTTGTTGTTGTTGCTGGATTTGGGACTTCTGCATTTTTGTTTGTGGCTTTGTTTTAAGTAAACACATCCTACTGATGGCAAACAGAGTTTAGAGCGTCTTCTTATTAAGGACAGCTATAGTGCCGCCTGTTCTCAGCTTTTATGGTAAATACTGACAACTGTGAAGCAGATTCCTTGTTTTCAGGAGATGAAGCTCAGCTTTGGGCTCTACTGGAATCATCCTGGTTAGGTCTACCATGTGGGTATGTAAAGCTATGTATACAGTTGTGTATTCACGTAGCTGTTTGTAACGAGAACAGTGCTGATGTGAGGAAAGATTTCCTGACAGAACTGCTTTCAGAAGAAGCTTGAAGAATTTCCGCTTGCTGTGATAAAGCAATTTCTAAATTTTCACTGGGTATTTTAGCTGTGATTTGACTCTGTTAAGATAACGTTTTCAACTTTGCCTCTGACAGGAGTAATTTCTGCTCCCAGCCATTCGTTCCCTTGCTCATCTCTTTTCTTAGTGTAAAAGTTTGTGTAACTTTATAGTAAATCAGATTGAGAAGCTGACATGGGGTTTTTGGTCAGGGCAGCCTAAGGGTAATAAGAAGGGGCTGGGGTAGGGAGGAAGGACTGCTTTCAGCAGCAATGTCAGCTTATGGAAGCTTTGCCCATTAGTGATACTGCAGCCAGAGGCACTGGGATTTTTCAGAAAAGAAGCATCAGTCATTTCCTGAAACTGACTTTTGCAAACCACTGTAGGCTCGATATAAAATTGGATAAAAAAATCTATCCAAATCCTAGAAACCAGTTTCCCCTTGATAATACTCTGGATGGATTAAGTATATGTTTGACCTTTTAAATTGCCCTGTGCGCATTTGCCTTCAATGTGCGTGTGCGCCTGCTTCAACACCAAGAGATTATAAACTTAGCTTGTGTCAGGCTCCTTAGTTCTGCTCTGAATCATGTCAACCATGGGCATGACACAGCTGTAATTCCATTCTGGGGCTGAAGAATATCAAGTCTTTTGCTCACAGAGGGCTTCCAGATTCACTAGTCATCTGCCAGGTAACCAGTCTGGGAGGAACTGAGGGCCCATGTTCTGGCAAATGCTTTTTATGAGGATAATGATTATGTTCAAGAGGATAGAATGTACATAAGATGACAGAGAGGGACCTTTTTCCACTTCTGTTGTAAAGATGCTGGATTGCAGCTGGAAGTAAGTGATAAGGAACATAGCAGAGCTGGAAATGAGCACTGACAGTCTTGCCTTCTTTCAAGTGTGTTGTGCCCTCTTGGGACATCAGGGAGCTTTCTGGTTTATAAAGGCCAGTAAATGGCTGATTAGTGAGCAGAAAGGAGCTGTAAATCCTTCCAAAAACATACTTTGCATTTTTATTAAGTAAGAAGTCCCCTTGAATGATGTGTGATCAAATGTGTTTGTATTTCCTATCAACCAAGTTAATTGATACGACTCACTGTACAGAAAAGCTTCTTTCCTGCATTTCATTCCTTTATCTTAGTCTAGATAAGCTAGAAAAACATATCCTTCATGTAAACTGGCAGTCACCTTCAGGGCCAATAAATTACATAAATTTTTAAGCAGAAATAAGCATGGTGTTTCATTGTTCTCTGCCCTTTTTCCACACTTAATCTAGATGCCCTCTAATGCCGCCCACCAATAGAGCATGAACAGTTTGTTTGTTCATTGCTTTTGAGCTGAGGAAAGACTTAGGAAACCAAATTAATTTCATTCAGTGTGAGATGTCAATACAGTCATGAATGTGATCATCAAAAATAGTGAATATAGCAGAAATAGGTAGCAGCCACAGATGTCCTCCAGTTTCTTCACAATCCCTATTTGTGCTCTCAACTTCATTTGGGATGAGGAAATAAGGTGGACTGGAATTCCAGTGCTACCAGGGAAACCTGAAGCAAAATCTATGGATAAGTGTCCCTGACTGATTTGAGGACTGTGCTGACCTGACCTTACTCTACTTCACTGTGAATAGTTTTTGAAATATTTCCTATTTTCTAGTGAAATAATGTAAGCAGCTAGAGAGCAATCTGAATCCAGGCTTTTCTTATATGGTTGCTTTTACAAAATGTATATTTTCATTAATCAAATACAAATGCAATTAATTTTATTGAATTACTTAATTAGAATGAAGAGAATTCTGTGGCAAAAATACACGGAACTAATGAACTTGATGCTATTTAAGCATCTGGAATTGAGGTAATCTTTAATTTCAGTGCACATAACAAAAGTAATTTTGTAATGGGTTCAATTCATTCTGTGTCTTCTAGACTGTACCTTTAAAGTTCTTAGCACCTGGTAAAAGGAAGATAGTTCATTATCTTTCCTTTTGCTTTCTCTGCTTTAGTTGAATTTGGGAGGGTGAGGGTTGCTCCAGTGGCAATTAGTCACCGCTTTTTAAAAATCATTACTTGCCTGTCATTTTCAATCTTCTTCCCTAATTCTTTCCTATATAACATCTTATATGCATTTCTTCTATCATCTGGGCATATTCTGCCTCTCCTTTTCTCTACTTACTGATTTTTTAGCTTTCATTTCGAGTATGCTCATTACCCTGTGCGGTCTGGAGTCATAAGTATGCATGTTGCTTAGTTTTCCATGGCTTAGAGAGACTTGGCTAGCACCTTATTAAATAGTCTGTGATTATTCCTTGCAGATGCACTACATGCTAACTATGAGAAAAGATCTCTGTGCTCAACTGTACAGTCACCAGTGTCAGCATGGCTCCTTTGCTTTGCATTAACTGCATAGTTCTATCTACTTTCTGTGAATTTGCTGACTGACATACTACAAAATGTCTCTCCCCTTTCTCTGGTTTTTTCATCTCCTATCTGAGTGTGTTTGGATACAGAGGAGATTCAGTGTGAGATAGGGTTGTGTTCGTGCTTGGACACTGTAATTACCTGTGTAAATCTGAACTGCTCTTTCAACTGAATCACTGCATTCAAGTGCTGTTTTCTGCTGTGCCAAAAAGCTGTGTATCTGGGCCTGCTTTTTTTCCCCCTTCCTTTTTCAATCCATGGTACAAAAGGTAGGATAGCCTATTTGCTTTATGTTCTCAAGACAGGTGTGTGTGCTATCAGCTCCTTGAGACAAGATGCTGCATTCTACATTGCTTTGAAGCAATCCTGATTTTCAGTTTCCATTCGGTATATACAACATTCACTTATGTTTTAGTGTAGTGAAAAGCAGCAGGGCTGTGCATCTAGTAAAACTGTTCTGGTCTCTCACCAGCTGCTGTTCCCCAAAAGAAAAGGAAAGAGAATGGAGGCAGGGCAGGGGAAGCCATAGACTTTGCCAGCAATAAAGGGATATTGTTTAAGTGTATTTAATACACTCTCGAGGAAAGGATCTGATGGTAGTGCTGGGTTTGGAGATTTTAATCCAGTAATCCTTAGGATAGATGAATCTTCACTTGCTTTTTTTGGCAGAATGCTTCATGTGTATGACTCAGGGAGAAAAGAAGTAGCTGGGACTTTGGATTGCTCAATGAGACAGCTAGGAAAAGTATGATTGGAAATCTGTGGTGATTTGTTCATGGGTTTTTTTTTTCTCTCAGCCTGAAAACAGAAGTTACTTCTAATTTTTTTCCATCAGTGTAAAACCAGAGGACCTAACCTTAAACTTCGTTTCCTCCCTTCTCTCTTTTTTTTAAAATTTATTATTTTTGCATTTTGTTTTCGTAGGCCACAGCCTTTTGTTTCGTGCTCTTACAGTAGCTAGCTGTACCTCCAAAATGCCACTTCTAGTGCACATTGCCAGCAACTGGGATTGAAAGAAGAAAAACCAAGGTTTTGTAAAATGAAGCACCATGCCACCAACATCAGCAGATTTGTGGTCTGCCCTGCTCCTCCCCTTCCTACTCTTCCTGACCCATCATTGTGACTTCCTTCAAAGCCTGTCTTTGATTAAGTCATCATCTGTAGTGTTAATCAGCTCAGAGGCACCTGGAAGGAGTGGTAGGTCCCTTGAGAGAGGTGCTGGCTGCTGTGTTTGGAAGTAGCCTGGACAGGATAACGTCTGCTGAAAGGCAGCATGATCTGTAGCTCATCCATGGATGTGTCAGTACACCTGCTCATTATCCAGATACCACTGCAGTAGAAAATGTGATGTGAAGATGGGGGAGAGAACTTTGTGTGAGAGCACAGTCTGTACTGCCTGGCAAGGTAGTTGGTCTTACTTGCCAGCTCATCACCACGTTGTTGTGAGATGTATGCACACCTCACGTTTACTGTGTTAATGGTGATGACATTCATTCTGCTGCTTTGATGAGCAGGCTGGAAGAATCACTGGAAAGAGACTAAGAAAATGTAATTCCAAATAACATAATTTGGAAGGAAGAGATGGAAGGTAAAGGAGAGACTCACAGCTGCAGCTGTGTAGTTTGACAGGTCTTCACTGGGTACTGGAGGTTACTTAATGCTTTTTCTGTCTGTGTTGAGGTTGACACCTTAAGGAAACACCTGTAATGAAAAAGTTGATCTAGCATTTCAACGTGGTTGGTGCCATGGTGATACTTTCTTTTCAGTCCCAGGAAATTCCCAAACATTATAAGACACTAGAAGATGGTTTATTTCATTGAATTTTCACTAGGCTAAGATTATAAGAACTCCTGAAGTTGGTCTTAGAGGCAGTGGAAAATCTCACTTTCCTTACTACAGCTGTCTCCTCCTTCCTTATGCTAAGATTTGGAAGAAAAGGATGTGGTACAGAGTGGAGTGTTACACTCAGAAAGTTTATTTTTGAAATAAACTGGGCTCTATATGTTTAAGACATTACAGAAGGCTTTGCTAAATCTTCTCTGTGTGTTTTGCATACCTTCTCTGCAGAGAAGTATGCAAGTATGCAAGAGCACCTTGGTGCTACAACCATAGATAATGGGCCTCGAGTGTGGCTATTAGCCCTGAAAATGTGTCCTGTGAAAGTGGCGTGGTTGGAGTTGTTTAGTCTGAGGTAACTTAAATGTGAGACTGAAAATAAGACATAGCCTGGCTCAGGGTGCAACCAGATTATCTGAGACTCAAACTGAGACTCCTGTAGGTTCAGGATAAGATCTTTGAACTATATTTGTCTAATAATAATTTTCATAGTCTGTGCAGCTAAGGGGAAAATCAGAGCATGAGTGCCAGACATGAGAGAAACACGGTGGTTCAGGTGGCATCCCATCTGTTTCTTCTGCTAACTGAGAAGGAATAGTTTCAGAGATGAATGCACTCAGTTGTTCTCTAAACATTTTAAAGTTTCTTTCAGGCTCTTGCTGTCAGGGAGAGCTTGTAACACAGAATCACAATGATAGTGTCTTGCAAGGCTTTGTTTAGTAATAATAAAGAAATGTAGCATATCAGAATTCCTGAAATACTGAAATATTACAATGTTGTCTCTATACTAGATATGCATAGATGTCCATTTGTAAGAAGAAATAAACAAAGGAGAATTTTTTTTGCATCCTTCAACTTCTTCATATTTGCTTGAGGTACTTTAGACTTAACATGGCAAGAGGGAGTGAAACAGTTTGATCCCAGAACAGTCTGTTCTGATTTTGGCCTTTTTGCTGACACCGCTAAGATGAGGGTAGTTATGAATTGTTGCTGAAACTGCATAAATTGTAAGTTAAAGACACACTATGAAGAGATTGTGCTACAGTGTCCTCATATGTATTGAAGAGGTGGTTCTGCCATACATGACTTTCTCGTTTAGTGTGCTGCTTGCATTGCATGCAGGAATCTGTATTCTGTAGTCAATTCTTTATCTTAAAGATTGTAGAGCACAGTGAAAACAGAAAAAATGGCCAGTGACAGAGCACAGGGCTGATAGTCAAGTGAAATAAACCCATTTTCAGCTCTGCTACCGATGCTTTGTAAATTTTGGCACATTGCTTAATTTTTGTGCCGCATTTTCAATACCTTTAAATGCCATGAGTGCCTAGAAATAACTTTGGAATAAAAATGTTCAGTGCTTTCTCACAAGGGAACCTCCATGTCACAACTATATGAGACCCAGTTTTCAGATGACTTCTGCACAGCTGTATGAGAGCCCCTGCATTAGCACAAACTAAATTTATCAGCTGCTGAGAGCTCCTTCGAAGGTCATCCTGTCCTGAATATTTACTGGGTTCTGTTACATTTTTTTTGTCTGTCAAGAAATCTCCTGACTCCTATTGCTCTGTAAACATTACTTTGAAAACTGGAAGGTTTTTTTTCCAAAGTGCTGTGCTCCCTGTGCTGCCTGGTCTCCCTCTCCACCTATCTCGGGCTCCTCTCACTCGAGTCTCTATGCTGGTATTGCTGGCTGAATCTTGCACAGCCTTCTCTCCATCCCTTCTTACTCTTATTAAATGCAGTTTATCTCTTTTGCTGTTAAGTAGTCTATTGATTCACTTTGGAGTTTATTAGATTATTGCTGTCTGGGTTTTGAATTTTTTTAAGTGCTTTTTCAGACGTGTACGTGTGCACATAAGAAAATAAATCAATGAGCAGGGACAATGCACAATTATTTACACAGCTACAGCCACCACTCTAATGTAATATTATCATTTAAATGCTTGCTGAGTATTCAGTCAGTGAAGGTCTGTACTGCATGCTCCACAGTGCTGGAGCCTGAGGGTAATGTTTATCATAGCTGTTTATTACTAAATACTCTTGATAGAAATACAAATACTACCAAAGCTCCATATGTGGTTTCAAGTACTGGGGGGCCTGTATTGTTTCAAAAATGGCACTAAAACTTTAAAATGCATCTGAAAAGGAAACTGAGATGCAGTGGGTCTGTTCAGGAGAAAAGAGTGATAAAACCAAGTAGAAAATTGATCTGCAAAGCCTGTAAGTTTATTTGTAAAATTCCCCTCTAGCAGAAGCTTAGACACTTGACTGAAAACGTGCTGCCAGTGCTGAGGTTAACCCGTAGCAGCCCAGAGTAATTTGCATCACCTATGCCTTCCTAGAGAGACCTTTACTGTTACCTTTGTGTGATTTCTCTGGTAAGGAAAGGCAAACAATTCATCCCATCCATACCTTACAGCTGTGTCTCTGACATGTTTTGGTTTATGGTTTGCATTTGTTTAAGTTTGGAAATGCACTGCATGGTTTTATATTAGATATTATAAATATATTAATATTGTATATTATATGGTGGAGCTGTGTCATGCCCAATGGGGTTATACTTTTCAGTGTGCTGGTGGGGCTCAGACTTCCTCTGCTGGATCAGTTTCAGTTGCACCAGCTGGTGGGAATAGCAACAGGAATTTGGGGATTACAGATGATCATGCAGCCAGAAAGGAAACAAGCCAAGTTAAAGGCACGTTGTTAAATGTACACCAGGGGAGCTTGGCTTTTATTTTCCTGAAAGATATGAAGACCTCAGAAGACTTCTTAGTGTTGTAGTTCTTTGCTCCCCCCATTTCTTGGTAATATATCCTCTTTTAGGAAAGTTCATGTAAAGATTTTCTGCTCACCAAAATGACATCATTGCACCAGAAAAGACTCCATCTTTTCATGCAAAACTTCCAGTTTACTGTGGATGTGTTTGTATAGGCACAAACCTCAATTTAGAACATTTAAACACATATCAAAACTCAGCTGTGGTGATTGAATATTGCATTTAGAATCACAGAATGTGCTCAGTTGTAAGGGATTCACAGGAATCACAGAATCCAGCTCTTGGTCCTGAACAGGATCATCCCAGAAGTCACACCATGTGCCCAGGAATATTGTCCAAATATCTCTTGAACTCCGTCAGGGTCGGTGCTGTGACCGCTTTGATGGGGAGCCTGTTCCAGTGCCCAAACCACCCTCTGGGTGAAAAACCTTTTCCTAATATCCAGCCTATTAGTGACCAGTTGCCAGCCTGATGTAAACCCATTCAGTATCACCCTTTGTGGCAGCCATTTCCTTACCCATCTGACAAACTGATGTGTTTGTCACTCACAGTATCCTTGGGGACACTTGAGGCCACACTCTTGTGGAGGAAAAAATATAAGTATACACACAGGCATGTATGCTCAAAGGAAGAGATTTTATATCCAGTATTAAAACTGATATAAAGCCACTGATGTGGATTCACAGTTTTTTTTTTTGTAGGGTGAAGTCACTTTCAAAGAGTTTCTTGTTTGTCACCTCATTTTTTAACTGATTTTTCTTTCTTCACTGAACAATTCCTTTTCCAGTCCCTATTTCAGTAGGGTATTTTCTTTCTGTGGCACAGCCATTGGTGTGGCATAATCAGAGCTCCTCTGTTCCATTCTTGTGCTAAAGGCTTCCTCCAGCCTAGCTTTATTTTACCATCAAAGGCTGATGAGAAGAAACTCTGTTGCTTCCCTGCTTGTAATTGACAAGCTCCACTGTAAGGTTTACATTAGTTCAGCTGGAGTTAAAAACACGTAGCCCTATTCTATACCAGATTTTCTCTGCTGCCATATATACTGGTTTTTAGTGTGGTTCTGCAGCCAGTGGTCTCCTGCACAGCCTAATGTGTTCATTTCATTGTCACTTACCTGTGGTTTTGTTGATACAAAACCAAGGGCAGACTGTTGATGTTATCCAAAATAGATTGCATTGCCAGAGGTGTGCAGGGTTTAATTTCAGGTGTTAAGAATTTCTATTCCGTACACCGTGCATCTCTCTGCTGCTCCCCTTTTCTGCACCTGCTTTGCTGGAGCAGTTTCCATAGCAATAGCCTCTTCAAGTTTTCCAGAGGTGTTACAGGAATGATTTTCTATCTCCTCCTCCTCAACAATTCACAAAAATGGAGCTTATTAGAGATACTTTTTTGTCCTCTGAGCCTTGATAGGAGCCTGGCAGGGGCACTCTGCAATCCCAGGTAAAGCTGTCTGCAGCACACAACTGCTTGTCCATGATGAGGACCCCAGCTGGGCTGCCCACTGCTGCAATTTGCTTGACCTAATACAGATTGTCTTTGCTTCTCTCTTGATTCAGGCAACAGTATTCTTATGAAAAAAAGGAGCAGGACAGATTAAGGGGAAAAAAAAAAAAAAAAAAGAAGAAGAAAAAAAGAGTCTTCTGAAGATGAGGAAAAACTGAAGTCTTAAAGACTCAGAGGCAATAATTCAAATTTCCATCACGTTTCATTCTTCTGCCAGGCATGTGTGGTACAACACAACTGTTCAACTTGCAGCTCAGTAGCATATGGGAAAATATAAATCCCTAGAGATGGAAAGCATTAAGCAGCTGCCTGGAATCCTTCAGGAGCCTAACAAAAGGGGGAGTTGGATATTAACATGGACTATTCAGTTATTATCTTAAAAAGTATTTCATTTAGCAGCAGATACAAGGTCTGAAAGCGAGATGTAGATGATGAGTTCTGTAGCAGTGTGGCAAAACCTTTGTGACCTCCTGGGCCAGGGCAGAGTGACCTGCTGAGTGCAGGTGTCTGTGCAAACAGCACCCAAGGAGCCGTTCTGAGATGCTGCCTAGAGCTACTGCTCCAGCACCAGGTATTAGCCCACTGCCATTTCTAAATTGATAAACAAGCTATTATGCCAGGAAAAGTTGCTGTTATTATTGGTCAGAAATACGCTGAAAGCAGTTTATAGACAAAGCTGTGATGTCTTTTAGGGTGACACATGTGAAAACAGCTCCCAAGCACAATTAGGATAAGTTTGACTAACTGACTTGGGAACAGCTGATTTTTCTGAAGTGCTGTCTGACACAAGTCTGTATGGCTGCTGCTCGATGTTCACATTTGGGATTGAAATAGTTGGACATGAATTTGCTTTGTTTTTGTATTCTCTCTCCACATTTGTGACCAGACAGCAGCAAAGTTGTGAAATTTATGGGAGAAGCCTCTCTGGACACAGGAAATGAGCCCCATCTCAAAGCTAATGATCTCCATGTGCCCTTACCCTTATCTGAAGTCTGCCAGAACCCTCAATGTGCAAGCTTTTTCTCTTTCACCATTTGTTTCAACCTTGAAAAGACCTTTTTGCATGCTTTAAAATAACTATGTTGTCATTCCCGAGTTAAAAAAAAGAGCTTTTCTTCTCTCTGTTTTTTCCCCTTTAACCTCAGTTGCTCAGATGTTTTAATAATTCATATCCCTTTTGACTTCACACACTTGCTTGTGCTACCTGTAGTGCTCAGTGAGAAATGTGCTCTCTGCAGAGCTCAAAAGATCAGCTGAGAAATTAGTTAGAATGATGTAGGTGGAGGGTTATGCTTCATCTCCTAATTGAAGTAGTAAACCTCCAAGTGTTAGGGCTCCTGCAGCAACCTGGTCAAAATGCCAGTGTATTGCGGGCTGTTTTCTCCAGGAAGCATGGATGCAGGCTTTGTAGGAGTGAATTGTTGCTGAAGAAACTGTGAATTGGAAGTTGCCTATCTTTGTGTGTCACATTTGAGCTGCAACATTGAGCTCTTGTGTTTTGCACACAGTTACATGCACAGACTAGTACAGGAAAGTTTGGAGAACAACAGTAGTCATCCGTCCCTTTTGCAATGTCTCTAAGCTTCCTTTATGTGGAAATCCCAGGTGTTGTGCTATCTTACTGACTTGAAAAAATACCATTTTGACAACCTAATCTTGCAAAAAGACGAAGTCAAGTGTATTTCTTTGCAAAGTGTCTTAGCTGCATACATACAAGATTTGGTTTTTAATTATTACTACACCCTCTAGCTATAATAAAAGACCTGTCAGCATATTCATGCTGTCCCTATTCATATTCGGAGGGTTGGAAAGTAGAGGTTTAGATTCATTCTGGATTGAGGTTAGGCAGGCAAGGTCTTTTCTTCGGCATAATGACTTTCAGCTCGGTTTGGTGACTGATCAGTTCAGTTATCTGAATTGTGTATGCGCAAAGAGAAGAAGGGTTGTGCTTTTGCATACATTCAATTTTCATATTTATAAATCAGAATCTGCCTCCATTTAAAAAATGAAGTGTCGCTGCCTTCAGCTTATAAAGAGCAGCTGCCACTGCCATTAAAACTTTGAAATGTTCCCTTGAGAACTCTGAGGATGCATCTATCTGAGCCTAGTAGTGGTCTGAGCTTACAAGTGGGAGCAAAGTGTCCCTTATTGCTCGAGAGTTTAGGCAATAGATCAAAAGCTTCAGGTTTAAGCAGCTATCTTTCTGTGAGCCTGCGTGGGTAGTCACAGAGTTCCAACTGAAAAGGATAGTCCTGCTCTGGCCAAACTTAGGGAGAATACTGCTGTTGACTTTTTTTAGAAGGAGTTTGTTGTCTTAACCAAACCATTTCACAGCATAAGAAAGACCTCTGGTAGGTTCTGGCAGAAAGCTTTTTCTTGTTGTTCCCAGAACCTAACTACAGAAATAGAAGTGACATTGTGGAGATCTGCAGATAAGGGCTCTTTCTTTCCATCAGAGGTAGTGTACTGGGTGAGGCTCCTCTGAATATTTAAAAGGGCACATCCACACATTATGATACAAAAACTTGTGAGGTAGTTGTGGGCGGGTTTGCTCCAAAGCTGGAAACTATGGGTCTACAGGGATGGGTGAGATACAAGGCTAATGAACTCAGGGACACACCTTCAGTGACGTGGTTGTGGTGTTTTTGGGACTTACACTGGAATTTCCATCTGGCATTGCATTGCACAGGCTGAGAATTATGAGGGGAAGGCAGAAATGTAAGAGGTCATTGCCATGCTCATTGACTTAGATTCCTTAGCTTTCTTCTGTGGGACTTTGGCACCATGGGCGGTGCTAGCCTGCAGCTGTGGCAGTACCAGCAGCAGGAGGAGCACCCAGGAGGGGGATGAGGGCTGAAGTCTCATCCAGGGTGGTGTGTTGGGACTATGCTGTCTCAAATTGTCTGCCCAAGCCAGAACATGGTTGCTTTCCCATGCCTGGCAAAGTTCTGTTGTGGATACACTAAAGTGTAGAAGCTGCTTTCTGAGCACCTTTTCCCACCAGGTCTCAGCTTCCAGCAGGTAACTGTGTCCCTGCTGTGCACACCACACAAGGAGGCAGCCTTAAGTCTCCTCACATAAATGTCATTTGCCACAGCTGCACTGTAAGGACACAATGGCACACTTGAACAAGCTTTGACATGTTACATTTACCTTTAAATGTTCAGCACATTAATAAGAGATGCAGTTGCATGCTATGCTGCAGTTATAGCCACATCTCAGTTTTCGTTACTGCAAGAATGGTAACTGCATATCAAGGATCTTAAAAAGGGATTTGTGACTACGTCTGACTCAGCTTTGTTACATCTTACTGTTGTCTATACCTCCTGTTTTGCAGGGCCAAGTCATAAAAACCCTCTTGGGTTCCATTTTGAGTTAATACTCAAAGTTAAGGCTTTTTCTTTGAATTTTGTATACAGAAAATCAGAGGGGATAGAAAAACTAAAGTTGACTACTTGTGTGATTTCATGGTGTCTTTTGGCTTTCTGGGTTTCATATCTAATTAATGAACTTCCTTGGCGTCTCTGTAGGTTGTACAGCTCTGAGCTCATTATTGGGACCTTCAAGGCAGTGACTGGAAAATGCTGAATGCTCTGAGGAAAGTGGTGGTTCTTGGGTGTTTTCTTTTTTTCCTTTTTCTTTTTTTACGAATAACGTCATCTAGACTGTCATATTTCTTATGTCTTTTTCTCATTTTGTTTCCTTCTCTATTTTGAAGGTCTTCTCAATGACCTGTGTATGACAAACAACCGTGATGGGTATGTGTGCTCCTCTGTGCTGGGCAAAAGGAAAGCAGAATTGTCTTCTCTCCTTGCAGAGTGTTACAGGCCTTGTGTTGATCTAGTTTAGTTTAGCAATAGGGTTACTGTTGTGCAGTTCAACTTTCAGTGCCAGAGAATTGAGTGATGACACTTAAGCCCACACTCATTTCATCTCTGGATCATGCCAGTTGAAGCAGGATGATAATCTAAGTGGGTGGGTTTGGCCTTTCATTCCACAGTTAGTCTTGTGAGACTGCTAGCTTCATATACAGTAAATATCTCAAATGAATGCTGTGTACTTGGATGGAAAAGTAGGATAGAAAATAAGTGTAAGCTCAGACCAAGGGTTTTGGCTGTGACATCAGCTGGTTTCACCTTGTCAATTGATGAGCATTATCTGGAGCTTGGCAGCCAGGGTGAGGTGATGGCATTGCTGTCTGCCTGTGAGTTCCAGGCTTCTTGTGTGGCTATTTCCTGGGGCCAAGGGAGGACAGAGGAGCCCACAGGGCAGGCATTAAGGTGTCCCCTGTCAGGGGGATCAGTGGAGTCACAAACGGGTAAGTGTCAAGCCTGCAGACCTTCCAAGTGCAAGTGTTTGACTGCACTTGAATTCTCTTTCCCTGGGGGAGAAGAAAGAGCTTTAATTTATGAAGTGAAGTGTCACAACACATTACAGCACATCACATCCCAACGTGCCGCAACATGGAGCTGACATTTGTTTGCTTTAATTCCTCAAAATAGCTTTTATTTAGAGCAAATGTTCCCTGTTAATTCAAAGAGTTCTCATTTTCCTGTGCACTGTACTTGCCAGTTCCCATGGGGACAGTTGCTCCTGTGGAGCTTTGCCCTGTGTTGGTGAGCTGTCAGGCCTTTTCAGGGGTTTTAGTTATTTTTCTTATTAGTAATGGAGAACTTCTTTGTTGCCACTCAATCAAAATAATACTAAACAGGAGGCAGTGATGCTTTTAAATTACAGTCCTGTGACATACCAAGTGCTTTGCAAGGAATGGGAGTGTTTCTTGGCAGAGGAGCAGTCTCCATGCATTTGGTGATCACCTTACTGGCTGAGGCAATGGAAGCCAACACAGGCTGCAAGCTCTGTTCTGCATGAGATTGCTCTAGGGCAGGCTGTGGCACAGGGCAGAGTCCCCTACCTAGGATCAATACCCTATTGCAGTGGGGACAACATAAGCTCAGAAGAGATACCTACGCTGTAGTGAAAACCTAGAGATCACCACTTGTGTGTTCAGCAAGGAGTTTCCATCTGGTTTGTGTATGTCTTGTGGGAGGACAAGTAGTTGTTGGACCCAGTTCAGAGGTGTATGTGGACTCGTGCTCTTTTTTCATCAACTTCAAAACATCTAACGAAGTTCTTGAGTCAGGATTGTTTTACCATCTCTCTTTACTTGGCATAAGCAGAAGAGTAAGGTGAATGTCAGTGGCATTGCAGTTTCATTCCATGAAATCTTCCTTTTCCCCCAGTCTCCTTCACTGTCCTTCATTTTGCTCTGTCTCCTGTGAGAAGAGAGCCAGAGCTGCCTGTGCTCAAAAAGGATTTTTGCCTCTCACTTCTCCAAATGGTTCGATGCATTAGCAAATCCCAGGTCTATGTTGCATCAAGCCCTATGACACACTACTTCTATGGAAAACTGCTGCTGTGAAAAAGTGTGACTACAAGCAAGGTGGGAAGGACACTGAGCAAGTAGGGTAAGCACTAAAATTCCTGATTCTTTCTGTGTTATGTGCATTCCTGGAGACATTTATTGATCTCTGCTCAGAACCATACTCATCTCTAGGTAAGTAATGCAAAAACAAAATGGAAAAATATCAGTGTGACCAGCAAGCTTGCAATGGATAAGCATAATACATTAAAGAGGCTCCATGAACAGTTTGTGTCTGTGGTGCCTCCTTTGATTACTGTCTCCTGGACTTTGGGAATCACAAATAATTTAGCCCTTCTTCAAATAACACATCACACAAACATTTTCCCAGACGTCTGAACATACCTGAATACTCTGCTTTGGATGGAGCAGTAACTTGGGCTGTTGGGTAAAGCAAGAACTTAAGATCTCAGAATAATGTCAGAACTGGTTTATTTTCAGAAACATTTTCCTGTATGGTTGAACAAGCTAAATGAGTAAGGGAGGCTGTTTGGAAGAGTGTGTGGGGGAACAGTGTGAAGCAGGAGGAGATAAGTGAGCAAGCAAGTTCATCTGTTGATAGGGGAGTCTCAGTTCAATCAAAGCAATGTTTATGTAATTTAATAGCCAAGTGTGCCTCTTGCTTTCCTTTTCCTTACATCGAAAGTATTTTATTATATTACATTGCGATGTAACCTGCATGCATTTAATCCTGGTCATGATTTTTGCTTCCCACAGTGTCTCCAGATGTCTGTGTAGAACTTGGCTTCCCTCCTGAAGTGTAGAAACAAGGTGGTAAGGACACTCTAAAATGCAGAGGCCTCAGCTTTGAGCATTAGGAACAGTCTGTGGCAGAGGGATCAGCTAAGGCTCCTGCCACTCTAAAGTTATCAAAATGGCAATGAATACTCATAGTAGGTAGAAGGCCTGATTGCATCAGCTCCTTTTCTCACCAGTGTTAACACCACAATGGTAAGCTGCCTTTAAGCAGAGGCTAAGGGATCATTCATATATAACAGCCTATAAAACTTATGTATGGTATTTTTCCCCCCTTCATAACAGCACATTATTTTCCAACCATCCATCAGCATTTCTCTGGAGCTGATTCTTGTTCAACTAAATAGCATCTTCCTTCTCTGGGCAGAGACCCAACTTGTTTTCCTCCTCCTTTTCTTCATTTCTATTCCTCACTGTACTCCATATCCAATGGTAGATAAATAATAACTTCAGTAGAAACTACAATCACACAGCTTATTCCGTGCTGCTCTGTGCTTTCTATTCTGCTCAACATGGTGGGATTTTTTTGCAGGGTTATTATTTATGAACTCAGAAAGCTTTTCCAAGTACAAAGAATCCCAGAGTTTTCCTTGCTTTGGGCGTGGAAGCTTTAAAAAGTTTTGACAGTTTTAATTTAGTACACAAAAAAATCCCCTCTCAGCTTATGAAAAACAGTTACTATTTTGTATTTGGGAGACCACTGTGTTACCCATTGATTCTCCCAAATCCAAGAGTCATGGAATAAACCTCGAAGTGTTGATTTTCTGTCTTCAAAGATTATGTGTAAAACTGCTTCTGACAGTGTTGTTCCTTGTCTGAGACACATTTCTCTCAAGGGAGCATGTGACACTTCAGTTCCATGCCTGCCTTGCATTCCTCATCTAATTTAAGGTGTTGGGTTTAACCTTTAAAGCTTGAAATAGGATGAGTAGTATAGCTCAGGTGCACCTGTTGATTTTCCCATCCTGCTAACAACCAATTGGCTTAAGGAGGAACAGTTTAACTGGAAGCCTTTGGCGCTGTGATACCTTTCTTGTTGTCTTGCCAGTGTCTCAATATGTCATTCTTTAAGAGGATGGAGGAGGTGGATTCTCCTGTGTGTGTTGGGTGTTGGAAGACACAGCAGTTCTGTGGGAATGCATGAAGCATGGGGATAGGCATTATGTGTATGTACCCCGCTGTTATCCAAGCATGGGATACCTAAAATTGTAAAAGCTGTGAGAAATTGTTAAAAGCGAGCATGAGGGGAGACAAATATGGAGTATTTTCCTCTGACTGGTCAAATGAGCAATCCAGGGTCACATTGAAGTACCTGGTGCTTTCTGCAGCTGCCTCCCCCTTTCTTATTTCTTCTGTCCTGGGAAAGAATTGGATCCAGACCAGAGGCTTCTTCAGCTGCTGTGCTCAGTTAGGCAGAGCCCATAGATCTACTTCATCCGGTGTCCTCTGACCTGTTCCAAGATCTGTACTTCATTCACACCTACCCCTTACTGCCTATTGAAAGTGAGAAAAAGAACTTTCTGGAAAGCTTTCTCTTTAAATTATGTTTATTTGTATTGCCTAGTGCCTTAATGCATTGCTTTGCCTTCAGCAAAAGAAAAAGGTACTTGAATGAAAAGAAAGGGGTAATAGCAGTGAAAGAAGAGGGTTGTTATGTATCATAATGTTAGCATTCTTAGAAGAGATGCTACTCTAGTTGGAGGAACTAATCTTTGCTTGCATAAGTAGACAGAAATGTTGGCAATTTACAGCATCCGCTCATACCCAGATGTCAGCTCACATTTCCAAAGAGAATCATCAAGTCAGGAGATAAACAGCTGGTACAGGCAAGAGGAAAATAAGCTTGTAAGTGTTTAAAGAAAAAAAAAGTGTTAATTTTTATGAAGTGTAGTGTGCTGGCATCTAAACAAATGAAAGTTAACAGCCAAGAATGGGAAACTGGAAGGGCTTCTTCTTTTTAGTAACATGTGAGAATTAAAGTCTTGGTACCTCTTGTGGCAGCTTTAAAGCATCCCTGTATTTTTGTATCAAGTACCTTCTAGAACATCTTCTTGTTTGCTAGCAACAAAACGAGAGGTAGTGTTGATGAGTTTTGGTGCCGTGAAGTGCATTGCACTGGCCTGAGCATCGCAGTACGTCCACAACACCTCTAATTTTAGACTTTAACCTGACACACGTCTTGCAATTGGAAAGAGTCTCAGTGGCAGCTTCAGTGGCTCCAAGGAGACTGCTGACTGAGAGGCAAGGCAGGCCTTGGAGACGTATTCTAGATGCTACATACTCAAGAGTTATCAAAATTGTCATTCCTTTCTTCCTGAGAGGTGAAACACTTGCCCAAACTTGTAAGTATTGATCACTAGATAACTGTTAAATATTTTCATGTAAAAACAAAGTATTTCTGTGGTCAAAAAGCATAAAATTGTAGCTTCAGGGAAAGCCAGTACTGGGGTTATTGCTGAAAGAGCATCTAATAGACAATGCTGACTTGCATCATCCTTTGCACGGAATGAGAAACATCAAGTCTTCCACTTGCCCGCAGACATCTTTTTGTGCAGGCAGGAGGTAGGTTTGCATCCTAATTGGCTTGATAACAAAGCAGAGTAAACAAATCTTAGGGGAAAAAAAACCTAAAAAAGAACTATAAATTTTGCACTCCTTGAAGGAAAATGAAGTATTTACTGTCTTCCTCCCTCCCTCTCATTCCCACTCCAGTCTTCTAATGCTCACAGGGCCTAGCAGGGTTTTATGTGGAAATCATTGGGATTACCTCCCAATTTTTTCACAGATAATTCAGTTGAAAGGTTATACAGAGCTGAACAATTTGGAGACTGCGAATCAGTAAGCTAGGGGCTTTAAGATGCTCTCAGGCTCCTATCCAGCCAGAACAGTTCAATAGTTATTGGATGTGCTACTAGTTGGCTGAAAAATCCATCTTTCCTTCTTCTAAAATTTTTTATCAAGGTCATTTTCTGAGGTTTGGCAAGGACAGGAGGGGGAAGCAAGCATTCCAACTTTCTGACATCTCAGCCTGTCCAAGAGTACTGAAAATGACAACTTTCAATTTAAAGTACATATTTCCATATGATGCTTTCCAAATGGAACAGTGGCTTGCTGACGATCTCTGTACTGTCCTGGGATGGGAATTCCACAGTCTAGCCTGGTCCATGCAGCACTCTCAAGTCATACATGGCAGTGCATGGAGAAGGCCAGGTAGTGCAGCTTGGAGAGTAGACCTGAAGGCATATTTATGTGTCTGCCTCACTCAGAGAAGGACTCCTGGTTAGAAGGGGTAAAAGGTGCAAGTACAGGTTCCCAGCTGCTGGTCACCCCCAGCAGCCATGCCTACAGCAGCAGGCCCGTGTTCCACGCCTCTTCCAGTAACAGAACCTGCAGCTGCCAACCCTTCCCTAGGCTAGCATTTGATACAAATAAATTATAATGAGCTGTCTTAGCTGTTACAGTATTTACAGGATAAATAGTTTCCACTTCACAGCCATCAATACATCCGCCTTTAAAATCCATTAAATTCCTGACTGCTATACACTCCCTTAGTAATGGGCTGACACTGATTTAAGGCTGGAAAACCCCTGTTTAAAGCTCTACATTAGTGAGAGTGAGTGTAAACTGTGACCATGCCATTTGGCCTGGGACTAAAAATGGCTGCAAAAGTGACACATTTAAAACTGCGCTTTGGATTGAAACAGTGATGGTTCAGTGTTCTTTTGGTCTTAGTTGGTGGATTAGCAGGAAATCTGGAAATCAGCAGCACCAGCTTTCCTGTGACTCTTTATAATCTTAAAACTAGGGAAACATGGCTGTTATGGACTGCTCTGTAGCAGGTCTAAAACCTAATTCTGCCCTGGACCATCATGCTTGCATATTTTGGTGATGTTGCTTCCCTGAATCAGTGAAAGCCTTCTAGAAAGATAAATATTTCAGCTGTGTTCAGTTCCTCTCCGGGATCTGTCACAGTAGCATCAAATGGTAGCTGGTTTTAATCTTTTTTAGCGGATTGGTTTAGAGGAATTGAAACAGACTTCACTTATTTATTGATGGCTGGAAACAAATACCCTGTAGCCTCCCTCCTGCATTCGTAGTGTGGCCAAGAGATGAGAGGTGTAGAATTGGAATAGAAGATCTATCACATTCAGCCTGCAAGGCTATTATTTGAGCTGCCTCAGAAATGTTTAAATTTTTTGTTGTTGCGTTAAAGCACTGGCAGTTGGATTTTGCTAAAAATGACACAGGTGGAGAGGTTTAATTTGTATCCCACACACATGATCTTCAGGGATTTATACACAGCAGAATATGAAGCTGCTTCCCATTTTTACATATCGTGGATTGTCCTTTCTCATCATGCGATACAGAGAGTGTACATCTTTCAGAGCCTGGGAGGGAGGAAAGAGATGAGAGAAGCACATAGTTTTTGTCTTCCCCTGGTATATGTAGCGCATGGCTGGTTAAAGCCTCCACAGGCAGGTACAGCAGGACACTGAGAAATGCAGGCCATGCAAGGACAATCAGTCACGTACAGGCTAGTGATGGAATGCCATTACAGGCTCCCACTGGCCTCTCATGGCCACAGATCCTGTGCCAGGTGTATCCGTGAGCAGCGATTTGGTAGCTGGAGGTGTGTGACCCTGAGCAGCTAATACAAGAGCAGCTGTACTGTCTTCATCCCACAAGAGCAATCAGCACTGAACCATCTTCTCCAAAGGCACAAACCTCATGTAATTTTGCTGCTGATGTATTTCTCACGAACCTTTCCTCTCCTGCTTAGATTCTTTCAGTCAGGGACGTAGAGCAAGCAGTGAGAATATGATTTCTGACACTGCATCCTTCAGTACACAGTGAGAACCAGTCCGGTTGTCTTTTTTGCTATTTGTTTCCTCCCCATTACTATAGTACTGGTAGAAGATTGCCAGTCTCCATTAGAAATAAGTCTCCTCAACCTTATTTGAGGGAGGACTGAGAAAATATAGAGAAAATATATGGCAAGAACTTATGAAACACAGCCTGTCACTTCCAGGAGGTGAAAAATAAAAGGGAAGGTTGTTCTGCAGTCTGCCATCAACTTCACTTGTGGAGTGAGCAAGGGTGGGGGGGTTCCTACAGGGCTGTTTGTGGATAAAGCAGCCAAGCCATGCTGAGCATCTGTTTCATTATTAAACTATTATCATTAGCTCAGTCAGTTTAAGAAGGGAAGCATTCTGCTTTTTGCTGTGTGTATACCTGCAGGTTACTTCATTTTCTTTGTGGATGTGATTACTCTATTTGATGGCTGCTAACTGAAAAACAGTAAAGTCATTAAAGGGCCATAGGTGCCCTCTGGAGCCACTTGCTGAATGTTGATAAAGGAAAATGCTACTGTAATATAAGACATAATCTGATCACTACATCTAATTACAGGCAAGAGTAAGCTGCTAAAGAAGGGTTCTATAAGAATATTATAATTGCATTCATACAGTATTTCCAACTTGAAAGCTATGAGCAAATATTGACTAATCCTTCCAACAGTCCCTGAGGGTGGGAAGGTAAATCTATTACTATTTATTAAGAATTTGTTTCAATTAACTTTTAGCCACTGTTAAAATAACTATGAATTGATGAAAAAATTACCAGCATTTGCCTTACAACAGTTTTGAACGTCTTAGATGCCCCAGTTTTGAGCAGTGTTTCTGATATCTCTTGTAGGTGGGCATCATTTGACTGGAATTAATTTTGGAAGCATCAGAAAAATGCCTGTTACTTTTTATTTCCTCTAATATTTAGTTCTTATTAAATACTAAATATTTGTGTTTGTTAAAAATTTAACAAGCTATCTGGGGCTTTGTAGAATGTATTACATTCAATAAACTTACACAGCATTGTATTATTATTTCTACTATTATTATCATTTCAGGAAATATTTTTCTGTACAGCATAAAACTGCAGATGTTAGTAGTAATGTCTCTTTTTACAGCATAAAACCATTGATATTTGCTCCTTTAATAGGTAGCATTCTCTCCCAGCCCCAGGCAGGGGAACAGGGGTGGAAATTGTGCATAAAATCATGAAGTGCAGCCTAGGCACAAAATAAACAAAATGCTGGTTTGGCTGCTCCTGGTTTTCAGGTTCTAGATGATAGTCCTTGATGCTGATTGTCTGGCTGACAGCCCCTACAAATTTCTACTGATGTCAGGTTGTGCTGTGGATGCTTGCTCAAACCTTCCTAGTAGAGGAGTGGCATTTCCTAGGAAAGGCTGCTCTAGGAAATATGGTAGTTCTTGTTCCACATCTTGGAGACTGAGAAATTCTTGTTTCCTTTTGTCATGTGTGTATCAATGTCAAGTCAAAGATGGGGAGCCATTTCAATCTTTGCTTTGTTTTTAAGTTGGTTGTTTTGGGATACTTGCGCTTCTTTTTTTTTTTTTTTTTTTTTTTTTTAAAACAGTGGTTATACCTTTATTCCAAATTTCTACCTAATGTGTAGACCGAAAAATTGAATATTCTATATGGAGGAGAAAATGGATCATTTTTACTAGTCTCAGGAGAGCTTGGCTTAGTTGGAGTCTGAGGATTTATGCCCTGGGCAATCTTTCAAAAAAAACAATGTAGTTTTGATTTTTTGTTATTTATATTATCGTACATCATTTTGGAACTATCCTCTCCATGCAGAAACATGTGACAGGGTATGTATCGTATTCTTGTTGCTTTCCCAGTGAATGTTTTCTATGTCATTTTGTTACATAAAACTCCTGGATTTGACTCAATGTTTAAATAGTTGTCAGGTGCTTGCAATAGATGGCTTAGTGTCTTGTGCCCCCTTTTTGCTCACGTATGCTGAATAAAAAGCTGCTGTTTGTCACTTGTTTGGCAGGCTCTCAGTGCCTGTACACAGCTTGCATTAATGCTAATGGGAACTGCACACACACTGAAGAGACAAAAGAGCCAGGTTCCTCCTTAATCTACGCAATCAGATAGTGAATACCTTGTCATAGTACCCAAGGTGGCCTTTTGCTGCCCAGAAATTCAGTCTACCGTGCCCTTATTGCTTAAACTGCTTCTAGAAGCTAATCAGATGTCTCCCCCATTCTGACAGGGGAAATATGGGGTAGTGTATGAAAGACAAAGCTTGAATGAGCAGTAACAATTGAGTAGGCAAACGATGCGTGCAGAAGATGACCACATCTTTCTTCTGTTGCCAGTGGAAATCACTGGGAAACACCAGGCTGGTGCAACTGAAGGTTTTGGGCAGCTTTTCTCATTGTTTGTTCTTGCTCAAATGTAGCTCCTCACTATTCTGCTTTTGTCTGTAGGTGGTGTGCTCGGTACCTGGTACCTGCAGCAAACGATCTCTCTGGGGAGGCATGGTGAGAGGGTGAGCAAATAGCTGATTCTTTGGCAGCCCTGGGCTTTCCTGAACTCCTCTTGCTTCCCCTCTTCTTGGTCCTTCCATGTTTTAAAATAATTTTTTACTCTAAGTCTGATAGACAAGAATTGCCCTTTTTCTTCAGCATCTCACAATAAAATTGCCACAGGAGTCGAGACAGGGCAGAGTTCTACGAGAAGCTGCTTGAAAGCAGTCAGTACTTCCTGCCTGAGTGGTTCTCTTCCAATTGTGTTTACCAGGCTCCCTCTGAAATGTCTCTTGTCTCAATACAATAGTGTTTTGAAGCTTGGTAATTTCCATACTTTACTTGGATTTCCTTTTTACGACACTTGCAACCCTTAAGGTTAAATTAAAGTGATTTGGCTTCTTGGTGACTTTTATTTTGTGTTACTTTGTCTTTGGAAGCACAGATTGAGGCTCCCAGCTGAGACTCTAGGCATACTTAGTGTGCTGCCTGCTTCTACTTTTTTCTTGTCCTGATGTGCTCCTGTTGTTCTTGAGTGCCTCAGCAGCTCTAGAGTTGCTTTTTCCTTAGTCAGAGTTGATTACAGTGATTTTGAGACAGGAGAGTCTATTTTATGACCCCATCAGCCAGCCTGAGCGTAGTCTTCCCAGTGGAGCTGCTGACCTGCTTTGTATGGACTGGCTGCCAGAGGCAGCAGCTGTGGGTCCTCATCAGTTGTCGTGCCCCTTTTACAGATTAACCTTTGCTCTTTTCCCATGCCATTATTTTGTAGGCATGTTGATAATAAGCTGCTTTGATAATAAGAAGTGGGTGTGCATCAACTGGGAAAATGTTTTGGCTCACCTTCGAATATTGTATAAGCCAATTAGGCAGCTGCATGCCTCTCGCAACTGGGATCTGGGTGGATAAAGCCGCTGGTTAACTATAGGTGGCAGCAGCTTTCTAATGCTGTTACATGTGCATGTTGTTGGGTTTCTCTAGAGTGGAGATGATGCTTCACTTGGATCTCGGCTCCCATTCTTCTTAGTTTAGCTGAGGCTTTATTAGCATAAGCTTTTGTAGGAAAAAACCTAGCTGGCTCGACAAGTCATTTCTACTCGAAGGATTTTTTTATCGGCAGAACAGGATATGCTTTGATTGTCACAATCCTTGATACTTATTAATGTGTAATTTACATGTATTTCCAGAACTACAATTCCAGAAGTACAATGTTTAAAAAGCTTTCTGACTTGGCCTGACTTCTGACTACCTTCTCTGCTGTGCTGCCACAGGTTTTCTTGAACTCTGTAGAGGTGTCCAGCTTCCTACACCAGCATCAGGCCAATGCTGTGTTTTATGTAAACAACTCTTGAACTGGCTTGCTATGGCAGAGCAGCAGCCTTCAAGTTGCAATCAGCAGGCCCTTGGGGACCCATGTGCTAATTGAGGGGGAGCAGTGGGAGTCTGTTAAAAGCAGCTAAGAAAAATCAATTGACTGTGGACTCAGGCTTGCTTATAAGGCTCTGCACCTACCCTGGAAAATGCCTTCAGGGGTCTGTAAATTGCAAAGGCTGACAAACACTGAGTAATACACTGTAAGGAAAAACAAATCTCTGCACTTAGAAATCCCCTTTAAATCTCTCGGTTTTAATGCAACAGACAAAAGCATTTTTGACAGTGAAGCCCAAGCACCTCTCTTAACAGTGCTGTAATATATTGGCTTGTGAGAGTTACAGCAAATGTGGTGATAGACGTTCTACTGAAATGGAAGAAATCTGCATCTCTCTTAAATCCTTTGAATTGAAAACAAAATTAACTTGCAGTTTTATTTGCGAGATCAAAACTTTACACTTGTCTTCACACCTGGTCTTTCATGTGCTTGCTGTAGGCTGCTTCTCAGTCTGGTGGGCAGTGTGGCACAGACAGGGAAACAGGGACTGCAACAGGACACTTCAGAAAGCTCGTGCCTGAAGCTACCTGAAGGCATTTTGAGAAAACTAAATACTTAGGAAATGATGATTTGACAAACAAAAATGTTTTGCACTGTGGAGACTTTCATTGGAATAGTATCCTGTTTCCAGAGAGGAATTTCAAGAAAAATTCAAGAGGCTCCTTTCTGTGTTCAGTACTGTCATTTGCAATGTAAGAGAAGACAATTCAGTTTCTTCCTCTCCCTGAATTAAAACAAAGGCTTGGACTTCACTTTTCGAGACCAGGTGAGAGTTCTGGCTACTAAATGACTTGGCAGCTCTTAGAAGCTTTCTTGCTTGGTCTGGAGCAAAATCTGAAAAGCCTCTTTCTTTCAGGAGAGTATATGGAATTCTGGAGTGGCATGGGGTGAATTGCCAGTCACCTGTAGACACACCATCTTGCATCTGGACACGTGTTGACTTGCGTAGGCTTTCCTTCAGTATTCTGGCAGGTTAGCCTACGCTTGTTCTGTACAGTGCGTAGGTGAATTTTCACGTAAGGACTTCGGTGCTAAATGCAGCTGCACAGCTTTTAATATGCAGGATAACTGGTTAAAACTAGTTTAGCTGTCATCTCTGTATAGTACCACTTATGGTACTGAGAAATTAAATCTAACCCTTCTTATACAGCTGAGATGGTAGTGCTTCCCATTCCAAGGGGTTGTGTCTTTCCTGGAGTCCCCAGTGATACTTTACTATCCCTTTATGTCTCACCATGATCCTTTCACCCCCAGTGTTACACATCCTAACTTCACCCTGCAATCAATTAAAAAAGACAAGTACTTGGTTTCTTAGGAGTTTGGCATGTCCTTGCCGAAGCTGTTTTGCATTAGTCTGAGAATGAAACCACCAGGTGGTAGATGTGTCTCTCTAGCCCTTATGCCTGTTCACTCTGAAGCTTTCTACCAGCCAGGAGGAGGCAGCAGCATGACTGACCAGTCATCTTTCCAGTTGCTGTTGCTGCCTAATGAAATGCTTCAAAGCTAGAGGGGTAATGTTCTGATTTGTAGTCCATGCTCAGAAAATGGTGGTTGTGAATGAGACTGAGTTCATAAGCTAATATTTTTTGTCTCCCCTTAGAAATTACCCAGCCAGAAGAGCCCCAGCACTTCTCATGTTTTTTCACAGTCTTCATTACCTCTTTTTGTTTGTTTGCTATATACTTTTGAGAGGAGACAGTAGTGGGACAGTGAGTGAGTGTAACTATTAAGTTTTGCTGGAAATGATGAAATGAAAGTGCATATTATATTCATACCTAATGCATCATTCTCCTGCCTTTACCTTCCGGCCCATCACATTCCAGTCTATTTCAGAGATTTAGATGCATTTATGTCAGATCTCCCATCCCAGAATACAATCTACATCCAATTATCAACCCTTAGGGATACATTAGATGTAACTATTATATCTTCTTCTGTCAATAAAATTATAATCACGAAATGCACAAATGTCGTACTTTGGTTTCTAAAAGCATCACAGATAAGAATGAGATGAAATGAAAAGGCTGTTATGCTGCATTTTACACATGCCTATATGCAGAAGATTGCCAAAATCTCAAGCTGAGGTATGTATCTCCTTTTTCTGTCTGCTACTAACAAATCTCAGCCCTGAGCAAGCAAGTGCCTGCATAGGATCTGACAAAATTACATGCAGAGATGAATTAGTCTTTTCCTCCATTTGTTCACATGCCACGTCCAGGAGAATCACGAGTGCTTGAGTGACTTGTAAAGGTTCAGCAATGACTGTCACATACAGATTTCACAGGCCTGTCTACCCAGGAGTACTTGGTTAAGTGAAACCAAGTTAATGAAAAGAGTTGAATTTCAGGTATATTAGAACCCACTGAACGCCTTCAACACTCTCAAGAAATAAATGGCTCTGAATTCTCATTAGCTTACTCAGACTCATTTTGACTTCTGTCTGAAAACATCTGTATGGGAATTCCTTAGTTACTGCATCTTAAGCTTACACCTGTACTTAATTTGGCTTGCTTTGCCTAAGTTTCCTTTAATTGTAGACATGCTCTAAGTGAAATAAGCCATAATAGCTCAGGAGAGTCTGGAGAGCAGTAGTCACTCTCTATCAGATACAAGTCCTGTTCTCCCTTTCAGTCAGGTATGGTTAGTTACCTCTGCTCATGAAACAATCATCATAGGGTAAAGAAAGAATTTTATATCCGTAAGAAAACTGCACAGCACTTGAAATTAGAGGAGTAAGGGGAAAGGGAGAAGTTATACTGTGTGCAGAATATTCTGTAATACTCTGCTCCAGTGTGGTTTTGCACTCTTATCTAAATTTTCTGGTATTGACTACTGTCAGAGATAGAGGAGCAGGCTAGACAGTCTCTCACTGATTCAGGAACATGGGAATTTTTATACTCTGAGCTAAGCTTCTGTGGCAGGGCTGCAGGCAGGGCTAACAGACTGCATAAAACAGAATTTCATTTTTTAATACTTCTAACGCAAGCATTTTAAAAGCTGAAATGCCAACGTAAAATACTGGTGTCTGGCAATTTCTATTGTAATTCTCAGATTTTAAGCTGGAGCTCATACCTGAGTGCCAGGGAAAGAGGATGTCTTAAACTGCAGAAGCATCTGAAAATACAATAACTTGGTAAAGGATATGGTGATCACTACAAATAAAGAGAAAACACATAGACTAAGTTGTGTTTAAAAGAAATGATACAAAAAATCCACCAAACAAACAAACAATAAAGAAACAACCAAACACAAAGTCCTATTTCCTTGGACTCTAATTAAGGATGGAATATCGCCCACGCTCCAAGAGGAAAACTTTTGTCCATGTCTCAATTTAACATTTCACAAGTTGCCACAACTGAAAGCACATGATGACAGTTGCTCTAGCATGTAATATCCAAGGGAAATGTTTGCCGAGATTCAGAAATATACAGTGATATCAGTGAGATTCGTGCAGTAGCTT
Source organism: Cyanistes caeruleus (assembly GCF_971803275.1). Lineage (NCBI taxonomy): Eukaryota > Metazoa > Chordata > Aves > Passeriformes > Paridae > Cyanistes > Cyanistes caeruleus. The sequence continues at coordinate 30,866,752 of NC_141706.1, read as the reverse complement.
GTACATAGGCTGAATGGAAGAGATGGGATTTTAGGGAAGATCTTGAGCATAAATCTGATGGTTAACATTTTAGGAGCATAGTTTAATGGGTAGTCAGATGTTCTGCCATGAGATTATATTCACCAGAAGTTTTGCTGAGAGATACCATGTTGAGCATCTGTAAAACTCGGGACATCTATTTCATACAATCAAAAAGTTTGCAAGGGTTGAACTGGTTTCAACCCAGGTCTGTTTGACCTTAAAGAGTTTTTTATCGGTAAACCCAGGTACAAGCTAGGACTGGATGAAGGAAGTTTTAAAATGAGGAGGCTTTGATCTTTCTTTTCCAAATTGCCCTTTGCTGTACAGCACTGACATATTGAAGTGGAGAATCTATCTCTGTAACAAATTCTGTCTGTGTCTTTTCACTTTTCACTGTTACATTCTTTCAAGGTAGTGCTATTTCTAAAATCACCAGCATTTCTGTAAGATGAAGATTAGTTGTATGTTTACTTAAGCTTCCCTGCAGAAATTGCTTTCCCTGGTGTGTATGCATGCATGCGCATGCATGTCTGTACTCTGGTATATTAGATAAAAATGACTGGTTGTTTTGAAAGGCTACTCTTTTTTTACCCTTTTTCCTTTCTGGGACTCTAATTTACAGTGTCCTGTGAGCAGTCTGTGCTGCTGCAATATAAGTTCAGGAAGAAAACAAACGAGACTTGGAAGCAGCAAAGCAGATCTGTTTGCAGGAGGATGGGTAACAAAAGAAATGTGCTGAGAAAATGCTCTCCTGCTCTGCACCTTTGGAGTGCTATATAATTTATAACTGTTCTCTGCAAAGTGTCTGAGACAGTGCCAGGTGTTGGGGAGTTGAATTAACCCCCGTGGCGTGTAGTTATCGGCAGAGGCCAGACCTGTGGATCGATACCTCGGTGCTGTGAGTCACTGTATCAGCTGAGGAAAGTGAATCTGTAAGCTCCTTATTTCTTCATTCTTTTAATCGCAGGGCTGTGTCTGGCTGTGATGAAGATGGAGCAGACGCAAATGTCTGATGCTTGAAGCTCTTTGATTTCTGAGTTGATGGGGTGAAGCCAATGAAATGCTGTGAGAGACTCAGAGAGCTGATAGTGTATTGTCTTTTTCCAAGTATCCTCACTTCCCGTTCTCTTTTTCTTCCTTCCTTACCCACAGATCTGGTTACACTCAGTAGCTGCATGATCTGTGCTTCGCTTGACCGACACAGATAATTTCTAGCATCACTAGTTAAGCCTATTTTTTATTATTATTAATAATGGCTGTTTTAGTCTTGCTTAAATGGATTAGCCTTGCTCCTGCCTGCTTTTTGATTATTTTTGCTGCTGGGGGCTCACTCTTCCGATGAGAGTTCTTGCAGATAGAGTTATTGCCAAGCTTATCCATCACTGAAGCATACCTAATATGTATCAAACTGGATGGAGTAATTGGGTTTTCAGAGAGCTGCCACACCAGGAGAACGTGTCATCCTCCAGGAATGAGAATTTTTGTTGTAGCTATGGAAGATACTTGCACAGTTGCTGAGTCAGCCACCTCCTTTTGCACGCCCTCACACTTCGTGGGTGCACCCATTTTCTGCATGCAGCCCCCAGAATTCGTGCCTGTTGACAGCTGAGTCTTCTTGCTTCCCTGAAGACCATGTGTGTCTTCCAAACCTATTGCTACCCCCTCCACCTCTCTCTTAGAAAAATTAATATATAAAATGCTGTATCCTTCCCTGTTACATTTTTCTAAACTCAGACTTACCCATAAATTGCCCATGTGGAATGCACTGGTAAATTAAATAACATATTGTTCTTTCTTAGCTGCACTCAGTCTCTAGAAGATTGAAAAATTGCCATCTGTAGCCATCACCCAACAGAAAAATAAACAGGGTTAAACAACTGCAATTATTTTCTTATGAAGCCAATTGCAATATGCCAGTCAAAACCACTCACCTTCCTTTCCCTCACAAGTGCATTGTTTTCTCTTTAAACAATGACAGTGACCCTTGGCCTTAAAACCAGTTGCCCCTCAGCTGAGACTTGAAGCAGTTAAAAGGTAAGCTGTCCTTACAGTTGAACAGTGGTAGATACGGACGAGCATGTTGAGTTCCTGGCTTTGGTGATTAATGAAAGCTGAATTAAAGGTGGCTCCTCAGCCTAACAGCTGAGCTTCTGGCCGTTGTTCTGTGTTGTATCTATCCTTTTCCTCATCTTATATTCTGACTTTAACCTCGCTTTCTAGTTCAGTTCCTGTCTTTGTTCTGCATCCAAAGTTGTGGACATTGATCCTAACCACTGGGCATGACCGTTCATGTCCTGGTCTCTTTCTTTTAAAAAAATCATCCAAGCCAGGACTGAGCTTTCCAGATTTCCCATTGCTTTATTCTCAGCCCACTGTCATCCTCTCCCAGCCATGGAGAGTAAATACATATGTGCAGATTTCTGCATTGTGTTCCTAGCACAAGCCTGGGACATTCTTGCATAATAATGTGGGGTATAATTTATCTCTGTGTGCTGACTGTGTTGTCCAAATTGGTTGTCCCCCTTCATCTTCTCCCCAGCTTCTTGCACTTGGTCAATTCTTTATCCCTCAGCTTTCTTCTCTTTTATTCATATATGAAGGCACATATAATACTTAGGTCAAATACAAAATACTTCTATGATTAAAGTAGAATGTCTAGAGAGAGATTTTTATCCAACACTTTTATTTGGAAAAAACATTGTGTAAGGCCACACTGGAAGTACCTGTTGAGTTTAGATACTTTTATTGGAAAATGTCTGTGTGTACTTGAACACAAGTAACCAGTTTTAATTCTTACAGCTTTTACTTCAGTGCAAGCTTGTTTACAGTCCCAAGATACTGGGTGAGACACGTGTGAAAGACTCTCAGGGTGAGTTTGTGGGTCTTTGACACCACCATGCTTCATCTCAGCCATAACAGAAAAATAACTGTGGTCATAATAATTGTCATTCAGCCACAGGCAAAGGGCTGATATTGCAGCAGAGCTGCATTAAAGACGTTTTCTTTGGCTCACTGGCACTTGAGGAGTGACTGTAAACAAGCCAGTGCAAGGAAGCCAGTGGACAAACAGGTAGACAGTAGCCGATACTGTCTGGATCCTGCAGATGGGAAGTTACTGGCTTTGCTGGTATACTTCTTGGCATTGGTTATGATCTGTGCCTCAGTACGGAGGTTCTTGCAGAGGAGCAACTGAGATTGAAAAAGTATTGATATAAAATAGTGAGAAGCAGTGTCATATGCAGAAAAGGGGAGGAAGGATCAGTGTTCCCTTTCTTCATCTCAGCATGATTTGTCTTTGTAAGGCTCTTGGCAGAGTTGTGAATGAGTTTTCCATAGACTGACTCCAACTGGCTAGGTGAAGTCACTGGGTTTTCGAAATATTTGAGGCAGTGGTTTTAAACAAGTGACTGTCTCAACACAAACAGGAATAAAGCAATCTTGTATAGTCTTGGTCATACAGTAACGCCTTTGTTCACTGCTCACAGTAGAATGATTTGGCTTATTTAATTGGAGGCTTTGCATCCCTTCGTGGTCATCTACCCCCATCTGAAGTCTGCCTGAGTCTTCATTGCTGATTTTCTGTGCTTTGCTTCTCCAGAACTGAATTTCTGTTTTCAGTTCTTAGAGTGAAAGAATTGAAGCTGTGATGAAAACAAATAGCTGGAATCTGATTTCTTTTTTTCATGCAACCCTGACCCTGACAGCATGTGATGCAATGCAAGTGGCTGAGAGGAAACTCCCTGCATCCTAGTTGATGCAGAACAATCCAGCAGCTGGGAAACTTGCTGAAACCAGATGCTGTGTGGTAGCAGTGCCATGGTTACAGTTGTGCACTCAGAGAAGTTTTAATTACAGTGTATTTTTTTTCCCTTTTGAAAGAAGGTGGCTAGCCAGGGACAGATTACACATAGATTTAGTTCTTAAGTATTACTTTGTAATTGTTTGGTTTATTTCTTTATAAAAGCTTAGCATGAAGTCACTGAGTTTGGGTTAAGGCTGAATTATGTATTTCTTGGCAGTCCTGGTTTTCATTATTGACCAGAGAATTAAAAAAATTAGCATTGTCCATGTCTGTTAGTATCTCTCAGAAGTGAATCTTGAGTAAATTTACCACAGTGTACATATTTGTTTTTTAATGCTGGATTTTGGATTATCTTTCGTTTCTGTTTTTTATGTATAAGCCTAAGTGCTGGAGGGTCGGAAACAGACAAGATTGAATGGGTCAATTGTATGAATTGGCAAACACAAGATTCCCTCTTTCACACACTATGCTTCTCTGTTAAACATTCTGCAATAACAAAGAAAGATGAAATGTTTGGTCTGTCTGGTGTATGAAGGCTTTCTCAGAGGCTAAGCACTCCAAGTAAGTAAATAAGCAGAAGTTTCAAGTACAGACGTTATTTGTGAAGCAGAATGATGCTACACACACATCTAACACAAGCCTGCAAAAGCAAAGAAATGAAGAGCTGAGTCCTTGCTAGGTGGTTAAACAGCAGCTTTCCAGTAGTAGCTCAGGGCCCTTTGCCATCTCTGTAATCCTTGTGGATTATACTGGAGGTGGGGTACAGTCACTGAATCCAACTGGTTCGAAACAAGTTTGGTGTTTTTTGCTTTCTTTGTAACAGGAGTGAAAATGAGAGAAAAACCCGTCTTTTACCAAATCTTTTGTGCCTAAAAGTTTCAAACATTGCTCTCATTTCATCCTCTTTCCTATCTTTCATTTCCAGCTTCATATTTGATTTGCAGAGACAGTGTCAGTCAGACCCTTTGCTTCCTCCCAATGTGTATTGGTATCTTTCTGTAGAGCTGAGGTGGATTTGGACAAAGGGAAACCTGTGGCCCCGGATCTAAGCACTCATTTCTGTCTGTCAGCAAGTGCCAAGAGAGGGGTATTAATCTGGAATTTCTGCCAGAAATACATGATTTTCCCCTTGGGGACGTTGTCTTGAATCAGCAGAACAGCTCTTAGATCTACCTCATAAGGACACCACCACGCTTTGGATCAAGGCCACAGTTTTGCTCACAATGTGGGAGTCAAGTTTCCCACTGCTGAAGTATAGCTGCCTCTCAAAAATAACACAGCGGCTGTTTTATGACAACATTGTTTGAGCAAACTACTTCTGCTAATGGTGAAATGTTGCTTTTCAGCATAGTATTTCTTTAGAAATTATATGTAATTCAGAATTAGTATTTCTTTCCATACATGAAATGGAAGTGCAGCCCATATATCTCTTGAGTACTGATGAGAGAGTAACTCATGTAGACTAACTTTCTGCACAAAAGAGCACTGGCAATGGGCTGTGAAATAAAGGTGGTTTGGGGTTGTGCAGCTCAAAATAATGTATTTCATAATAGGACATGTAGTGTCTCTGGGAGTTGCACAGCATTACATGCACCAGTGGTATATTCATGGACACATTGTGGGCAGCATCATACCTTCACAGCATGCACTGTTCTGTCGTCCCACCTGAAAATAAGCTTTTTTAGCCTTCATGGTTTTGTTATCTGCTTACTTGAGATGACTTATCTGTAGTTGGCGTTGTTTTCTTGGCAGCATACATCAGGCATCTTGTCAGAGAGCAGCTGTTCATCTCTACCCTCCCCATCATATCCCAACCCACTTGCATGTCAGCTTCACTGTACTGTTGTCTTATCAGTCATCTTGGAGAAGGGGTGGTTTGAATTATTTTCACCAGGAGCATTGTGCCTACTAATTTTCAGTGAGAAAATGTTTTCTAATTACCTCAAAAATAGAAGAAAGTACTGCTCATCCCTTGTGATGCCCACTAGTAGCAAGACCCTTGGGGTTATATTTTGTTACCCTTCCACCTCAGAGGCTGACTGTTTTGCTGAATTGTTTAAAATGGTGATCACCATGTTTCTGCCTCATTCTCCTCTGACTGTGTTGCTGTTCTTTGTGTTTTTCTAAGGATTGAATTTGTACCCAGCTCAGCATGGATCTTACTTCCTGCTTTCCATGGATGTTAGCACAGCAGAATAATGGGATACTCCATAACAGGACCTAGGTGACTGGGTTGTATGCTGGATTTTCCAAAATTTCACATTTTCACATATCTGACCCAGTAATTTGTGAAATGCCCATAGCTCCTGAGCTTGTGAGATGTGAGCCTCATGAGGTGAGAGAGTTCCCCAGAGAACAGCTTACAAAAGGATCAGAGCTTTCTCTGAGAGAAAGCATTGGAAAAGGAGCATGTGCAATATATTATCACACTCAGTAGGAACACAGATTTTCTGGACATTTGAGCTGAGTAGAGCTAGAAGTCAGTTGTGTTAAGTCATCCAAACAGGGTTATGCCACCTGGTTGGGGATCTTATGACAATCTAATCCATGTGGATTTTTTTTTAACTCATCATGGGAATCAAGACCTACACTTGAATAAATAACTTGCCAGTACCTTGATTTTGCTGTCTTTGAGGTCAGCAGGGACTAGGAAGAAAAAGGTGTAAAACTGAAAGACTTGGAGCAGTAGATTGAGTCAAACATAACATAGATAGGTAGCGTGCCACATTTAGAAATCAGGGTATGCTTAAGTCACAGACCACAGCAGTGCCTCTACTGCCAGGTTTAGGCTTCTCTTGAACCTACTGCCAGATAATCAGTTATTGCTGGCAGAGAGCTTAGAGCCTGACTTGAGGGCTGAACGTAGTTATGAGGTTGGTATGCATCATGCTGTCCACTGGTGTGAAGACATTATGGTGTAGAGTAGAGTGATTCCAATTACTCCTCCTCCTTTGCTGCCCTACTTCCGAAATTAAAGGCTGCTGCTGTAACCCACAGTTCACTCTGATTCTTCTCCCTGTGGATTTCAGGGTATTCACATATAATTGTAACATAAGGTTTTATCAGCCATCTGCATTATCCTGCTCTTGTGAGCATCACCAGTGAAAACTAGCAGATAGGACCCATTATCTACACAAAACCTTATCAGGCAGTGACACTCCTGCCACTCTGTTCAGGCAAGCCCAGACACCACACAGGCAGGAGTTTAAACTAGCATCAGCATTTTCACTCTTGTTTCTTGTGATGCTGTTCACCATGGCGGTACACAGCAACAGTGAAAATTTCAGGAAAAGCAGAAGGTTTTAGCAAATTTTCAGTGGAATGATAGAGGTTTGGCTTAGCTTATATTCAAATGGCTTGTCCCACTTCACTTGCATCTCAAGCATTTCCTTGCTTTGTAATGGGAGACAGCTGGTCTTGAAGTTAATCCCCAGGGTTTTGGGGGCTTTTACTTCCCTTGGCAAACTTGAGAGGAAAGATGCTTCAGAAATATTAGCCATCGGCTGTCACTTAGTAGAAATGATAACAGTTGGTGATGGTAATAGCATTGGCTTGAAACTTGCAGGGAAATGCAGGTCTAGCATATGGGCATCTAAAATCTGTGCAGTGATGGAGCTGAGGAACACGACACATTCAACTAGCTTTTGAGTTGAGGGCTCCGAGTTCAGGTTTTACAGCATCAAGCTGTCTTGGAATTTGGCTGCGGTAAGCAGTTAGTGCTTCAGCAGAGAAATTTCCAGTTAATCTTTTTACCTGCATTTGCCAGGCAGACTGCACTGAGTCAGCTCAGCCCGGTCCCCACTGTGCAGTGGCTGCAGCCAGTCTCACTCCATCACTTTTAATGAATCTCAGTCTCTGTGGTTTTCACTAATTTACTCATTCGCAAGAGAAATGAGGAAGTGTTTTCCTGTCTCTCTCTGATAATGAATGAGATATGAAAGAGCTTCATGGCCAGTAAGCACCCTGGAGGGACTTGAGTTTGTCAAAACGTGCAAGGCGTCTTCATCAAAGCAACAAAATTATTTTCTTTCCCCTTACTCTATGAATTGAAAATTCACATGACAACAGCCAGAAACGTGCCCAGTTTTGCTGAGACAATGGAATTGACTTTGAAAAACTGAACATGTGGCAAAATGGATAACATCTTTTGCATCAGTATTTTTCAGAGGTGTATCTTGAAATAATAAATGGTTGCCTGAGGCAGACTTTAATGTGGGGCTTTTGCTGTAGTCTGGTTTGGTGTCTGTAAACCCCCACTTGCACAATGTAGTGTTTTGCACTCGGTGCAGACTGTGGGCAGCAAACGTTTCCTTCGAGGGATGTGTCGAATTCTGTTTACCAAGAATTTTCATTTCTGTTTGCTGCTGTCTTCAAATGTACTTTGTATACATCAGAAGGGCAGAGATAAGAGTTTACAGAAGATTAAACAGGCACAAACACATTAGGGGAGACAGTAAAGGATTCAAATTGTTAAACAGAAATATTAAAGTCCACTCTATAAGTCTTCAGGGCTTTTCAGTACCCAAACTTAATAAAATTAACCAACTGCTGCAGCTTAGCTCTAGTGCTTACCATTGCTATCAGATGCAATCAATAGGAAATTTAGCTTTATATGCCATAGCTTTGAGGTACAAAGGCTAGGTTCCACTTTGAAGTGAAGAACAGCTGCCCAGGAATATTGTGAGCCACGCACTTTCAGCAAGGTAACTTGTCGCAGTGCTCCTGGTTGTGCTGCTGTACTTCAACCCTTTTTAAAACACAGTCCCCTTTGAAAGGTAAATAATTTGAACTATTGCTCCAGTTTCATGTGTAAAGGCAGACAGAGCTTGTAGGAAATACAAACCTTGGAAGGTAAGATGAACACTTGTTAGTCCAAGGATTAAATTAGCTGACCAAGAGAGAATCATCACCCTACAAACCTCCCATTAAAACCTGAAGGCATACAAGTATTTTTCATTGTTATGTTTGAACATATGGTTATTCAAGTGGTGACAAATATTCACTGAAGCTACCATTTAAATATTATTGCATATTAATTGAATACTGTGTCTGTAGCATGCAATGTCACATGCAATCTGAATGTCACTTAGTAGTCCCCTCTCTCTCACTACTTCACTTCGATTTTAGCATTTTCTGGGCTCTTAAGCATTTGTCACGTATTGATTCCCATGGAGTTCCCAATTTTTTATCCACCACAGGGAGCCTAAACATGCTTGAAAAGGGGAGTATCTTGGTTCTGAGGTCTTTTTGTTTTGGATGTATGCTAGATGCTGACTAGGGGTGATACTATTTCAGATTTGTTCAAATTTTAAGATTTTATGGCTTGTGTCAGATAGAACCTGGTGGCACCAAGTTCAGGTGAGTGTTGTGGTGTGTGCTTTATATGCTTTTGACAAGACAGTTTCTGGTCCAATGGACTTGTCAGTGTTCTACGATGAAACCATGAAGTGAATGCAACAGGGAAGCAGAGGAGTAAAATAGTGACACGAACACCTCATTATGTGGATTGTCTTCTTGCATCTTTTGCCAGTTCAAAATACATTTTATATATGGCTAAACTATTAATAGCATTCAACCCTGTTAGCAAAGAAGAGAGTGTCTCCAGTGCCTCATTCTGTATGTGCAATAATTAACACCACAGCAGTTAATGTCCAGCAGTCTGTGGCCTGTCCCTCATGCTTGGAGAGCGCAGCACAAGCTCTTCTGAAGTTAGATGAAGGAAGTGCCATTACTCCAGCAATTTATCGTCTTTCATCTTAACCTAGCTTCATTCTAAAATGCAGGTCTGAGGAAGCAGCTCCTCTGAGGCCATTTGGGCTCTTCTGTGCTGAGCTGCGGTTGTGCCAGCACATCTCTCTGCCCCTACAGACTTTGTGGGGAGTGGCTGAACAGCAGGAACATCTATTGGAACAGCTCCTCTCCAGGGCAGAACAGTCCCTGCCCTTGCTGAAGACAAATCTAAAGAAAGACATGGGCTGGCACATCCATGACCTTCTTCTGGAAAGGGCCAGGCGTGAGGGAGTGGTTTGGCCTGCATTGACAGCTGGACTCTGCCTGGACACCTGTGCCTTATCAGTGCACATCAGCAGACTGATCAGATTAGCAGCTGGCAATCTTTAAGAAGTGATCTCTGAGGCTGTATTTCCCTCACAGCCAGATCCTGAGCAATAGACCTGTCACCTGCAATACCTGTTGCAACACTGTCACAGTGTGAGTTTGAATTTCAGATGTTCCAGTGCCCTATGCAACATCTCTAATTCTTTCCTGTAAGGAAAAGCTTTCACAGTTCCTGTGCTGAATGACATTCTGTGAAAACCAGGAGTGTGAAACGCATCTCACCTGTACATACATAGAGAAGTTTCTTCCGAAAAATATTTGAGTCATTAAGGATGCACTACATGGAGCAGAAGCTCCACACACAGTTTCCACTGCTGTGGGTACTTTACCAGCAGAAAGAATGATTCTAAAAATCTATTTAAAATTAACAAAAAGAATCATTAAGCAGAGTAGGATTTTTAAAAATGCACTTTCAAGCTGGGAAACCACCTCATTTAGTATAATGAGTGAGCAGATCCTTGGGCCCTGAAGAAAAGCAAATTGAAACAAAATGGCTCCAGCATTGACTTGCATAATGATGGACTGAGCACGTGTCCTGACATGTAATGATCCATCTTTCCCATGGGGCTTCAGAAAACAGTGCTTATTGTGACAGTACCACTGGCCAGGATCCTGTTTCCATGAGGAAGAGGAAAAAGACTAGTAACAGTTTGGCTATGGAATAGAAGAAGAGGACAAGAAAAGTTAGCAAAGTTTGACGTCACAAGCATTGGAGAGGAGAACAGTGATAATGCTCACAGAAGTAGGGTGGGAGGCAGGAAAAGGGGAGGGACTCAAGGGACATCACAGCCCCTGAGCTGATGCAATTGAAAGATGCTTCCAAGGTGGGCACAGTTAGCTGGGTTAAGAAGGAATGAGCAATTTGTAGTGGGATAACTAACCCTCACATCATCCCTTGCCAGACCTAAAATCTTCTTTCCATCTTCTTTTTCCAAAGCAGCTCCAAGATGTTTTGAGAAAGAAGGAACCAGACCACCAAGCACTAACTGATAGCATCAGTGCTCCCAGCAGATGCATGTACTTGCACCTGCCCCATGCTCTTCTGCCTCATGCTCTTCTTTATTTCCTGCATTGTGAAGGTTTCTTTAAGTGGAAGTGGCCTTCCTTAAGAGGAAGGCCAGTTTCATCCTTGGCCACTCTACTGAATAATATGGTGCAGATTCTATCTCCTGAGAGCTGAACTGGATCTTTCAACAGCTATTTCATGTTTTCCGTGCTAGAAATTACTGTGCAGCTGTGAAATGTAAATGAAGCAGTGGATCTCAGCTGACGAATGCTAAGATTTTCCTGTGCCACCCGCAAAGTCCTTGGAGGTCTTGCTCCATTTGTGAATTCCAGCTGTTACTTAGTCTGTTCTGGCTAAGTAGGTTTAATGGGTCACTGTGCTGAATATTGCCCTGCAGCAAAATCACTTGTCCACTTTGCAGGTACAGTCTAGAGAGTGGAAGATCCTTAATTAATGACCCACTTTGGGATGGAGGCAGGAGGATTGCTTTCTCCAGAGTGTCAGCTAGTCCAAATGTGGTCACAGCATAAGTAATTTAAGGCTATATTATTACCCTTTACAATAACATCAGAAAAAGTCCAACTGTCCTTATCCATGCTAGCGAAGAATTCAGGAAAAGCATGGAACTGATGTAGCAACTGCATGCATACTCTTCAATACTTGGTGGTCCCAGTGGAATGAGGCAGTGCACTGTCTGTTCTGAATGCAGCCTGCTGCTGCCTGATCTGTCATCCATTCCCTTTCATCTGTGATTGTGCATGGGAAGCAAGGAGGCTCTTTGCTCCTCTGTCTGTGGCTTCTGTCATTTTTTTTATTATTGCATACTGTCAAAATGTTGTCTCTCCCTACACCTACCTCCCTTTTGCCTGTCTCCCTTTGGAATTTGTGCTGAAAGATGAAAGCAAACCCATCTTTCTTGGCTACTAAAATGGCAGAAGGTTTATTCTGACATGTGCACAGCCCATGGAGACACAGAGATCACACTGGGGATCAAGAGGTGAATATTTGGGCGGAGAGAAGCCATCTGTTTCTCTGGCTAGAGTACAGCCTAGCTTCTTGTGGGCTCTGGGAGGTTGACTTACTGAAAGAACACCTATCATCTTGCTTATCCGAGCCTCCAGTCACTTGAATGCATCTGTGATCCAGTCTAGCATGTTATTACTAGGCAACACATAAACCATAGATAAAGACACATAAATCTGTGTTTCATGCTCCTGCAAATCTCCACCAACCACATGACTGTCCTGCCTGCTAGCTAGTCTTTCCTGGGAGGGCCAGCACACACAAATATTGGTCCCTGAATTTTCACTGCATGCACCATTTAGAGTCAGCTGTTTGTTTCCAGAGTCTCGTTTCCATGGCAGAGAATCCTTCAAAATCACTCAAAGAGGAGGAGGGGTTTTGGGAGCAGGCTGGTGTTGGCATTTGGTGTAAGGGTCCTGGGAAGAATCAAAAGGCACTTTAGCTGCCTGAGGGTAATGCTGGGAACTGCAAGGGAGGCTGTGGCCTCATGAAATGTTGGTTTTTCCAGCAACTTTACACATCAACAAAATTTAGAGTGGAGAGTTGTCTTTACCTCTGATCTGAAATAGAATTTGTGTGTCCCCTCACATGTGTCACCATCCCTGCCATGCTGAACAATAGCTGTGTTGATGAAGAACTTGTTAAGAAATACAATTTCTAATGTGACCCTTGAAATCTGGCCATGCTCTCTTGCTCTTTCTTTTTTTGTTTCTGTTTGTTTTCTACCTTCTTTATATATTCACTGTTTTGAAAACTTTTCCCTTCACGTTTAAATACATCACAGAAATACAGAATCATTTAGGTTTGGGGCCCAAAACTGGACACAGCACTTGAGCTGTGGCCTCACCAGTGCTGAATACAGGGGGACAATCACTGCCCTGGTCCTGCTGGCCACACTATTGCTGATACAGGCCAGGATGCCATTGGCCTTCTTGACCACCTGGACACTGCTGGATCATGTTCAGCTGCTGTCAATCAGCACCCCCAGGTCCTTTTCTGCTGGGCAACTTTCCAGCCACTCTTCCTGCAAGCTGTAGTGCTGCTTGGGGTGGTTGTGACCCAAGGACAGGACCTGGCACTTCATCTTGAACCTCATGCAGCTGGCCTCAGCCCATGGATCCAGCCTGTCCAGGTCCATCTGCAGAGCCTTCCTACCCTCCAGCAGATCAACATTCCCAGACAACTTGGTGTCATCCACAAATTTACTGGAGGTGTACTTGATCCCCTCATCCAGACATGAGGGCTGGGCTGTGATGGAAGGGACTGAACTACAGTTAGCGCCACACTGACGTTGCTAAGTACCTGTGTTTGGTAGGGATAATTTTATCTCTCCAGCACTCATCTACTACAAGGAACTGTGGTAATGGAGATGGATTGTAACCGACTTCAGATTTAAGGATTGCCAAAACTCTAATGTTGCTATTCAGAATTCCTCATGCTTCTCCATCCAAAGCACCATTCTTAATCTGGTTGAATCCCAAGGTCTTCTTAGATGTTCTGGTCGCTTTTCAAAAGGAACTGAGCTGCTGAAATCTGGTGTCCTGTTTGGATTTCAGCAAGTGTGGTTATGACAGTGTGCATCTCGCTGCAGTTCCAACTGGATTCTCTCATGTTTGTTTCCTTCTTAAATATTTATATAATGGTGTTATGTTTGTTTTGTCACACATCAGAGACCACTGGAATTTAGGGCTTATAAACTATAAATTGCCTTTTTTTTTTAAATCAAATACTGACTGTCGTTTGAGTGCCTTAGAAGGACATTAGATTTGTGCTGGTTTTTTGGAGGCTTTTGTGGTTAGTTCTTAGTAACTTCAGTAGTGCTACCATAAGTTACAGAATGTACAGATGTCCCAAAGATTTGCTGCAGCATTAGGCACAGTAAACCAGCTCCGTTATGTACCATCCCACCATACCTGTCACAGTAGTTCAGCTGCAATGCCACGAGTTGGCACTTCACATTGTGGTCCCACATCCCCTGACACTGACCTCCTGCAAAAGAGATTGCTGGCAGGCAACACAGCAGGGCAGGATTAGGAGAGGAGTGGATCACGTGAATACAGACTAATAATAACTGATAAACAGAGAATGGAATCTTCCTGAGCTCACAGGAAGGAGTGATCAGTTATAGAACAGGAGTTTTCCCTTTCCCCTTGGCAGGTGTGGGGTTTCACTTATTCTGCAGTCACAGTCCTGGCTCCCTTTTAAAGACAGTTAAATATTCTGATGAATATCCTTGCTATATGTGAAATTGAAGGTTTATCACTGTCCTTGAAAATAAGAATTAATGCAGTTCCTTCTATAGTGCCAATTAAATCCCCCATTTAATTCTGTGAGCCAGCTGGAGATGTTTGTGACTGAGACTTTAGATGTACTCATCTTAATCTGGGTTGCTGGTGGTGTTTTCCCTCTCTCTGGTGCCTTACATCCAGGACAGCTGCTTCTGAGAATGTTAGTACTTTCTAATCCCCTGTGTTCACAACCTCCTTTTTCAACCCCTGTCTTTGATCTCAGATGGAAAACCGTATTTAGTTGTCTAAATATGAAACCCAGGGTGGTCTCATCATTACATATGAAAGCAAACAGTAAAGCATTGGTTTAAAACTGTCCAATTGAATAGAAACTTAACACTGGTTGTTGGAGAATTAGAGTTCCTTCTAGCAAATCATATTTGGTGTGGAGCTAGCAGGGATGATGTTGTCTGTTAGTCAAAATTTCTAGATGTTGTCCAATCCTTGTAAAACTTGCTACTCCTCAGAAGGTTTCTGAAGCAATTGCTGTTCTGAGATCTGCCCTTTACCAGCATTATCAGTGTTGTTGAGCTTTTAGGAAGTCTTTGGCCAGTCATAGGGTGGGAAGAGCTGGTACTGTGGATTTCTTAATTTAATGCAAATTCCTTAAGGCTAGTATTCAGGAAAAATATTGAATTCAAACTGAGGGCTCTGATTCATGATCCAGCCCATCTGTGTCCATCAAACTGGAATAGCTTCTTGCTTGTGTATTCTTATCCAACAGGAGGTCATTTGATAGATTTCACTTTCCTGTGAAAGAGGATTATTTGATTTATGTTAACTTACTTTACTTTTCCACTGATAACCACCACCTACAAAGCAGAACTTGATAGTTTTTGAATTGCTACCCAAACCACAGTACCTTGTGAGTCTCTAATACCATATGTTTATGAATTGGAAAACTTTGCAATCACCAAATGGTAAATTAGCAGATGGGGGTGACTTTTTAAATTCCTTTATTTCTAAGTTAATATCTGTTAAAACTTAGACAGCCTTTTCTACCTTTGAAAAGCTTTGTAGACTTAGCCAAGTGTTACTGTATTCAGAACTATTGGTATGAATACAGCTAGTTCCTTGAGCAATGGGATTTTCAGCTGGCTGTTTGCTCTTCTTGCAAAGCTCCAAGGTTATCCACAGCTGTGAGCATAGAAGCCTCATCAGTTGTGCTTTCTGAAGAACCCATTCCAAAGTGTCTGCACAGAACCAAATGCCCTTTACTTAGGACTTTGCATAGCAATAGAAGAAATTAATAAAAGGAAAGTGAGTCTTGCATGTTCTCTGGCAGTCAGTTCAGTCAGTGTAACCTGTGCTGTCAGCATCGTGGAGCAGGAGGGGTTGGCTCTGCCTAATCACTAGTGTTCAGAACTTCACTTTTCTCTTAGACTTGACTTCTTGGAGTGCTTGTCAGCTGGCCTAGCTCACTTGTCATGTTATCTGTTGTGTCTCTTC
This sequence comes from Cyanistes caeruleus, assembly GCF_971803275.1. Lineage (NCBI taxonomy): Eukaryota > Metazoa > Chordata > Aves > Passeriformes > Paridae > Cyanistes > Cyanistes caeruleus. The sequence continues at coordinate 30,851,046 of NC_141706.1, read as the reverse complement.
AACTAGTCTGTCTCCCTTGCATGAATGATAACTCTTTAATTGGGTTATTATGGGAGGATGGACCTGGCTGCAGGTCTCTGTTAGAAGCATCAACATCCATTTTTGAAATGAGCATTGCATTGCCTTATTTCCCAAGAGCTCATCTAGCCACAGCTAACTTTTCCAATGAGACTTCTTTTTCTTAATGAAGAAAACAATCTTTTTATTTTATTTTTCCCCCCAGAGAGACCTGATATTAAGATATTCAGCTGTCTGTCTCATTTCCTAACATGTAATTTGTCAGGAAGTGAGTTTCCATTAAATTCTTGATAATTAGGATACTTGGACTTTGATAGACATTTTTCCTTTTTGCAACAACTTTTTTTTTAGCTCATTATCTGCATGCAAGATCAGTCAGCTAAATTCCTGTCTGTCAGACATCTCTATCTTTGCTCATTTTTAACCAGTTTGAGGTCCATAAGTATTGCAGTGAATTACTGTATTTAATCTCAGATTTTACATGGATCACAAGTGAAATGAGCTGGAGAGACTCTGCCTAGAACATGTTAAATGCTTTCTCCTTCCATGCCACCTGTTTTGAAATTACACTTTTCCTTGCTTTTTATGCTAAAAAAGAGAGCAGGGCTTCAGGTTAGGTAAGCAGTGGGGTAGTATTTAGAGAGCCCTAATCCTTTAAAACAGTATTTAGTACTCAGTGCCCCCCTTTGGCAGGACTTGAGAGAACTATCTATGTACATTATGCTTAGTTCTACCTCGGCTTATTGAGGCTATCTTAGGCATTGGATGCAACTAATTTTTTTGTTATCACAATGCATTCTTTGACTAAATTGAGTTTTCCATTGCTATTGCAGCTGCATTTTCAAAAGAACTGGTTATAAATGCACAGCCTCTTTTTTTTTCCCCTGAAGATACTGCTTAAAAAACACATGGACATGGCTGTATTAACATAAAAATCTCTTCTTGCTCAGTTACTCATCCACTGGCCTTTTCTCCTGTGGGTGGCAGTTGTAAAAGAGCTCTTGGAAGTGCAAACAGTGCTGCTAGTTCTCAACCAGTTCTGTCCAACAGCTTGTCAAGATGTCAGAGGAGAAGACAGCTGCAGCAAAAATCCAAACCCTTACCCTGGATGACATCCATGGCAACGTTCAGTAATTTTTGCCCCAGGGTAATGCTAAAGTCAATTATATATTAAAAATGAGGTAGGGAAAGCAGCAAAGGAGTAGCTAATCCCACTAAACCATGGGCTAAAGAGAGCTTTTGGCCATGAGCATGGAGTGGATAGATCCCAGCTGGCCACAGCAGCCCATCCAGTCGCATTAACTTCAAAGGGGTGCTCAGCAGCTATGGGTTCTCCTAGGGATACTAGCACTGTCCAGGAGCAGAGAGAGGAAAAGAGAATGCTCAACGGGGGCAGACTGCATAGGCCACATGACAATTCCTGAAAGGAGATTAAGGGAGAAGTAAAAATTGTCATGGCTCTGCATAAATACATTCCTCTCTGAAGAATCATGGAGGCTCTGGGATGCTCTCACAACAAGGAAACATGAAGTGTTTCACAGCAAGTGACATGAAAAGCTCTTTTCAAGTTCCTCTAATCAGTCTTCAGTGTGCATGTGTGCTGTGGTGGTGTACTTTGTGTCGGGCACTGTGTAGCTCCAACCTTGAATCCAGGGCAGACAGGGAAGTGGCATTTGGAAAGAGAGCCAGACTCTTCGTGGCCTGTGTTACATCCCCTCAGTCTGGAGTGCAGATGCAAAAATGAGCCAGCTCCTTGGACTTTCCTGGCCCCAAGCAGCATGGCTGTCAGTGGGCCTCAGGTCCCCTATTTACAACTGATTTGAATCTTGTGCACTTCAAAGGTACTGTCTGCAAAAGATAATGATGAATGTTATGCATCAGCCTGTGGCTTCTGGCAGTCTGACTTTAAAAGAGGTAGAACAAACTTTGAAAATAATACCAGCGGGTTTTGGTCCCTGTCACTCTTTCTATACCTAAACGTTGTTCATAATGCTGCCTAGCTAGTGCTGAGAGAAAGCAAGCATATGGAAATCAATGCAGAAGTTGAATATAAGCTAAAGACCAGTGAGTCACACCATGACCTGACTATAATTCTGGGACACCAACTTCTTTGATAGCCTTCATTCTGTGTGGGCTACTTGGAAAACAGGACAAGGAGGAGAATGCCAGTTAACAGGGCTTGAGTGTTTGCTGTTATCTCTTCAGATGCAGATATCGATGCAGATGGTGGGTAAGGCTGTCAGACTTCTCGTTCAGGTAGCTGAGTTACTTAAAAGCCACACAGCTGACAGGTTAGCCAAGGATAAAGAGCAAGCTGCTTTCCCCACTGAGGTGGCTGCAGGCCACCACACACAGGCGTGAGGTTGCAGGCAACTTGTCAGTGTGGTGCTGAGGGAGCTGCCTCCCAGCTGCCAGCTGATCAGAGTCAGCTCCTCCTGCTCTCCTTCAGAAGGGGACCCTGTCCTCGTTTCTGAGCTGCTGCAAGCCGAGTGGCTGCTTTTAATAGAGTGTGCACAGAAGATGGTTGTAGGCAATTGAATTAGGGTTGCGTTATTAGTCCATCTGTGCAATATGCTCTGTTTATTGACAATCTGGTTAGAGTGGCTGGAGCTTGTTAAAGGTAAAGTGTTTCCTACTGTTGAATTTTGGGAGTTGTCCACCTGTTAAGAAGCAGCTTGAGGAAGGGCTCTCTTCAGATTGAAAAGGGGCTCCCTAAGAACTTTCTGCACTATTTTCCTGGTTTTCTGGGAGAGGGAAGGATTGCATGGGAAAGGCTCATCAGATAGCAGGATTTGCTCTGGAGCTTATCGTGATGTGCACGTTCCCATTCTGTCCACTTGCAGCAGGGGGTAGCTGCTGGCATGTGAGGTTGGATGCAGGGCTTCAGGAAGAGGTCTCTTGCTTACATTTCTACAAGTTGCCTGATAAGCTCTGATCCATGGCAACCATAAACCAAAGTAATTTTCTTAATGTCTTTGGGTCATATCTTTGTGAATGAAATGCATGCATCAGAAGGAAAAAGCATATGCTGAGCTGTTGGTTCGAGAAGGTGTGATGTGACTTTTACAGCAGGTTTTGTGTGTGTGTCAAGATCTTGCTGGTAATAGCAGCCTCACTATATAATACCATGTATGGTATATATGCCATATAAAATAACCAGATATGGTATTACACCTTTTATGATATTTGAAATGGAAAGCTCATCTCTAAGGTTGGTCACTAAGAAAGTAGGGGACCAACACAGCAATTGCTTATGCAACAAGTACATTACTTTTTGAAGACAGTAGATGTGCATTGTTGCCTGGGGGATAGAAAAATGGTCAGAATCATAACTCTTTACAAAAACCATCAGGCTTTTGACTTTGCTGCAAGCTCTTATTCCAGAGCTTGGCTGTCAGTGCGCTCCCCTTCTGCTAACCAGCCTCAGCTGTTTATTTTTGATACCAGAGCTATCCTTAGTAGTCCAGACATGGCTTGTAAATAAATAATTTTGATAGATCTTTTTCAATACTGTGTCCCCATAAGTGAGCTCAATTGTTGCACTTTACAAGACAACACAAAATGCCTTTGGTATCTGTATCTGCTTATACTTCCATGAAAACCCCATGCAGAGAAGCAGCAGTGATGACTTAAGAGGGTGTGGGAGTGACTTAGGAGAACAGACATGAAAAAGCTTACATAGGTGTACCTTGACTACAAGGCAATTTATAAAAGTAACAGGAATATGGATGATTGTTTTGGGTGATCTAATGTGGATTCAATTTAAGCAAAGGATTGAGTATCAGAATTATTTATGGTAAGATTATTCACTCTGAATAAAAAGAGCTTCTGTCACTTTCTTTGTACAGAGGACAAAGTAGTCTTCATCTATGGATTGATACTACATAACACAAGAGATGCATTTAAACATTTTAAAATAAATACTGTTTTTGAAAATATGTTAGGAAGCAACTTCAATTTCTAGAGGCCCAAGCTACAAAGGACAGCTCTTGAGCACTATAAGAGTTCTTATTGCAGCTAATTATTTTCAAAAGAATCAGAAGGAGCCAAACAACAAGCTCTTACTGAAACACAATACTCAACTTGGAAAATTTTAAGCAGTTTTGTTTCTACCAGTATGAAAGTTGATGTAAACCTGGGACAGCTTATCTTCAGTTGCCTGAAGCAACACCTGTGAAGCAACACAGTATGAAAAGAGGAGAAGAGTAACAGTGCATAAGAATGTGCTGTTTTTCAGACCATCAGCTTTACTGTAGTGTGTCAGTCCTGCACAGGTGCATCTCTTCACAGAGAGCTGTGAGACTGCAAAAGTCAGTACATATGAAAATGAGCAATACAGTTCAGAGACAGTCTGCAGTTACAGAGATCAAACCTTGAAAAGCCAAGGATCACATAACATGTCTGCATTGTGTATTCATTCTCTTCATCTGGAAGAAGGAAAACTTTAATAACTGAAAGCTAGACTAGGGAATCCAATCCATCCAGATACTACAGAGGGAGAAGGCTGTGGAATATCAATGCACTTTGAAATCAGTATCTTGGTAGACCCTGGTGTATTTGTGATGATTTGCAAGTAACCTGACAGTGCATGAAATAATTGTCTTTGTAGATACAAAAAAACATTGACATCGACTTTGAAATTTAAATGAAAGAAACAAAAGTAAAGTTCTTTTAGATGCATAACCTTGGTGCATTGACTTACTTTTTCTTTATAATAGGTTAATTACTTGAACAGGAATTACTTAAATAGATTTCTGGTTTATTATAAAACACAAACAACCATGTAAGGATCCATGTTCTTGAACAGTTACAGCATATTGCTTCTAACCCTGATATAAATACAAGCTAAACCAAAGTGATTTAATTGTCTGGGAGTAAATAATTGTTATTCAGGAAATGCTTTGTTTGGCCTGTCCTGTTGCTGCTGTGAAATGCAAATCACAAAGCAAATAGCACTATAGTCTCATTTGTTTGTGTGCTGTGTGTGGTGCACACAGCAAATGCACAAGCAGTGGCTTTGGTAGCCAGTCAGGAAAATGCACTGGTGTCGTGTCTTCAGTGCAATTTCTTTTAACAAAGAGTTGCATTTGAGCAGAAACTTTCATTGAACCATTCTGTCCCTTTCTGCATCTTGGGTTTGCTGTTTATGGCATCTGTAGATTAGTGGGGATTTATTCAATATTAATAGGTTTATTTTATCAGTTTAAGTGCTTATTAAAGAAAGTTCCCTAGTATATGATAAAATCTTTATTTAAAGCTATGAAAAAGTGATAGAATTTGATGATCATTCTTGTGCATTTGATACAAAAACATTTTACATTTCGAACAAAGACCAGCGCTGCCCTAATTACAAACTGTTACACTCTAAATAATAGAATTTAATCTTGTCTAGTCTAAATATCAGCATTTGCTTTATCAGTCTTGTGAGGTGGTGTTTGTTGGGAGGGCATTCAATTTCATGCCATTTTAAGCAATTTCACTGGCAAAGAACGTAGATTCACAATGTATTTAAATGGAAAATGGAAATTCTCAGTAAAAAATTCTTAAGATCTCATTTGAATTAGCATATAGGTCTCTGTGGGACGTGAGTCTGTGTGTAATCTTAGGCCTTTCTGTGGCAACATCCTTCAACAGTCTCCTCAATGCTACATTGTGGAAGAATATTTGGCTTAATTTTACATTCAGCACCTGAGTTCACCATTCAATAATTGAAGTAATTTCACAGTGTAAAATGCACAGAATTGAGACTGTCCAGGCAAACACAGCTGGGGTGAGCTCCAGCTGTTAGCCAGAGCTAATGAGCAAGGTATTATGATGTGAGTAGCTTAAAAGGTTTTTTTTTTCCATAGATCCAATAAAACAATGCCACAGTTGGTGTCATTTTTGGTGGAGAGGGAGGACCAGTTGCATTGCTTTTTGTGGCTTTGCCAGACTAAAGGTGTGCTCAAAACCAAATGCACTCTGGGGAAAGCATGTTGAAGTCCTGACATCAGTACAGATGTGAGCACACGTGCAATGAAATAGATTGTCTCTTCTGCTATAAAATATGGCAGGGTCCTGTTAGAGGAATGTGCTCTGGTAGGAGGTTGAGTAGTACAGGGAGACTTTTCTCACATGATCTCAAACCTCCAGGTGGTCTGCATACTTTCCTTTTGTTATTAAAACCACTCAACCAGAGCTGGGGCAAGGTGCCCTGGTGTTGTCCTAAGTGCCGATATGAGGGGTGCATGTGAGCAGTGGGGGAATATTTGCTTACCAGGATTTCTTAATTTCCCTCTTTTCCTTTTTTGCCTTTCCTTACCTGCAACACAAGGGAATAAATCAATAATAAGTGAGAAATACTGCTTGGGTTTATTGTTTAATTCCCTCAGTACTTGGTTTCTTGAGAACATAGGTTTAGTTTAAAGCAGTCCCTGAGCAACAAGCTGGCTTTAATTCATGTTTCTTTTCTTACCAAGACACAGGAAGCCCTAGGTCTTCACAGAGATGAGTCTTTCTGCAATTGAAAATATATCCTCATTGCTCTTAAGTGTGCTCGAGATGATTTTTCACACTGGACAACAGTCACGTCTTGGTAATGGCAACCGACTTCCAGAAGTATTACGTTTGTCCTAAACTTCGTTTTTTTTCACCATTTTTTTTTCAAAAGTTGTTAACATGAGGGCAATATCCAGCTCCCACTGAGAATCAGGCTATTTCTTTTAAGTGCCTCCATGGGAAATAAAATATTTTCAAAATCTACTTCCAGTCTGTGCTTGATGAGCAGGTTGAACATAAAACTCCCAAGCTGCTGTTCAGACATCTTATTTTGTGTCTTAACTGCAGAAATCACTGAAATCAGGAGAGGTAGAAATGCAGCTGGTAATTTGTGCTAGCCAGTCTTTTTAGCTCGCTGGACTTAATGAAACTGCCATTTCAGTTTGGTAATATGAACAGTTAAGCCTGGTTTCATTACTGCTTGCACAGACTTTTGTGTGAAAGAGATCAGATAAAAGCTGGAATTGTAACTACAAACCAGAAAAGGAAAGGAAGTCAGAGCAGGAAATGGGCATGTCGTGTCCCATAATTTGCCAGTACTTCTTAATCCTCCATTGTTGTCAACTTCATATTCTATTTCTGTTTATCCATCCTTTTCTCCAAGGCTGCGAACTCAGAATAGCTTTGCTTGTGCTATCCCCATCTGTCCCAGCTGTGTGCTATTTCTGAGCGGATGATGCCATTTGCAGCATGCTGCCATACTGTGTAACTTCTGCAACGGGCAAATATCCACCAAAGCCTGTGGGGGCAACACCAAAATTTATTACTCTAGTGACCTCACTCAGCTCTCCAAGAGTTGAAGGTTAATGCACTAATTTATGGTATCAGCCTACCTTCTGCTGGGGTACTGTTTCAAAGTGCCTTCTGCCTTTCAGGGAGTGTCCTGAGCTCAGTGCATTTAAATCACTTTTATATGATTTTAGGTTCAATAAGGTAAATTTGTTGCCAGTATAAAATGTCTTCGAGTATTTGGGAAGAAGGTTTGATCTGAGCTTGTGTTCGTTATAGGAAGACTAATAGGGCCACTGATCCCATTAATTTGTTATTGACCCTTAACTTCCTATGATGGGTCAGACATCCCTACTTTAGCTTCAGGACAAGTTTACCCAGTGAACAAATTCTCATCCTGTTGTATAATATCTTCCTTTAGAAAAAGTTCCATTCATCTTAGTATCTGATTTCAATAATCTCTACTTTGTATCCAGTCCTACATGTGTATGACTTGAGCTGTTAGAGGCAGGTTACACAACTTTGGCAGGGTCCCATGCTGGTGTCTCCCCAGTACTGTAATATAACTGCCATGAGATCTGTGTTTGTGGAGTCATGAATAATATCTTTTTCCAACTTCATCCATCCTGGTCATGGCTTTTCTAGTTCATCATATAAAGACATATATGAAATGTTCTGCAGAGTACTTCAAAACAGCCCAGCCTACTTCTGGAAAGAAAAATGCTAACTTTGGGAGACTTGGCTTTTCTCTTAAGGTGCTTGTATTGTGGAAGCGCCAAAACGCAAGCTCAGTCAGTAGCATACGTGGAGATACAAGTTATTTGGATCACTTGGTGGATGTAGGGAATTGATGGTCACACTCCAAGAGTTGTAGTCAACAGCTCAATGTCCAGGTGGAGACCAGTGATGAGTGGTGCTCCCCAGGGGCTGGCATTGGGACTGGAGCTGTTGAACACCTGTGTCAGTGACATGGACAGTGGGACTGAGCACACCCTCAGCAAGGCTGCTGACAGCACCAGGCTGTGTGCTGTGATTGACACTCTGCAGGGAAGGGATAACTTCCAGAGGAACCTTGCAGGCTTGAGAGATGGGTCTGTGTGAAGTTCAACATGGCCAAGGGCAAGGTTCTGTACCTTGATTGGGGCAATCCCAAGTGCAAACACAGTTGGGCAAAGAATGGATTGAGAATAGCCCTGAGGAGAAGGACTGTGGAGTGTTTGTGGATGAGAAAGTCAACATGACCAAACCCATGCTCCTGCAGCCCAGAAGGCCAACCATGTGCTGGGCATTTGTGCAAAAACAATGTGAACAGCAGGTTGAAGGGAGATGATTCTCCCTCTCTACTCCATTTTCATGAGACCCCAATCTGAAATACTGAGTCCAGCTTTGTGGTCTCCAATTAAAGAAGAACATGGACCTGCTGGATCAAATCCAGGGGAAAGTGAGGAAGATGATCAGAAGGCTGGAGCACTTCTCCTGTGTAGACAAGGTGAAAGAAATGGAGCTGTTCAGCATGGAGAAGAGAAGGCTCCAGGAAGATTTTATTGCAATCTTCCAGTAGTGACAAGACAGAGGGGAATGGCTTCAAACTGAAAGAGAGTAGGTTTAGATTAGATGTTAGGAGGACATTCTTTACTGTGGGGCTGGTGAAGCACTGAAACAGGTTGCCCAGTGAGGGTTGTGGATGTCCCATCACTGCAAGTGTTCAGGGCAAGACTGAATGGGGCTTTCAGCAGTCTGGTCTAGTGGAATGTGTCCCTACTCACGTCAGGGGGTTCAGCTTTTTCCAACCCAAACCTTTTTAAAATTCGATAATTCTATAGGTGTTGTCATAATAATAGAAATTCTTGGTTTTCCATAATGCATTTCTTCAGCTTTTTGCTTTCTCTGTCCTCCTGAAACAGTCTGCATGCCTTTCCTTATGCAAGAAGCTTCTCAGGAAGCACCTCTTCAGACAACTGAGAAAAATGCTGTGTGCTGTAACAGTGCCTTATCAGCCAGGGTGAATTTTTGTCAGGTGTCTCATGTCTCTGCAAGCAACTTTTCAGTGTGGCTTCCCTGTTTGTCAGCCTGGCAGCCAGAGATCTGGTGAAGAAGGATAGTGCAGCTGTGCTTCTTTGTCTGACTGTAACATTCCCAGCCCAGGATACAGTGCCTGGTCTCCCCCACACTGAAGAGACTAACAAAATTTGGAGGGAAGGAAGGAGTGACTGAACTTCCCTAAAGCTTTATGGACAATTTGTCTTTAATCTCCAGACAACCTATGCCTTTCCTTGAAAATTTGCGTGTCTTCAGGAACCTGTCAGTCTCACTGGTCCAGGGTGGAAACCTGAGCTGTCTCCTCTCCTGCTTCCCTGAAAGCACAGTATATTTCCTTCACTGTCCTGCCTAGGGCTGAGGTGCAGTCCTACAAATGCAGGTTTAATATGGCAACCAAGGTACTACACAGCACCTCACAGCCCACCTCCCCAGTTTGTAAATAAAAGCAAAGGGTGCCTTCATTCACATTTGCCCATGCATTTGGAACCCCTGTAACAGACATTAGTGTGTGTACCATCTGTGCAACCTAGGCGTGTGCTGTGTCCCCCAGTGCTCTCTCATCTGCACAGCCTGAAGGCAGGCAGCACTGTGCTTGTGTTCAACAGCTCATGCTGTCTTCTGTGCTCGGTGCTTTGTTGAATTGCTGCTGTCCTGTCACACAAGATGCCTTTTGTCTTGACTCTCTTCTTATCAGAATGGACTGTTACCTGGTAGGGAAGAACATGGCCATCCTCATTTGGCTGTTGGGTCTGGTCTTTTGCCATGCTACTTACACTTCTAATGGCCCTGAATTTCTTATAAACTCTTCTTCTAATAAATTAATCTTGTAAGTTTATGTTTTCTAATGGACCTTTTTTATTAAGAAATCTTATTTATATACAAATATACAGTAAAAATGTGAGAAATATGTACCTTGCTGAAAGCATACTGACTGCAGCTTAAAAAGCTTTTTTTAAGCCTCTATTTTAGTTTCCATATGCTTTTTATCTTTTGAACTACAGAGAACAATTTCCTCTGCTTTGAGGAAGTTCTGTAATTTAACTTCTCGTTTCCAACGTCCTCCTGTGTCTTTTATCTCATGTCTCAGAATTTTAAAGAATTTCATTAGCCACTTTAAGGACATTACTTTAGCTGGAATCTGCTTTACTCTATAAAGCCTTTAAAAAAAGTCTTTAAAGCCTTCTATTTCTTATAGTGTCTCTTACAAGGGCTGTGTTTCTCATTTGAACCAAAACTACAAGTCTTGCTAAAGTCTACATCTTCCCTTTATCTCTTGGAATGGAAAGCTTTTGAAGGGTTTCCAAGTTCCAGCTAGGTCTTATTTCTGAGGACCTTTCCAGCTCCTTCACTCCTACCTGTAGGTCTGGACCTTTCCCTCTCACCCATGCTCTCCAGGGAGCTCTTGCTGTACACTCCACATCATGATCCTTTTTGGAGTCTGAGCAAAAGGAGAAGATGGTCTCAGCTAGGGGCTTGTTCTTCACATTGTCTGAGTGTCTTCTGCCTCTTCCCTGGAATCTCCACCTCCAAAGCATGTGCAGTTATAGTGCCAAATTTTCCAGGTGTCTTTGTTATAAATGTATGGTCTTGTGTTCCTGTGTAACTTTTTGGAATAGCTTGTCTTGTCCAGAAGCTCTGCTTTCACTAATACTGCTTAGCTGCAGATTACTAATGATCTTCTAGCCATCATGCTTCTTATTAAATATTTATATTGTGGTAGCACATAAAGGCTGTAATTGGAGTCTAATTGTGCTGATTTATTCAGACCAGTTCCGAGACCTTTGGTACTGCTAACTCTAAGCTAGCAACCCTCCTACGTGTCTTTGTCCTTCACTGTCATTTTCCTTGGTCGGGTCAGCACATGAAATGGATCCCTGATTCCCTGGTGTGGAAACTGAACAGCCAAAAACTGCAATGTGCTGACAGCTCCCTGCACTTGTTCTCTCTTCATCCTTTCTTTGATTTATTCTCGGAGTTTTCTAAAAGAAGGGGACAGGGCAGCCTGTCTCCTGAATCCCTCTGCAAATTTTTGCCTTCGTCGGTGTGTCTTTTCTATGTCTGTTGATTGTAAAGATCATGAGGCAGCACAGGTGAGCAACTGCCTTCTTCCCTCACACACATAATGTAAATTGCTTCTCAGCTCAAACTATATAGCTCAGCTGCTGCCTGTGCCTTATACATGTTGAAGAATCTTAATATCTTTCCCATTTTTAAAATATTAATCTCCTTCAATCCTGGCAGCGCTGTAAAGTTCAAAGATGTTCTACATTATGTGCAGGTAGGATTATGGTTTATTCGTTAGTAGAAGGGAAAGATTGATTTTTTTTTTCTTTTTTCATTGCATCCCTGGTAGTTTTTTCTTTGCTGAAATCCTAGTTGGTGCATGTTTTTTCTCTGCTCAGCCTGAGTCTGCAGAAGGTGAAGGTATAACATTCAATACAAAAAGTAAATGCCACAAGGCCCGTTGAAAGTGGCAAACTATCCTTACTCTTTTCTGTGACAGACATGTAGTATTGTGAATCAAATTCTGCAAGGTGATCTGCCCTTACACCATCCACTCTCCTGTTAGCCCCTGTGTTATTATCCCCAGTTTTCATTGTTCTAATGGGTGCTCTGGTCTAGAAGTAAGAGAATTTTGGATCCAGAGCAAGACATAAGCTTGTCAATAAATATTCCCTTCTTGCTTTAAGATTTCCTTAAACTTGTAAGGTCCAGTTGTCAACACAAATCTATCATAACTTAGGCAGCAAATCACTCTAAGGCAAAGCAAAAGAAATTCTCAGCTTGAAGTGCCCCCAAACCCTTCTTGTAGCAATAGGATCGCTGCAAGATGTGCTTTGCCTTGTCTCTGTGGGTGATTGAAAATGGAGCTTTGTTGACAAGCTACAGACCAATTGTTTATTTTAAGAAAGTGGAACAGAATACATTGTTGTGTTACAGGGCAAAGTCATCCAGCAGAAGTAATGAAGCAATTCTGAAATAACATAGTTTTCTTAACTTTAGGGGAGGGTTTGGTTTGGGGGTTTTGGGAGAGGAAGTTGTGGGGTTTTTTTGATTTTTGTTTATTTTGGTAATAGCTGGAAGTCTTTTTTTGGACTGTGCTGAAGGTTGGAATCTTTTGTTCATGTCTTCATATTTTGTAAGCACTAGACAGCACAAAAGACAAGTGAGCCCTGGTCTTAACAGGTCCTTATAAGTTCAATGACTTCTTTTGCACAAGCACATACTGTATTGTACAACTCTGTTTCTGTATATCAAAGTGGTTCTTAAGGCTAAAAATCCTTTGTCTCCTAGTCACAGCTCAGTTAAGTCCTGTGTGTAGATTACGGTTACTAAGATCTGATATGGGACCATGTGTTTTAAGAATTGCAGGGGTTCTTTCCAGATTATTAAGTGCATGTATACTGTCAGTGTAGGGAGAAGACAGAGCAGAATTGGATGCTTCAACATTTGGAAAAGACACAAATAGGAAGTCTGGTGCAGCTCTGAACATGTCCAGAATTTACACCATTAGTGTGGTAAGTGAGGCTATATGGACATGAGAAAAGAGGAGGAAGTATAAAAATAAACCTTTCAGCAGTTCAGTCTGGAAAGTCTTCTGGCATGATTCAATGACTGGTAATTAATAAGTAAGGAAGATCCATAGAAAGAAATAAAATATGAAAAAAATAACAAGAAAAACAACCCAACAAAAAGCAACAGCAAACAACAGTGAATGAATTCAATAAGTTATGAAAATTATATAGCCATGCAGAAGAGCATGGGGACAGATCCAGATGCCTGGGATGAGGATTCTCCATCTAGAGTCAGAAGCCTCTGATGTAGCCTGTAACTGAGTTTGATGATTAGAACATGGATGATCAGAACTACAATTAGTCACAGCAGTCTCAGCTATTCTGAGTATAGCTTTATGTAGCATCTGGAATTCACAGAAATGGTCTGTGTAACACGAAAGCATCTGTGGATTCCTGTGGAGGTTGTGTCTGGGCTGAGTGGGAGTATTTGTGGTCTGTGTGCTGGATGCCTACAGATAGGTGCAAGAGGTGCTGTGGGTGATCAAAATGTTGTCAAACTTGGTTCCTGGTGTTCTGGTTTTAGCCTGACTCTGCTTAGGTGCCCCATAAAGCCACTATTGGCACCAATGCCAGCCCAACATTGATGTTTACAAGAAGGAGCAGAGGCCAGTTACCTAAGCCACAAATATGAAATAGAGTGATCTCAATCTCATAAGGGAGACTGGGAGAACATTGTTTTCCTTTCTGAAGAATTCCCATTGGTCAGGTATGAGGTAAGCTTCTCTCCTGGCCATTATCAGGTTTGTGTCCTCAGTACCTTACTCCTAAAAATTTTCATGTCAGCACTGTAAAGTTAAATAGTTCTGTTTTGTAACTCTTCTGCTTCGTAACAGTGAACATCAAAACAGGCTAAAATGCACAGTGCTTCTCTTGCCAATGAGTTTTATCCTTGGTGTGCAGGAATTGAAGACTGGGTTGATTGTTTGGTCCTCCGTGTGGCACTGGTGAGACTGCCAAGAGTGAGGCAACCCATTAGAATCTACAGTATTTAGATTTCTGTTGTGGGGAGTTTTGCCTCACTAGGAACTGGCGTAAATAAATCCAGTTCCAGCTGAAACAATGAAATTTTATGTCTTCCTTCTGATTCCTGAGCCATTCACTTTCCCTTTTACAAATAATTTCAAGTAAAGAACATGTGAAGTTAGAAATGTACCGTGAGCCAGCAGGACCCGAGCGGCAGGGGTAGGACTGTCATGCTACTGTGAACAGCAGAAATGGAAAGTGTGGCTTCTCACTATCTCCCAGTCTTTTCTAGCCTGCCACTTTCTTTCCCCTGTGTACAGTATCTGCCGTCTGTGTGAGTGTAATTTAGTGCTAATTAAGAAGTGAGTGGGAGCCATAAGCTCATTTCATTTAGAACCTGGAAATGGCCTCCTGGGAGCCCAGAGAGGGTACCGTCTGCTTTCTCACCACAAAAGCTTCTCCACCTCACTGCCGTAATTCTAACCACCAAGCTCCAGATCTCAAAATTCAATGCCAGCTCAGATTTACAGCGCATTAAGTGACTGAATTAAATCCTCAGCATTCACTTGGCGTCAGCCTGACTGAGTAAAGGATTTCACGGGCTGGGGTGCTCTACAAGGCCATAATTTATAACGTTATGCAGAAGCTGCTCCTCTGAGTTTTATTTTGGCTTCCCGCAATTTCTTTTTATTAAGGCCCCAATAGTATTTGTTGTTTTTCTGTTTGCTTTGATGTGGGAGTTTTAGATTAAATCTAAATAAATAAATGAGGTTTAAAATTAAATTAGGTTTCATTTGCATGAGTTGGGGAGTAAAGTGCATCTTTCTTTCACCATATAAAACGTAACAGACCCATTACCTATCACAGAGCCCTCAGTTGCTCCTGAAGAAAAATGACATTTCCCTCTGCATAGAAAATACTTAGAAATCCCAAGAATAGATTTATAGGAATATTTTAACCTTTTCTTTGATCCTTGAAATGTCATTGTTCTGTAGGCTACATTGCAAAACGTGACCTTTTATAGGAACCGTGGGATGGATTTGATCTTTGGAAGACGTTTTAGAGATAATGCACTACAGGGTGCAAAGAACGCTCACTCATGAAAAAAGAGCTGGAAATGGTTTTGTCTGCAGATATTTGTTTGTGGTGTACCTGGAGGACAAAAGGATTGTTTATGATGAGGCTGATACTTTAGGGACAACAATGAAGAAAATAAGATAACACAGCATCTTCTTTTGGTTTAATGTGCAACAGTTTTATTTTCATTGCATTTAAAAGAAAAATTTAAGTATCAGAAGTTGTTCACATGGGGGATGCTTGCAAATTAGTGTGTCTGAAATGTAACAGTTTTTTATGAGCACTAGATCTTTGCTTTTCAGTGTGCACTCTGATTTCCTGACTGGCAAACCACAAAACTGAGCAGTTCTGGGAGGAAAAGAACTGACACTTTGCTTCAGATTTGTGTTTGTCCTGGTAGTCTTCTCTTTCATGGTGCGGCAGCCTGACTCTCTTGAGCCCATACTGTAGTTAACTTGCACCCAGCGTTGTCTGTGCCATTCACAGTATCTGTTCCCTGGTGAGAGATCTTGGCATGAAAAGATATGTTTCAGCATTTTCACGATGACTGCAAGAAGCTTGTGGGTGAAGACAGGTGTGAGTCCGTGGAATCACACTGTGTGGGTGCTGTCTCTTTGCTTTGCTGGTAACTCTTCCAAATTGGATCATTCTGAAAGATGTAACAGAAATTATGACCAAATACTGCCAGGTTGTACCTAATTCCATAGTTCTTCATGTGCAGAATTTTCACTGAAACCTATTGTTGTTGGCAATATGAACTGGATTTTCCCCAGAATATGAGAGATATTTCTGTCCCAGTAGATCTTGCAGTCCAAGCAAAGGGAAAAATCTATCCAGTGAGAATGCAGCAAGAAAGAAAGTGCGTGAGAGAACAAAGATCCCAGGTTGGCACCCTCATTACTGTTTATCCAAGTTTAGGATTAAATAGAAGGCAAAAGCACCAAATGAATTCTGAGGCCATACCAATATTAAGAGCTCCTGGCACTGGCTCTTCAGGCTGCTGAACTGCCTGAGCCCTAGTGAGACTGTGCTGGACCCGTCACTTCGGAGCTTGGGATGTTCAGTCAAGAATTCACAAACACCTTAAGAAGTCAAACTGCAGAAGACTGAAGGATAAGAAAGAGATACTGGCCTTGAGGAGATGAAGTTCTGTATGGCAACAACCCTATTTTGCAGAGACTGAGAGTCATGATGTGGCACAGACAGGCCTAGGGACTTTTCAGGGAGGCCATGGAGACCTGAACAACATTGTCTTCAGAGACACTGGGCCTGAATGGATTTCATACACACCTAATGTGCTGGAAAAAAAAATTAGTGTCTGGGAGTCACTGGCCTTTTTCAGTGTGACATGCCTATTGGGAAGTGATGGCTGGTGACATTTTGAATGTAGGAAGTGAAATGAGTAAAACAAAGATAGCTCAATGGCAAGTTGCATCAGGACGTCGATGCATATGTATATTAAGTAACAGTATAGGTTCCTCACATCTAATAATAGAGCTGTTACTCTGGTGCTTTACACAGATGGCTTTGTACAGGGTTGTCCCTCCACTGGACAAGCAGGGTTCTGCATGGAGCAGACACCTGTCTGGTGTGTGTATGATGTTTGGTCTCTGTGTGCTGCCAAGATAAGTTGAAAATCACAAGTGCAATGGTATATGAATTTTTCTTTGATTCTGTGATAGTAGTGTTGAAACACTTAAGTATAACATAGTTAACCCCAAAATGCTTTGAACAGCTCAAAAAAACTTTCAGATGAGTATGGGATGTTTTGTTTGTATTGTAGGAAAAAGGTGATGATGTGTGAACTCCTTGTTGTCAAGTGAGTTGTCAGCAATATTAATGTGATGTGTACCATATCTAGCTGCATCATGCACTCTGTTAGAGGTCATGAGATTATCAGAAAATCATTATAGCATGAATACATTTTATGCTTGGTGATTCATACGACACTGTGAGATCAGAAAGAGGATTTTGTTGTCTAGGGAAGGAGCCTAATCTGTGATAATCCAAGCTTGTAATAAGTCGTAATAAATCACTGCATCTAAAGAGTCTCCCCCAACAACCAAAAGCGAACTTGCCCCTAGATGCATTTAGGGTTGTTTCCTTTGCCTTCCTCCTATTATTCATTTAACTATGGCTGCAGGATAGTGTACTTACCTGTATTAAAAAGTGGGTGAGGGATAAGAAAGGCAGTATCAGATGCCTTAAGAAAAAAATGCCCTAAGGAAAAAAAAGGCATTTAGTGAGACTTTTCTTCTGAGTCATGATTTGAATGCGTGAGACACCATATTGCATTGTGAATTCAAGCCCTCTGTGCCAGTGCTTAGGGAGCATCTCCAGCTTAGTTCTCTGAAATAATGCTCAGTAGTGAAGTGTTGCTGGGTTTGTCCTCTACACCTTGATGTTGGAGGAAGCGCTGAACAGAATCCAGAGCAGAAAATCAGAATTAAGTTTCAAGTAGATATTAATGCACTTTGTTGTTTTCCTCATTTCCCCAGAAGACTGCACAAAACAGACACTTCCCAAGATTCAAGGAGGTAATGAAAGTCTATGGCAGAGCTCCTTCAGAATTACTGCACCTGTTTTTCCTTTCAATTGCGTAATCCAAATAATTGCCTTTGTTCTGTAATCCAGTGAAATTGATTCATCCTATTCTTAAATCTCTTTCCAGCTGGCACTCCCAAGGTGATCTGTATACTAGGCATGCCATTCCACTGGCATGGTGAATCTGCCTGGGTCAGTAATCAGACTTCCCTTCAAAGTGTGATGTTTTTGAGACTTTTAAATGTTATTGGGTGTTTTCTACTCCACTACTAGAGGAAGTTTGGGGTGAATATTCCCTAGTGTATCTTTCTAACTTCTAGCAATCTGCATTTTAGGCATTTTTTGAGTCAAATACTCCATCTGAACCATCATGTCTGATAGTCACTGATAGACCTGTCCTCAATGAATTTATCTAACTACATTTGGAGCCATTTGTACTTTAGACCTCCAGAGAAATCTGTGGTCTAATTCCCCAATTCAAGTGTGTGTTATTTTTTTAAAAATCCTTTCATTTGTTTTAAACCTGCTGCTTGATAATTTTACTGGCTGCCTTCTACTTCGTGTGGTACAAAAAATAATGAATAATCATCCCCTATTCAGATTCTGTATACCATTCATGGTTTTAAAGCTTTCTATCATACTCATCTTCAGTCATATCTTTTCCAAGCTGCAAAGATATAAACTATTTATTTCATTCTCATCTGGAAGCTGCTTTGTAACTCTCAGCCAACGGAATTGCAACATTATTTTATCTAGTTCTATTATGTTCTTTTCAAGGTGAAAAAATCATAATTGTGCATAGTATTGTAGATGTGTGCTTCACATTGATTTATACAGTAGCATATTTAAGACTTCTTAGTTCCTTCTTGGTTGTAGTTCATTTATGAGGGCTACAGCCCTGGTTTAATTTCACAGCAGAAGACTACAGAGGAATGTAATTGGAAAGCTGTGGTCTAACACAATCCCATGGAGTCAGAAGAAGCCACGTTCTCCCAAATTGTACATCTATAGCTCAGATCATGATTTATCATTTTCTTTGCTACGGTCTCCATCCATCACCCTTCAGTTCACATTCTAATGATCTCGTTTCTTCAGTGTCACGAATTGCTCATCTAGAAAACTTACTAATGGAAGATGTCAGAAATGTAGGTGGGTTCTGCTTCTCTGTTACTTAGAAAAATTAACTCCTGGATGCCTTGTATTCCTGAGCTATTTGGTTTCACTTCAGATGCTTTATTTTCAAGGAGTTATTGCTTAATAATGCCAAGGTGCTCTAGTTACTGCTTAATAATAGCAAGTTGCTCTAAGATAGAAGGCTGAGTGCCTAGAATTTGTTTTATTGTATTAACTTAGTGCAACCCCCATCTCTTCAGTGAAGACCACTTTCCTCCCATTTTAAGAGGTACCAATCAGGGAATATGAGAAAAATTACATTTCTCAGTTATTTCGTGGCGTGAGCCACACTGCATGAGTGCTCATTCTAATTTAAGAGTGATTTTGTCATTCCCATTGGCATTTGGCGGGTTTCACGGCGCTCAAGCTTTGCCAGCCCTCCTACCGACAAAAGGTAATCTTTGAGTTGTATGTTCAAGGAGCATGAGTTCTGAAGACTGAATTGAATTGCTAAGTTCAGAATGTTATTTGTTTTCATACTGGAAATTGCATTCACATCCCAAACCTTTTCTTTTATCTGTTGCTTCCCTCCCCCACTCCAAACTCCACATCCTACTAAACTGGTCCATTATCTCTTGTGCCACTGTTCTGAACTTAGGAAAACATGATCTTGGGGAATATCTTCTCAAGAAGACATTTTGGGAACCTGCTGCAGAAGTGCAGCGGCAGAGATGTGCTTGGGAGGGGGTGGCTGTGTCATTGGCAGCTCAAGGACTACACAGTTGCATCCATCTAAGAAAACTCTAGCTAACAGAAAGGTGAACTCAGCAAACAGAAATTAAAGATTTCCAGAAGAGTAAAAGCAAGCTGCTGTATCTTGGACAATTATTATTATCATTGAGTCTTGTCCTGGAACTCTTGCAGGAAGTTGTGGCCCAGCTCTATTACTCTTGGAAGCCACAAGTTCTTTTTTCTCTTTGGCATCACCTTTTTGCTGCCAGTGACTCTGGAGATGGACAGTCACAAGACAAATGACCCACCCCTCTACAGGATATAGTTTGAAACCCACCATACTGGCACAGTGCTTGCATATAGAACAACAGGCTGTGGAAAGCATTTGCCACTACGTTAAAGCAGATCAAGATTTTTTCCTGACAGGTTGTGCTTGGAGAAAAAAGAAGGAAAGCCAGATGTATCAAATTATGGGCTGAAAGTTCCTTGAATAGGTTTGCTTGATATTTACTGTTGTCCAGTGCAAAGGCATGATGCCTGACGGGGGATAACAACAGTGAGTCTGCAGGGTGGCTTTGTCCCCAGTGGTGTAATGCCACTTGCAGTGATGAAAGAAAACCTCTCTGTGTAAAGAGACACCTGAACTTTCTGTCACCTTGAACACTGTGTTTATCCTAGCTTTTCTTTTCCTTTCTCCTAAGGTTCTTAGAGCACCATTTTTTCCAGGTGTTTGGGGAAGTGTTTTTTCCCAAGAACCTGTATGTGCTGTCATATAATGTAGCTCAGCAATGCACATTAAAATATCTCCTCTGTCTTCACCTCACAAAGCCCAAATGTGAAACCCTTTTCTCTTTCTCTTTCTTTCTTTCTTTCTTTCTTTCTTTCTTTCTGTCTGTCTGTCTGTCTGTCTGTCATTCTGTCATTCTGTCTGTCTTTCTGTCTTTCTGTCTTCCCCTCCCCATGCTGACAGCAATGCACAAGTGATGCATTAGCAATGCATCTGAACTCAAGTCATGGCTGTCTGAAATTTCAACCCTTACGAGAGACAGCAGACCATGGAAGCCACAATTTTTTACTGTGCCCTAGGGTTATTGTGAGTGAATCATCAAAAGAGTATGATTCACTTGTAGCCATAACGTTGTTTTTTCCTCTGGTGCCACAGGCGTGGAAATGCAGAATTGATATGCACCAAGTGCTGGTCACAGGTGCTGCCTGATCCCTTTAATGCACGAACTGTAATGGTTCTTATTTGTAGTGAATCTAATCCCTAGTACACAACTCCTCTTCTCAGGCTAGGCTTAATTCAGGGACAAATAGTAATGTAAGGACTTTGCTTGTCTATCTGGCTCTGGCTCCTGCTTAGATACTTTTCTCTCCAGTGCCTTTTTAGATCTTTCCTATCAGAGCACAACCATCTCTGACACAGACACCAACCAAATGTGTTCAGACAGCCCATGCTGCAGGATTTTTGCTTGTTTCAAAATGACTGTCAGCCATGCTTTACCAGTGTGGGCCTGGAGACCATAACTGCATAAACAAACTGCGTCAGGGATGAAGAGGTGCCAGACACAGGCACAGATTAAGACAAAGGACTAGGTAGTTCTAGAGACTTGATTTCTTGGTGTAGCTCGGGTTAGCTTTGTCAGATTGTCAGTCTGTATGGCATGATTCATTCATGAGATGTTAATTCTGTCTGGATCACAGACTAACAGCATACTCTTCTACATTCTTACCCTGATGCCAAACTACCTCCCCTTCCTGTTCCTACTTATAAAATGTGTTGTACTTGTGAATTTATGGAATTAAACCTCTCATTTCAAACCAGACGGTAGCTGCAAAAATCCTGAGGAAACATCTATGGGGAATTTTCTTTATCTGGTTTCTGCTTCTTCCCTGCCTCCTTCCCCTTTGTAACTTCTGAGAGCAAAACAATACCTCTGTGGACATGTTTCAAAACAGTGAACAGATTTCATCACAGGATTCCTCCTGTGCTTTGCAGACACAGTTCTGCATTCTTGTCTTCAAACCTAGGCTTACACAATAATTGTATGGGCCTCTGCTCTGCATCTCCTGCCATGAATCAGCTTTACTTCTGTTCATTATATCTGTGACTGTCAGGAGGCTAGATGGAAGTCACCTCTTCAGATCTTCTCATTCTCTCTTTAAGTATTGGACATGACAAATAAATGAAGGTCTCTTCTCCAGAAAGTTTACAGAAGTCCAGAGGAAGAGAAATGCTGTGCAAGGTGATGCATTGCATGGTTACACTGGCTAGAGGGCTCCTTGTTTGCCTGCCTTTAAGTGATGTATTGGGCAGGATTTTCCCATGGTACCCATGGAAGCAGGTCTTCATGGGATGGGAGCAAGTGAAATGAAGCAGGAGATGATAGAGCAAAGAGAGGGAAGATCTTCAAGGTGACTACTAGGAAAATATTGGAGATAGTAATGGCATTTGAAAGGCTTCTGTATGTGGGTTTGTTTGTTTATCTAGCTCTTGCTTTCAAGGTCTCCATCGCTTCCCTGAGCTTACACAACTAGATAATAATGGCAGGACTGTGCAGACCTTGATGACCCATGTAACTGATGTGAGAGGTAGAATGTTTGCCACCTGTCCACTGATTTCTAAATGTTATTAAAGAACCTTCATTTTTCTTTCACATTTCATGGTTCTTGCACTTTCTTCTACCCCTTTACCAAGAAATAACCAGACAAAATCCCATTTTTAACTAAAGTCTATCTAAAATTCTCTATGAGTGGATTTACGTTGTAGTGCATTTTCCAGAGTGTTCCCACTCCTTAATGCCCAATTTTTGTGTTTGGTCATCATTCCTTTCAAAGGCATCCTGAGGAAGAAATCTAATGGCTGACTTCTAAAAGATTGCTCTAAGCTTGGCAGGACCTCAGTTCATGGAGTAGAATAGTACATCAGTGTAACACAATGTCTGGGCAGTACTTACAGGGCAAGCAATTAAACTGCAACAGCAGTGACCCTTGAAATGCAATGTCCCAACATACAGTAAATTTTCTCATGTTAAAGGTTATGTTGCTTCCTCAGGAAACATTTTAGGAGATTTTTCACATCACAGTCTGGATGTAATTGGTGCATGCTGCAGATTTATTCCTCCAACAGGTCAAATAACCAGTATATTATATTGCTAAGCTGAGCAGGGCTTTTATTTTCCCGAATTATATTTCTATCAAACATTTGTTTGTCTGTTTCATGGTTCACAGAAGATTTGGACCTTTTGGTGCTTGCAGCAAGTGGATTTACCCAATGGGTCTGTTCTTCTACCACCTTCTTCTTTAGTGGCAGCTGTTGCCAGCAGAGGAGTAGTTTGTGAGGCCACTAGTGTTTCATTCATGCAGCCATGGCCTTCTCCCCCTGCCTCCCTCACCCCCAGATGAAAATGTGAAAATACATTGCAAACTATTTCAGTAGATGGCTTGTAAAATCTTACTATTGCAGCAGTCTGGGGCCCAGTAGCAGTTTCTGTGTTTATTGCGCTTTCCAAGAGTTGTAGGGTTTCAGTGGTTTATACTGAGCTTGAACCTCATAGTCTGTGCCCTGCCCATGGATCAGTAGAGAGTACAGGACTCTAGAGAGTCTAAGAGAAAGTAGGAGAACACTAAGGAGGCAAGAGAAAGTGTACAAAATACTGAAATTACATATCATCAGTTTTTGCAGAGAAATCCTGTCTCTGCTTTTTTGCTGCATTTGCATTACAATATAGTATTTAATAATACTATGACAATAGTTCTCAAATAATGCATTATAATGGAATATGGTAATTTGTATGCAAGTTTAGAAACATTTGTAGGATTTTAATTTGCTTGTGCTATGTCTCCCTGTTTTCATTGTCATGGGGTGTCTGAATTGGACCTTTTACAGACATTCTCAGTAAATCATTTGCACTAATAATTTTGCAAGTAACCTTATTAGATAAGTCCTTCCCTGAAGCTGAGGCAGCTAATGATGTACCTGATTTGACTATTCATACATACGGTGAATGCAGTACTCCTTAGCTGTAATTTAGGGAATAAGGTAAATAAATAGGGTTCTAAATTATCTGCAGTCTTGCATTGACCCTATGTGTGATTCAACTTCCTTCTTCCCCCAAGGAAAAAAAGTCCACCTCTGATCTGTTAAGGTCAGTCTGCTTATACTAAAATTTAAATTACGTTCTTTTAACTGCAATTATTTTTCATATCTAGTTGAGCTTGGCAACATTTTTTATAATGTGAGTATGTTTGGGGAAAGGGATGGGAGGTAATTACTTAACCATTTTCTCATGTAAACCTCTATTTTCTAGTAATGTTCAATGAGGAAACAGCAAGAGGGAATTGAGGAGATACTACAAGAAATTACTATCTAGATCCTATCCTGTCTATGGAAGACTTCTAGCTTAAGTGCTCATGGGAAAAATAGGAGAGGCAGATGCAAGTCCATCCTTTGTGGTCAGAGGGCTCTCCATTCTTTAAAAAAGTTCATTTTCTAACAAGCAAGAGACTGTTTTGAGGCCAATGCCCTTAGTCATGCTTCTTGTAGTCTTGTGAAGGTACTGATGGTGAGAATGCCAAGTTGGCAGGGAGAGTGCTTTAATTTCACTTCTTGCCCCATTGCATGTTTAATTATTTTTGCATAGAAAAAAATGCTAAAAGAAGTCCATTCCAAAAAACAGGGTAGCCTAGTTTAGAGTACTCCACAAGCAGTTTGGAGATAAAAATTTGAATCTTTAGGGCCATTAAGCCTAGTTTTCTTCTGTCCTTGGTGAATGCTCTCACCTCTGAGCTGTTACATAAAACTTAATGCACTTCCAGTTTTGTGAATCCAACCATTCATTTTCATATTTTTTTTTTTCCTTCTAAAAAGCAACATAAAGGGCATGTTGTTTTCTGGATAAACTAGAGTGTTTCCTGTTGAGCAAGGCAATGGTTTCTGGTTCTGTCTTCTCTGTGCTGAAGGATTTTATATAGACCTTGAGTTGAAGCAGATCTTTCTCTTAGTTAATATTTTTTTTCAAAATATACCTGTTTCAACATGCTTGGGGTAGTATTATTATAATTGTTATCATCATCATCATTAGCATATAGTATACAGCTTGGGACCAGCTCTGGATTATTTTGAATGGGTCTGCAAAGTTTGTTAAGGTTACTTAATATTTGCAAACATTTGCAAAATTTCAGAGAGATCAGGATCTCTGTTAGAAAGCCATTCTGGGACCAAAGGTTGAATTCATGGAAAACCACAGGTCAAGTCTAATCCAGCAAAGCACAATGGCACCTGCTTAATTTTAAGGAATATGCAATGTCCTATGGACTTTTATGAGTCTCATGGTTTTAGGCAGCATTTTTCAGGACTGAGGTAGAGCACTTAGTTCAGGACAAAATCAACTCTTTAATGAGCTTAACAGAAAACCCCACAGGCATACTCAGCATGTGCTTTTTAAACATGTATAATTGGGTCAAATCAAAACTAATTCCCACTGGAGTCCAGCCATGCCCAAGGAACCCTTCCAGGATTATTCTTTGAAATCCTTCAGGCAGAAATATTTCCATGCCAATTTCTACTTCAAAACCTTTTGATTGTGGAGCTGTTCAGGAATAGGCTAACAAGAATTCTTCTTCTGTGAGAATTTTTCCTGTTCTCCATATCCCTTCCCTACCATCCTTCTCCCTCTTGCTTTCCTCGCTGCTTCTCAGCATACTGGAAAAGGTCAGAAGCAATTTGATCAAGTGTCCCAAGAAAATAGTGTCTTTGAAGAGGGTGCAGGACTGTGAAATTTGAATATGAGAGGTTAATCTTTTGAGGAATTGTTGGGTTGGGAATAGAGCTTTATAATGAAGAATCACCTTTGAACCTTACATCTAAGTATTTTAGGTTAAAGAAAAGTAAGTTCTTTAATTGGGTAAAAAAAAAAAAAAGCCTTCCTAACAAAGGTGTCTTCTCTCTGCTTTGCTGCCTGGATAATATATTTGGACTGGGTTTTTTTCCATCCTTTGATACATACTCTACAGACACCAAATAAATTAACAGTCCCAGAGGGCTGTCAAAATTCAGAAAGTTATAAATTAAAGACAGACTTAGTCTAAATTGGTGTCAGAATCCGTGAATGAATTGACACGTGCTTGTGCTTGTTCTCTGAAGCAAGAGCTGTTGAATCTCTTCAGCTCCTGACCTTACCCTCCCTCACAAGAACTGCCTAGTCTTTTCTTTAGTTGATAGTGCATAACAGATGCTGTATTGCTGTTGAAGTGCACATCGTTCTTATCTGCTGGTAAGAGTTGCAAAGCTGTCTGTTTACTTATTGATACAATCTGAGACTTTAGTGGGTCCCTGGCACGTGTTAGCATATGCTTTCTCCTTGATATCCCAGTAGGATTTGTCTGCACTGGAGACTGAGCATCTTCACTTTAGCTATAGCTCATTTGAAAACATGCAGGAAGTCAAGCTGCAAAGCAACCAGTTAACTTTACAAGTAGAGGGGGAAGCTTACACATGCCAGTACTGTACATTAAATCTGGAAATTAACCATTCTGATTTGGCTTACACATTTCACTGTCAGATGTTGGTCTCTTCGGTAGTAGCAGGATTCCTCCTCATAACTGAGATACGAGGTGCGAAACGCTCCAACACTTAGAGCTTTAACTCAAAGTGCTTGGCGCATTTCATTTTGATCTTGGCTCTCTGATTTCCACAAGTTCCACTTTACTTTGAGATCCTTGGATTGTTGAAAGCTGACACATGATGTGATACTTCTCATAGAAAATTAAGGTGCACTTGCCAGAGGACGGTATTAGCCCTCCCTGGTATGGGTCGTTTAATGTGTCATCTCTGCTAAATGGATCTTCTCTGGGATATTTTTCATTCTTGACAGTGAAGACAGACAATCTGTTGAGAACAAAGGGGAATTATTTCTTGTTTTTTGGCAGTGAGGTCTCTGGTTTAGGACTGCTGAGCATAACAGCTGGATTTCATCTCTAGATGAACTTCAGTCTTCACAGTCCTGTAGGAATACCTGCAGGCAAGGAGTGTTTAACTTCCAGCCAGTGACAGAATAACACAGCTGATAGCATATACTTTCTCTAGCTGCAGCCTCTTCATGTAATACACAGTTGTCACTTTGTCCATGCTGGACTGCGCCAGCAGGGAACTAATAAACTCCAGCAAAGGGTAGAAAATCTGTTTTATTTTAAACAGAGTAGTTTTGGCTTTCTGGCTTGCCTTTTTTTTCTTTTTTGGGTTTTTTTTTCATTCTCTTTTTTGTCTTTTTTCCCAGGAGGTTATTTTAGTGCTTCTGTAAAGAAAAGTAAGTGCTCAAGATGGCAGCTGCAGGGGGTGAATCGGTCACCATGCTCCAAGCAACTTGGTAGAGCTGAGTTCTGCCGTAGGGGCAGGCTCCTGGTCATGCAGAGCCCATTAAAAGGGAGAGGGATTTCCTGGGTTTGCATAGCCAAGGGCACAGTCTGGCCCCAAGCACACAAGTAGGCTGCTGGGGAGTGCAAGTCTTGGGATTTTCCCATCAGGCAGCAGCCCTGATGTTTGGTGAATTGGTACATGAGGTAGACTGCAGTTTAGCCTAATGCACACTGGTGCTTTGGGAGGGTCCAGAGCTTTAGAGTTTTGCTGCATTTAAACAAATTAACATAGTCATGGCAGCAAATGACTGTGATTTTTCCTAAAGATGAGTAAACTGTGGGTCTAATAGAGACCTGCTATTTCTCAGAAATTAAAATGCTGCTTCCCTAAATGAGGCCAGGGAGGATGATCAGATGTATAAAGGAAGGAAAACATTGCCAGACAGTATCTGGGACTGGATAATTCACATGAAAATACTCCCTGTGTCAGAATCAAATAGTCTCTGTGGTAAGAAAATAATTTTTCCCCAGCTCAGAGGATATTGAGTACCAAAGTTTTTACATCCTCTTAAAAACAGCCCTTTGTCCCTATCAGTGCTGGTGGTTTATTTTTTTTTCCAGTGGACAAACATTGATTTTTCTTGCTGCCAAACCCTGCATTTCTAATGGAGCTTGAAATTAACACGATTTTTTGTGGTTGTTGTTGTTTTTTACCTCCTTGTTTGCACACCAACAACCTAAATGATGTTGGCACAGCTTGAGGAACAGGTTTCTTGAAGTTTTAGTTGAATGCAACAGGGAAAGCATAACACATCTTTTTCTTCAGGCACTACATAAGTAACGACAACCACATGGTATTGAGAGGTGGTTTTGTGTATCTGTGACACTGATTGAAAGGCTGGGAAAGCTTGCATTTGTTTAAGATATCTGTGATCCGGAGGGCATTCTTTATCATACTCTGCTGGGATGATTTCAGTGTGCTACACATACAAACTTGAGGTAGCAGCTGCTGCAGTACCCTGTAATTCTGCTCCAATAACCTATTCCTATGGAGAACCTATTCCCATGTTTTAGAGAAACCTTTTGTGAGGTCTGTAAATGAATCAGAGATACCTTGATTCAGAGAAAGTGGCAATTAAGCTGAGATTAACAGTGTTCCTGAAACTGTCTTATGTATCAGAATTCCCTGTCCCTCCCAACCTTACACATTGGGACGCTGAATTGGGGTGGTACCCTTGTACAAAGCCTTAGTCAATACAATAATCTACTCCCGTCCAGCTATAGTTTCAACTGGCTATAAATTGCAGCACATACCTTTTACAATAATTTGAAAATCTTAATATCTATGTTTTTGAAATTTTACAGCTGTCCTTTAGTCACAGTACCAGTTCCCCTTAATCCTTTCACTCAGAAGAATCCTTGTAGTTAGAGATAATGGTCGTACAGTATGGCTGAATTTCCTTGCTGTAAGTTTGAACAGATAATAATAGTAACAGATTTCTCCCTTCCTTTGATGTTCACATAACAGATTTTTTAAAATGATGTTTTAAAGCCTGTAACTAGAAATTACTAAAGATAAGATACTCCTGAGCTCTTGCACTTGGGACCCCTTGATAATGTGGGTTATTTGAAAGAGCTTTTTACCCTGCCACAGCAAGAAAGGCTATGACTGAATCCCAGCTCTGCTGCCAGCAATTTGGATCCATATGGGCCTAGTTTCATTTTCTTAACCGTCTATTGAATAAGATGTGATCTTTGCAAGAGCTTGTGCTCCCTTGTATTGAGAGTGGGAGATACACACTGCTGAACCATTCTGTATCAAATCTGATTGGCAAAGTGTCCAAGTATTAGGACAGCAATTTTCCATCAAATCGCCATCAGTTATTGTTGATCCAATGTGAAGGTCACCAATTAAGCAGAAAGGATTTAGGCAGTTCAGGTCTTACTCAGTGAATAGGAGTCTCATATAGAGGTCTTTGCTAGCTATTGCAGCTGGAAATTATTTTGAAATTAGTGTGTTAATATACCGTTCTACTTAGGAAAACGAATGAGCAGCAGTGTGGCACTCTACGTTTTGTATTTGTCTTCACTCACTGACTTACAAAATCTCTTCACTTTCCATCTCCAGCAATGATTTTTCTTTCTGCCAGAGGCACAGACTTCACCTGGGATCTGGAAAAATCAATCTATGGCATTGTCGTCACCGGTGTGGAGCAGATATAAGGCAGGACTCAAGGCACGTGTCCTAGAAGTGCAGAGCATCCTCATTGGTGCTGCACTGCAGGCTCCAATCTCCTCCTCTCTCGGCTCTGCAAGACCAGGAGCTGAAAGTGTATGCATGTTTGTCAAATCAATAGGTTTATAGCTTAGGAGGGGCAGGGAGCAGAGATGGTGGATAAGATCACCACTTCTCAGCACTGCCTTTTCTTGCTCATTCCCTTCTGTTTTCTTGGTGTAAGGCCCCCAGAGGTGAGGTTGTACACCAGGATAGAATCACTGTCATGTGGGAGAAAGCCGAGAGATTTGTGGTCTAAGACAGTTTGGAGGAACTCATCTGAGGGTTAGTCAGCAGTCCTCCATCAGTGAGATAAAGATTTTAATGAACCAGCACCTCTGTTCGATCAAGTTTGCTGCAAGCCAGGAGTAGAAAGTTTTTTTCTAAGGACTTCTGCATCTCCTGGCTGTGATGCTGTGGGGCTTGACTCAGCAGCATTCAGTGGCTTTCCCTGCACTGTGTTTAACTCCTATTCATTTCTGCTTTTAAGATTGAAATGTCATATTATATTAAAAGTTCTACACATGTCAACACTGTGAAAGGCTTCCCTTTCACTTTAGCAGGAGTGGGGACTGAGGTACTGTGTTGCTGAGGGCGTCTGATGGAGTTTGGCTAATAAGATCTGATATCATGAGGTTTGCATCCTATTAAGGCAAAAGGGATCAGGCCTGTGAGCATGATAGAAAAGTGCAAACACAATAAAACAACTCTTATGAATATTAATATGCCTTGAAATAATACAAGGCAAAAATGGTGATGAGGTGGGGGTTGAGCAACTGCTATCTGGTGTAGCACAACAGCTTCCCTTTCACCTTGCTTCTGCTTGCAGCTCGTCACTCACAAACCCTGACAGATTTGGGGATGGGGCTTGGGAATTTGATAGCTTCCCTGAACCCATTTCAGCTCTGCAGCTTGCAGCCTCTGTGTAGGTATGAGTGCAACTAAAGTAGCTGATCCCTATGCACCAGTTGTCAATCTTCCGAAGCAGCCCTAACCAAGCCAAGAGCTGCACTTCAGCTATCCAAAGCATTGTTTTTAATAGTAGCTTGGCTTATTCTTTATAATCCCCTTCATGGGCAAGATACCATCCATATCAATGATCTCTCTAGATCTCTAACACCAGTATAAAACATCAGCAGATAAAGCTCCTATATTTCCCTGCATTTCTTGGACTGGCTCACAGCCACAGCTCCATCTCCCTGTGCATGGATTGCTTCCTCAGCTATAGCTCAGGAAATTGCTGGTTATGTTTTTGCATGATCTGTCCTGTGATGCACCAGCTTTGATGCTTTTCTGCAGTACTTTCACAGAGGAGTCAATTAATGCCTGCCTGGTATCATCCATTGTAGCTCACTTTTCTTGCCTGCCTAGCAAAGAAGTGCCCTCCTTTGTGCATTTTTAGCTTTTGAAATGAAATGCAGATACGACCCATCCCCAAATCTCACGGCAGACCTTCCCCTAGCCCCATTTTATAGACTGTGACACAGAAGCAAAGGAAATTAGGATCAACAAACAGTTGTGATTAAATCTTTTGCTTCTTGGACTGTGCTTCCATGAGCGACCCTTCAGCAGCCCCCTGCCCAGCTGCCAGTGCCACTCCCATTTCTTCATGCAGCACATGGGAATTGCCAGACCTCTAGGCCACAAGAATTCAGGACATGTATTGGCCTTCCAATTTGTTTGCATTTTATTTCTTAGAATGTTCATCTCTGTGAAGTGTCTAAAATCCCCAAGACATTGATTATATTTCTTTAAACACATTGCTTTATCAATTGAATTATTTAGTAAAGAGGTGTGTTCATATTTTATTGATATAATTTGAGGTGTAATCTCACTCCTTTTCCTTTAGCACTTGTTTAAAGAAAACAGCAGTTCATCCTCTGTTGCTTTGGTTTGTTTTTCTTTCATTCATCCCTGAATCTCTAAACATTCTAATTCTTCTTTTGGGGGAGAAAACAAACTTGTGGAGGTTGAGTGATTTGCTGCCATTTGTAGAAGCAAGCAGCAGTTGATGAGAAACAGCATCCAGGTATCACACCTGCTACTCCGGTATTGGCCACACTGAAGTGGTATCAGGCAACAGATGTGCCAGTAGTTCTGTCCTTCCATTTATTAGACAAACTGCCCATGGTGGGGCTTCTTTAAGAAGGCCCTACCTAGAGTGATGTTTTCAATTGCTCGTTAATGGTTTCATGGCTTGGACTTTCTTGCTTAAGCGCTTTCTTTCATCATCTTTGCTGGTCATTTAAGTTGCTGTCTGCCTCAGTTTCCCATATGTTAACTGGGACCAGCTGCATCAGCTTGCCTCACTGCAAAGGTGGATACATCAGAGCCGTAAAGGGTTCTGACACTGTGAAGACTGTAGAAGCTGGTACACCAAGATATCCCTCTTCAGGAATATGGCTCTGTATTAACAGAAAAACTCCCTAGGAACATGGGGCCTGGGCAGGTTTGACTGAAGCACCTAAAGCTTGTTGAAGGAGCCAGTAATGGGAACTTCAATAAATTGCCCTCTGCTCTTTGGTGGTAGAGAACTGAGAAGCCAAGTCCTGCACCTGCACCATCATCTCTGGCCCCTGGTGGTGAGAGAAGTGTTTTATGCTTGGCCTCTTCAGAGAAAGTCTGCTTGTTTGCATTGTATTTGTGGCATAATTACTAATGGTACAGATCATTTTTATTAGCCAAGCTGTCTGCATTAAAATGATAGATTTTTTTGTATTACTAAGAACATCCAAGGGAGTCTCCGCAGCAGCAGGAGAAAGATGATAATTTTTCGTTTAGCTTAAGAGCAGATGGTTACAGAAACATTCTATGTAAATAAATTAAAGAGAAGCCACCCTCGCTAATAGTTAAGTAAACAGGTTTGGAAACAGCCATCTCAGGACCAGGCTTTTCTGTTCTCTTCCTTTCTCACAAGAGCTTCATCTGCTCTTCAGTTTACAGGCCCATATGGATAGGGTATTAATTAAACCAATTTGCTTTTGGGCCAAAGTCATCTAAAACAACTTGAGTCCTGCTAGAGCAAGACTATCACTCTCAAGCAGCTTTCTTGAGCACTAGAGAATACTTAGCCAGCCTAAGCATCTGGGCTGTAATCAATGTTATTGATAAGCATTTCCACATGCTTTTTGTTATGGTAGCAAGACTGTGAGCGATCTGAGAGAAGTATTACTACCTTTGCTGTAATTTAGAGTTGCATCCTGCAGTCTCTGATGAGTGCTGTAGTGCCATGCTCCCCTCAAGAATTTCAGCTCAACAAAACAAGTAGAAGTGGAGAAATGAGAAGTAGTTAGGGGAGGAAAGTAATTTTGTAGCACAAGGACTGCAAATGTGTCAGATATAGCAGCTGCAGAAGAAAGCAGCTTCTCTTCCCACCATCCAAAAGCAAGCAAGTGTAAGGAGGAAATTGTGAAAAGCCTAGAGCTCAACAGGTTCACAAAATTAAAAGCTGCAAGAGCTTTGAGGACCAAAAAGCCATGCCTGATCTTCTTTGAGTGGTTCTCTCTGCCCATGGAGTTGGAATAGGAAGGTAGGCTGGTACTCAGAAAGCACTGTTGGACAGGACAGTTCTCTCTTCTGTCTTTGCAACCAGACTGATGCAAAAACATCACCTTGGCTTCTTCCCAAGGTCTCCAGTCTCACAGCCAGGATTCAGTATGTTTGTAAGAGGGTTTGGAGTCTTGGGGAGTAGCAAGATGCAGCTTGTGCCCATTTCAGGAGGAGATTACATGCTGATGAAATGGTGTTTTTCTCAGTTGGTGGAGGCTGGCCCTGGAAGAAAACCAATCCTCTTCCTAGTCAGGAGCAGGTACTTGCCTGGGATGACTTGCAGCATTTCTAGATTCCAGCACAGATTTTTCATTGGATATGGATATATGAAAAAGCATGGTACAAAGCAATTAGAATATTGCTATTACTGAGAGTAATGCTTGGATGTCATACAGCAAAAACTGGTGACTAATGGCAAATATAATATAAATGTAACATTTGTTAACATTACCAGGAAAAAAAAAAACATACTATAACCTAAGGACTTGTAACAAGAAGTGTGGTAATAACTGAGAGCTTATTAGGGGGTTGAGGGAAGAGAAGGGTTAGAGGTTAGAGTAGGTTAGTTAATGACAGAAATTCCTATACCCTACCAGTATCCTGAAAACCAAATGCACTTCTAGATTGTATAAGGCAAGCTGTCCCTTGAGGGAGAAGGCAGTATCATGGCTTTGTCAGTTCTCTGCACACTACCAAACACCAGACATAAGGAAATCAAAGGCTTCTGGGATAAGGGGGACAGTGCAGAATCTATTTTATACATGAGAACTAGAAGTGTTTGGCTTGTTTAATCCAGCAAAACAGAGGCTGAGAGGAGACATGAATGTTCTCTATAAATACGTCAGAGGAGTAAACACCAGGGAGGGAGAACAGCAATTTAAACTGAAAGACAACATTGCCACAAGAGGAAATGGGTATAAATGGCCCATGAATAAATTTAGGCTGCAAATTAAGTTTCTAAGCAAAAAACCAGTATGATATTTAGATATCCAAGTACAAATACTAGGGCAAATAACCTAATTGTTAAATAACTGTTTCTATAATGGGATTTGGTTACTTTTATAACAACAAAAAAACTGCTTAAGTGTGGCACCTCCACTATCATTCCTGACACTGGCAGACTGAAAATCATTATCTGGTGGTCTTATATTTGCATATGGGAAGATCAGCCTGAAAAAAGCACTCTCCATATTTGATATTTCCCGAGTCAGAGACATCATATGTATGAGTGCTTCACTGTAATTTCTACCATTTAATTCTTCATAATTAAAAAGAAGTTCTAAACAAACAAGGGTCAGCCCTCAAAATTATGAATTTAAAGTAAAACTTGTACTAACTTAATTAGCTATGATAGGGTCCTAATTTATGAGAGCAGTCTCTTTTTTTCAAGGCCTAGGGCTGCTTCTAAGTTGGGAAATGCTTAGGTGCAGGTGTTAACAGCTATAATATCAAGACTCAAATTGTCATTTGTGCCCAGTGAAAATTTCCCAGCCAACCTTAACTGCTGCTGATCTTTCACCACCCAAGCCAGTGACAAGCCTGTTCTCAAGCAACATATATCCTCAACGCATCAGTGACTTTGAAAATTGAGAAGTGATCTGTGTGTGGTCTACCTTTCTCTTGTTTGATAGACTGATTTTTTTCCTTCCTTACTGTAGCATTTAAACCAAAGTCTGTGTGTCTCTAAAGCAGCAGGCTACTTTAAAAGAGGTAGCTTGCAGTGAATAAAACTCTGTTGTTCACTAGAAGTAACCACACAATGAACTGTATTGACCAAAATAAAATATGTAAGATTTTGATATATGACATACACTTCAGTATATGACCAAAGTATGGATTGAGGGGGATATTTATGCCAACAAAAGATTTTTGTCTAGACAAACATTCATATACTACAGATTTAAGATTTTAAAAGGTACAGACAGGTAGCATCTTATATTTTTTCTCTAAACCTCCTTGTTAACAATTTCTTATCCGAGTGGTGTAAGATAGAAATGAAGGCAGAAGGTTTTAAGGAGGTAGAGTGCAGTAAAATTTCAAAGCCTTTCAAACTTTCCTATTCATTTGCTTTCTAGCATATAAGGTAGTTGGGGGTTAAATGTCTGAGCTGTGGATCTGCAGCCTTTTGCTGGATGGATTTGCAAAACTGAAGGATTTTTACTTTGATTAACAGGATAATTAGTGCTGTATTGTAAACATAAGCCTCAATGAGCTTTGTAAGTATTAGTTTCTTACCTTGACCTCAGACACTCACCACAATCCTTAATGCTGTACAGACCAAACCTAGGGTGTCTATTTAAGAATCTCCTGTGCCTTTAGCCAGTGTCTCTTTTCTGCCCTGTATTGAGCTCCCCTTTGGCAATGGTGCCATTTCATAGCTCCTGAGTGGTTTTTTTCCAGGTTTCTGTCAATCAGCTTAAAAAATTCTCACTGAGATCATTAATGCAGTGAAGTCATGTGAGCCATGAGAGCCAGGGTCAGAAAGCTGTGAGCCTCTATGTCACCAGGGGACAGAGGAGAGGAGACTGGCAGCATTATAATGGGGCTGCTTGCATGCCACTCCCTGTGCTGACCCAACACCAGTTCCCATATCTTTGTCTTCCCATTCCCTCTATGCCTCCTTTCACAGTGGAAATCAATCCCACAAGGGACTCTAACTTGCAGTAAAGTCTTTGTACTTAAGTTGCTGACTCCAGAGAAAAGCTAGATATTGTCATCAGTCATTTTGCCTATACAATACCTCTCAGTAGGCAAATTTTCTGCTGGCAGTGTCCACTGTCACTCTTGAATCTTTTTGCAAAGTGCCCATTAGGTAGCTCCAACCTATACACTAAACTTTAGAGAATTCAGAGTTACACATCAGGAATCTGTGCTGTTCTGAATTTCCAAACTGAGTGAGTTGCTTCATAAATAATAAACTGATGAACCATGATCCTTGAACGGGAAAAGTTGGGTGTGGGGCTGTTGGTCTGTGTTAGCTAAGCAGGCTCAGACTTGATCTGGGAGATCTCCCAGAAAATTAAACAGGTGGCACAGCACAGCTTGTTTAGCGTAAATCAATCAACATTAAATCAACACTGATTCTGCTTTTGCAGGTCTTACATTATGATTAAATTTGAACTTGAGATGCCTGAAAGTTTGCAACCCCTGTTGTGATGTTAAAGTAGCGGGCACTTTCCGAAGCTGGGATACGTGACTATTCATCCAGGTGGTTACTGCACTGCTGACCACTCTTAAAAACTTGTCGTGTTTTTGAGACCAGAAACAGCCTTTCTAGACAGATTTTAGTTTTTCCAGACCTAACAACTGCTTTTTCATTTCCCACCGTTTATGGATGGAAACTTTGGTGTTCCAGAATCTGTCATCTTAGTGAAAGCTAATTCCCAGACAGGCTTCAATTTTCCGTGGAGACCCTGGAGAGGTTGTGGGGCAGAGGAGGCAGGTGAAGGTAGAAGTGAGTGGACTGCAGCGCTGTCTGTGCTGCAGTTCAGTGACTTTCCTGGCATTCAAGACCAGCTGGACTGAATACCTAGAAATGCTCCTCCAAACATGCCAGCTCTGTCTCGGTGCACTGGCTCCTGGGAAGCTCTGGTATGTAGAATCCAACCATCGTCAGGGCTTGCCATAAGAATAAATTTGTAAGCAGACGAGTTTTGGCTCTTGCTGTAACAGTCTCTGAAAAGAGCCATTCTTTCTGCCACCTCCCTTTCAGACACATGACCAATGTTTTCCACAAATGGAGAAGTTTACAGTTCTCCACATATAGCAGCTCCTGCCAGAAATTTTGTTTTAGTTGCCACAGCAACAACTTAATGGATTTTTAAAGCCCCTGCCACTGGCCGTGCCTGTGCCCTGTTTGTTCTTCCTGTGCATTCCCCCAGCACCATGCAAAGCTGCAGAGGCAGTGACTGAGAGCTCTAATAACCCAGTAATGGATCCAATTATGGCCGTTGGTGCTTCTGTTGAGAATACATGAATAAGTAAATCCGTGCATAAGGATGAAAGAGTGTGTTTTTAAAGCTGCCTGAGCAGTCTCGAGGAGTGGTGGCCAGGTTGCTTTTGCCAGGCCCTGTGGGAGGATGGCAGCTGAGGACTCAGGAATCACTCAGCTCTCCTGGGGACCATGACGGCCCACAGGCTCCCTAGCTGATGGCTGTTGTCTTACAGGCATGGCCTGACACCAAAGCATTTGTCTGTACATCTTCCAGTTGCCCTTCAGATGTCCCTGTGGGGCAGCTGAGTGCTGGTGTGTGTACTAACAGGGCTTCTCCCTTGATGGCAGTCTGAATAAATAATAAATAGCATTCCATTTTCATTAGTAAGTGTCACTGTGTTCACACGGGTATGAAGGTTGTGGCTGGGAATGGGTTGGGCAGGACAGAAAAAGTACAAGCAAACTTCTGCAAGAAATGTTGCATGCTTTGAGTGCTGCTCTGTAAGTGTAGGATGATCTTTGCATCCTCTTCACACCACCAGAAAATCTGTTTCTTCCTGTATCACTGGTGTTTCCTTCACCATCTACTGATGGAAGAGACATCCATCTTTACCTGCCTGGTACACATGGTGACACACATCTGTGGCCTTCTGTCATCCAACAGTTGATCAGACAGGGAAAAGTGCCCTCTTCTGTTCCAAGTTTTCCTTCCTTGTCTGCCTTTTCCCAGCTGATGCATGGAGTGGTAGGAGAATAAATGCCTTTTGGGCAGTATCTGGCAGATTTTGAAAAGAAGGAGTCTGGAGTATCATCTGTCCCAGAAGAGAGCTGAAGGGACAGGTATCTGAGCAGGAGAGCTTGGCTACAGAAGACCTTTCAACACCTTTCCTTTTCCCATTCCCAGCATATCTGTGGTGGCAGGAGGAGATAGTCATACTCCAAGATTCAGGCAGTGAGCTCATCACACCCAAAGTCATTTGTAGGCAGCAGCTCCTACTGTTATGTATATCCAGACATAAATCCTTATGCTTTTTCTAGCTACTCTTCCTCTTCTCATGTCATTGTCCATTTGTCCTAGATCCAAGGGTTGCACAGCTGCACTGCCTGGTTTATTTTTCTGGTACTCACAGAGTGTCTATGTATGGATTGGGTAGTCAAAACCAGTAGTCAAACCAACTACCAAGGCCATAGTGGTAATTGCCCAAAGTCAGGCTTCTGTACTTTATGGGTAGAAGTTGGTGGATCTCTTGAGAAAGTTATGTCCTCTAAGATACCTAGTGGCCCCTGTAAGTACAAGGGTGATGGTCTCCCATTAGTGTTCAGAAAGATCTGTGAAAGGGATTCAGCATCAACATTTTCTGGATTGAAACTACTATTTTCTGAGGAGTTGTTGGAGGGCTGCTTTACAGATGAACCAGTGAGGAGTAGGCTGGGAAAGGCTGACAATACATCTGTTATTGGTAGATCTCCCTTTGAAACCTGACATTCATTTCTATGCATGTTCATTCTACATGGCCTTTCTTTCTGAAGTGAGGTCTTGCTTTCCTGCCCTACAGAGGTCTGCAGAATTCACCAGCTCTTGTTAACTGTTGGAAATCTGAAATATTAGGGTAGGAATTACAGTTTGGAAGAGGTCCCTTGTAGTGGTTTGACCATGCTGGATGCCAGGTGCCCACCAAAGCCCTCTTTCACTCCCCTCCTCAACAGAACAGAGGAGATAAAATATAATGAAAACTCATGAGCTGAGATAAGGATGGGGAGAGATCACTCACTGTTTACCATCACAAGCAAAACAGACTCAACATGACAAGATTATTTAATTTATTACAAAGCAAAGTCAAAGTAGCATAATGAGAAGTAAAACAAATCTTAAAAACACCCTACCCCCAACCTTCCCTCATTCCCATGCTTAACTTTAATCCCAGTTTTCTACTTCCTCCCCCTCAGTGATGCAGGGAGACAGGAATGGGGGTTATGCTTCATCACATGGTTTCTGCTGCTGTCCTCCTCAGGGGAAAGACACCTTCCCCTGCTCCGTTGTGAGGTCTCACAGGTGACAGTCCTCCACAAACTTCTTCAACATGAGTCCTTCCCACAGACCACAGTTCTTCACAAACTGCTCCAGTTTGGGTCCCTTTCCATGAGTTTCAGTCCTTCAAGAACAGTGTCCAACCTGGATCTGCCACAGGGTCACAGGTCCAGCCAGCAAAGCTGCTCCAGCATGGGCTGCACAAGTTCTGCCAGGAGCCTGCTTCAACCTGGGCTTTCCAGCAGATCACAGCCTCCTTTGGGCACCCATCTGCTCCAGCACTGGGGTCTCCAGGGCTGCAGGAGGATCTCTGCACCCCCATTGACCTGCTTGGGCTGAAGGGACACAGCTGTCCCACC
Source organism: Cyanistes caeruleus (assembly GCF_971803275.1). NCBI lineage: Eukaryota > Metazoa > Chordata > Aves > Passeriformes > Paridae > Cyanistes > Cyanistes caeruleus. Next base: position 30,812,216 of record NC_141706.1, on the reverse strand, counting down.
ATGGTCTGCACCACGGGCTGCAGGGAAATCTCAGCTTCAGTTCCTGGAGCACCTCCTGCCCCTTCTTCTGCACTGACCCTGGTGTCTGTGCAGTTGTTTCTCTCACATATTCTCACTTCTCTGACCACAAGTACTTCTGTGAAGTAATTTTTTTCCCTTCTTCAGTGTGTTACCATGGAGACATTACCACCATTGCTGATGGGCTTGGCCTTGGCCAGTGGTGGATCCATCTTGTAGTGGGCTGGCATTGGCCCTGTCAGACATGAGGGATATTTCTGGCAGCCTCTTACAGAAGACACCCCTGTAATGCCCCTGCTACCGAAACCTTGCCATGCAAATCTACTAAATTTCTGAAAGCAGCTTCTGGTCAGTGGGCCCATTTCACTTACACATCTGCCCACACAATCCAGACCCTAAGAAAGTTTAAAGTACTCTGCAAAATAAGATATTCTTTGATATTTGTCTCCCAGACATCAGGGAGGCTGAGAGGAGAGTTAAAGGAGGGCTCATCTCCTTGCTCAGCTGATACCTCCAGGTAAAAGGAGTGATTCTTTTCCCCCCTCTCCTAACCTCACCTAGCTGTGTCACTGGAGAGTTCATTTCTGTTATGCGTCATTAATCTGAGTTTCTAATAGCAGTAAAAGACTCTGAACTTGGTTGACAGAGAAGTTAACAACCAGTTTGCCTGAGCCCTAACACTTGATCATTTAGCCTTGGTTATTAACTGCAGGCAAGGACCAGTTTCTGGGAGATAATTGGGGTCATAAACAATAGCTGTGTAATGGAGAGCATGCCCTAGGAGAGGGACTAAACATATTCAGCTGCAAGAAACTTACTGCCTTTGGACAGCATCCAGGTGCTGCCATCAGCCAGCTAGGGAACGGGCAGCCAAGTTGTTGCTGTAGGGGAAGAAAGGCCTTTAGCACTTGGCAGAATGCAGCTATGCGTGCACAGGATGGCCCCAAGCTGGAAAGATGCTTGAATGCAGCCTCAGGAGCCTTGATAAAACTTCTTAAACATCAGACTGGAAGTTGGGGATTGAAGGCCATGTGTCTTTTAGTCCATTTTAAAAACAGGACTCAGCATTTAGGATTAGTAAGTTTTGCAGCCTGGGCTAGTTTTTGTGATAATAACTGGATTTTCCAAGTTGAAGATCCCTCTTGGCCTGCTCTTGGGTGCCTTTTACCTCATGGGAAGAATGTGGGGATCCCTGCTGCAACCTGGGCAGCAGAAGAGTGACACCTCATCCATCCTAACACCATCCAGAATGTGGTGGGATGTTTGGTTTGGGCCCAGGGAGCTTTCTGTCTCCTCCAGATGTGCCAGAGCTCCTGTGAGACGTAGGTGTCACCTGGTGGCCACTCAGTCGGCCAGTGTCCTTCCCAGTAGGCTGCCCTTCCCAGCCCTCTCCTCAAGACCGCATGCAGAAGGGCTTCACTGCAGCGCCTGGTGCCAGGGACTCGGTCTGTGACTCCTGCTCAATGAGCTGAGGAGCAGCTGAATTTTCCTCTTGTGCTGGGGTCTTTGTCAGTGTCTCCTAGTCAACAGCTTGAGGAGTGGCTGCATTTTCCTCTTGTGCCAGAGTCTCTGGGTTGCCTGCTTGACGCACAGAGAGGCCAAATTTGCCTTCTCTTGTTCCGCAGGTGCCAGGGGTGTGCAGTGCCCCTCTTCCTCCAGAGCACCAGGCAAGCCTGCCTGCTTCTCTGGCACTGGCAGGTTTGCCCACCCTGCTGCCCCTCTTGCTAGGGCCAGAGGCTTCCTGCCCCTCTAGCACCTCCTTCTTCTTGCCCCTGGCATCATTCAGGTGTGGGTCAGGACGTGATTTCTACTCTTATGCCTGAAAGGAAAGCAGGGGATTTGTAGAGGTTGCCTGGCTCCCCCCAGCCAACACCTGCTGGGCTCTGCCTGTGCATAGCAGGCATGAAATGCTAAGTGCGTGGGCTCTTAGGCCATTTAAGCTTTGTGTTATTGGAAAATTAAGATTCCTCTGCCTGGAATCTTTCAATACAGAGTTGGTTTTGGTAAGGAAATGGTCCAGAAAAACACCAATAAGAGCTAGGAGGGTATTTAAATAGAAAAGTTTTTTGTCTGTAGTTTGTAAAATAAAACCCAGTTTCTGGCTACTGAGCCCTTTAAGAAACCCTGCTGGGAACACAGTATACACAGGGGTTCTCCAAGCTATGACAAGATGTTTTGTTACAGAGGAAAGCTTGTTGGGACTGGAAGATAACTTGATGGGATTTCTGATGTGGCATCAGCCTCTGATTAGATTCATGTCACTCCAGTCACTCCCTGTATGCATCTGATTGGAAACAAATGGAAGAAAATAGAGGTGCAAATGAGTTTCTGTAATGATTGCACTAGCCGAGTTAGAATGTGGCATGGTGGGATCTGGAATTTCAAAAGTTGTGTCCTGTCAAGAATGAGGGTAGCATGTGTATGCATGTGAACCACAAGCTGAGCTGGGTATCCTTATGTGAAATCCAGGAAAAGCCTAACACATAGATCCTGCAGCTGTGCAGTGTGATACTTGAAAGCATCCTTGGATGCTCCCTCATTTTTAAAGGAATCAGTTGTTCTGCCCTGTTGCTCCCCTGTGTGTACAGAACTGCAGAAGAAAATTTAGGGGAATCGGTAGAGGAGGGTAATGTTGCTCTTCATCTCCCAATAGTAGAAGCATGACAGCATTGCCAGGCTGGGCTGCACCACAGAATCAAGACAGAAAATGTCTTAACTTGAAGGCCTGAAAGGCTGCTGTAGGTGTGCAGCTGATTTTCTTTTATTCACGGAGTCCTTGTTCTGACATCCAAGTGTGGTTTTGCTTGGCTTTGCTTCACAACAGGTAGATACCAGAGAAGGGCAGACTGGATCCAGAGGGTCTTGGATTCTCCAGGCTTTCAGCCTTCTGCAGCACATCACTATCCCAGTCAGGTATATGGGAAGATTTTCAGCAATTGTTAAAGCAAATGAGAGCAGAAGTATTCGCAATGTTTTTGAAACTGGCCTTACATTAAATCCCTGCTGGGAACTGGGTTTACCAGGCTGAAGGGACATCTTTGAGTTAGGGAAGGTTTTGCTGAAATGGGTAGGAGGTTGTTTAATATTCCCTCTCCTGGTGCAACAGAGATGCACTTCAGGATAGAAACTCTTCAGGAGAACTGAAACTGGAATAGAGAGGAAATTGGTCTCTCTCGCTTCACACACTGTGATTTTACTACTTTATGGTCAACTGGTCTCCAGGCAGTGGCAGGGGATATCCCAAGCTAGAGTCAACACTGGCTCAGGAGAAAGCCAAGATGTAATAGGGGCTTTTCCCTTTCAGATAAAACACAGCCTGTTTATCAGTCCCTCCCATGAGACTGAGAATGTAGGGACTGATTGGTGGCAGCAAGCAGGACTCTCTCTTATTACAGATATTCCTCCAACTATATGAAGCATGAAAGGGAGGCCTAGATATCTTAGCATTTCTGAGAGCCAAACTAGACCCTGGCTCCATTCAGCACCAGGGAGAGCCTTTCAGTAACCACCCAGAAGCCAAGTGTGCATAGGATCCCTGCTGTGCTGTATTGAAATCTGCCCTGGAAAGAGAAAGGACATGAATATGGAAGGAAGTGAAAGGAACTGTCACACTTGGGTTCCTGTTCCTAAGCAGCAGCTCTTTGTCTGTGCAGTGCAGAGGCGGAGGTTTGATGTCTCTTTGGGCAGTGTTAGTGCTATCTCTAATTTATGCATTCTGGGCTGAGATTTCCAGGTGACTTTCACAGAGGAAAGCCAGGTAGGACCAGCTGGCTGTCTCTGAAGTGACAGGGTGAGGGGACACTTGAGAGGTTTGGGTGCAGAGCTAGGGGATGATTTTTGCACTACAATAGATCTAATAGTCTGAGACACGGATGGCTCCTGTCCTCCACTGTTCAGCCTGGCTGCGGGGGAGGGATGCTCTGCCTGTTTGTTCCCACAGGCAGCATACCTGCCCACTCATGACTGCAGTGCTCTCCCCTTGTCAGCTGAGATGTGTAATGAGTTTTTGAGACTAGGCCATCAAATACCTTCCACTAGCAGAAAAACAAAGGCCTATCCTGCCCATTCCTGGCATACTGGAGCATGAGCAGGCAAGCATATCTGTACCTCCCCAGTAAATCCCCAGCTCAGCTGCTTCTGTAGGACACAGCTTTTAGCTTAACTGCCTTGTTATCCTTTGGATAGACAGGAAGACCCCTGGATAGTCTCTGGGATGAACAGGTCATTTCTTTGAGTCAAAGGTCAGTTAAAATTTGTTCCTTTGCTTTTTGAGCTGCCATTCATTTTTTTCTTCAATTCCTCCATGTGCCTTGGAGAAGAGTAGGGAACACATAATCAGAATAAATGGAGAATTTCTGAATATTTCACTGGTGCCAGCCATCCTGCTGAGAAGCATCAGCATCCGTTGCTCAACTGCTCCAGGAATGGAAAGAGGAAATGTCTGGACCTGGATCCTTCTCTACTACCAAGGCAGGATATGTTCCCAACTTTACTAGGAGTATTTTTGGAAAAAATCTTGGATATCTCAGCTGTAAAATGCTCAAAATTCAATCATGTGTTTCCAGAGATTAAGAGATTAGGCCTTGAATAATATAATGCCAGAGTACTCAAAATGGCAGTTGGTGAACAAAGAGAGGGGACTTTTTTGATGTCTGATCTTTGCAGCCTAGACCACCTTCCTGTTAGTTAGTCTCTTCTCACTCCTATGCTTCTCCCCAGACTGCTGCTGGGACCTAACTTCATGTGCTTTTTTGATAAATTGTGAGTTAGCAATACTCTTGTGGAAAGGACTTTTAGCCTCACTGGACAGAGGAGGTTTAACTGAGTTTGCCTTTGTTTGAAATCCACTGGGTAGCACTAGAGCATGGAAGAAAAGTTATTTCTTACATAAGCTTGGATTATGTTATTTACTCTCCATTGTTTGTAGGGGCCTCATAGAACCGTGAAAATGACTTTTATTTCTCTATGGATTTTGTCTTTTTTCACTTTACAAATATTGATTTTTTTTTTTCTCCTGTGTCTTTATCAGAGCTGAATTAACAAGACTGTTTAACAAGATCCTCTGATTCATTTGTGGTCTTTTTGTGCCAGGTACTATCACAAGCAGCTGAAAGCAACTCAGTGAAGAATGTGCAACCACTGCTACAGAATTGACAGGGGAGGTGATGTGCCCTGACAAGAGCTGAGCTAGCATGGGTCAAAGAGCAGGCTTAAAAAGATGGTCTCTTCAGCCTGGGCACAAATTCTAGGAAGGGTTATTTGTAAGGAATAAATTTTCCTGTTGGAAAGCTCTCCGCCTCATAGCTTTAAAGCTCGAGGCCACGGCAAATCGTTGAGTCCTCTGGATTATTCCTGTTCCACCCACAGATCCCCAAGTGGGATCAAGAATCCATATTCATGGCAAGAGGTGATTCCTGTCATTGTGATCCAAAATCTCAGTGCAGCAATGATCAGAGTCCAAAAGGAAAAGGAGCCATTGGTGCAGCTTTATGTGCTCCTTCTTGCCAAGCCTTTAAGCAAGCCTCTTGAGTGATTCAAGTGCTTGTAGGTGGAGCACAAAGTAGAAATTGAAGACAGGCAGGAACATAAAGTTCAAACAAGTCAAGTCTGATGGCCACTTTTGATGCTTTTAACACAAGTACAGGAAAGGTAGAGCCCAGCTGTCCCTTGCTGTTCATATTTGCCATAATGCACCAGTGCATTTTTTAGCACAGGGGCCAGAGGGTGGCAAGGGTAGGGAGGAAGCAGTCACTGTGCACAGTTCTTTGTGATGAGCTGGAATCTCTTGCCTTTTGAGATCATCTTTCCACTCTGTCAGCAGCCTTGAGACATCCTACAGGCTTTTTAGTGACCTGACTGGCCAGTAGCAAAAGCCCATTTCTGTATCTATTCCATATGGACAGATATATTGCAATGGAAATAGAAGAGGGAATATCCAGATTTCTTTCTTCCTGAAGGGCCAACACCACTCATAGTTTTGCTGTAGTTCTTTCCTGTGGGCTCATCTTTCTTACAACCTATACACACCATGGTAAGAGACGATATTTATATCAAATGAGACAAAAGTCTTAAACCTATAGAAAGGGTAAATCCTCATCCTTTAAGCCCTTGTGAGCTGCATCAGAAGGATGGCAAGCTTTGGAGAACTTTGTCCTGGTGTGCACTTGTTTCTCTCCAAGATGAGAGGCTAAGTATGTCACTGGGAGCTGGGGGATTGTTTCTGAGTACCATAAGGCCAACCAGTTAGTGTTCATTAGTTTCCCCTCTGCAAAGGGTGCACTTGTCCCCTTCCCAGCTTGCTGGGCTTTGCAGAGCTGAGATTAACTCCTGCCTGCCAGCCCACTCCACTGCAGGTCATGCAGGATCCCCTGCATGTTGTCTGGGCAGTCACACCATCCCTGGCTGAAACAGGCCAGGAACATGGAGAGGAAGCAGAGGAGACATAGCTGTCAGCAATAATGCTGACAACAGAGCTGGGTCTCCAGGCTCCTGCCTCATCCACATCCTTTCTAGCAGATAATACTACATGTCTGGCAACTCACTTGTGTTTTTCTGGAGCACATGGAGCATTACTTCTGGACTGTGGGACATCCTGTCTTCAGCTTCATTAGAGACCATCTCTATACACCACAGCAGCTGAAGTCTTGGAAGAATGAAAGGGTCCCATTATATGCTGGTTGAAGGAGACACTGGCTGTTCCTGACAAACTGTTATAGCTATATAAAAGAGATATTTCTAGATCAAAAAACCCAGCCACTTCCTGCAAAGGAATGGCAGAGCAAAGGAACAACTGTTTTTCAAGAAACAGAAACTAATATCAGGGGAGATCTTGGCTTTGGTATTTGAAAGCATTTAGGAAGTGAGAGGGTAAGTTTATGTTTCTCCTCCAATTAGTATCTCTTCTTGCAAAGTGAAATAGTTATTAAAAAAAGGGGAAAAGAGCTGCTGCTTGGGTCATTTAGTGTGTGTGTTTGTGTGCGTGTGTGTGGCCAGCAGTGTCCTTGGGCTGACTCAAGCCTGGTGGAATCCCTTGTCCACCAGGTTATTACCTGCTCTGAGGCCAATCTCCCTGAATTCTTTCTTCAGTGAAAGTTTGAAGAATACCATTGTGTTTTTACAAAGAGTTTCTGTTTCGGTGACACGAAACTTCCCAAAAAAGAGAGTCGGGAAGCTCCCAACCAACTAAGCCTCACACTTCCAGAGTCAGAGCTTCAGCTGCTTCTCCCCCAAGGCTCAGGGGAGGAAAACAAGCCACTCCATATCACAGTTCATTTACCCTCCTGAACCCTGTCTCTCAGTGCTTCAAGGTAGATGCTTCAGCAGTTAATATTGCACCTGGGGCATGTGCAAGGAACAATTAAAGCTCTTTGTGCCAGTGAAGAGCCCTGGGGTGAGCTGGGCTGTGGAGACAGCTGCCCCCATTTTGCTGTGTGCAGCAGCTTCCTGAACAATCCTGTTGCAGAGAGACGAGTATGTCCTGCTGATTGCAGAGTTAAAGTTTAAAACTCAAGGGCTAAACTCAATGTGGCATTTCTAGGCTTTTTGCTGGTGGCAGCCGTCATGGTTTGTAGCATTTGGTGCCTGGGCAGAGCAGGGCTGGGTAGAGCCCAGCTGCTGAGCCTGCAAAGTCTTTTCCAGCAGCTGCAGCATGGGACTGATGACAGGAGTGAAGCACAAGTGTTTGAAGAACAAACCCTTTGTAGCGCTCCCTTTAACATTTTGCCTGTAACACTGCCGGATCTAGATCTTTGATCCAAAAATGACAAAAAGGACGTGAACAGCAGTTCTTTCCTCTCAGACATAAATGCCTGTTACAGATGTGCCCTGCAAGGTTCAGCTAAGCTGTGTCCAGCAGCAGACAGGCTTGGAAGAAGATGGTGTTGGTCATTCTCTGGAGATGGGTGATGCTAGGTGGTGGACAGTGAGATTTCATTTGTGCCCAGCAGTCAGAATGGTCTCTGCCAGCTTCAGCTGCTTGTGCTAGCCAAGGAGTATATTGCCCAAAAAGAAGGTCTTGGCTGCAGGATAAACTTGTGTAGCCCCACGATAGCAGGCTGGCATGCATGGGGATGGGGCGAATTTTCTTCTCACCTTTGTGATTTGTCTGGAAATTTGAAACCTCTCCAGAGATAAACTGGAAGTTGTCATTGGTGTCTCAACTGAGAATGGGAACAGGAATCATGTCAGTGCCAGTCATGAGGATACAAGTAAAATTTCCTTGTTTAAAGCACTCCACCAACTGTACCTAATTAACCTTCATGACAGCACAGCAATACAAGGAAATAGGGATCATTAACTTCAGCTTTGCTTTACAGAAAGGGAAGAGAAACATCAGTGCCAGCCCCATGCATTTCAAATTGAGGTAGGCTTGAAAAAGTCACAAGGTTAAAAATAACAATAATCCTCTTGGGATTCTCAGAGCATTAAGAGTGCATTTGAATCAAACTTTCAGTTTTTTTCTCCAAGAAACATCAGGACTTGAAACTTCGCTCCCATATATGCTTGTTTGTGACTCAATAACCAAGGCTTTAAGAAAATCACACATTCTCAATCACAGTGGGGCAGAGGCAGTAAAGGTCAGAATGACTTGCTCAGTGTTGCTTAAAAATGAGCTGGGAAAAGCTGGGACTAAACTGTGTGAGTAGCTGACCCTCCATCCCCTCCTTATTCCTCCAGACCAAACATTTTTCTAGTTGAGGGAACCTGCCTAAATCAACCAGTGGCTACTTAATAGCTGTCAGAGGAGTAATTCAGGTTTGAACTGGTGACCTCACCCTTTCCTCTCACATCTGCTGAGAGATAGACTGATGACACTGACTGTTTACATCAGGTCTCTGAGCAGCCTGGCTGCTTTTCCTGGGTCCCAGCAGGAATGGAAAGATGCAAAACCAGTGCTGCTCCCTGACACTGCTTTCCTGGCTTGGGGCTGTTTTTATAAGTTAGTAGAAAAGAACAACTTGCACAAGTCCTTCTGAAAGTAAATAATTCACCCTGCCTGTCATATCACCTGCTGGCAGGGGCTGAGGGCAAGAGTAGTGCCTGTGCCATATGTACTGGGCACCAGCACGGAATCGCATTTTGTCTCTCCAAATGAATGCAGTGCAAAGCCCTGAGGAGTGTCACGGCAACACAGAAAGTTGTATCTGGTATTAACAATCTCACTTCTGCCCAAGTCATAGATGATGTTAGGATCAGGTGAGAAGAACTGCCCCAGTGAGCATGACCCCTGCTCTGGAAGAGAAGCCACTGGGGAGTGCAGGTGGCAATGGCCAAGGAGGAGGGTGTAGGGAGACACCTCTGTTGTGTGGGGTGCTGGCCCCAGCCCAGAATGCAGGCATTCATACAGGAGAGCCTTTTATTCAACTCTTTTCTCCTACTTATTCTTCTGTTCTAAGATGACATGGGGTGAAGTGAAGCTGAAGGGACCCTTGAAAAGGCCAGGTCATTGATGGAGAGGAAAAAGGGCTCCATAGATTGTGAAGAGCTTTCATGAGCAGCATGGGCTGCAGCCAGCTCCAAGGAACAGAAGTGTTCCCCTGCTTAGGCGGTGTGTCTGTCTCTCTGATTATTTTGTGTATTTCATCTCTGCTGTCTGTCTTGCTCTTAATCTGGGCTCCTCTGCGCCAACAAAATGCTTAGCTCGCTCCATTGTCTGAGAGACTAATTTGCACTGTAAATCTGATGCTTATCTTACATGACAGCTTACTGTGGGGTTTATTGCAATCCTGGAGACAAACTAACCAGGGATGGCTTGAAAGCTTTCAACGCATCATTTGGAATATAGAACAAATATGACCCATTTCAGCTTGCCACCAGGTTAGGATGTGGCCCCTTGTGCTTGGGGTCACCAGGGATTTATCTTCTTCTGTTCAAATCTATTCAAACCTGAGCGTGTTTGGGTTTTGCTTTGGGTTTTTTTTGTACATTTTGTTGATCTGTTTGGGGTTTTTTTGGTGTGGTACATCTTCTGTTTTGTGTTGGAGCTGTTAGAGTGCTTCCGTAACAGCATCCCACCCTCCCAGGGACAGTTCTTCCATCCCTTCTCCCTGAGGAGTTTTAAGGACTGTGAAAGTGGCTGCAGACCAGGTGCAGGCAGTGTGCAGGCACTGGTGCTCCAGTACACTGCAACTTTGTTGTCTCTACCTAGCTTAATCAGAAAGAGCCTTTGTCTTGTCTGCATTAGTATTTCTGGATACTTTGTCCAATATGTTCTAGCTCTCTGCTGGCAGAGCAACATCCTCCCTCAATCTCCTCTGCAGCTGCCACCTTCTCTCTGGTCCATAGGCTGTCCACCTGCAGGCATTCACGTACCATGTGAGAGATTCTCACACTAGTGTAGTTCAGATAGCTGGGCAGCTCCAGAGGCATAAATCTTCCTATAGACAGGTTCCAGGTAGCCTAAGATGCAGTTTTACTGGGGGAGAGCCAGAAAGATTATTGCTACTTTGATATAGGTCTTGGTTCTGCAGCTGAGCATGCCAGTAGGTGTTTAATGCCCAAAGCTTCTGCATTGCAGTCCTCTGGGACACGAAGGGTCTGCTTCCTCACACAGGGGAGCAGGAGCACAAGAGCTGTCATCATTGAAACGGTGTTTGTTTGCGGGACTATTCTGGCTTTTACCTAGTCCTGCTTTACAGTTGCATGGATTTCTGGACCCCTCAGCTCTTCCTGCCCTCGGACTGCAGACAGAACACAGAAATGGCTGTACTGGATAAACCCTGTGGAGCAGTTGAGGACTAGCAGCTAAACTGGGCATGGTGTCGATGGGTCTCAGAAACACTTAGGGAGAAGAGAAAAAGAAAACCTCTTGAGAAGCTGTTGAGGAATAGGTAAGGAATAGGTTGTATACTGGGTAGAACTGTACACTGGAAACTGTACTGACCCTTCTCCAACTCCATATTGCAGTCCATGTTATCAGATAGATGTGCAAGTTAAGGCTTATTTCAAGTCATCAAAGCTAGTGAACATCAGACTCCCTGCCCAAGGGAGATCTCTGTTCAGACTGGGAGAAGCTTAGGGGAAAATGTATGAATCCAAGAAAACTCCGAACTCGCAAGAATTTTAGATGAATCCAGTACAAAAATACCTAGGGAAAGATCATCACACAACCTGATTCTGGTTTATGGTTAGCGTTAAGAGAGTCAAAGAGCCTACAGCTCCAGGAACACTGGGGCTGGAAAAGACATCCCAAGGCAACCCCAACAGGGCCCCAACATTGCTGCTCCCACATTTTTCTGATATGGAAACCCATGATGTTGTATTAGGGATCTTCTTAGGCTAATGGGGAATATTTCAGCACCTTCTGCTGGGCTGTGATAAGCAGGATCAGGATGCTTTCACAAAAAATTGGAGTCTGATATAGCTTTGCTTTCTGCAAATACAACAAAACTGCAGTGATTGAACAGCCAGCAATAGTCTGTAGTCCTCTCCACCTAAAAAGATTCTCCAATTAATAATCTTTTCAGGAAAAGATCTAACAAAGCTGTAGGATAGCCAAACATGTGCCAGCATCATTCTCAAGTAACTGCTATTTAGCTTTTTACAGACCTAACTCATGTTCTGCCTTTTTTTTTTTTACCTCCTTTTACCTCTTTTGTCTGCATTTTTTTACTGATGCTCACTTTGTGAGTCATTGGAGAGAAAAAAAAAAAGTACAGCCTATAAACATTTAGGTTTTCCTCTCCTCTGACACAACTTGTCCATCTAAAAATTATTCCCACTTAGCACCATCTGCAGTTGCAGAAGCACAAACATTCACCACTTTTCTGTCTTTGTAACAGAGCCAGAAATACAATATTCATTACCCCAGCTGAAGCTATTTTCTTACACTGTGAGGTCAGGGGCATTATTTCATGCTGGAGAATTAGAAACATTAACAGGTAGGATGGACTGGCCACTTTCTCAACTAAATCACCCTCCCAGAATGGAAACTTCAATGGATTTGACATCACCTGCCCACCACCTCTACTTTTGTGGGTGTTGTCACTTGTGTTTGAACACAGCACAAGCTACAGTGGCATAATAGAAGCAGGAAATTAATTCCTATAGTTAGACCTGCAAACCTTCCCCACCAGCTCCCCATGGAATTCAGGGTGAACACACTCCTTTTTTTCCTGCCAGGATTACTTTATTGTGTTTTTTCAATTATGAGTAACTCATCTCATGGACAGAACTGGCAGTGAATCAGAAGGCTGAGTACCCAAAATATCTTGCCCCATGAAGAGTGCATTGCTGCCTGCACACTACTTTGTTAGCTGATGCAAAGGGAGAGGGTTGTGTGTGGGCCAGCAGGAGCGTTGTCAGGTTTGAATCCCATGAGAAGCAGTTTAGAGTCAACCCTTCCCCAAGAAGTGGTGAGCTGTGAAAGCTATGTCTGCAGCATTGTGGGCAGGTGTGATGGCAGCTTGGGTGGGTATATCATGCTGGCCTTGATCCAGCTGGCACAGGTAAACCAGCAGTGACACACTATAGTAACTTAAGCACTGTCTTAACACTATTAAATACATAGCTGAGATCTCTGGAGGGCTTGTACAACCCGAGGTGACGTTTCTGTCACTGTATCTTTACTGCAGTTTGCTATCTCTGCTCGCTCAATTACTGCTCTCACAGATAAGCCTGTGCTGTGCCTCAGTTCCACATCTGACATGAGCCCAGACCTGCTTCCAAACAGATGCCTCTGAGGACCTGCAGGCCACATAAACGTCAGCTGTTGCTGTCTGTAGTTCATGCCTCCTGTGCTGGCATTAGTCTTTGCGATTTACTGGCATTAGCCAACACGCACGGGAGGGGAGTTACATCTCTTGTAAAGTCGGATTTGCGTTGCACTGCAGCATGAAGGTTTCAGGTTTGGGGCTGTAACTGACCCGCCTTCTTCCCTTCTCTGTCACACAGGCAATTCTGTTCCCATTCCTACCCTCTCAAAGTCCTTTCCTGCAATGCTGGAGGCCTGGGATCACCTTGATTACTCCTTCAGGGACCAAGAGGTCTAGGGCTGCAAGGCGAGGCATTATGCATATGAGAGCATGTGCCATGGTTGACAACCATCCTGTGCTAGAAGAGGTGCCCAGGGAGGTCTCCAGCATGACCACTTCTGACATTCCCTTTCTCTCTCTCCCCACAGATGCCAGCAAGGACCACCCACAGCAGCAGGCAGGAGTCATCTGGAGAGTGACAGGCGGCCTGTTCAGCATCACCCGGGGAGCTGTGGGGGCCACACTGGGAGGAGTTGCCTGGGTGGGCAGCAAGAGTCTGGAGCTCACCAAAACAGCTGTGACCAGTGTCCCCGCTGCCGGCGTTGGACTGGTGAAGGGCAGCGTCTCAGCAGTGACCGGCGGCGTCGGAGCTGTGGGCAGTGCGGTCGCCAGCAAAGTCCCTTTCACTGCAAAGAAGAAGGACAAGGCTGACTAATCCCTGTCACAGCTCCCTTCCAAAAGATCAACCTGCCCATACTCTCCCCCTACCCAGCACCTCTTTGAGTTGGAACCAGCCGCTTCAGGGAGGGTCGAGCACCCGAGCAGACTCCGGCTGCAGCCTGCTCAGCACCGCCTGCCTGGCTCAGAGCTCACAGAGCCACTGTCAATGCCTTTCACTCCCATCACCTACTGGGAACCATCTTTACTCTGAGGACTTTAAAGGCGCAGTTATCTCTGTCTTGTAGTTTCCTTCCTCCCTTCTTGCCCTTGTAAGCATGGAGGGATGGGAGAAGGCATTAGGCTCCATCTGCCTGGAGGTGAGGGGAGTAACAGGGGGTGGGGGCGAACTATGCCTGGCTTGAAGTGTGGGTTGTGTAGTCAAATTCAACTTCAGCTGGGAAGACAGCCTCTGAAACACCCCTTCCCTCTGGGAGGTGTGTTTGGGAGGTGTGCCTAGCAGAGAACTGCAGAAGTCCCACTGACACAAAGGAGAGATACTGTGAAGAGGGGGAAGCCTCCCTCCTGCCCTGCACCTCTTAACTTTTCTTTGCAGGGCCCATCCCCACAAGCTGCTTCCAGTCACTTACTCCCCAGCTGAATTGAACCTTTCAGAGAGGGAACCTTCAGCAGAGCAGCTCTGGGGTGATGCCACACCAGAATAAGATACATCCCGGACCATCAACTTCTGCACAGATTTTCTTGGTGAGGGGGAGAAATATGAAAGCTGCTGTATGTTCCCATTTGGGGAAGGAGCTGACAGTGGCACTTGCCAGGCCTCTGTGATATTGCAGTACAGGCAGTGGTGTTCCATAGAGAGACCAGGCCTTTTGTTTGACCCTTGAAGTCCTTCCAGTATCCCTGTCTGTAACAAGGGCATATTGTCTCTTGGCCACACTCACACTCCACAGATGTCAGTAGTAACCAGGAGCAAGTGTGTTCCCAAATGCACCCAAATTCTGCTGCAGGGGTGGAGGGGAAGCTGAGAGTGTTGCTCTCCGCACGATTCAGCGCCCTGGGAGTGGTGGCTTGGGTTTGAGTGTGCTGCACCATGTTGGAGAACACTTCCCAAGGGGCTGAGCATGCTCCAACAGCAGTTAGCTTGCACAGGGCACCAGCAACTCCTCTTCTGCTGCTCCTGGGGCCCCAGCCCAGCTCCTCTAAATGACCACGTTGCACTAAATAGCCCACCCATAGTCATAGTGCCGCAGAAACCCAGACACCTGCATCCATCTGGGAGTCACAGCCATCCTCAGCCTGGCCCATGATGCTCAAGGGGCCATGTGGCATTGTACACTCACATACAAACACAAACGTGCACTCACTCATTCATTCACTCCAAGGTCCCCTGTAATTCTTGGGATGAGGAAAACCACAGGCCCCACATTAACTCTGCTGCTCCTGTTTTTGGCCAGGTGTTGGATGCATAGGTAAGTAGGTGTTAGATGCATAGGCAAGTGAAGCAGTGCTTGTGCTGTATTTTATAAATATGCATCTGTGTTAGCGTGCGTGTGTACATGTAAGTCCACAGGCATGTCTTCAGCCAGGGAAACAAACCTGTGCCACTGCCACAGAGGAGTTTACATAGTCATCTTTGGCACTTTCAGCATATAGTTTTTATATAGGGTCCTGGTCAAAAGAAAAATCATGTTTTAGAGGATGTTTTGCCCTCTTTTGCCCAAGAGCATAGTTTATCGAAACCAAAGGAATGTGAAAAATCCCCTTTCTCCTGTCTGTGCTGTTTGTTTTCTCTCAGCCCTATCTTTTGGACGTTGAAGCCAACTTTCTTGATCTTTATTTCCCCTTGGAGGTTGTTGCACTTCCTGACTGCTCTCTTGTGCTTAGAACTTAGACATCAGGGAATATTTAAGTACAACACACACACACACACACACACACCCCTGACACCATTTTTGCTGAATGTTCTTGGGCTTGTGATGCAGTTTTCATTCTGACCTTTATTAAATCCACATTTTGGGATGTATGTTGCTGTGTCCCCCGATAATCATGCTGGTGTTAGTCACTCTCCATACCCTTTGCTAGGTAGTCCCTGCTGTTTGCAATGGTAAGAAGCTGCTGATCTCCACAGTTTGCTACACTTGATAGCAAGAGAGAGGTTTGACTTACATTTTTGTTTCTGAAGAGGAAGCAGCATTTGGTAGGTGTGTGCATTTCCTCACTTTGTGTCCTTTGTTCTGGTGAAGGCCAAGTTGACCCAGACATGTCGGTTTTGTCTCTGAAGGCAGCAGCTTCACAGAAAAGATCAGGCCTTGATGTGTGCCTGTACTTTGCTGGGATGCCCGTGGCAGTTGTCAAGGCCAGAAGAAGTCTTGTCTGTTCTCCCTTTGTCTCAAACGCCCTGCAAAGCTGGAGGACAGTTCGCACTGCATGGATCTCTGCTCACTGCTCTCCCTGAGCACATCTCATCTCTTATTCCAGATCACAGACTGTCCCTGAAGCGAGCTCTAGCCCTAAAGCTGGAAGCTGCTTGTGTGTAACTAGCTATGTTGTCACCAGCTCTCTGAGAAAGATAGCTTCTGGCCATTTGGGAGAGAAGAGTCTTCTTCCTTAATGCCTCTCCCAGGTCTTGGACAGGAGAAGATAAAATCTAAGAACCTTCAGCAGCCAGCCCTGGGTGGGTGGTGAGAGGCTGATCATGCTTTTGGCTAAATAGTGTCTCACACAGGCTTTTGCTGGGGGAGGCAGTACCTCCTGCCCAAGCTGTTGTCTGCAGGTACTGTGTGTGCAGAGCAGGCGTGGCAAGTGGGATAAAGGTGATGTAAGGAAGGCCACAGGGCCCTGAGGGTTTCTCATCTTTTTATTTCTTCTCTTCTGTGCATCCTTGCAGGAAATAAAGCCTACCATTTGTCTGGAACTGCCATTTCCTTGCAGGAAGGCCTGGAGAAGAAGAGATGAGCTGGAGAGGAGAACTCACAGCCTAAATCACTGTTCTTACAGCCCAGCTAAAGGAGAGCTCAGGGACCATGAGTAGCAAGAGATCACATTAGCAGGCAGGGGTAGAAGATTAAATCTACTCCAAAAACAAGGCCTCACACTGCTAAACAGGCATTCAGGAATAAGTAACTCTCCAGGACTCAAAGGCTTTAAGAAAGTCTGTTCTAGGCCTGCTCAGTTCACTATGGTGACCCAGTCCCAACCTGCTCTTCTGGGCATTTACAGTGCCAGAGCAGAGGGAAAACAGGGTCAGTCCTCCCAATCTAAAAGTAAAGATGCCTTCTGACAGCTTTGGTTGCAGGACAGTGGGGTATGGATTGGATGGGGAAGCTGCTGGCTCTTGTCAGATGCCCTGTCTTTACTCTTCTCCCACTACAGAGATTCCAGCCACCTGGGCCACCGGTGCAGCCTTTCTCTCACTGCCCATTCATGGTACAAAAGGCAAAAACTGTGTTGTGCATAAATCCCATGGCTACCAGATGGGGTCGCTTGGTACAAAATAGGAGCGGGTAGCATTGGGGTAGAGGGAAGGATTAAAGGGAGTTGGGAGAAGATGAGGAGAGAGTGGTGTGACAGGAGGAGTTGAGGAGTGAAGGAACAAGAAAATAAGGCACTATGGAAGGAATTTGTTTCTTAGGACAAGCTTTGAATCAGAAGATGAATGCAATGGAGTTTGTCCTAGGGAGGAGCACAGAAAGGGGAGTGGGTCAGTGTGGGTTTTAGTGTGTGGTGGTGGTACATGCCTGGCTTGTGCCCTGCTTCCATAGTAATGATGATTGCTGGTGATTTCCATTTAGACAGATCAATGGATGGTTGAAGCATCAGGTCAGCTCCCTTCTTATCACCCACCCTTCCCCAGTCTCCCCCAGACTTTTGTCATGATTTCCCCATGATGGGGCTGGGTCTCCACTATGGTAGAGGTGGGATGTGGCCCTGTTCACAGCCCTGTGTCCCACCTTGCCTGGCTGGTCCCTGTGCTCAACGAACATGTCCTGGCTGAAAGGAGACCCACAGGTGCATCCTCTCCTTCCTTTTTCCTGACTTTAGTCTCATTATCCTTTACTTTTTTATTCCTTCCTTAGCTTTTGGTCTTGCCCGTGGATAGAGCTCCCCAAAGCTTTTGCTGAGACCTTCATTAAACATCCACACTCGCAGTGTCTAGGGGGGAAGAGGGTGATTGCCCCCACAGCTCCCCTGGCTGGGAGAGGAGTGCATGTCTTCCACCCCTCTCTGTCCCCTTGTGTTTCGTGTGTGGAAAATCTTAACCCACTTCTTTTTCTCTGGGTTCTCTTGTTGGCTCTTATCCCTGTGGGTGGGTCATTTCTGTGTCTCCATTGCAAAGTCATCCTTGTAAAAACAACAGCATGAGTGGGAATATGGAGATGGTTAGAGAGAGCTGCAGAGCCAGGGCCTAACTCTGCTTCTGTAGGAGCTGAGGAGGCCTTTGGCAACCCAAAAATGCAGTGACGCGGTCCCATGCACAGTGCTGGGCTCCAGAGAACACTTTTGTTCTTTATCATTTCATTGTCTGTAATTGTTTTCCTACTGAATTTGTTTGCTTGGTTTGTTTTGCAGTGTGTTTCTGGGAATATTCTGCATCTCTGTATTTTAATTACAGTAAAATTTGAGGATAAAAACCGTGATTATGCTGGCTCTTGTTCCTAGTGGGGGGAAATGAGGAGAGGAAGCACAGTTGAAGGAAGATGTTAGAGATTCCTTGGGAAATTAAATCTCTCCCCTAAGGGCTCTAGATGAGGCACCAAGCAAGGATGAATCTCCATCGCTGCTTAAACTAGGACATAGCTTTCAACCGCAGTTCAAAAGCCATTTTGCTGCAGGCGCCTTTCCTGATTGGAATGGTAAGAACAGTTTGGATAAGACTTCTAAACTCAATTTTTTGTGTTGGTTTAAAGACCAGTGCATAAGAGGGCTTTCAGTCTGGGGACAGCTGGCCTAGCCCTGAAAGTGGGATCTCGGCAGCTGAAGATGGGAAATTTTGCCTCTACAGCCGCTGTTCCTTCAGGCAGGTTTGCATAGCCACTTTTCCCAGCTGAGGAAGCAAATTCTCCTCACAGCAGCTTGCTCTTTCTGCAGGAGATGGCAGTTTGACATCCCTCCCCAGAGCTGCAGCGAGCCCCCATGGGCCAGCCTGACCCTCTGCTGGCTGGTTGGCAGTGTTGGTGCTGGGGAGCACAGCCAGCAACTCCAGCCACCTCATCTGCTCTACCATGGGCACTTAACCCAGGGCAGAGCTACGCAGTGCTCCCGGCAATGCTCAGCCCTCAGGGTGGATTGCAGCCCAGTGGCCAGGCAGTGCTGAATGAGCCACACAGGGTGTCCCTTTTACTGGGTCGAGGCCAGGAGCAAACAGCTCAGCATTTGTTAAGTGCTGACAAAAGGATTAATTTAGTAACTAATAACAGGGCAATCAAGCCATTTATTTGGTTGGCATTTTGCTGCCAGCTGCTTGGGAAGAGCAGCACACAGCGCAGCAATAAGGCTGTTTGCAGCCACCTCTTCCACCTGCCCCTTTCCTCCATCCTCGCAGACTCAGCCTGGCAGTGTGGCTTGGGAGGCACCAAGCTGGCGGCAGGAGCAGGTTTGGCAGTGACAGGGAGGTCTCTTCCAGAAGCTGCCCCTATGCCCACTGTGGGGAGGGAGACGAGGGAAGTGCCCATCCCCCATAAAGTGCACGCTATCCCCCCATTCCTCCTCACAGAGCTGGAACCATCCATGTAGCCGTGCAGACAGCACAGATGAAGTACAGGTGCTGGAGCTGTGAACCCTGAGAAGTTCTCAGGTACATAACAGCTTCTCACCTCTCCTGCAGCCCAGCTGGTTTGCCACATTAAGCCAAGTTGCAAAACAACACTAACAAGCTGCTCCTCCAGAGGTCTTTTAAGGGGTGAAAGGATGGTGCAAAATCACCTCCAGTTACAGCTTTGCCCTGTCTCACTCAGGCAGTGTGTCCCATCCCCCTGTGTGCAATTGCAGCACCCACTCTTCTCCCAGGTCAGAGAGGGGCAAAAGCTGGTGGGCAGCAGAGCTCAGAAGAAACCTTTGAAGAGAAGACCTGCCCAGGTAGGTGGGCTGCGGGTGGCTCAGACACCTCTGGGCCAGGAGAGGGCCCGAAGCTGGGAGTGTGCAACTGTCAGTCGATGTCAGAAGTTGTGGTTTCATCTCTCTGTGGGCCACTGTCCTGCCTGGCTCCAGGAGCAACTGGGAAAATGCGGGGGGACTCTTGTACTCTTACCCTGGGGACTGGCCCCAGTGGCTTCCCACCTGCAGCTGCTTGTGGTCTGCAGGACATGTCTCAAGGGCTCGACTGTTGGGACTCCGACAGCTGGGTTGGAGGAGCTGGCCAGTTTTTTATCAGACAGGGATCAAGCAGACCAGCAATGTCTTCTGTAAGGCTTTCAACGTTCCTGCCCTGCATGCCTGGCTCCCCCATCAGCAGCTTTCTGACCTGCCCAGCCCACAGGCCCAGGTGTCTTGCAGGCAGCAGGCAGCTCATGAAAGAATACTTGTGTATTGCCAGGATCATCTTGTTCATTCGTTTTCATTCTGGCAGTTTCATGACCTGCACCAGAGCACTTCCCTGTCTGCCAGGGCAGGCCATGCCAACACCAGCATCAGCACGGTCAGACATGGTGGGGGGGCAGCCTGATGGGAATGGGTTCACTGTGCTGGTGCCATTAGGACTCTGGAGTCAGGCACTTCAGCAAGTCCCATGCCCCCGTGCAAACCAACAAGCTTTCAGGTCAGCAAATAACTACGGCTTTTTGCTTTTGACTTAACTGCTTGCAATTTTGACACACTTCAGATGCAAACATGCACACACCCCGAGGAGGTGGCTGCAGCTCCCTGCTGCCCTGGGGTCTGTAGTGTCTCCTCCCCCAGCCTTGCCCTTCCTGCTCCCAGCCTCAAAGGAGTCAAGAGAAGCAGGAGACACTGCTGTTTGCCTGGTGGTGCATCCACCTCAGTATACTCGCTGAGGTCTTTCAGTCGAAGTTCACCCCTAGGTCAGTTTTATTGCACTTTTATTTACAGAAAACACAGAAATAAAGCATTAAATGTGTTGGGTTTTTACCAAATGACCCAATCGCTTTTTTTCCCTTTTTTTTTTTTTTTCTTTTGTGGGTTTTTGGCACAAAGAAATATCACAGGTGTTACCAAACAACCATGTAGGAGCAGCTTGACCAGCTGCCCAGCCCAATAACAGGACTTCAACAGACAGACATGTCGCACTGAGATCAAAAAATGAGGAGGTTGTTCCACTTTCAGCTTCCAGTCTAACCTGCTCATTGGGGGCAGGGGGACTTAATTCTGGAGGGGATGATACCATTCATAAATTATATTTATATTTACCTCTTACATTGTAAAAGTAAACAGTGCAAAAGTACAGTACCCCAGATACCCTTCGGTTTGGAAAGCTTGAAGGTTGCTTTATACATTTTGTGTGTTTTGTAAACATTGTTACCCATCCAGAGTTCTAGCTCTTGCTTGGAGAGACCCAACTCCTCCTGGCATCCAAAATGTATTGAGGGGCAGCAGTCACTTCCCCTGGACTCGGTCGTTGAGATTCCCGCTCAAGGTTTAGTGCAAATTTTGGAGAGGAAAAGACAAGAGAGAGAAAGGGGGGGAAAAAAGGAAAGAAAATAAAATAAGGCATCAGTTAGAAACAGTACGCATCAAAACCAGGCCCGTTGGAGCTGCCTTAGGAGAAGGGCAGGAAGTCTCTCTCCTCCACCAGGCTGATGGAGAGGTTCTTCAGCTCCTCCTCGGAGCCAGCAGTTTTGTAGCCGAGCTGCGCCAGCACCTGCTGGCAGGCGTGCTGGGTGAACGCCACGATCTCGTAGGACAGACGGAAGCGCCACTTCTCCGCCGTTGCCGCCGAGTTGCGCACCGTCCCGTACTTGTGTTTGGAGGAGGACCTGTCTCCTCGGGTGTTGTTCTGTATCCAGCGCTCCACGTTGCTGTCCATGGGGATGCCCAGGAAATCGTAGATCTCCTCAGTCTTTTTCATGGGGTTCCTGGCCAGGTCTTCGTACCGCACCAGCATGTACTTGCCTTTGAGCCATGGTGGCCGATTGAGGCCGGTGGACACAGAGTTCCAGAAGTCCTCGCACACTGTGGTGAGCTGGGTCACGTCCAGGTTGTATGGCTTCCTGCCGGTGCCATCCCAGATCCTCCAGAGCCTGTAGGTGTCTCGGAAGGTCTCGCTCCGGGATGCCAGGATCCCCCGGGGGTCCCTCACCAGCTGGATGACCTTCAAGTTCAGCCGCGGGTCCTCCACCAGGGCCCGGAGGTCATTGACCTCGGGCACCCGTACGGTTTTGATGGCCACGTGGCCGTGCTCTCTGCAGGACTCAGTGGCCAGCGTCAGGTTCAAGGTCCCACACTTCTTTACGCAGTCTCCTTCCTCCAAGTGGAGATCCACAGCTCCCAGGGACTCACATACAGGTGGTGAGCACAGGGCCTTGCTGGCTCCCCTGCGGAAGAGGCGGTCGGTGGTGTGGTTGACCGGCTGGGGCTTGATGTAGTTCTCCAGGAAGTAGAGGTCGCAGTCATACAGGCTCCTCAGCAGGTCTCGGCTGGCCCCCAGCATGACCCGCCTGTCCGTCGTACTCTTGCTCTGGGTCAGCTTTGGGATCAGGGTGTACTGGACGTGGTAGAGGGGCTCAAATAAATAGAAGACATCGAAGTGCTGATTGAACAGCTGCCCGACAAATGAGGAGCCGCTGCGGGTGGTGGCAAGGATGAGAACATGAGTCTTCCTGGAGAGGTTATACGGGAAAGTGGGATTCTCATCGCACAGCCTGTCAGCCACATCGGTGTCCTGGCTCAGGCTGCAGTTCACAGGATTAGGGATGGGGCAGCTGTGGAAGGACTTGGCAGTGAAGGTCCGGATTGCTGTGTACTGGATTGCAATGGATGCCAAGGCTAGGAGGAGTACAGCCTTCCAGGAACATTGCATGGCTGGTCACCTTCATGGAGCTTCTTCACAGGTCGTCTTGGTGTCTGCAACCCAACAGAAAGTTCACAGGTTGAGCATGGACTGCCAAGTATCCAACTGATGCAGGTATCAACAAATGACCTCCTAATGTATGTCCATCAGTCATAACCACGTGAATCCCAGTCACACACTGCAGAGCCCCATTTCAGACAAGAAAAACAACAGGCAGAGGCTGTCAAGCCTGGAGAAACACGTACAGCTAGGACTTCAGCCCAGTTCCTTCCAGGCTGTGGGTGCACATAAATCTTGTGGCCCATAGCTCACCCCATGCCCAGCAACTCAGGCAGGGGGATGTTAGAACCTGGCGGTGACACTGTCTCCATCCAGCTGCTGCAAACTCTCTTCCCCAGCTGTCCTGTGAGTCACCTGTCACCCCACCAGTGTCTTTCACCCCCAGTGCAGGAGCCATGGCAGGGAAAGGTCAGAGGATGGTGCTATCTTGTCTCCATCTTTTGTGTCCAGCTGTCAGGATAAGGCGTGACCCATCCAGGCCAGCCACCTCATGCTTGGGAGAGTGGCAATGTCTCTCCTGGAGCTGCAAGCCTCTTTGCACAGAGGTCCAACAGCCAGCTCAGTCTGTCAGCCTCTGGGGACAAGCACAGCCAGAGCTGTGCCCTCGGCAATGAGCTCATGGGGCTGGTAAGATCCTGCTCCACTCTGGGATACAGGGCTCTCCTATTCTGAGCACCCGAGGGGAAAAACAATACTGCAAAGGAGGAAGCATGCAAAGCTGCATGTCTTCTATATTCCATTGCCAACCAGGGCAGTAGCCCTTGGCACCAGGTATGGATGCAGGGAAGAGTGGGGCAAAGAACAACTTCAGTGGTGTTAGCTCTGCCTTGCTGCTGCCCACACATGGGCAAGGGCAGGGGAAACTGAGCAGGACCCTTGGATGGGATGCTCAGGGACCATCAGGGGGGTAGTAGCTGTCATGCCTGGGGAGCTGCTACATTGCTGGGAGGGGATGTAACTGCAGTGGTGCTTCAGTATTCCTGCTGTTCACTAACATGTGGTGCCTGCAGAGCCCGTAGCAGCTGCCACGGTCTGTTGTTCTCATATCCTCAATGTGTTCTAGTCCCTGGAGAAACCCTGTCACCCAGCAAGTGACACCAGGAGGGCAGCTCAGACCTGCAGGTGAGTAAAAAAGCCTTGTTTTTTTTTAAATTAATATTTTTATTGTTTACTGATTGCCCCAGCTGATTTGTGGAGGCAGGAAGCTTCAGGAACTATCAGCTCCAGAGTATCTCTCACTGGGAGCAGAGCAGGACCCCAGGACAGGGGGTCTGGCACAGCTGTTGCATGCAGGCCCCCCACCAGTGCTCCCTGTGCCTGTGCACCAAGAGCTGTGCTTTATACCCAAAATGATGCTTTGAGTACAGGTTGCTTTCACCTGGACTGCTGCCTGCCAAGGATTGTGGCACATGCCTGAAGGACCAAAGTCAGAGATGCTTGGCTATTGCTGCTGCTGGATTGGGGTTACCCACCCTGCAAAGGGGAAACTTGGCCCCAGTGTCCACATGATATATTCCATCCCTTGGATAAAGTGTTTCTCCAAGTCTCCTAAGGCAGAACAAGAACCCAAGTGTCTTCTGCATGCTGCCTAGGTGGAAGCTGCAGTGGGAATGCTTTCCTGCTCTCTAGTGATGGCCAACCACACTGCATCCCTCACACACAACCTCAGCTCCTACTCTTTGCTTCATTGCTGATGGATGCTGGAGCAGATGAGACTCAGATTGTCCTGGTTACAGCAGAAAACTGCTTTCAGCTCCCCAAAAAAGGCAAACCAGAGACTAGATGCCTTCTTGGTCCCAATTCCCACCAAATCACTCACTGGCTGTGAGCATTTCAGGTTCTCCACCCACACTGACCCATTCCCCTTTGCAAAATCCCAGGTGGCAGAGGGGAGGAAATGGAGCATTGATTCACCTCCTTCTCCTTGACTGAGCAAGTGCTAAACCACAGCGCAGCTTCAGCCTTTGCTGCCCCTGACACCCTTGGCGTGCGCCCTGCCCATCTGCTGAGCTGCAACCAGGGAGGGGAAGGTTTTGGGAGAAGACTTCCCTCCCTGATGTCTCATCTGTGGCCTTTAAAGCCAGCCAGAGCCTCCTCTCACCTCCCAACTGGCTCCCCTGCCTCCTCCCATCACTGCCTGCCCCTGCAGAGGGTCTGCAGTTCCTGCTCAGTCCGGCCCTGGGCTCCAGAGGCAGTGGCGACCGGCAGCTGAGTGCTCTGGAGGAGCTCCTGGGGCAGCAGAAGCACATGGCACCTGGGAGCTGCCAGGACAACTGAGGATCACTTTTACTGCCACCACCCCTTGTTCATCTGTCAGACAGAGGCAGGCTGGTGTGAACACCTGCCAAGGAGGAGCCGTGCAGGGCTCCACACGGCTTGGAGAGGGCAGGCTGAGCAGTGGCTGCGGCCAACAGGCCCCAGGAGGATGTGTCCTGCACACAGGCACAGCAGGACAGCCACTCACACTCCCATTCCTGCCCCAAGGAACCTTGTTCTTCAACTGGCCTGTTCCTCTTCAGGCACTGATACCAGGGCCAGCAGTTCAGAGAGCAGCTGGAGAGAGGGCCGTGCCCACAAGGCGCTGTGTGAGGCATGGATCGTTTTGGCTCCTCAGCCCCAGACCATGGGAGTCATCTGGAATGCTGGCCTCATAGATGTTTCCGTGCTAGAAATGTTCCCAGTCAAAATCACCCTCTGCTCTGTCTCCAGCTCGGCTCCACCAAAGATGATGAGCAAACGCAGCCCAAGGGTGGGAGCCGAGTTCAGTGTGTCCCTGCAGGCAGCTGGGACTGTGAGATGGAGCGTGGGGTGAGGGTACATCTCTCACACCTTCCAGCCCCTGGCACTGCTGGTACTGCAAGGGGCCTGCCAGAAGGCACGTGGGGGCTTTTGGCACCGTGCTGGGGCCACCACTGCCCCTTTCCCAGCCCCAACCCCCTTGCGGTCACAGCATGCCAGACTGCACTCTGCTGCCGTGCCTGCATTCCTGTGCAGCTGCCTGCAGTCGCATTGGGACCGGGCTGTCCACAAGGGATGCACGGCATCCGGCAGCCGGCTCTAAGTGCAGCAGGAGGCCAGCCAGTGCCTGGCACAGGGACAGGAGCATTGTCTGTGGGAAGAGGAAGGTGCTGAGCCTTTCCTCTCCCCTGCCCCACTTCCCGCAGCCTTGAGCCTGGAGGAAGGGAGAGGATGGGCGCAAGCAGCGCAACCTCCCCCACCCTGTGCACCTGCCAACAGCGGCAGATGCGTAATCACCTGCCTTCCTCTTCCTCCTCCTCCTCCTCCTCCTCCACTGACTCCCAGCACTGCTCGGAGGGAGATGAGCAGGCGAGAAGCCAGGAAGACAGCCCAGGAGCGCCGGGGAGATCGGAGGTGATGAATTAAGCTGAATGGCATCTGTGAGTCACCGGTGCAGGGAGCAGTGAATGCGGCCGGCCAGCCATCGTGCAGCAGGGACCGGGGGCTCCTCTTTTGGCCACGGTCTTCCTAGGTTTGATGGGAATTACCTGCTTTTGGAGCCATGCAGCCAGGCCGTGGCACTGAAGGCTGCAGTGGCAGCCGAGTTCAGGCGCTGCCAGGCAGGCTGGAGTCTGCGGGGAAGTTGCAGGGGTCAGTACAACTCACAGGTCTCCCGCGCCCCAAAAGCAGCTAGGTGTCACGCAGGGCACCGTGGCACACTCATCCTCGCAGGGGGCTCCCACAGCATCTCCACATGGGCAGCTGCCTTGACTCCTGCCCCAAGCCTTCCCTGCAGGTTCCCTTGCTCCCCGGAGGTGGCTGTGTTCAGGCGACTCAGGAGTGATGGCAGAAGCCCTTGCACTTCCTGACACTGCTATTGCTGTTCCCAAGGCTCTCTCACAGGCAGTCAAAAAAAACTCTGCTCTTTTTGGTTGCCATCCAGGCTGTCCCCCTCTCTCAACAGCTCCCCAGAAGTTGTACCCTCCACCCGGCTGGGCTCGTCCTTAGCTCCCTCACCACTGCCAGGGAAACCTCTCTGCTCCCCCATGGAGGGAGGAAGGGAAAAGGGAGTGGAAAAAGGTGCGAGGGTCTGTGCAACAGAGGTGCCTGCTCCAGCAGCCTTTGTAAAAGCCCTGGCACAAAGATGATGCACTGGAGGAGTGCCTGTGCCTTGCCAGTCCTTCCCACAAGCCTGCCTGGTGCCAGTCCAGCTACCGGCACCCTCTACCCCCAAAACTGATTCCCGCCAGCAAGGCTGTTTCCATGGAAACCACAGAGTGACTCAGGACTTTGGGACCAGCTGGAAAACACAACTGTGAGCAGTGATCTGAGTGAGCTGAGAAGCGCCGGGGTCTCAGTGCCAGGGAGAGCGGTGGATGACTGCGGGCCTGGGCAGGGCTGCCCACCTGCCCACACAGCAGCACACGGCACACCCTGCACAAGGCCAAGAGTTGTGAGGCAAAACCCCTCTCCTGACACAAGTGAGACTGCAGCAGGCTCACCAGGGGACACATCCCAAAATGTGAGTC
The DNA here is from genome assembly GCF_971803275.1 of Cyanistes caeruleus. Taxonomy (NCBI): domain Eukaryota; kingdom Metazoa; phylum Chordata; class Aves; order Passeriformes; family Paridae; genus Cyanistes; species Cyanistes caeruleus. The sequence goes on along the minus strand of NC_141706.1, from coordinate 30,785,319 downwards.
TGATTCATGGCAGACAACCCCTCTTCCCCCACCCAGAGACTCATGCATGCGTAGTCACCCAGAGAATTCATAGCACCGACTTCAGCACCTGCTCAGCCCTGCACCTGAGCCTCTGTCCCCTGCCCAGCATGGAACACCCCTGCATGCCTTGCCCAGAGCCGTACGGCTTGTTGAGGGCTGCTGGAGGGGACTGGTGGCAGCCAGCACCCCGTGTGCTGCCCAGCCAGCAGCTCCCTCCTGCAGCCCCATTCCTCCCCACCTCGCCACCCAGACACAAAAGTTAAGTTGCAGGTTTGTAAAACAGCTCTCAGCCAGTGACCCCACTGGCAGAGGCCGACACATCCCAGCGTTCTCCACGGAGCGAAGAGTTTATCCCGTAAAACAACATTGTGGCCACTGAGGCAGGGAAGGCAGGCTTCTGGTGGGCTGCAAGCATCCCTCTTGGTCGCAGTGGCTTAGTCATGCTGCCGGCTCTGCAAAGGCTGGCAGACACCAAACACGCCCGTGGGCCACCAAGCCTGGTGGGCTGGACCCCACCACTCCCCAGGGGAAGGAGAGACCACGGAGAAAAAGCAGCGCCGAGCTGTCCCCCGTCCCCTCACCACGGGCACTACTCGACTTTGGGCACCACCACAGACATGTGAGCAGGACTGGTCTCTGTCCCCAAGCCTCCCTCTCGTCAAGCCCCACCAGTGTGAGATCCTGACGTGGTGGGAATGAATTTTCAGCCTTGCCTCCTCCTCTTCAGCCGTTCAGGACTAGAGCTTCCCTACAGTCACAGCTTCAAATGCCAGCCGGGGGACTCGTGCCCGCCACCTTCCTCAGGTGCCTCACCGTGTGCCTAGCAGAGGTGCTTCGTGCCCCCAGACTCATTCTGCTCTTGTATCCATCACCTCCTCGAGCACTTTTCTTACAATAAGGCACAGGACTCCTGTGCTCAAAGGCACCCTGGCGTGTGCCCTGTTCCCCTATCTCTGTTCATTCCCTCTGCATTTCAGAGAGACCAACAGATCCTTTAACACCAGAAGACTGCTGCCCACTTGGACCAGCACTTAAAGAATCGCAGGACTTTCAGCAGGGAATCTGTCTCTTTCCTACTGGCACACAGCATACACATTTTCAGTTAATTAATCAATCACTTTCAAGTAATGCCAACCCCAGCCGGTCCCAGAGTTTTCTTACTGCAACATCCACCTGCGTCTGTTTATCCCTCATCTGCTGAACTGCATCTGCCTCTTCCCGAGGATACGAACGCCTCGATAAACCAAATACAGAGGTTTTGTGCTCTCCACCTTCCCCTGAGCCATCCACCAGCCTGCTGGTGCCCGCTCACTCCCAGAGCACTCCCTGGCAGGAGCTGGGAAGGCTCTTTTGGGATGAACGCGCTCATTCATCACCTCAAAACACTCTTTTTGCAACGTCCCCAGCCTACGGCCGCGTCAAGAGCCCTAATCTCGAACCGCACAGCTTTCCCGAAGGATTGCTCCATGCTATGGCGTGCTTGCACCCCACTCTACGAGGTCTCCTCGTCAGCCTGCGCCCTCACGGCGGGTTTGTCAGACCGCCCGGAGGTCTGACAGCGAGCACCGGGGCATTCGTTCCGCGGCTACACGGCCGGGCAGGGCATCCGGCCTCGCCGTGCCAGCGGGGACTCACTCACCCGCTCCGGGCGGCAGCTCCTCGCCCAACAGCAGCCCAAGTTTGGCGGCAGCTCGTTCCCCCGGAGGTCTGGGGCCAGGACTGCCGTGCCCTCGCCGCTAAGGCAGCCCCGGGAGGCGGCTCCCCCGGGCGCTCGCAGCTCGGCCCGGGGTCCCACCGCAGCCGGGCTGGGCACCGGAGGGAAAAGTCCTTCCCGCCGCTGCGGGCGGCGTCTCGCTGCCTTGGAAAGTTGGTGGCACGGAAAGGGTTACGAGAGAGCCCCAGCCCGCCGCCCCCGGGCACCCCCGCCGCTCTGCGCCCCTTACCTGGCGGAACGCCCCGGCGGGCAGCCCCCCGCATCCCCGGCCGCGGCTCCTGGGGCGGGGGACGCCGAGCCCGGCCCAGCCCGGCCCGGCCCGGGGGCGGCAGCCGGCGGAGCTCAGCGGGCGGCGCTGCGGGTGCTCATCCCTGCCCGCCGAGCCCTGCCCTGCCCTGCCCTGCCCGCCCGGGCACCCGCCGAGCGGGGCCGCCTCTCCACGCCCTCCGCGCCGCGCCGGGCGAGGGGCGGGCGGGCGGAGAGGGGGCTGCGCCGCTCCCCTCCCTCCTTCCCTCCCCCCTTCCCTCCCTCCTTCCCTCCCTCCCTCCGCCCGGCAGCGCGCACGGGCGCCCGCAGCGCAGCGCCAGGCACCGGCACCGCTCCGGCACAGCCTCCGCTCCGCGCCGCCCGCGCACCCCAGCCCGGCCGCCGGGCCCCCGGCTTTGCCCAGCAGGAAACTCCCCGTTTCCTTCTTTGGCTCCCCGAGGCGCCCGGCCGGGGCGGCCAGAGCCCCTCCCTCCCTCCCGTGGCGGGGGCGGGAGGGGGGCCCGGTGAAATGTGTCCCCCAGGCTGGCTTCTGATAGGGATGGATCCCTGCGGAGCGGCCGGACGCGGGGCAGCGGGTACCTCACACCCTCCTCGCCCCTCCGGCCACGCCTGACTTGGTAGCGATGATGGTGCATATTCATTCCCTCATTTTCCGGTGGCCTTTGCTCATCAAAAACAATATTGTCATGGGGACTAGTTCTCCAGCGCCAGGAATCCTCCCTGTGCTGCCTAAAACAGGGCTCACTGCCACGGGCAGGGTCCAAAACCATCCTCAGTGGTGCCAGTGCCAAAATACTGACAGGTGATGGCACCTTCCCACCATCCATCCCGCCGTGGAAGGTGGGATAGAACAGAGGAAAAGAAGCACGGGAGTGTGTCAGAGCAGCTGAAGTGACTGTGCTCTGACAGTCACATTGCTCCTTCTGCTGCTGTTCGACCCCTAGAAACAGGTCAGACATTCACTTTTGGCAACTTTGAATGTTTCCCTTTTGTCCAGCGCTTGCCAACTAAACTGCATTTTTAGCAGTTTAACTGCAGCTCTGCTGAAATGGCAGCTACCAGCAAAAGATGGCTTGTGATTCTGGAGATGCTACGATGGATATTCATTTTTTATATCCCTGTTTTATTTGGGGCATGTTTGGAGCTGCCTGGGCACTGGGCACAGCAGGTTTCTTCTTACATCCATGTGAACAACATGTATCTCCTGAAAAACCCTGAGCTCTGCGAGGAGCTGCCTCCCCAGCTCAGGGATTTCCAAATCTTTACCTCTGACTCCAGGATTAGCTACATGTAACTGTGGGATCACAGTGCCGGCATGTTCGGCAGCAGCTCAGAACCACTCTTGGCAGAGAGCAGGCTACGAGCAGCAGTGGGGCCCAGGTCTCTGCGCTGCACTTGTGCCAAAAGAAGAACAAATCCCTGGGAACACCGGTCTTGCCTTCCACTCTCAGAGGCCTGCCAGGCTGCGACAGAGAGTTCAGAGCTATGAGACTGCCTTTAAAACTCGAGAAGCACAACGGCAGATTGTCACGTTCGTTGTTTAGCATTTTGGACTCACATTTGCTGTTTTAGGAGTACCCAGATCTTGTGTGTCCAAAAATACTGGTATTTCACAAGTTTTTTACAATATCCTGACAGCCCTAGCCCCCTTAATCTAATTTTAGAAAACTTTGTAGGGATTTTATATTTATAAACACTTGGTGCTTAAATATTATTTCCCTCACCATAGCAACAGCTCCCCATTGTAGCGTTCATTATACAGTGCCATTGCATTGGTGTATCCCTGTTTTGAATGAGAAAGCCCTGAAGCCACTCGCTCTCTTGCTTGTTTTCCTACGCCTTGCAAAGGACAAGGACTGAGGCTCCTGCCTGTCTGACTCTTCCTGGAGCTGGGAAAGAGCCATGCCACCAGCTGCTGCTGGAAACAAGCCGGTGGCCCTGGGGTTTCTGTTGCTGGTGCTTCTCAGGTGATGTGCTGGCTCAGGCCATCCCCTTCCCGCTGCTTCATTTGCCTTGGTGTAGCCCACCTGGTCCCTGTGAGCCCACAGTACCTGTGCAATGGCCCTGAGTGCCACCCCCGTGTGAGCCTGTGGCAGCTCCGGGTGCCCAAGGCACGCGCCTGACCTGTGCTCCCACTTCCCTGGCACCTCCAGCGAGTGGTGGGGAGCAGCTGCGAGCAGGCACCCAGCTGGCCCACAGCCATGGCTGTGCTCCACTGCCACTGGGGGCAAAGGCACTGGAAGTGCAGGAATGGCAGGACTTCAAGGGGTTTGGCCAAAGGGGGCATAAACCCATCCAGGGACCACTGCCAGGAAGAAATCAAGGGGCTCGCAGTAAGAATACGAAACCAGGCAGGCACCTGCGTGCTTCCCAGTCTTTCCGAGTAGTCAGGCTCTGCTCCTCTCTTACACACCACTGAGACTGCTCTGAAGTACATCTGCAAAAATCCAGGGCATCCCGCAACTTGGAACAGTCCCAGAGATCCTTGGACTCATACCCACAGGTGCTGTAGAGGCTGTCTCACACAAAAGAAAGCAATTTGAGAGAATGGTGCGAAAAAATGAGGACTAAAAGCAGGGCTGAAAGAGAAACAGATGCTTCTGTTGATTTCAGCTGGGCATGATCATGTTTTCTGATGCTGTCCCGGTATTTTAAGTGTTAATCTAGAGAGATGCTGTTTGTTAGTACATATTACAGCTCTCTATCTCTGACTGTTGACTATTAAAATATTAATTAGGCTCTGTGGTGTGTGTTTGTGGTCAGTTTGTTTTCAGAGGGAAGGACTGCTGTGGCTGCACCTCACCCTCATCAAGAAAATTTGGTTCTGTTTAAAAGGCATAATTTTTTCCCCCGTGTGGCTCCAGGCAGGACAGCAGAGAGACTGCTGGTGAGTTGGTGAGTCAAGGAAACTCACCTTGTAAATTTTCATCTGAGCCAAAATGCAGTTTGAAAATATCCAATTTTCATGCTCTTCTGCAACAGACTTCTGCAAAGGGTTTGTATTTTCTTCTCTTAAGGTTCAAAAAAACCTACTTTAACAACATGTTTGGGAATATATGTAATAAAATATCAACGTGGCTGTTAAGGTGATATGAAGGTTACTGCTCTAATCACTCCAAACGCAGTCGGGAGCAAAGTTATGATTCCGTCAGTAACCTGGCCACGTTACACACCTCGGGTATCCTGCCAAACGCCGGTAACATAAAGAGCGATGCATTAAGGCACGTAAATTTAAAGGCAAACCAACAGAAAGAATTATTTGTGCGCTTAAGCACGGCATTTGGCAAGTGTAAGGCCACCTGCGTGCTGTGTTTTCTGTGCCGGAGAGGGGAGGCTCCCCCCGGGCTGCAGCGCAGCATCCCCCGCCCGGCCCAGGCTTTCCATGCTGCAAGGAAGCGCCTCCCCGGGCCGGGAAGGGACAAACTTGGCTGCCATCCCCGGAGGACGGTGTGTGGCAGAGGAAGAGCTGCTGCCGGCGGCCGGGGCACTGCAGCAGCCCGGGAGCTGCGGGAGCGCTGCCGAGGAGCGGGGCCGCCGCGCCCCTTCCCCGCCCCGGGGCTCCCTCCCAAGGCCTGCGGGGTCCAAACCTCCCCTCGAGGAGTTTCGAAAGTCTGCCAGAGCCCCATGGGGTTACTGAAATCCTTCCTAAGCCCTGCAGGAGCGCCCGCCGGGGTTTCTCACAGGGTGATTTTTTTGATACCTTGATCTTAAGGGACAAAGACTGGAATATTGTGGGCACACGTGACTTTCTGAAAATTTTCTTTCTCACTGGCCTTCATGTAGAGGCTTTAACAAAATACTTGAGTCTTATCATGCTTCTGTAGTTCAGAAGGGGAGATAAACAGCTCATGCTATAATCCCTTCTCTTGAGTAGCTTATAAATTCTGTGTGTGCAGAAGTGGTAATGTCCCGAGGATGTGTTTATTTACCCCTGCCTTTCACTCCCCCTTCTTCTTCGGTTTGCCCTCCCAAGAGCCACGAGAAGTCAATATAACACATAAGGGAAAGGAAATGGATGAGGACAAAAGTAACTGCCTCAGTGCAATGCAGTCACTTTGACATACTCACAGAATCGTGGCTGCAGATCAGGTTTAAATTGCTGGGCAGGAGCAGTGGGAGAAATTCTCCCACTCCTCTATACAAAAATAAACTCAATCCATCACCGATTCATAAAATCCCAGATTTTCAGTGCCAAATAGTCATTGTGGCTGCTCAGCCTTGCCCCTGTGGATGACAGGCTACAGTCTTGTACCCAGTAATTCCCGTGCCAGAGCTGTCAGCATGGGCACACTTTTGTCTCAAGAGAGACGCCTTTGCTGCTGTGGGTGAGTTGTTCCAGAGCTTGATGTGCCTGATGGTTAAACATTCCCCTTATTTCTAGCTTGGAGACGTTGAGTTTTGGCTTCCAGCCACTGGATCACATTATGCCTTTGCCTATTAGATTAAAGAGCTATCTACTATCTGAACTGTTTCTCCTGTGTAGGTATTAATAGATCATGATCAAGGCACCTCTTAACCTTCTCTCTGAGAAGTTAAATGGACTAAACTTATCTCCCATACTGAAGCAGAGTTTTCTGTGCTTTTCATGATTCTTGCTGTCTGATGTTTGTTTGAAAACACACACCCCAGAAGCACAGCCAGCATCTTGGGACTGACCATGAGAGCGGCTGGGCTAGCTCGGCTCAGGATCCTGCCTTGACTCAGCACATCTGCTTGGCACATTGCGATCCACAACAGCCTGGGCTGGTCATCTCCCTAGCCTCCCATCCTGCTCCTGAGAAACCTCCCAGGAAAAGGTCAGACCTGATAAGCTCCTGGGGTCTGCCTTACTCCTAGCACAGAAAATAACATAAATGGGACTACTCAGTGCAGTTCTCCCCCCGCCAGCTTTGCTCAGCCCCTCCCAGCCCCATTCCCACCTCCCTTGAGGTGAAGGGGAAAACCACCTACTGATGGAGACCCCAAGCCAGTATCAAAAGCCATACTGGACTTACACATATCTTTGTACTTTTGTTTTCTTCTCTTTAAAGGTGTACTTCAGGCTTCACGATGTTAAATGTGCCCCATAAATCATGCTGTATCCAAGTCAACACTTTTACTCACCCTGTATCTTTTGTAGTCCCATTTCCTTGGGAGTCAGAAATACAGTAGTAACTTTAACACTGCTTCTGGTGTTTTTAATAAAAATCATTCACATATTATAAATTTGCACAGGGGTTGGGTGTGAATTTACTAAGATGCTCCATATTTCACTGGAGTGAAAAAGGGAGAATTTGTGAAAGTGTCACTGAAGGCTGGAGATTGAAAGCCTGGTTAAAGAGCAATTCGTCTTTTTGACAACCCACACTCCTTCCTAACCAGTCCTGGGCTGCTGCCTCCCTGGCAGCCCCACAGAGCCTTCCCAGCTGCCTCAGATGGGTAGAAAAGCCCTCAGAAACTATCTCTCAGTAATTCTTGGTGGCATCAGGTACATGGGTTGCTTTGATCCCAGAACAAATGACAGGGCCATCAAAGCCAGCCACGAGTGCTGCCTTCATGACATGCCAGGTAAGGTGCTCCACATTCACACACTCACGTGTCCTGAAAATTCCTGTCAGTGATGGAAGAGCAGGGGTCATTCAATCATGGTGCAAGACAGCAAGGTCTTGCAGAGGGGAAGGGGACTTTATCATACAAAATCTCTAATGTGTTTCCCCATTCATGTTCTCTTATGTACAAACACCAAGATGTGCTTCCCTAGGGGTTCTCCAGGATCTCTGTGACCCAGAGGACATGGGATGCTGGTTGCTGGGTCCTCCCTATGATTCCTGCATTCCTCTTGCTGGGAAATCCTGAACTAGTTTATTGGACTGATATTGTCTGTCTGTTCAGAGTTGTCTTTTGCAACTATGTTCCTGCTGGGTTAACAGGAAGTAATAACATGCTGCTGTCTTCTGCTAACACAGCGTTTGTCCTGAGGCTTATCAGGCCTGGGATTGGTGGTGCTCTGCTTGACTAACTGGAAATGCATCCTTGCTTATGAATACAGCCCTTCTTTCAGCCCCTGTTCTGCTTTTCCCCCAGTTCATACACACATGAGCTTGCATTTGTCTAGCATCCACCAGTCTTAATATTTGCATGAAAAGACTCTGCAAGGACTTAGGGAACAGCCTGCCACCTGCTAGGCCTGGATGGAGGGGAAATGAGAGCCCCTCCTTGCAAACTGCCAAGGCTGGGATGCTGGCCAGAGAGGGAGGTGTAGGCTCTGCTGGATCTTAGACCAGATCTGTCTTAGTATTCAGGCATTTGGGGTCAGATTAGTTTCTCATTTTGGAAAAAAAAGGATGCAAGATCCTAGATTGTATGTGGTGCTGTTTGTTCTTATTTTTACTCGCAGTGCTTTGGGGATTTTTAGGTTGCTCTGAGGTTGGTATGACCATGGCCACCACATTTGATAGGGATTCCCACAGAGCAGAGGCATCTTGAGAGGAACTGACCAGTCCCCAGGGAAGGTGGGGAGGCTGCTGAATCCTGTCTGCAGTACTTGGGACTAGAGAGAAGTCTGACTGGAGTGCTATAGTTCTGTCCTGAGATAGTTTTGTCTCTATTCCAGCCCAGGGATGGCACTGGTGAGGCCATGTCTGCCATAAGGGAGCAGGGTGCCTGCCCAGGGAGGCGCTGCTGGCCTGGCCATGCAGCAGCAGGAGGTGATGGGACTCACTGTGCCCCCAGCCCTGACCCCAAGAGGCAAGGACTATCTCTGGCAGAGCGTCCAGGGCAGTGGTGCTCCCAGCATCCCAGAGCTGTGTCTCAGCTGGAGAGCGGGGTGTGACCCACATCACCGGCATGCACAGCATCTGCTCTGCCTCCCAGCCCTTTTGATGTGGTTGTCACACTCCTGCAGAACCTTGAATTAGCTCAGTATCAGTGGAGTCTCTCATTTCATCCTAAACTGCCTGAAGTTCGCAAAGCCTCTGCAGGAACCTGCACATCACTGAAATGCACGTGAGCTGGTGACATTGCCACTGCAAGCCCAGGAAGCGCCCCAAGCATCTGCCTGTCTCTCTGAGGACAGATGGGTCCCCACGGAGACCCTGCCTCCTGCAGCTGCTGCTCAGAGGGTGCAGAAGGCTGTGCACTGAATCCCTGTGCAGTGTTGGGTAGCAGCTCCACGCTCCCGACCCAAAGCACCTTGGCATCCATGAGCCTGGAAAGGGCTTCCTCACTGGCAGCTGTGCACTGCTCCTTGCGAGTGTGCAGGGCTGCCCTGGGAGGGGAGGGGATGAACCTGCTTTCCTCTGGGTCCGTGCTGGCAAGGGTGGGGAGCTGCTGCTTCACCCTGTCCTGAAACACCCAATCCCTGAAACACTGCCCACGTGTCCTGGCACAGGAGCTGGCTCCAGGGCTGGAAGGGAAAATGCTGTTTGCCATCTGACAGGTCATGCAGCCAGGTCACTGTGGAAGTAATGTTTCCTTTGACACACCTCTCAGGGGAGCAGGGTAGGAGAGTCTGGGGGGCTTTGCCTCTGGCACCCTGCCACGCCTCGCAAGGTACATCCCAGCCTGGCCTCCCTCGGCTGCAGGTGCCGGAAGCCTCGGGGCCAGCATCCCCCCATCCTTCCTTCCTCTGCTCTGTGTGTGTGCTGCTGGCTGCAGCAGCTCCAAGGGCCAGGGAGAGCTGGAGTCCTGCCACTGTTCCCTCCCCAGCCAGGCTGGGTCCCACTCAGCCCTGTCCCAGGGAGAGGGGGAGCAGAGAGCCCGGGGAGAGCCCAGCAGCAGCTTTGAGGAGCACTGGAGCGGGGCTGGCCCTGCTGAGCAGAGCCTCACATGGAGGGGCTGGGGGCGGCCGGCAAAGCCAGCTCCGGAGAGCGCCGAGGGACGCGGTGCCGTGCCGGGTGCTGGGGGCAGGAGCAGCAGTGAGAGCAGAGCTGCCATTCGGGAGCTGCCTCATCATCCTCCTCCTGCAGCCCCTGGCTGCGGGCAGCGATACAAACCAGCCTTGTCAAGGCGCCCTGTGAGGTCGGGGCTGCCGGAGCACCCACCCCTCAATGCCGCCTGTGTCCCTGCTCCGCCCGGCCCACAATGAGCCCTTTCAGGGAGCCGCAGCCCTGCCGGCGAGCAGGCAGCAGCCTCGGGGGCCACAGGAGCCACGGGCTGCTCCTGCAAAGCCGGGACCGTCCCCAGCCCGGCCACGCCACTCGGGTGTTACAGCCCGCTCCGTTCCTGGGCGTGCAGGTTGCTCGATAAATGGGCTTCCCCTGCAAGCCAGGCCGGGGCAGGTCAGGGCTTTGCCCAAGATGCCAATAGGGAGTTCCAGATGGGACCAGGGGGGCCATGGGGGAGCTCGGGTTGGGCACCAGGGCAGCCAAAGAGGCCACAGCACCACGGAACGGGCACAGGCTGGCTGGGGTGCACCGGAGTTCTCCCTCCAGACCTCCTGCTTGGGTACCTGTGGCTACTGCCCTGACTATCTGAGCATCGAAATCCTGGATTAGATCTATGATACAGGTTCAGGAGGTTCCTTCCAAGTTCACCTGGCTCCCTAAGACCTCCTGCTGCTTCCTGCTTCCCCTGCCCTTGCCCAGGGCTTGCCCGTGCTTTGGCTGTGCTGGAGGGGGACAGGGAAGCAGCCTTTTTCCCCACAGGACACCTCTTCTGCTGAGTCTGCATGTTGGTGCCGCATCTCCTCCAGGCGTAACACTGGAAGGGATTCCCAGGCTGCTGAGCCAGCACAGTGACAGGAGCAGGCAGGGACACTGTCCAGGGCAGGCACACTGCCTGGTGTCCCCAGAGGAGGGCAAGAGGATGCCCTGGATCCTGTGAGCAGGCAGGGTCGCTGAGGTGGGACACCTCCACTCTAAACAGGCACTGCCTGGCTCCTGCGGGAGATGCCCATGGAAAAGGTCCATGGCTGCCAAAACGAATGGCAGCGTACACTGTGTTTGTGCACAGCTCTCACAACAGCCAGCAACACATCTCAGGGCTGTCTCAGGGCTCCATCCTTCCCTGAGGAGCGTGGTTAGATAACATGCAGAAACATTAGGTAACATGTTAGATAACATGGAGTCAGGAAGAAGTAAAGGTTACACGTGGAGCAGGAGACACCAGCACAAGAGGTCAGCTGAGACACAGGGCCTTGCTGTCTCTCCAGCCAGGTGCAGGAGATCTCTGCAGAGAGCAGTGCCTTGGACTCCACAGCAGGACTCATGGATACTGGAATTGTGATATCTTCAGCCATTTTGTTGCCCCACATATTTTGAGCTCTTACTCTATCTTTGTTCTTCCTCAGTGGCTTCTCCTGCTTTCCCAGGCAGCTGTGAAGCTCCTTGCTTGCACCTTCTGTTTTGATTTGGTGGGCCACTTGATTTTTCCACTTGTTCTTTTGCCGTGCCTGTTTTAAAGCCCTATTGATTTCTCTCTTTGCGTGACTTCCACAAAAGCTGCTCTTTGCTCCCAGCTGTGGATGCTGTTTTTTGCCATCCCTCCACTTCCCTTTGAAAACACTCGCTTTGCTAACCCCTGCAAGCAAGGAGACACTTAAAACCCCTGAGGATGGAGAGATGAAAGGCTTGGATTTATTCCCCAGTGTAAACTACAGGAGCTTAGGGTCTGCTGTAGTTTAAACAGCTTCCTCTGAGCTGGTTGTGCCTCATCTATAATCCACCCCCTCTAGAACTGGTCCAGAACTGGCAGCAATTTGATGGATGCCAAGGGGTGGCATTTTGGGTTTGATGAAACTGCCCTTTCCCAAGAATTCATTGGATGCCATCTCATTTCGTTGTGGCTTTCACCTGCTCACTGTTACTCCAGGACCGAGGGAATCATCCTGAGGTTTCCTAAGGATGGAATCAGAGACCATCATGGTGCTTGCAGAGCCAAGGCTTCTTCTGACTTCCTGTAGCCTTTGGAGAGGCAGAGGAGAGCTAAGCAGGGGTTTCAGGCACTCTCTGGGGATGGAGTGTACCCACCTTCGTTGCCAGATGAAGAAGAGGAACTGGGACAATGCCCTGCCCTGCAAAGGGTCATGACTGTGGCTCCCGAGGGAAGGGATAAAACCAGGTGTCTGACTGGACCTGAGTGGGTTTGTGTATTGCCCAGTGCCCCCTGGAAACCCACCCCCTCTTGCTCCTCTCCCAAAGCCCTGGGGGAACAGGAAAGAAGGCTCATTGCCTTTTCCTGGAACTGGGGAGCCTGAGCCGTCAGACAGTGGGGCTGCATCCAACATGCACAGGCACCATCTGCTCCAGCACGATGCCACCTGTCCCTGCTGCCCCCACTGCTGTCCCCTCTCCCCCTCTGCTGCCTGAGCCCACCACGCTCCAAGCAGAGCCGACAAGTCAAGCACATTAAAAACTTAATGTAAAACTAATTTGTCAGCCATAAAAAAAAGTGGAAAAGGCTTCAGCACGTTTTCTGCTCATTTTATTCAGCTCCCCCGGCAGGCAATGTGTGCCTCCCATCTCTGACGAGCCAGCTCTCAGCCAGCACCATGGTGGGAGCCTGGCACTGCCAGGGAGAGAGGAGCTTCCTCAGGGAGTCAGGAAAGGGGGAGGCTGGAAGGGGCCTGTGAAGCAGGGGGACCCTGAAGGAGAGAGATTCTGACTGTGAGGGGAGAGCTTCAAAGAAGATGCTGCCACCAACCTGAGCAAAGTTTAGCCCCTTGCAGCTTGGGAAATGTCTGAGACCATCTCTAAAGTTTGTGTGGGCAGGGGGTTAGGGCCACAAGAAAACTCAGGGAGGAAAATGCAGGGACCTCAGGAAGTTCCAAGCCCTACCTCCTCCTCAAATCAGGGTCAGCTATGGGGCCAGACTGGGCTGCTCAGGCCTTTATCCAGTCAGGTAGTGCAGAACTCCAAGGATGGAGGATGCCATGCTATCTATGGGATTTTTCTCCTCAAATAGTGGCACCAGATCCAGTTTCCAGGACTGTGAACTGTGTGAGGGACCTGGGCATCCACCTGCCAGGGGAAGGGTAGGGTGAGGCATGAGAAGGGAAAGCTTGACAGTCATTATTTCATTGTCTTGCTAGGGAGCAGGGATGGAAGAATGATGGATCCCTACAGATCCCTACAGGATCCCTACAGGACAGCAGGTTGAAATGGAGAGTAGGATTTGAGGTTGGGCATGTCTTTGGCATGGCTGAGGCAATCAATGAGCAATCTGTGCCTCTAGAGAACCCAGCAGCATCCTGGGGTAACATGTCCAGCCTAGGGTGGCTGCCAGAGGCTGAAAGAGACCGGGACAGTTTGTAAAAAACCAGGAGAATGGGATGGAAAGCTGGTATATGTAGAGAGTAGAAGAGCCTCATGTCTGCTTAAGAGATGGAGCCAGGGAGGAGGAGAAGAGGGATGAAGTCAGAGAGAAAAGAGTGAAAGTGGGTGGGAAGCTGCCTGGTAATCCCAGGTCCAAGATTGCAGAATGGCCCCTGGGAAAGAAGGGTAAAGATTTCACATCAGCCTGGACAAAGTCCTCAGGGAATCAAGCACCAGCCAGAGAGCTGCAGGGGCTGCCCATGGCATGGCTTCTCCCCAAGCTGCTGCGGGCTGAGTGGGCAGCAAGGAGAATGTGACATCCCCAGAGGACTCCACTCTTCACGTGGTGCTGATGACTCACTGGCACCGTGGAGCCAAGTGGCAGCCAGAGCCTGCTGGCTGAGCAGCAGGAGCTGAGACATCTGTCCCCAGGAGAGGGCTGCCCAGAGAGGGCATGGGTGGGATGTACAGATCCCTTGGGATCTGTACATATCAAGCCACCCCAAAAAGCTTTATCTAAGAACCAAGACTGTTCATCCTTTCCTGCTGTTCCAAACTTGCAGGACCCACAAACAGGAGCCAGCAGGGCCTGACCACCACTTAGCCCTCTGGTCATTGGGTGCTTCTCCAAAATACTGCATTAGGGTCACTGAAAGCTCTAGATTAGCATTGGCATCTGAGTATCTGCTGCTACGTACACAAGCAGTTGTCCATTTAATATTAGCATGCACACAGAAGTGCAGCAATTCAATACAAACTATATACTGGTGCGTTGTACTAAATGCATATTAATCCAAAGTGCTTCATAATTCTGCATAGCTATGTACTGAGTGTGCAGTGAGGTATTTAAATTTGTAGCACCTATTACTACTGACTCACATTAAACCACATATTTATCAGAATTGCTTTTTTGATGTCTGTAATATACCACCAGAAGCTCTGATTCTTTTTAGCCTCCCAAAATCGTTTATCCCCTGGTGACCATGTCTGTGATGCCAGGTCAGACTGGGTCAAATCCCTAGGAGCTCTGGAACAGCCATGCCCCCATGGAGACATCCCTGCCACAGGAGGTGTTATTGTGCAAATCTCAGAGGTGGAAGCACTGGGATTTCCCTGCTGTCATTTTTCTGCTGGATCAGTCAGAGCAAATGCTGTTGTATCTCTCTAGTGTACTCATGTGGCAGAACAGTGCGTGTTTGCCCACTGCTCCCCCCAGGGCACACAGAGGGGCTGGAATTGCTCTGGGGAGTCTGGCAGGGAGGGAAGGAGGGACTGGTGAGGGAGGCTCAGGAGGGCAGCTGTGGCACATGTGGGAAGGCTGTACCTGGCTGTCAGAGGGTTTGCAGGGGAGCAGCACAAGGAGTGCAGGCACTGGAATGCCGGGGTGCTGCAGGCAAAAGCCCCTGCCTCAAGGAGTGGAAAAGGCAAAGAATGGGAGAGAAACTCAGAATTGGCATCAGGAAAAAATACCAGAGCAAGGAGTAGGCTTCTGCCTCTGAAATTTTATGATCTTGGACAAAATCATTCAAGCGCTGGGCAAAAGCCGGGCCTATCCTCTCTCACATGCCTGTGCCCTGGGCTGCTGGGCACTCCCAGCCTCCCTGCAGCCCTCCCTCAAAGAGAGGGCACTGAGCTCCCTCCTGGCAGTGCACAACCCATCATCCAGCCCTGGCCAGGACATGGCAACGAGGATGGGTTTAGCTGTCCACAGCGGTGGTATCCGGAATGTCCCACCTGCCACAGCTTCCATCTCCAAGGATCACAGGTGGTGCCCACAGCACCAGGCAGGACTTGGTTGGTCTTTGGAGAGTTCGAGTCAGCAGAGCTCCAGCCCTGCAGCTCGGCCCTGCAGAGCCAAGGTGTGAGTGTGCCTGGGATCCAGCAGAGGACCTGCTTGGTCACAGCTGCCCTCCTCAGCCGCTGTCTGGAGAAGTGAAGGATGATGTGCTCAGGCAGGCAGTGATGGATGGCAGGGCAAGTCCTGAGATGAGGAGACGGATTGCACTGCTTGCGGGAGGAGCGGGAGGGAGGCTGAAGGGCAGGGGCAGCACATTCCCTGGAGCTGTGCAGAGCTGCTGACGTGGGAGTTATGGCCCTTTGGCATTGCAGCAAGGTCCCTGAAGGCTGGAGGGATGGGAGAAAGACTACAGGAACAATTGGGAGCAGTAGCAGTACCTGAGGGGCTGCTTATATCCCACTCCCAGCACCTTCTCGCTGGATGTGGGGAAGACACCGGGGTCAGAGTCTGTCCCACAGCACTGAGCTGCTCCACTGCCCTGCTCCAGCTGCAGAGAGCAGCAGCCTGCCACAGAGGGGGCCTCCTTCCCAGGGCACAGAAACACCTCTGGCTTGGAACAAGGAAAGAGAGGGAGCAAAGAGGTGGGGACCTGAACCACCTTCTCAGGCAAACAGCAGTCACAGCCTGTCCTGGGAGGCCAGGGAGAAGTGGTGTTTGTGCCATGTAGTGCAACTTAGGTTGTGCTAGTGCTTACAGCATGAGTGGGGGATTGCTTTTATATTGATGGGAAAAAGAGCAAAGGAGTGATCTTTCCCCAAAGCATCAGACAGCTCCTCCTCTTGCCTCCAGCAAATTCTCCATTTCCAAACAAACCAGGCAGTGTTTTTTGGGTGGAAAGGGATACAGTGAGTCCCTTACTGTCCACAGGCACCTGCTGCTTCTGTCATTTCTAACCAGCTCTGTGAGAGGAGTGAGTGGGAGTTACTCATTTCTGCAGTAATCTGTTTCCCAACAGCATCAACAAATGCAGGCTGTATCCCAGAAAATGGCAGGGGGAAAAAACCAATGTGTCCTTCTGATTAAGGGCTGTGCTTTCTCTCCAAGCAGATCCCTGCTCAGATATGGAAGATTTGCCACAAGGCAGGGGGGCACCCAAAATGTGCCTAAACCCACCCAAGAGTAAACTGCTATCCTATCTTCCCCTCTCTTATTTATCTGGGAGGGAGGAAAGCCATGGGCTGGCGTCCAGAGTTCCAAGCATCATCCTCTGATGGATAGTCACAGCTGAGGCTCTGGTCCAGCAAAGTGAGGAGAGGCAGCCCCTGGGGGCCACTGTGACCAGTCTTGGGTTAAACGTGAACCCACCTAAGAGGGAAAGTAGGTCAGGGCAGTCTCCCTCAGCTCACTATCAGGTTAATTTGATTCCTAGTTTAGTCAGAGCAGAAGGAAATTGTGGGCTGTGACTCCCACCCTTCCCTTTGATCTGTTTCAATTGCTGCAGGCACTTGCTTCTTTCTGCAAGGATTGGCTTCAGAGCCCTAAAAAGCTGGTGATTGTTTGCAACAGAAGACTCCGGAGAGTGAGTTGGATTTGGGGGATGGGCCTGGGAAGAGCCCCTTCCCTCAGCAGAGCAGTGGCAGGGGTCAGAGCACCCCTTTTAGCACATCAGCCCTGCTAACCTTGCCTTGCTGCTGGGCTGCAGCAGCAGCAGCTCCCCAGGGCTCACCATCAAGGGCACCTGGACATCACTGTCCTCCCTGCAAAGCACACTGCTGAGTCCAGCTCTTCCTCTCCCTGGGAGACAGAGGCACCATGGAGCTCAGCGCTAAAATAACCTGTTCCCCTCTCTGCTTCCAGTGCTGAGCATCCAGAGCGAGTCTGGGGAAGGGGAGAGCCATCCTTCCCTGGGCTGCTGGAGCAGGGCCTCTCCCGCTCACCTAGATCCTGGGAGAGTTTGGGCTAAGAGTGGCACAGTGCTGGCAGGTGGCACCGGTGCCTCTGTGGCCCCAGAGCTGTGTGTTTGTCCCACGAGCCACAGCCGCCCCGAGCCCGTCCGGTCCCAGCGCAGCCGCTGTGTCCTGGGCACGGCTTCCCACGCCGCAGGTTACGGCTCTGCAGGCCCCACGGGTGGGATCCCACGGGAGCCGCGGGATTCGCCTGCCCGAGCACCGGGCCACCTGGACCCACCTGTCCGTCTGTCCTGGGCTGGCTGCACGTGCTTTGGAGGGGTTAGAGTGAAACCATCCGAGCGCTGTTGGTTTATTTTGCAGGCGATGATAATTTTCTGCCTGCTGCACACTCTTTAATTAAGCGCTCAGAGGATGTGGGGCGAGAGGCGTAATGAGCGCTCGGTTTGCATATCAAAAGGCAGCACCATTAATATCGCTGCGCTCACAGGAGCTGTCAGAAGGCGGGCGGGTCGCGGGCAGGGCGCAGGCTGGGGCCGAAAGCCCCGCTGGGTGTGCGAGGGGCTGCGCTGGGGGGCTGCGGGCAGCCTCAGCCTCCCGCCCTGCGGGGGCAGCACAAGGGCTTTGTCGAGGCGGGGAGGTAAAACAGGGCACTTTCTAAGCAAAGTGGGGACTCACTGAGCACTTCTGGCAACGTTGCCCATCCCAGCAGCCACATCCCAGGCTGCTCTGCAGCAGTTCCTTTTCTTGACTCTCCTGCCAGCCTGGAGGAGTTGTCCCCAGGCGACCCCTTGCTGGCCAGTTCGAGTGGCCCTGGAAAGCTGCACTGAAGTGGCTGATTGTTCAGATAAAGCTTATCCTGTTACCCAGGCTGTTTGTTGCCGTGCGGCATTTGCACAGAGAAGTCCCTGTAGATCTCAATTTGGCCATGCTCAGACAGCAGGATTAAATGTTCCTTTGGTTCTGTCTCCTGCATGGAGGAAATCAGCTACCCGGGTGATGGTTTACTCCTACACATGCACTTGTCTTTCTCCTTAGCTCTCTTCTAATTAAATATAAAAATTTCCCAGGGGATAGGGAAGACGGCATGCCAGGGCATCCTTGGCTCTCTCTGCATGTCTGGACACAGTGTGCTTACTGGGATTCTGTCCTTGCCAGGCTCTTGAGGTTTTTTGTCAGCAAGAGACTTGTTTTGAACACTCGGGTTAGCCCATCCACTTACAGCAGGCTGAGCAGGCAGCCCCAGGTGGGACTTATCTGGCAGGCACTTGGTTTGGCTGCTGAAAAGCTGGGGGAAGTCTGTGTAGGCTTTGCAAAGCTCTGGGATGAGGAATGTGATGCCCAGGATTTCTTCTGCTCTGCTCCCACTTTCTCTCAGCTCCTCCTGCTTCAGTGGGGCCTGTGTTTGTGTGGATAACCTCACCTAGATGGTCTCAAGGAGACAAGGATTTGCAGCTTCTGGGGGAATGGGACAAAATAATTTCTAAGGCTTGATTTTCTCCTTTGATCATCCTCCCAGTTAGATGGGGCACTGGGAGATACCGTTAGGGGCTGCCTGCAGCTAAGAGCACGCAATCCGAGACACCAAGAGGGAAGAACGCCCTGGTGGATGTGTAGCAAACACCTGGCTCTTTTCCTCCCTCTCCAGGGGCACTAGGAAATGCTTTTGGAGCATGTGAACAGGAATACATGCACTCCCTCGGTTGAGGAAACCCTTCCTGACTCCCCTGACCCTGCCTGGCTCCCCAGCAGCCATCTCTGTCTGAGCCCCTCCATGGCCGTGGAGGGCTTTGTCTGGGCTTTGTGAAATACAGGAGCTCTGGTTTGGTAGCAGAGCATGTTATCAAAGGGAATTCTACCCTCCAAGTTCATTATCCATGCTGACAGTCAACAAAATAAACCTATTTCTGTGCTGTGCCTCAAAAACTTTATATAAAAGCCAACCAAAGATACACTTAAGTTGATTGTACTGCAAGGCAAATTTACTACCAGGTTCCTTTAAGCCAGTTAGAGGTAGAACAACACAATGATCAAATTAAGGGCACAATTAAGATTAAATTGATAGGTCTGAATGTTCAAGTGCCAAGTGAACACAGCAGGTAATCACATCAAACAGTGAGGCTGATATTAGAAAGGATGACATGGTATTCATCTTCCATGTGCTCTGAGAGCCAGGGGAATAGCTGAATCACTTTCAGGTGGGGCTTCTGCCAGTGTCATGAGGGCATGGAGGCAGGGAAGGAGCCGCAGGACACACGGGTCCCCAAGATCAAGCACCTGCTGCTGAGTGAAACTCCTGGTAGCAGTCCTCCACCTTGCTGAAGCTGAAGCCTCTCAGGGTAGGGTGGCACAGTGGTGCCATTAGACCTTTTGCAGTCAGATTTGACTGTTGAAAAAACACACACAGAAGAATAAAAATAGGTTTAAATGAGTATTAGTTCATGGAGCGGGTTGTGGCCACCAAACACTTCCTTGGATTGACAGGTCCTTACAATGTATTGTATATGGATATTGAGTGCTTGAGTTTTTAGTATTTTCATCCTGTCTAAGGAGCCACATATGTGCTCCTTTCCTTATTTGCTGGGATCAGAGCAAAAAGTCCATGTAAACAAACTTCCCTGTCATCCCAAAAGATCTCACTTCCTTCTCTGGAGGGTTTCCTGAACTTTAGGGTTTGTTTCATTTCTTCCAGCAATGCTGCTCTATCCAGAGCTCTTATTCTTGTGAAGAAAAGGAGCTGCTGCCCATCAACCACCACAAGAAGGCTGTATAGCTCACACAGGACCTGTGGTGATTTGTGGTTCTCAGCATGGCTTGCCTTGGTGAGCAGATGTCTGGGATGAGGAGGCCAGGATCTTCCTTCACGTGCAGAGCAAGGTCTTGCCCTCCTCCTGTTTTGGAGATCCCTTTCCTGAGGAGCATTTGGCAACTCGTCTGTGAAGCAGGAGGAAGGATTAACCACGAGCATCATCACTGTCATATCTGAGTGAAACATGGGGGCCCTCATTATTCATTCTCAGAAAGGAGGAGCTGTCACACTGTGTCCCCCATGCAGGTGCTGGGTGCCCCTTAGTCCTGTCCCTCTTTTCTGCCTGTTATTTACCTCCACTGCTTCAGGGTCTCATTCCCTTTCCCAAAGGGTTAAGGGCAGCCAGCTGTTGCCATCAGCAGTGTTGGCACACGTCTGTGTGGCACTAGGTAGGAGAAGAGGCTCTGTCCCCAGGCAGAGGGGACACAGCGGTCGGGATGGCTGGCACAGCATCGCTTTCTGGGGAGAAATCCTGACCATCCTTGTTTTTTGTCCAGGACAGTTTAATTGAGTTTCCTCAGGGAGAAGCATTTCCATCTAATTCAGCTCTTAATTAACCCCGTGCACCCCAAAGAAGCTCCGCAACCACTAGTAAATTAAATATGAAAAGCATTATTTATCTAGGAATAGCAGCCTAATGGCTGCAGGTCTGATGTTTATAGTCGCTAATGATGATGGATATGGGAGAGAGAAGTTGGGAAGGAAATGGAGGGAAGAGTTTCTTTGCTCATAAAAGGTACAGACACAGATATGTAAGGGATATGTTCCTGGGGCAGAAATGGACTCTTTCCCTCCCTTGATTAAAAATGAGTGTGAAGGAAGCACCAGGAGATTGGATGAGCATATTCCCACTGTAACAGCCTGCATCTTATACTGTGTTGTGGCAAGGTGAGCCACGGGGCTGGTGTTGCTGGAAAAAGAGGAATATCAAATCTTCTCGCAATGGTGCATAGTTTTGTGGCTGATAGGAGCCAAAGAAAAATGCTAGGACCATTTTGACCTTTCCAAAGGAGGGCATGAGAGATGAAGATGCCATTGGCTGATGCATTCACCTGTCGCCCCTACAAGCCCTTTCTGAGCCTGGCCTTTCCCCCAGCAGGGTGACCGCAGGCTTTGCTCACTTAACACTGGCTCTGTTTGTTGGCGTCAAAAAAGAAAAAAAAAAATGTCCACAGGCACAGCTGCCTCTTTGGAGGCTCACAGGGAGAGGAAAACCAGGAGAGTGGCAGGCTGGGGCTGATCCCAGTGTGAGGGTTGGCTGGGGAGAAGCCGGCACGGCCGGGGGCCCAGAGCTGCGTGTGAGCCGGCTGGAGCTCCAGCAGCCCTGTGAGCCTTCAGCCTGGCATTTCCTTAAGGCTTTCCACTTCCTATTCTGTCTCCACTCAAAGGTTTTGTCCCTTTCAGCTGGCGGGAGAGCCGAAGCCAGCTGCCTGCCTTTTCACAGGGGAGGTTTCTTCCCGGCACAGATGGAAGATATTCCTGGTGAGGCATTCCCCAGGGCTCAGCATGGCTGGCCGTGACAGGTACGCAGCTGTCACGTACGGACAGGGGTGGGATAGCACTGATGGGGGGGTGAAGGCCACATTTGGGGCAGTTCCCCTGCTATGGGATGCTCTGTGCTGAGATTTAAGACTGTCAAAAGTTTGCAGGCACAGGGTGCCAAGGAGGAGAATTCTTGCTCCTGGGAGTTTTCCTTGTGCCACCCTCCTGCTGTGTCTTTATTGTCCCATTCAGCAGCGCATTATTAACTCTCGAAAGCCAGGCCTGCTGAGGTAGGAGCTGCTTCTGCGTGGATGCAGACCTGGGGCAGGGTAAGGAGCAAAGAGAGAGGCTGGCACAGCAGACATGGGGCAAGTTGGGCCCCCAAGTCAGTCAGAGCCCCAAGCACAAGGCACAGATGCACAAAATGTCACCAGTAATAGTGATGTTCTGCCTTACATGTTTATCTAATACAGCATTGAATCTCACCGAGTTTCTGGCCTCAGACAGCTATTTCCTGTGTCAAAACCACCGTTATTTAATCTCACATCGGGTGAAGTGGTGTTCTTCTGCCTCATCCCTGCTTTTGTTCCACTGACCAGCCTTTCTGCTAGGCAACAGTGAAAACTCTGCTTTCACATCTCCTCCCTGCCCCTTGTTAATTTGTAAGGCTTGCTAGTGCCTCCCCTCCCTGGCAGCTGGTGTCCCCATCCCTCGGTCTCCCCCTCGTCTTGCTGTCCCCAGTGCAACCCTGCAGCCTGGTGCCCATCCCTGTGCTGCTCTCTGCACATCGCCCAACCTGTCCTGGCTGCATCGGGGCTCCACCGGCTGCTTCTGCTCTGTCAGCAGCAACTGTGGACCGAGGTGCTCCTGGGGTGTTCCCAGCTTCTTCTGGAGGATGGCACAGAAACCTCTGGGTTTACAAAAAGCCTGCAAGTTTTATGCTGCAAAGTGCATTTCTTTGCATCAATACAATTTGTCACCGTAGTACCCATCCACACAGTACCTTCGGGACTCTCTGACGCTCCTTGCTGCATCCTGTGCTCATGAATCACCTGAAAAATTTTGTACTTTTTCCTACCTCCCACCTCTGCTCCTCCACCCAGGACGTTAATAACACCCTTGCATAGCAGGAAGCCTAGCACATGTCCCGACTTCACCATTGTTAATCTTTTGCCATTATAAACCCAAACTATTTATCCTCTCTGCTTTGGGACTCCTTGCCAGGCTCCCAAGCAAGACAAAGATGGTGCCTTTTGCCCTCTGGCTAATTAGCTTTTGTAGCAGCAGTCTGGACAATCTTTTGTCGGAGGAGCTCTAAATAAATAGCCACTTCGTTGTTCTGCATCCGCCACTGGGCTGATACGTTCAAGGAAACCTGGGAGATTAGTGAGACATGGTTTTCCTCTGAGACACACACACTGGGCTGTATTATGAGATGTTCTGGTTTTAATTATCATTCCAATCAATTTGGTGAACACAGATGTGCAATTTACTGATCTGTAATTCCCCAAATTACCCCTGGAGGCTTCATTTTTATTGTCAGTGTAACATTTGCTACCAACTATCTGCTGTTTGGTTTTTTGGGGGAAGGCTTTCTTCTTGTTGTTTTTTTGTTTTTACACCTTCAGCCATCTGCTCTCCAGAAATCCATTTTGCCTCATTTTTTGCTTTCTTGTTACCTGCTGTAATTCCTTGTTGCCAGGCAAGGTTTTGATTTCCCCATTTGGGAGTACCCCCGTGTGCTGCAGCCGAGCTGCAGGTACGTGGAGCCCGTTCTGGGCTGTGACAGCCATCCACTCTGCAGCCAAACCCTTTCTGCTATAACCCCTTCTGGGTTTCCCCGCTGTAGCAGGCAGACACTGATCCCACTGCAGCTCCAGGTATACAGCTTAATTAATTAGTGCTTGTAGAGTGCAGTCAGGAGGTTCTGGGGAAGATGAACATGTCATAAGTGCCCTCTTCACGGAGGGATGTAATCGCTCCTCTCGGGGAGCTGCTGGTGTGAGGCAGAGGCAGCTCACAGGGCTGGCACAGGCAGACCTTCTGTCAGGAGGGGGGCTGCATCTCCTCGAGGAGACACAATTTCCTCTCAGGAAATGGGTGAACAAAGCAAAGAAACACAGCAGGATGGAGGTGTCTGAGTCTGGCCAGGAGCTCCTCCACCTGGGGTGCATTCCCTGTGGGGCCAGGTGCCAGTCTGGCAGACCCCGTTCCTGGAGCTGTCCATGCCCC
The DNA here is from genome assembly GCF_971803275.1 of Cyanistes caeruleus. Lineage (NCBI taxonomy): Eukaryota > Metazoa > Chordata > Aves > Passeriformes > Paridae > Cyanistes > Cyanistes caeruleus. Next base: position 30,761,918 of record NC_141706.1, on the reverse strand, counting down.
AGCAGCCCTGGAAAACCCTCTCCCTATCTGAGCCTTGCATTTGTGTCCCCAGAGGATCCCGGACCCAAGGGTTCTCCCTGTAAACACCCTTATCTGTGGCTGAGTGTCACATGCTCAGCGCTGGCCTCCTCCAGGAGGTGCTGAATTTCACACTCTTGGGATGCTCTGTGTCCCACGGGCTGCTGCAGCCCTCCTCTGCTTATACCCTGTGGGTGCTTAATTATTAATAACAAATTCCTCCAGCCCTGCTCTGATGTAGGGACCCACAGACAAGCTTGTAGCCCCTCGAGTCTCCCAGACTGGACCTAGGCAAGAGACAGGGGGGAGATTTAAATCCAACCCTTGTGATGATGGGGGAGCGGGGCTGCCAGCGCTGCAGGGGGCAGGGGGCTGCCCAGGGGGGAGATTTAAGAAGCACAGCGACCTGGCAGTGGCAGTGCAGGCTAGGTTGGAGTTAATCTCCATTTAATTCTTTTCCAGATAATCCGGTCTGTGATCCCATGCTCCCTGACCCCTTAATCCTATTGCCATAGCACCTGTTTAATGGGGAAGCTGGTGAGGGCTTCTGTGAAATGGCTTGGGGCATCCCTCCGGGCCCCAGCTCTTTGTCTGCCCCACTTGCCTCCTCCATTCCTGCCGGCATGGATCTGGCAATGACATGCCCCCTTTCCCCTTTCTCCTCTCAACTCTTTCCTCCCCGCTGACTGAGAGAGACCCTCAGCCCAGAAGCAAAGAGCAGGCAAAGAAGGGGGATCCAGCTCCCAGGCACGATTCCTGGGCAGCTGTGAGGTGATCTGTCTGGCAACACGAGCTAGACAGCAGTTCTGCAAGCTCTGCTCAGCTTTGGAGGGGGGTGATTGTGATGGATGCAGCTGGGGGGGAGCAGAGCAGTCATCCCTCGTGTCCCGGCTTTCAGGAAGGAGGCTGGCACACGGCAAAGCGGACACTCAGCAGTGGTGAGGACAGCACCAGGAGGAAATTTGGGTTATAAATTTCAGAGCTGGAGCTGATGGAAAAGCAAGTGGGTTTTGAGTACAAAATCTCCCCCACTGTTCTCCTCCTTGCTTGTCCGGGGGCCAGAGCAGAGCTCAGCCGCCAGGGCTGGGTCCTGGTCAGCTGGAAACGCACCCACCTTGCTGTTCCTGTGCTGACACACGCCTGCATTTCTGTTTCCAGAGGAGTGGGGAGGGCAGCACTGATCCTGCTGTGCAGATACACACACACCCACCCCTCTGAGGGCTTATTGAGCAGCCTCCCTGTGTGCCCAGTGCAGCGTTCCTTGGGGATGGGATCTCTCTTTGTGAGGGATCCACGCTGGCTCGGCTGGGGGGTCATTGCTGGTGCCTTGCCAGGGCTTGCTGGGTTGCTGCCAGGCCACAGAGGACTCTGACCCTTCTCTGTGGCTGTAATGCCACTCATTCATGAACAAGTTGTTCCTGGGAGTCACCCAGTCAAGCAGGGTGGTCCTCTGGGGACAGGAGCCGTGCTCAACTGACAGACTGCACTCCCTTGTTGGCTTCCCACCATCCTTCTCTGAAAGGCTGGTGGGGTTTGGATGCTGCCATGCCCCGCAAGTTCCCAGCAGGAGCCTTTACCCTCCACTGAATTTGGGAGTGAGAGCACAGATGTTCAGCTCCTTGGAGCCAGACAACAGGGAAACAACCTGTTCCTGTTCCTCTTCACGCTTCCCTGGACTGACACTAAGGGCAGATTCAATCACTTGTGAGCCCGGATGGGAAACAGAAAGGTGAAGTGTCCTGAATTGCCTGGGAAAGTTCATGTCTTTTCTGCCTTGCTCATCACCCACATCCCTCCTCAGCGGGAGTAAGGCCACAGTAGACATGGGATCAAAGGGTAGTGGGTTCAATGCAGCCTCTGAGTGCTCTTTTCTGTCAGCCCTTCCTGCAGCATCTCTCCTTGGCTCTCCAGCAGTGTCCACAGAGCTGGATCCCTGTGGAGGTGGTGGATGGCTCTGCTAAAACCATCTTTTGAACCTGAAGTTTTGCAGGGAGACGCTTCACCTCTTGCTCCTTTACTCTTGCATGCATATTCAGCCAGAAAAAGTGCTGTTCCCCTAAGGTGAAGTGGTAGGATATTAATTTTCTGAAGTTCTCGATAAGCTATTGAAGATTAATTTTAGGGAAAGCCAGGGGATATGATGGATTGGAGCCCAAGCTTCCTTAAATATGCAATATTAAAAATTGATCGTTGTCTCTCCTTGTCATACACCCTGCCCTGGTGTCTGGGGCAATCCCACAGCCTGACAAAATGCCAGGAAAATACTCAATAAGCCCCACGCCCAGCTGAGTGCAGATTTTAATAACTTGTGTTGTCATTATTATTTTTTAAATCACTTTTATGAGTTTTTGTTTTGTTTAATGCCTGGCTCTGTTGTGCAGATTGGCAGCTGGGGGCTTGGAAATCCTCATCTACATGCCAGGCTGTGAGACACCAGCACCCAGCACAAGCTGCTTCCCCGTCCTCCCCACCAACCCCAGCCACGGGGTGATGCTCCAGGTGACCGAGGAGCCACGGTGAAGGCAGTCCATGGCGGGATCAGGGGCCTTGGGCAGGGAGACTGGCAGGTGCAGAGGGCTGGTTCAGCCTGCAGACTTCCAGAGGTGGTGGATGCAGCATCATTCACACTTGTGAGGTTTCTTGGCTGCAGGAGGCAGCACTTGGTGCACGGAGTGGAAGTCGCATCTCAGTCTTACCTTCCTCAAGCTGGAGCTCGTGGGCAGTTAATCCCTTTGCACCAGCATGGCATTGTAAACATTCGCTCTGATATTTCTCACTTGCAGAGAAACAACAAAATTTTGCCAAAATATCGGAGTTCATCAAAGCAGTGAAGAACTCTTACACGTATTTTGAAGCTGGCTGCAAAGTGGGGATCCCTCTGCAGCATAGAGCCCAGGATGACTCCATCAGGGCACTCAGCAGCAAGAAGAAATCCCAGTGTGATTCCCATTCATTCCTGCCTGGCTGAGGGAAGTCCAGGCAAAATCCACCTTATCCACTCTAATCAGAAAGCTGCTGACATTATTTTCCTCCCTGCAGTTAATGATTGCAGGAGGAGGGATTTGCTGGCATTTGCACTTCACAGAGAGCTGCAAGAAGAGAAAGCAGGTCCCACAGAGGTTTCTGGGAGAACAAGAGGCATAGTGTAATCTGGCATCAGGCTTTTCTAGCCAAGGTCCATTTTGTACTCATAAGCAGCATAACAATACTGAGATACTGCAGTGCCTGATGCAACATAACCATCTTCAGGGCCAGTGTGGCCACTGGCTACTCCTTTGCTGTCCATCAGGGGGGACTGAATTTCAGCTGGGCTGCAGAGGCATGTGTGTGGGACCCTGGGGGGTGGCACTGTGTCACACGTCCCCTGAGACTAGGTCAGCTTAAGGAGCCACAGTTGAATACAGAAGAGTAGCATGCTTGAGCAAAGAGCTATTATTTGCCAAAGGTCTGGTCTTCCCTGATTTGCACTTGGGCTGTAGCAGCACTTGTCCTAATGATTCATCCGTGCTCTTCACTGCAGCAGGCTGGTGGTGAGGAGTGATGTGTTTCCATAGCTCCCAGCCTGCGGACCGTGCTGGGAGTGCTGTGACCCTCGTTAGCAGCCCCTGCAAAGGGACAGGTTCAAAACACTTCCCTGGCCAGTCTGAAATGGGCTCCAGCTGGCCTCCATGGGTGTGGTCACTGGTGGCCACCTTCTTCTCACCCATGTCCAGAGGTCCAGGAGTGGGGAGGCCCAGCAGAAAGGGTAAGAGCACACCATCAGCAAGCCCCAGCTTGAATGGAGAAGCAAAAACAGATCCTGGGCAGTGACGTGCTGCGGGACAGTGGTGGTGGTGCCAAGCATGGGTGTTAGATGAGCATTGGTGACTTGGGATGGTACCAGCTGAGGGCTCACTGGGACACTTTGGGTGACAGTTCAGGACACAGCATTTTTGTGGCTACGTTTAATGACGCAATAGAGCGAGACTCTCTGCAGCGTGACCCCCTCGATACCCAGCAGCTCAGGCAGGGCTGCTGCCACTGTGCTCTTGTGCAGATAAACCCACCCTGCAGAAATACCAGCTCCATGCACACATCAGCAGCCATGGTGCAGCACTGTGTTCCACCATTGGCAAGGCCAGGCAAGGGAGGAAAGACAGCAGGAAGGGGTAAGGAGCAGGGTGTTTCTTTTCTCCACCAAATGCAGCTTTATTTCTACGTTAAAAATTTATAGAGCCCTTCATTTAATATTTATAAAGTGAGTGTCTTGGTGATAAATTACTAAGGAACACAACAGGGCAGCCTTACTGCTTGTCTTGGAGTGCTGGATGGGGACTGGGAGCTCCCCCTTCATCCAGTCTGCCCATGCCCTTCATCCAGCATCACTAGGTGATACCTTGGTTTGTGGGACTGATAGAGATACAGGACTGGGAAGGAGGACCCTCACTTTTCCTAGCCAAACTTCAGGCTGCCTCCAGCTGAGCTGCTTTCTCCCCTCAGTTTGAAGAGTGAGACTGCTTCAAGCCATGAAGTGCTGTGAGGGACCCTGGAATGGGATCAGAAGGGGTTTCCAGGCAACCTGCAGCATGTGCTGGGGACAAGGAAGACAGGGGTTCAGGTGAGACCAGAGAGCAACCATGAAGAGCTCTGTCTAGAGGAAGACTGGGTTTCCATGAACTAGGACAATATTTCAAGGTGACCTGAGCATCCTTTGAAAACTGGGCTGGATCAATGCTATTGATCCTCCTAATCATTTCCTCTCCTACAAAACATGGAGCAAAATTCCTGACCTCACAGACAGCCCATCAGCCTCCTGCTACAGTGTTCCAGGGACTAGCCAGGAGCCCAAGGACCCGCCCATCCTTGTGGATGTGGACCTCTGTGACACCTCCAGTTCCTTCATGGTGTGCCAGAGCTGGCACTCCCAGGGGAAGGGACACAGGGCAGTGTGGAGTGTCAGAGCCTGGCACTGGGGAAAGCACATCCCTTCCACACTGCTTCCTCCACCCCTGAGATGGGTGTTCTGGCACAGGGCAGTGGTGCTGGCAGGAGAAAGGGGTGGCTATGAAATGTTACCCAAGCTCTGTTCCAGACCTTCCACATAGCAGTCACACATCCCTGAGTTTTCCTGCTGCTGCAGGTGTCATACTTGCAGCCAGCAAAACAGTGAAAGCATCAGTGCAGGCAAAATATCATAAACTACCTGCATTTCAGCTACAGAGTCACCAGCTGCTCTGGACCGGGTTAAATGACACTTCCCTGGAGCATTTCAGGAACATTTTCTCTCTCGCTCAAGCTCCCTAACTAGGCCCAAGGAGGCAGCAAGGGAGCAGGCGAGGTGGCCGAAAGCAATTTCAGCCCTTCTAAAGAAATAACTGGCATGTAACAGTGACAGGAAATTGTGCAATTAGTGCAACAGGGCAATGTCAACAAGCTCTTAACGCCAGTTGTTATGGCAACACCAGGAAAAGCGATGTCGGTGCTGGAAAAATCCAGAGACTGAGAAATAACAACAGCAGCCGTGGCTGCTGGGAGGACTCTGGCTTTCCCTGCAGGGCTCCAGTGCAGGCAGCATCCCCAGAGCAGCATCCCCAGAGCAACATCCCCAGAGCAACATCCCCAGAGCAACATCCCCAGAGCATCCCAGGGTTGTGACCATCACCCCGAGGGCAGCCCCAGCCCTGTGCCAGAGAGCAAATGGGCAGAGGTACAGGACCAGATCCAGCATGAAGAAGCCAGAGCTATCAACAGGGACCAGGGAAGACTTTCCCACATGCAGCCCCATGAAGCCCTTTGCTGTGGCACTGCCCCACAGGAGGGACAGCCTGGAGCAGCCTGGGCAGCCCACGCCATCCCTAGATACAGGAGCAGAACGTGAAACAGCGGCGAGCTGGCATCCCCAGCTTGGCTCATCATGCCAGTAAAGAGGCAATGAGTGAGTTGCATAAGAGAGAATACTGAGTGGGTTTTTGCTAGCAGAATTACGGTGCTTTGGGTCTGGCAGCACATTCTCTAATCCTGGTCAAACGTGTGGCTAGGCATGTCGACATGGTGCTCTGTGGGCAGCTGGTTCTTTTGCATCCATGTCAGGCACAGCCAGGCCTTTCTAGCCCCCTGTGTGCCCCCACTTTAACCCAGCACCTCACCCTCTATGCCCACAGTGGGGCTGGCACAGGGGAGAGAAGGGAGGCAGACGGCTGCCCTGGGATTAGCTCAGCCCCTCCGTTCCTGTCTGAGCCACACTACAGCTGCGACCTGCAGCAGCCCACACACCCTGAGCCACTGGCTTGGCTTTCCAGCTCGAGCCCAGACTTGCCTGGTGATGGCTGAGCAGAGGCTGTCCTCGCCCGGTGTCACCAGCCCAGCTCTGCACCCCTGGCTCACCTGTGGTGGGAAGTTCAGCCGCCCGGAGGGGCTGTGATTTGTGGGGTGCAGATGGAGCGGGTCTGTGGCAACCTGAGAGAGAGACACTGATGCTGGAGCTCAGAGCAGCTGTGCCACTCACAAGTAGAAAGGCGGGAAATTTCTCAACAAGCACAAAATGTGCCTCTTTTACCCTGTCCCAAAAATGTCAAAATGGAAAGGATTTTATTTCAGCTCACTGGGGCGTAGAGCAGCTCCCTCCCTCCCTCTCTCCCTGTGCTCCTGCCAGCCAGGGCAAGTCCCTACAGCAGGATTCCCCCAGGAGGGATTCAGACTTCTCTGTGGTTGTGCCCTCTGGTTTACCCCAGCATAAGCCAATGTATACTCCTCTCTCAGCATCAGTAGAGCTCTCTTGGTACGAAATTTGGTGCCCACAGAGCAAAGCAAAAGGTTCGAGTTACTCCCTGCTCCCTTTTTGTGTAACATTAGATCTTTTCTGGACAAAAAAAGCCTTTGCAGGAGGAGCAGGAGAGACTGTAAGATGTTTTCAGAGAGAGCCAGGACTCCCAGAGTCACAGAGAGCATCATCCTTTGCAGCTCAGCTCTGTTGTTGAGGTCCCCTCCAAGGCTTGAAAAGCCAGAAGGGCAACAGCAGATGGATGCTGGTCCATGAGAAGCTGCTGCAACAAGCACACCCATGAAAGTTGAAAGTATATGGCCTCAAAGGGAGTAACATTCTGAGCCCTTTGGAGAAACCTGAGCAATGGAAGGATCAAAGTACTAGAGAGATTCATGTTTTACAGCAGCTTTTGAGGGAATCTTAAGAAAACGTAATGGAATCTCTTAGAAAACAGCAATGCAAGCCTTGCAGCCGGTACAATGAAGATGAGCAAAGAATTCCATGTGTTGTTTGTGAAATGTTATTGCCCTTGAAGCAGTAACTGACTTAGTCATTCAAGTAATTTAAGATGTTGGTGACTGAGTTTTTGAGTACAAGGGGGTGTTTTTCTACCAGCACTGAGCTCTGTGTTGTGCTTCCATCTGGCCAGACAGTAACACCTTTCTACATTCCACAAAGCATCTTTCCGTGGGACTGCTCTTATCGATTTTGCTGGAGCTGTTTGCACAGCAAACTCTGTAATGTGTCTGTAAGGAGGCACAACTGAGTCCTCAGTGAGGTGGAAGCTTCTGGAAAGCTAATGAGCTCCTAATGAGTGTGGCTGATTACCTGATGATCTTGCCTGTGAAGGCAGTAACAGCAGGTGTACGAGGTAGATCACTATAGCATAGCTTTGAAAAACCTCTAGCACTTCCAAAGACCTCTAGATCCTTCCCAAAGATGACAGAACCATCAGGTCTCTGTGCTTCTGGGCCTGGCAGGATGTGATGTGGTCCATCAGTCCACTCTGCAGGTTAGGTCCAGGTGAAGGAGCATGACAGCAGAGTGCAGGAGGGTGGGGAAGGACTTGTGCTGCCTCTGCACTCCTCTGCAGCTGCTACATCAGTTTCAGAAAGAGAAAACTACTCCAGAGAGGTAACAGGGAGCTTTGATGAGCCTATTTCCCATCCCAGCCCACCTGCTAGGAAACATCTGGAGAGCTTCAGCATGACATTCCCTCTGGTGCAACTGGTTGGATCCTTGCTGGGGGTCACAGTGAGCATCCTGCATTGCCTGTGGCTGTTTTGGTCCCTCACTGGTTTCCTGCCTGGGATCACACACAAGGCAGGAGTGGTCCCGTGTCTCACACTGACCCTCAGCTCCATTTCATCCTTCTCTTCTTCCTCCTCATCATCTGTTTGTTCCCTGATCCCAAGTTATCTTCTGGTGTTATTTAGAACTGAAGGAGGGAGACTTTCTCCCCCTCCCAGCAGGCATGGTCACTCTCCAGCCCATGCTGAGCATCAGTGGACAGGAGATACTTTGTCGACTCCAGGAGAGCAGCTCCAGCCTGTTAATACATTTCCTCCATCCTTGATCCTAGTGAGGCCATGAGGAGAGCAAGTCTCTGATGCCACGAACAGCCCTGAGACACCTGTGGGAAATCAGCTTCCTCCTGAAGACACCCTGGATGTCCTGTTCACTTACAACTCTTGACTCTGCATGAATGCACCTAGTAAAGAAACTGGCAGTTTTGGAGTGTAGCTTGTTTGACTTCCTGATAAGTCTGCCTTGGGGTGACTTCATCCTTTTTGGGAGAGAATAAAGTGAGTGGGCTGGAGAATATGTGTGGGCAGGAGGATAGCACATTGGCAAGACAGGGGCAGGAGTTCCCCAGCAATCCCAAGCTCACTTGGCACACTTGGGCTCACAGCAGGGATGGCAACATGAAAAATCTTTACCAGGATGGTCAATTCTCTCCTCTTCCCGTGCTCCTTCTCTCCAAGACAAAACCTTGCACCAGGCAGCACTGTTGGTGTGCCGCCAGGACGCATGGCTGCTGAAGGTGAGTGTGGCAAAGGCTCTGCTCAAACACCTCTTGGGGCTGTAGTCTAAGGCCAGAAGTAAAGGGAGCCTGAAACGTTGGAAAGGGCTTGCTTCTCTGGCAGGAAAATCCCAGTGAGGACTTTTGAATATGAACGGTTATGGTTTGGACAGAGGAAGAATGTGCACAGAGCACCAGAAATGGGACATAGGACAGGACCTGTTGCCCTGGGGGTTTTCTGCAGGTTATTTTTTGCACTTTTGTGTAAGGTTTTCCAGAGGCTGCAGCAAATCTGCAGATGGGAGGAATGATGTCCCTGAATTGCGGTCTTCTCAAAGGCTGGGAAACACAATATGAAAATACGTGGTGAAAACAGTGTACGTAGTAGGACTTCTCTTAATGAATGGTGCAAAGAGGGGAAAAAAAATAATCTGATTTACCTATCACCATGTATTTCAGCACCCCAATTTTTGTGCTTCTGAGGCATGCAACACAAAGGGCTTCTCCTTCCTCCAGTCAAGGTTTCTTATGTCCTGGCTTTTCCTCTTGCTCCCTGCTCAGTTTTCCAAGCCCTTTGATCATCTGAGGCTGACCTCACCTCCTCCCTCCTCTCTCTAAACCATTCCTTGGATGATACTTGCAGGAACAAGAGAGAAGTCATAACTTTTCCAGCCCTGTTACTGAGTGTGTAAGCTTAGCTCCCAGAGCTTCCCCTCCCAGTCTTCTTGCTCCTTGGCCATCCAAGGATATATGCTGGTTCTGTGCTGCCTCCTTTGATATCTGCAGAGGAAGCCTTTGCCAGCAGTGGATCTGTCTGATTTTTCTCACTTCACCGTGGCAGCTTTGGAGCTGCTAAGATCCCTGGAGACTCAGCAAGTCTTCAAACAGCCAAAGGAGCTGAGATCCGGTCTCCTGAGACATCTGAGCACAGCATAGCATCCGCTTTTTGATACAATGCTATCAAGACATTTCTCTGTATTTCTTTTTTTTTGCAAATCAAGAGAATGGAGCTGGTTTCTCTCCTGCTGTTGTTGGGGGCAGTAGGAGAAGGAGGTGTTTTTTATTTCAGCTCCTGAGTCAGAGAATAAAGGAGGAGGAGAAGGTGGGGGAGAGGAGGCAGGAAAGGAATATCTGAGAGGATGATAAGGGAGAACATCTGCTCATGGCAGGGCTGATCCTCTCTGATCCACAGGAGGAGGCATTGCCTGGTGCTGGAAAGCAAAGCCCAGGTGGATGGAGGTGAGCAGTAATCAAGGGGAAGTGGACATGTGGGGGGCTGCAGGGGGGCTAGGACACACCAGGGAGTCCAGCAGCACTTGGCAGGACAGGACTGGCTTTGCTGAGCTTCCAACCAGATGCCTTGACCCTTTGGCCAGTGAGCTGGTGTGACACAAGCTGACCTCCTCCTTTCACCCGTGCAGGGGAGGTATCAGTTTTGCCTCCTCCCAGTTCTGTGAGGCACCTTGTTGTAGCTCTAATGCTATTCAAAGCCACCCACAGGGCTTCCTGACCTGTCCTGTGCTCTGCCCTGCTGCCCAAGCCCACCCTTCAAGGGCTCATGGCTCCCTTGTCTCAGGAGCCACCTCTGCCAGTGCTTCCTGGACCCCAGTCCCTGCTTCTGCCCTGGAATGCTCCCCGTGGAGACTGTCACAGGGACCAAACTGCTCAGATACAGTGATGCTCCAGGTTATCTGGATGAACACCCATACTATCCCTGGGTAGCACCTGCCAAGCAGCTGGCCTGGAGCAGGATCTTGAGTTACAAGGCAAATCTATTATTCCTAATTCCCATCAAGCTTCTTCCTTGTGTTTAGCTTGCAACCATTAGTATAAAAAAATAGCTTTGCCATACAGTACCCCTCCTGCTTGGCTTAGCTCCAAACTGCTGCCCCACTGGACATCCCAGAACCTTCTGCAGGAGTCTGCTGTGTCCCAGTTCTGCCTTGCCATGCTGTAACTTCTGCCTCAACAAAACCACTTTGAAACCAGAGCCTTGCTGAAGCCCTCCAGGCACACTCTGTGTCCATGCAGGTACTCTCTGTTCATTTTCCTATCATGTCCCTTGGCACCAGCAGGACACAGGATCTTCAGCCAAGCTTCTGCTGTCTTGATGGGTCATCTCAGCAGGGACCTTGCTTTCCCTTGGAGCTGGCTGCAGGTATGGTGCCACTGATAATAGGCCCTTAAAAGTCTCTCTGTACATGCAAGGAATGCATCAGCTGTTAATACCCGTAATTCCCATACTGCCCATACTTATTCCCTGCTTCCATATGCATATTCTCTGACAAGCTTCCTTTCTTCTGCCCGAAGCAGGTTCATTTTTAATTCATCTGTGATTTCCTCTAGCTGCTCAGGGCACACAGACTCTCCAGCTGCATCCCTGCATGAGAGGGAAGGGAAAAATGAAGGATGCTGGCAGAGTATGGCACTCCCCCCCCCCACCTCTCTGCACTTGATCCCAGCATCTTGAGAGTGCATCTCTCCCTCATTCTCCCCACAGAGGGTCTAAGAGGCTTTTTAAGCCCCCCTCACATAGGCATGCAATCAACTCTCCCCTAATCTGCGGTGCTATTTATTAACAGACCCAGCAAGGGCTGGGCGAAACTTGTGAGTCATTAATTCAGCTGGAATGATGAGCTAATGAGAGGAACCTTGCTAGCTTCCCTCCCTACTCCTGGTTGTTCAGTGCATATTAATCTTCCTGAGTACATGTGCCAGCAGCATCCCCAGCAGCTGAGCACACTGCTGCATGTTTGCTTTATGGGCCGTTGTTCCCCGTGCCCAAGACCTCTGCTTGACTTGCTATAGTTCTTCCCAGTGAATTTGTTCCAAACCAGATGATTTAGTGGCAAGCAGAGACCTCGAGATAGCAAGGAGAGGCTGTGCACATTAATGAGGAAGCCCCTGTTAGTACTCATGTGCTGTCACCTGGGCGGGGCCACAGCTAAAGTCCCCAGTTCCCTTTTGGCTGGTGGGACTGAGCACGGTGCATCCTTCTGCACATGTGAGGAGCTCTGGGCTATGAATTTTTCCATATGGGCTGGATGATGGCACTTCAGCTGCTATAGGGCAGTCCTAGCATTCCTGAAGTATAATTAATTCTGTGCACTTCCCAGGGGGTAGTGGGGAGTTTGAATATGAAGGCTGTAAAACTCTCCTGGGTGAATGCATCCGTCTTGATTTGAGCTTTGTGAGCTTTCCCAGTTGTATATCTCCCAAAAATATTCCCACAGAGTCACAAATTCCTGTAGAGGATCTGAAAGGCTGCCAACAAGAGGCTCACTTTTCTTACTCTCAGAAATAGCCCACAGCACTCTGGAGATCCATTGACCCCCGGCTGTAAACCGCCGACCCGCAGCTTGTAGGGGAGGGAAATGAGAGAGCAGCACCGTGATTTCCACCCAGATGAAGCTTTGGGCACTCCAAAGGTATCGGGGCAGGCTATTAGTTTAAAAACCCCTGCCTGCCATTATAAACCTGGCACCATCAGGCCGAGGGCTGCACGGCCCCTGAGGTGCCAGGAGCAGGCAGCTGTCCGGTCCCTGCCAGCTCCCTGCAGGACGAGGCTCGGCACACGCTGGGCTCCACTGCACATTGTCTACAGCATGGTTTTCTGTTCACCTTCTGACCATAAATGTTTGGTTTCTCTTTAAAGGAAAATTTCAGAGGTCTGGCGACTGCCACCAGAGGAAGGACAACCACTGGGTCTCAGCCTAGGCCAGGAAACAGAAGTGAGTGTGGTTTGATGCCATCAAGCAACAACCCAGTTTTAGGTTGGAGCGTGGGAGGACTCTGCTTCTTCCTCGAGCTCAGATGGCTGCTATTGCCTGAGCCCTAGGAGCAGGATGTATTTAAATATTACTGCTAATTGGGAGTATTTTAGGTCTGTATTTCTTCTAAAAATTAGTTCTCTTGATTGGAAACTCTAAGTCAAGGCACAAAGTAACTGTAGGTTGATAAATGCACCAGAATAAGGCAGCTGCAATAGACTAAGTGCAGCAAAATACTGTCCTTGGCTCAAGGATTAGCTTGGTCACATTTGAGAGTCTGCTGCAAATACCAAAAAGGAGAAAGGCTCATTTTCCACCCTTGTCCTAGCAGTGACACCTGCAAGGTTGAAATCTATACTGCTGAAAATCCACAAGGACCCCATAGCCAGAAACCAAGCCGAGTTCATTAACTGCCTCTAATGCTGCCTTTAATAAATTGTATGGCTTTTAAATGCAAACATATTTTGAGAGACCTCTTTTGTCTTGTATCTAGGACAGGTAAGGCAGGATCATAAAACCAAGTGTGAATTCTGACTTTGCACATGTTTCGGTTAATTACCATCCAAATTAAAGCTTATTCAACTGATGAATTTTAAAAAAATCATCTAGTGAATAAATGCAATATTAAGCCTTTCAACACAAAGTGAAAAAAAAAAATCCGAATAAATGTTAATTACATAATAGCTCTAATAAGCTGGTTTAACTACAGTGGAAGCTGGCAAAAAGCAAGTATTGGGTTTTGCTGACCAGCACCAGCCAGCTTGCCTCAGGAAAACAGGGAAGTAGCTCAAATGTGAAACAAGATTAGAGTGGATTATTTAAAGGCTTCCTGTTTACAGATTTAGATCTACTTGAATTGAAATCAATTCATCCTTCCTGCCTGGAAGCGTTTTGCTGAGGAAAACTATGATGGTGGCAGATCAGAGATTGTGGCAGGTGTGATTCCCCCTCACTACCTTTTCACCTCTCTCCACAGAGAGATGTTGTACCTAGTTCATATTTTTCAAAAGAAGGCTACGAGATGAGTGGATCATCTAGCAATACTTCTACTGGAGAGACATTATTGAGCAAGGCATTTCCATTTCACCTAGGATGCCACAGCTGCTGGGTCATGCCATGGAACTGCACCGTTGGCAACACCCTCACGAGGTCCTCACCCTTGTAAGGAGAGAAGCAGGATGCTGGGTGCCTGGCCACAGTCCCCAAGCACCCCAAAGCTGTGGTGAGACCCTTGTGTGTCCCATGTGCCCAGCCAGGAGAGGGCCTCCTCCTCGCCAGCCCTCACAGAGCTGCTGCAGATGGGGCCGGTGACAGACGAATCCCCAGCGCCCCGGCCGTGCCAGACGCCTGGCACGTCAGTGTTGCTAAGCGAGGAGAAGTTTTAACGTGTTGATTAATGCCCTGACTCTGGGTGAGTAATTAGAATTAATGTGGGATATCAAATCAGGAAATCAGGCATTATTAGGAGGAATTAGTGATTTATTTTCATTTTACGCCTGGCTCACCCCAATCCCCCAACACAGACGGGGGATTTGGCAAGAGATGAAGTTCCTTACTTACAGCACAAGGATGAAGAAGTACGTGGTGATGGGAGGAGGAGAAAGAAAGTGAAGGGACAGCTCCTACACAGTTAATCTCATTACAGCCAAGTCTCACCACCACCTGTGGCTGCTGTGAGCAAGGTGCAGAGCAGCAGTGAGGGACCATCGCCACCGCTTGGAGTCCCAGCCGGCTACAGCTGGAGACATGGCCAAAGCCCAGAAGCCGCTTGAGCAGAGAAGTGCCATTCTGGCACAAACCTTGGCTCTTCCCTGCTCTGGTTCCTTTTTCTTGTACGACTGTGGATAGGACAAACATGCCAGAGGTAAATCCATGCCTCGACAACAGGCAACATGGCAGCACAGCAAAGCAGGGGGGAACCTCACTGGTGCTAATGCTGGGGGTCTTGGTACTCAGAGGGATCCTGCTCTGGCACAGAAATGGCAGCCAGGTGGTTTCAAGCCCCACTGGGCTGCAGAACCTTTGCCCAAACACCCTGCCACATCACTGCTCCAAAGCTGCTGTCGGTCAGAGCATGGTTGCAAGCCAGCACGTGTGGCTGACAAACAGCTTGCAGCAGACAGCTTCCCAAGCCACCACAGGGTGAGGGCTGGCTTGAAATCATAGAATTGTTCAGGCTGGAAAAGACCTTTAAGACCCCCAAGTCCACCCATTAACCACCACCAAGCACCACCAAGTCCACCACTAAACCATATTCCTGAATGCCACATCTACATGTCTTTTAAATACTTCCATGGATGCTGACTCCAACACCTCTTTGGGCAGCCTATTCCAATGCTTGACAACCCCTTCAGTGAAGAAATTTTCCCTAATATGCAACTTAAGCATCCCCTGGCACAGCTTGTGGTCATTGCCTCTTGTCCTATCACTTGTTACTTGGAGGAAGATACCAATCCCCACCTTGCTACAACCTTGGTGAAGGGAGCAGGAATGCTTGGGGTGGCTTAGCAGGGACAGACAGCAGCAGAAGCATCCCACTAGCCATTCATCACCCAAGCTCTGCATTTGCAGGGAGAATTTAAATGCTAAGGAGATCAGAGCTGGTGGTGGAGTAGGAGACTCAGAACTGCTGGTGCCCAGCTGGAGTGCTGGTAGGACGAAGCAGGGGGTAACCTCAGGGGGCAGTGCCCCAAAAAGCTCCCTTTCATGATCAGACCCGTTTGCAAATTCATCTTCTTAGGCAGAAGTTTTAGGCAGAATTTATTTTTTCAGTCTTTCTTTTTTTTCCCCCAAGATGAAAATGTCATTGGTACAGTTCATAGTACCCCCTGTAGCATCTCAGCCGTATTTAGTGCCTTTGATATGTGCAGCGTGCGTCCTCCCTCCCTCCCATGCAGTGAGAGAGAGCTTCAGGAGCAGTGCTCAATATGCACAAAGGCTGTCTCTCAAGAAGTTTATCTTCACCAAAAAAGGCAGGCAACCTTTCTATTTATAATTACTTTGAGTCTATAAACAGGTTAAAAAGCCTTCTCTCTCTCTCTCTCTCTTTCCTTTCTGTTCATTTGCCAGAGAAGAGAGGAAAGCAAACAAGCATAATACAAGATGCAGCACTGTGTGGCTCAGTCAGGCTGTGTAGTGGAAAAATCCTGTGCTGTCCTGGGCATTGCAGATGGAGCCTGAGTGCCACAGCTCAGCCCTTGCCTCTCACCTGAAGTTTTCGTCCCAGCCGAAGAGGCAGTCGATCTGCTCTTGCACAAAAAGAAAGCAAGATTTAATCAATGAGGTGCCCAGAATAAAACAGTCCCTGCCCTGGCACACAGTCCTGTGCAGGGAGGCAGGGATGAAGAGCTGGGTTTGGCAGGGTATGAAGACAGCAGGAGTCGTGTCTTCCAAGCAGGAGGGCTGGGAGGTTTCAACTCCCACTAAGGTTCATTGACCATGCACTCTCTGAGGAGGCATAAGAAATTGCAGAGCCGAGTGCTAAAATGCAGCCTGCTGTGAAACATCACAACGATTTACATGTAGATTTTAATCAGAATTGAGATGTATTTGTTTAATTAGCACCACTGTAACCGAGGCTTGGATGGAAAAGCTTCACTGAGGAGTCAGCTTAATGCAGAGCTGGGCACTGGGCACCCCAGGAGAACAGGCTGCATCCAAAGGACCTCTACATTGGGACAGCTTGATCAGTCCTGCATGAGGAGCCAGAAGAGGCTTTCTAATGTGGCACTAGCAGGGCAATCAGCTCTTGGCTTTGACAGAAGATGCTTTAGCCTGAGGAAGAAAAGCTAGGGTCCATCGCAGCAATCTGCAATCCCAACCCAAGTGTGGCAGGAAAGAGTGGTTTGTCACCAAAAGCTGTTTATGTCACTCAGCTGAGTTAAGTGAGGCTTAAAAACAAAAAAAAAACCAACAAACAAACCAAGCCAAGGAGAAAGAAAGATGTCTTCAGAATAGTCTGCTTTCTCAGCCAGTGCCTAGAACATTTAGTCTCTTCCTGAAGACACCTCAACCAAACCTGGAGCAGGAGGGAAGGGGTGATGCCAACTGTCACCTGCCAACTCAAACACAAGGACACTCTTCAGAGCAAAACCAGGAGCTGCCTCAGCTGCATCTGAAGGGGCAGGCTCATCCAGCTGGGGTTGCAACATGCTCCCAGCTGCTCTGTGGTGCCACTGACAGCCCAGCTATGCAGCTGCACGTCAGCCATATCAACAGCAGAGGGACATGAAGATACCATAAAAAACCTGCAGGTGTCTGCATGTAAATTTTTGCCATATCAGGTGTTTCCAGCCTCGCAGAAAGAAACCAGGCACCTGCTCAGACCTGCTGGCAGAGCAGTGGCATTCTGGGGCCTGGGCTTGGGCACTGAGGGACACCATGGCAAGGAGCTGATGAGAGGCAAGAAACAAAGTCAAGGCTGGGGAGAGAGAGGGAGACAGAGCTACACGACGGGGAAAGCCCAGTACAGAAGGATGTGAAGTCACCAGTGGGACAGTGTGGATGGCAAGGGACAGAGGTCCCAGCTGTCAGGTGTCTGCTAGCTGTGGAGTAGGAAATGTGTCCTCCTCTGGCCATTTTCAGGGAGCAGCAAGTGGGCAGTGACTTTCCCAGTGAGGGAAAACTTGGATCACTGCAGGTGTCGCTTTCAGTGCTGACTCCTGTACAGGGCAGGAGCGGGCTGAGGGTTTTAAATAATGAGGCATGATACACCTGTGAGCTCAGTGATGGATAGAGAGTGGCATTAAATGGGACTCAGTGCCAGTCTTTATCTTGTCTCTAGCCATCACAGGGTGGGTGACATAAATGCTGAGCACTGAGGCCATGGGTTCTGCCGCCTTTGCTGGCCTGGAGGCAGGTAATGCCAGCACCAGAGTGCAGAAGGGGCTGGAGGCATCACAGACCCCACAGCCCTCTTTGCTCCATGGTGCTCTGGGAGATCCCTTCTAAAAGGAAATGTGTTTGGAGGTCCTGTAACCCTGGCTGGCTAAAACTTCTTATGTACATCCTCAATTCAAAAGAATTTGAGGAACAAGTCAAATCAAAGCTTTTTTTCATATGAAGTACTCTATCTCACTGCATGGAGGTAAAAGATGTGCCCTGTGCCACTTATGACCTCTTTACCACCTTCTTCTTTTGGTGTTGTCAGCCCTGATGTCACAGGGATGGGCTTGACTCACCCTGTCCAGGGCTGCAGCTCCCCCTCCCAGGGCAGTACTTCCACAGGATGGATGGGCAATCCCCATTGTAACCCTGAATGCCCAGTCCCAATTCTGGGCTCTGCAAAGCTTGTCTTGGGAGCTGCCATCCCACCTGGCACATGGGCTGTCCTGCTGCCTTCCACAGTGCCCCTCTGCTCCTTCTTGTCCGGGGGCTGGGATAGGTTTGCATGCTGCCAGACACCAGTGCTCATCTCCTGGAACCTGCAGGGCACATCTCAGCCAGCCCTGAGCAGGGGCCTGCTGAAACAAAGCCCTAAGGAAGGGAGCAGCAAGCACCACGTGGGGACAGACATGGGGCCAGAGCAAGCAGAGAGATCCCTGGCTGCATCCCAATGCGTCAGCTGCTGCCCTGGCCCCGGGATGGAGCCCTGCACTCGCAGTGCTGCAGGATGGGCAGCTCCCGGGCAGGGGAGAGGGCATGGTGGCGGGCTGGGCTCAGGCAGGAGGCTGCAGGCAGGCTTGGGCACTGGCAGCGGCAGGCACACGAGGCTGGGCTCCTCTGCGGCAGATTGATAGGTGTCTGGTGGAAAACATCCTACTGATAGGCCGAGAACAAAACGCAAACAGGGAGAAATGACAGCTGTTCCTGTAGCTTTTCCATCATCTCTGCCGATAGCAGCCGCAGCGCCTGCAGCTCCGCGATTGATGCATCTCCGGGGACTCCGGGAGCGCGGATGCCACAATCAGGAGGGATAAAAGAATTGCTGCTGGAACCCAGAGGAGACTTCGGATCCTTATCAGGAACAAAAAGGACATCAATCTGGTGCCAGCACAGGCCTGTCAGAGGCAGCCACACACTCAGCAGCCCGGCAAGGCTGGCAAAGCACATCCGTGGCTGGCGGGCCCCCCTCCCTCTCAGGGTAGCTCTGCTTGAGCCAAGCAGCATCGGGCAGCAGCACCGAGACCCGGCCACCGCTTGGCCAAGAAAATCCTTGGCAGGAAAGATGCGGTAAACAGAGCAGGAGATGAGCCTCTTTGGAGTCCCAGCTGGCTCAGGGGGGGTTGGCCCTCTGGCCTCATGCAGCCTGTCAGAGCAGCTGGCTGCCCTGTGAGCCCCAGCCGGAGCTGAGGTGCCTCCCAGCTGGTCCCCTGCTACCCAACCCCTCGGAGTGCCGGTGCCCTCAGCATGCGGGCTGCTTCGCACAGCACTGACCGTGGTAAGCATCGCCTCCTCCACAGCACCTGTGGCAGCTTGTGGTGAAAATACAGCCATTTCTTAAAGTCCATTCCCTGTCTGGTGGGGGAAGGAGGACAGCACATCAGCAGCCTGTTCTGAGCTGCTCCCCAGCCTGCAGACTGGCTTGGGAACCATGGAATGTCATGACACAGAGGTGCCCTGGGATGCGCAGGTACACCGAACCTCTTCTTTAAACTTTCCTGGTCATGGTGATCAGTAGCAAAACCCAAAAGATCTGGGTGGCAAAAATATGGGATTTTTAGCCTCAGAGGAGTTTTGTTTGGCTCTGTGCACACAGACACACGGCCCTCATGCGTGCACAACCACAGGGAACCGCGCTGATCGAGTTAAGCGTGGCAAGACCTTGCTATGGTGCAGAGCAAGTGCTAATGCTGTGTAGAGAGTTCCATTCCGTTTAGAACTGAAACCGAGAGAGAGTTTTCAACATCGTGGGGAGATTACATTGTGGCTATTTGGATGTCCACTGCTACTGCCCTCTGGAGAAGGCTGGGGATACTTCTCCCTCTTCTGGAATGTTTGTGACTCTATTTTGCATGAGCGCTTCAGCCAATACAGGGCTACTGGAGAGCTGAGCTCCAGAAGTGGAAGGGGTTTTGGGATGGGTTTGAAGTGCTGCAGCCCACACACTGGGCCATGCAGGGCAAGCTGCAATGGTGAAGGAAGGTAGTGGGAGACACTTGGAAAAATATGAGGATTTGGGGACAAGGTTTTGAGACTCACAGCAAGCTGGAGAGCTGTAAAGGGTGACCCCATTGCTGTGCCTTTCTCAGGACTTGCTGTTTCTTCTGCAAACCCAGATCCCGATGCCAGGAGCATGTTTTTCTCTCTCTCCCACCTCGCTTCACTTTTAAATAAGCTTCTATCCCTCACTGCTTGGAGAAACACTTTGAAAATCTGACCCCAATGCACCCTAAAAGCTCAGAAAGCAAGAAATAAATAAAAAGAGCATTTTCTCTTCTAACTTAAAAAATCACATTTAAGAAAAAAGCCCAGCAATCTCCTAACCCTTCTTGCCCTGATTCACAAGAACATTTTTTCCTCTTTCCTTTCAAGGCTAGTGCCTCTGGGGGATTTGGAGTTGTGGTGCCAGTGCAGAAGAAGCCAGTGTGGCCTCTGTGCCCTCTCCTGAGGACATTCAGTTGTCCCAGTGGCTGACTAATTCTGTCACCCGCCAGCCAGCACTTCCTGGCTGTGGGGGACCATAGCACTGCTCTCACTGACATCCTTTCCTGATGCTGAGCTTTCCCATGAGTGTGGATGCAGCCACAGAAGCTGTACCTGTGCTGAGAGCCTTGCCATCCTTCTCTGGTGGTGATTTTGCTAATGCAAAGTCTAATTTATCATCTGTCCAGGGGCTAATGCACTCACCTAGAGCTCTCTGGTGGCCAGTAGCCACATCCCAGTCCCAGGACCCTGTTCTGGGCACACAGGTGTCTCTGGCAGAAAGGGCATCCAGCCCTCAGAGCATCCATGGAGGAAGGTGCTCCATATCTGCTCCCCACTTCTCTTCAGCAGGAGATATGAAGCTGGGGGTGGGCTGTGAGGCACTGGCAGGTAACTGCTGAAGCAAGCAGGGCTGCATTCATTGAGATGGTGGTGACCAGCTCCCTCTGTGAGGCTTGGCTCTGCAGCAGCCTGTTGGAAGACAGGGGAATGGGTCAGTCTGCTTTGCTACAGTGATGCTTCAGGCACGGCACTGCAAGGGGGCAGATGGGAAACCTGTCTCCCTCTGGGTACTCTGGGCATTGTTAGCTGCACCTCTGCCACTCGCTGGGCTGGTCTTATCCAGCACTGGAACTGCACTGGGG
This sequence comes from Cyanistes caeruleus, assembly GCF_971803275.1. Taxonomy (NCBI): domain Eukaryota; kingdom Metazoa; phylum Chordata; class Aves; order Passeriformes; family Paridae; genus Cyanistes; species Cyanistes caeruleus. The sequence goes on along the minus strand of NC_141706.1, from coordinate 30,741,137 downwards.
GATCCCTGCCCAGTGGACAGTTCTGCCAAAGAGATGCAAGTGGCTGACGCAGCCCAGGGTGGGAGGCAAGCAGCCATCTGTGACAGGCATGTGCATGCCCAGCAGGGAGGGACGGGGGATCTGCAGCCCCCCTTTTCGCCCCCCTCTCCTCCCACCTGTTCAGAATCGTGCTTGGAGGTACGGCAGGCCCGGGGGGATGTTGCAGCACCCTGTCCCCAAACGACTCATTGACACAGAGGGAAGATATTACTCAGGCAACACGTGAGAGTGGGAGAAGAGGGAGGCGATGCAGGCCCGGAGCAAGGGGTGTAAGCAGAGCTGAGGAGGGAGCTCAGGGCTGTCAAGGCAGACATTTGGCCTCTCAGAGCTGGGGAGTGGCTGCAGACCTGGCTGGCTGAAGGTGCAGCAGGACAGAGGGGCACAGCACAGCCAAATGTGGTCCAGGTCCTACTGCCTGTGGCCTCAGACCTTGCCTGGGGCCACCGTGCCAAGCTTCTAGGGCAGGGATGCTTTGGCTTTGTCTTACCAGACCAGGGGGTTCACAGTACAGTCCAAGGTTGCTCTGCCACTGTGGAGGAACCGGGAGCTAATGGTTGCCACTGGAGCTAATGGTTGCAAAGTGAATTGGAAAGAAACAGGTTAATTGCTGTGGTTTGTCTGCAGTGACAGTGAGACGAGCAGGGCTGGAACGGGGTGCCCAGAAGATGGGCAGCAGCCAGTGACCGCCTGTGCCATCCTCCCTGCCATGTGTCATGGGCTGGGCTGCTCTGGAGATGGATGCTCCTGAAGCATGTCCCATCCACCAGGGATGCACCACTGCCCAGGGAAGTCTGTCACCAAGACAAGGGACCCTGCTCTGTATGAGGGCCAGAAAACAGATGCAGCTGCCCAACGTTGTGTGCTGCAGAGATCAAAGCCACCCTAATCACAGGTGCTCCTTTCAGCTCAGCCACGATGCTGCCCACTGAGCTGTAGGGGAATGGTTCAGCCAAGAGCTTTAGGAGAAATAGTTAAAAAAAACAGTGTCACTGATGTGGGATGTGGGAGCCAAGGGTGAGGGCAGAGCCCCTCCCCTGTGTACAAAAGGGGCTTGCAGGCACTGCACAGCACAGAGATGCTCTTTCAGCAGGCTGTCTCTTCCACACCCAGCACACAGAGGTGTGAGGATGGACACCAAACACCTGCAGGAGTATAAACATCTCCTCTGGCCCTGACCACCGGGGGCTCTGGGACCCCAAAGGCAGAACCTCACTGCATCCCATGGTGGGGCAGCTGGCAGGGAGAAGGGAGGAGCTGGATGCAGCTGTTATGGCAACAGAAGTTCTCGAGGTAGGGAAGGGAAAAGGCACTCTTTAAAGCATGTTTCCATGGCAACAAGCATCTTCAAAGTCCTCTATAAAAACAGAAATTAAAAAAAAATAATAAAAAGGTTTCTATAGAAGTGGGGAATTCTGTGAGCTGAGCTGCCTCAGGTGCTTTGAGAGTTAAATGAAGAACCTGGGACTTCCTGGGAGGGGATAGGGACAGCCCTACAAGTCAAAGGGGTAGTGGGGGGCAGAGTTTTGCAGCCTGGGGGCTGCGTCCTGCCCCCTTCCTCCACCCTATGTTTGCTGGTTTGTTGCTAGGTGGGCCTTTGCCCCATAAGATGGCTTTCCTCATTCTGTGGGGCTGCTGCCTGGTCTGCAGCAGGGACAGACACACAGCACTGCAAGCAGAAATGGTGTCCATGGGCTGGCTTTGAGTCATGAACCTCGTCAGACGATGCTGAACTGCAGCCCCTTTCTCTGCTTTTACCACTGCCCTCACACACCCTTTACCAGGCACTGTTGTGGTTGTCCCACCCCAAAAACAAAGCCTCCCTTTGCTTGCTCAGAAATGGTGAGTACTGACTTTACTTGGGGATGGGGACAGAGGTGTGGTGGGTAGGTCTGATGCCCTGATGCTGAACAGGTCTTGACTGGAGGAGCTTTCTGAGACTGTGGAAAACCATGGGGGCTCCAAATCTTCAAGAACTGTTCAATAAAACAGGTGAAAAGACATGTCCCAGACAGCCTTTGCTTCCTGGATCTCTTCAGTGCGGGATGCACTCTGTTTTAGCTGATATCATTTAATCTGCGCTCATTCTTCAAGAAGGCAAAAATGCATTCCTCGAGAATGGAAAGAAATGCATTCTTCAAGAGATTTGCAATTAATTTAATTAATTTTCAAGAGTTTGCAATTAAAAGGAGGGACTAGCTGTCAGAGTCCTGGCCCTGCAACTGCCACTGGTTTTCTATCATAATACTCCCTGAGGAGTTCTTGACTTCCCTGAGAGGAGATCAACCACCCCACAGTGCCTGGCTCCACATCAGGAGAAGATTCTCCAGCCCCTTCTCTGCAGAAATCTGGACTTCCATGCCTTATTTTAACACTGCTGCTTAGTTTGTCAACTAACAAACTCTACACTCAAATGATCCTGATGCAGAATAATGCTCCTTATCCTGCCACTAGCCCCTTGGGATGCTGGAGAACAAGCACTTTCCCAAATCCATGCTCTACAATCATATACTTCCACTCCTTTATGCCTGATTGTCCTGCAGGTGCTCTGGTCTCCACTCTTACCAATGGATTTTGAGATGTAACCTTACCTGAAGAGTTCTTTGAGAGGCTTTTTTGTTTAATTGTCTGCCACAGCACAATATTGTTAGCAAGTGGTGCAGGAGAGTTTGGCCTCAGACAGCGTAACAGGCTAGAGGTATATTGAAAATGACAAGTAATAAACCAGGAGTGCATTAAAGGGATTCCTTCAAGTATGTAAGTGAGGGTGATTCTACAAAACCAAAAAAGCGCAGCTTAAAGGACTGTCTGAGCTAGGTGGATACAGCAGGGCTGTATGGCAGAGCATTTTCCTGGCTTGGAGGAGGCAGGAGGAGAGTAATCCAGAGCACAGCACTGACTGCCCAGGAGTCCTCTGTGCTGCTGCAGAGGCAGGAGGCACCACAGCTGCACTCCAGCTACTGTTAACTCCCACCAGCAGCTCCAGGTAATAACACCAGGGGAAACCACTCACTTCAGTTACATTTATCAGGCAATCAGAGTCACATCAGCAGCCCCACTAGCACAAAATGAGATATGAGCACCCACGTGCTGGGGAATGTGGAGTTCAGCACAGGATGTGTAACCAAGAGCATGGTTAGTGATCCTGGGGGAATCTGGGTGATGCCATTCCAAGTGTGCTGGGAAGTATGAGCAAGGGATGAGCTGGGGACAAGATGACACCAACAGACCTCGCTCCTCTCCCTGTCAACCCCCAGGCACCTGCATCAGGACCAGTTAATGTGGAACAAGTTGTGTGACTGTGGGACATGGGCTGTGCCCATGAGATGATTCCCCTCCAGCCTTTGGTACTTGTTTTTCTCTAGCCTGTCTGCCTGTCTAGCAGGGGATCATGGAGATCAGACAGAGCTGGAGTGGGGCAGAAGTTATGCGAGGGCTTCTGTTCAGTGAGCTCTTGGGAATTATCTTTATACCCTTTTTATATGCTTTGATGAGTAAGTGGAAGCAAGGAAGGGGTGCCTGCCTTTTGGTTCTTACTGTATGGACCCACACAGAATGGGGCAGCAGGGAGGCAATGCCACAAGATGCGCTTCTGTCATCAGAACACAAGCTGCTGCAAGGAGCCCTGCAGCTCCTGGGTTATGTTACAGTAGCCAACAGCTCCTCTGTGAGGCATAAACTGGCGCTTCTCTGCTTTAATCCATGGAATAATTTTCAGGCTGCAACTTGCTGTGCATTGGAGCACTGTCAGCAGCCCTCTTGCTGCTCATATCCTGCGTTCTTGATACACACAGAAAGATAAAAGGGATTGTTTGAGTTTCACTGCAGCAGGAGCACTGAGCCACCTTCCTGGCCCCATGCCCAGCCTGAGCCTGCTTCTCAGCCTCACACAGGCTTCTCCTCCTCAATTGCATTTACCTTTCTATTTACACAGAATCACAGAAGATGCTGAGTTGGAAGGGACCCACAAGGATCACTGAGTGCTACTTCTGGCCCTGCACAGGATCATCCCCTAGAGTCACACCATATGCCCAAGTGTATTGTCCAAAGCTCTTGAATTCTGTCAGGCTGGTGCTGGGACCACTTCCCTGGGGAGCCTGTTCCAGTGCCCAGCCACCTCTGGGTGAAAAACATTTTCCTAATATCCAATCTAAACCTCCCCTGACACAAGTTCAGGCCATTCCCTTGGGTCTTGTCACTGGTCATCACACAGCAGAGACCAGTGTCTGCCCCTCCTCTTCACCTCACAAGGAAGCTGGAGACTGCAGTGAGGTCTCCCCTCAGTTTCCTCTTCTCCAGGCTGAACAGACCAAGTGACCTCAGCTCTGCTCATATGACTTCCCCTCAAGGCCCTTCATCATCCTCGTGGCCCTCCTTCTGACGCTCTCCAAGAGTTTCATGTCTTTCTTATATTGTGGCACCCAAAACTGCACACAGGGCTCAGCTTTACTGAAATCCAGAAAGATTACATCAACTGGCTTCCCTTGATCAACCAGGTGGGTTATGTTGTCACAAAAGGAAATCAGGTTTGATAAGCAGGACTTTCCTCTCATGAAGCTCTCTGGCTGTGGCCATTGGCTGCATTGTCTTTCAGTTGTCTTTCAATACCTCCCAGAATAATCTTCTCCGTAACTTTACTGGGCCCTGATGTGAGCTTGACAGGCCTGCAGTTTCTGGAGTTCTTCTTCTTGCCCTTCTTGAAAATCAGGATAACATTTGCCAGCTACCAATCAGCTCAGACCTCTCTGGATTCCCAAGAATACTCAAAAAACTTTGAGAGAGGTTTTGTGATGGCATCAGCAGCTCACTGGGGCTTCTTGGATGAATCCCATCAGGCCCCATAAATTTGTAGGGATCCAGCTGGAGCAGCAGATCGTGCACAGTTTCAGGATCAACTGGGAGGTGATCACTCTCACAATCATGGTCCTCCAGCTCAGGGCTCTGAGACCCTCTTCAACCCTCATCTGTGTTGAAGATGGAGACAAAGGATGCATTAAACATAGCTGGATATCCAGAAGCAGCTCCTGCCAGTGGGCAGCCCTCACTTACTTTCCTGGTGCTCCAAGAAGTCTGGGAGGCAGGATTCCCTGCCCCATTTCCTCCCATTCATACATGAGTGCTGGACTCATGTGGGTCCTTCAATCTTCTTATTGATATTCTGGATATGAGAATGTTCACACCATGTCAACAGGAGCCAGAGGTTAAAAAGCACAAATATAATACCATGAAAATTCTCCTGTGCAGCCAACTGGAGTGGCAGGGGAGGAGGCAGCTGGAGAAAGCTTTGATGTCAGCCTCCACTCTGCCCTGGGTTCCTTTGACCAGGAATTTTTCTTGACTGAATGCCTCCTCAGTATCAAAATCCCAAGCTACAGGCAGGTTGAGGATTTCAACTTACTAGTTTTGGAAGATGCAGTTCCAATTTGATCCCCCCATGCCAGCCCCATTGCCCTTTCTTTACCATCAATTGCTCACAGGTCCTTCAGGTGCAACAGAACTGGGTGCTGGCTTTAAAGCATCCACTCCTGCATTTACAGCGTGGTCTTCATGCTATACATATTAATTTAATAATAGCCAAGGCCCAGTATATTCCCAGCCAAGCTTGACCTAAATTCAACAGCACGGTTTATTCTGCAGCTTGAATTGCAGCGGGTGGGAAGAGTCTGCAGCAGCTGGAGGGAAAAAACAAACCTTGAAAGGGAGAAACTTGGATTGAATTAAATCTGAATCAAATCACAGCCGTCTCCTCTGTATTTCTTTAACTGGAAGTTCAAATTCCATTTACTGTTCCCAGCTCCATCATTTTTAGTTTCCAGTGTGCCGCAAGATTGCTATCTCAAATGGCTGTAATTGTTATGCAGGGAAATTTTAACTGCTGTGGCTGCTAGAAATTAAGCAAGGGCTGTGGTGTAGTTTAGATGATGGTTTACCAGGTTTCAGAGTTAGCCCTGGGCAGAAGGTTACTGCCTCTGTGAGGCATTACTGGTTTGTTCTTTCATCACCTGTGGAAGGTATTCACTGGGCTGGTTTATTTTGTGTTACTGCCATGACATTCAGGCATAAAGGGCATAAAGAGGTAGCTTCACCAGACTGTTCTTGGGGAAAAAGAAAATATTCAGGTCCTAATAATGACAAGATAAACAGGTCTTACTCACATGCCTTTAACCACTGTAACCCCAGGAGGGTTAGAGCAATGATATGCTTAATCCTGGCCTGCTTGGCCAGCTCTTAACTTTGTTAGTCAGCTCCCTGGAGGAGGAACAATGCTGCTCACGTATGTACAGCTCTAAGCTATTGGCTGTGCTCCAGAAAACGGTCCTCTCTGCTGGAGAAGGATGCTCACCAAAACTTTGCTTGTGCTCATTCAAACACAACCCCTGAAGAAATTAACTCTCCACAGATCACACCTGAAATGTGCAGAGAAAGGAAAATGCCGCTTTACCCTGAAGAATGGCACGGGCACACTGTTGGTTTCAAGTGTGGACAGGAGCCAGTGCTGGGAACTTTCTGTTAATGCCTTGTGCTCCTGAAGAACCTCAGGCTCTGGCACCCTCTTTAGCAAGGCCTTGGGTCCACTCCACCTTCCCAGCCAGCTCAGCAGACTGGGAACAGAGCTGGATGGAGCAGGATGAGGAGGGAAATGCCTCCCCTGGACGTCCCCAAAGACACAGCAGAACAAACCAAGCACCTGAGGGAACCAGGCAGAGAGAGCAACAGGGAGCCCCATTAGGGGCAGGCACTCTGCCCAGTCTGCCAGCAGAGCAGATCCATAACAGATCCACATCTTACCTGAAAAGCCAACTTCAGCCCAACTGCAGAGAACAAAGTCAGAGCAAAGCAAAAGCAGAGTCACCCTTTGGTTTCTCCACCTGACCTAGCCTTAAAAACTCAATTTGAAGGTGGCATTAGGGAAGTAAGACATCGTTTATCAAGAGTGACAGATACAATCTATAAATTAGCATGCCCAGCCTGGGAGTCAGGAGGCAGAGATATCTATCACTTCCTCCCCGGCAGGCTGATACAGGCACACAAATTTGGCCAGTTCCCCAGAGCATCATCCGATCTCTAGCAGATCTGACAACCCTGAAGTGCTGGGGAGGCATGTGGGGATATGATATAGGAGAGACCTGGAGAAGGATGGAGCTCCTGACTCCACCCCACCCTGTCCTCTGTGACACGGGGACAAGAGGACCCCCAGCAATACGGGGTTCATGTCTCAGTCCAAAGGCACGCTACATTTTTAAACACACTGTCAAGGCATCCAAAATAGGATGAGCTGCAAAATGGCTGCAGTCCATTAGGGAAAAGTTGGCTATTTTAAGATACTTCTACGTAGTTTGCATCCAAAAGAAAGGATAATCTATGGAAATGATATTTGCTTTTCTGCAAAATCTGTACACTGCACAGACAGTGTATACAAACTACTGTCTCTGTGCTCAGTAAATCTGGGGGTTTAGCCCAGACCTGGGAGGTTCTGGGTGCTTTTGGTGATGCCTTGTATGACTTTGCTGTAAAAGACACACAAACAAGGACACAACATTGTCATGAGGCTCTTGTCTCACTGAATCCCTTTTCTATGCAAAACCAGGGAAGATGGCCCGCATGCTGGAAATAGGTTCAACAGGATGCCCCAGCACAGCCTCAATCCCACCCCAGGTACCTGGGTCTCTGAATCAGCCAGTCCCCATGGGGAGGAATGGCTGTTGGGGTGGCTGAAGGGACCACACCGTCCAAGACACATGGAAACTAAATGATGAGGGGGCTCAGGTGGTGCAGCCAGGAAGACTGTTAAAGGCCTCGTAAATAAGAGCCCATGTAGACAGCAGGTACTGTGGGGCTTTATAGACCTATAAAACACCCTGAGCTGCCAAGAAGGCTGGAAGGGTTGGGTAGGAAATCTAATTTCACAGGATTTAAAGCAGGTGAGAGAGATATAAATGTATGTTTTTAATAGTAATTAATGCTGCCATTCAGAAGCACTTAAGCACTGGGTTTGGAGAGTTTCCAAGGGCTTGCCTCATAAATCACAGCCCACTACCTGCCTGCCCTGTTCCTAAGGGGCTGGGCTAGTGCTCCCTCCCCTGACCTGGCCTTGGCTGCAGGGGCATTTCCAGCTCCAGGCAGAGAGCTCAGCATCGCTGCAGCCAGGCTGCTCCCGGGCCATGGCAAGCAGGGCCATCCCTAGCCATCCTTTCGAACCAGGGATCACCCTGGGATGCTATCCACCTTCTCTCAAGGTTATCCCCTCTTCTTCAGAGAGAGAAGGACAAAGGAGTATCTTTTTCAGGCTTTTTTTGCTGTGGGCTGCCAGTTTTCACCCTGCCCTGTCGAGTCATTTTTGCTGCTCAAGCAGTCGTGTCTCAGCCAGCTCCTACCTGGCACGAGTGGAAAGCAGAGGCTGCTGCAGCCCACGGGATGAGGTGGATAGTGGGGGGTGCCCGGGAAACATTCAGGAACTGGGCAATGCATTTAATCCCTGATGTTTTGTGCCATGCTGTGATTTCTAATTTGTCACCTGGGCCTTTAAGGCTTGATTCCATACCGTTCTTGGGTGGTGACAGAGGCTAGCGTGGGCAGCTGGAGATGTGCCCCGAGCCTTACCATCCCCATGCACCCCAGAAAAGCAGTCGGCAGAGCTCCCAGCCCTTGCTGCATTGTGTGCACCTCTCCTGCCTCCCACGGCTGCAAGCGGGCGGCAGAGCAGGAGAGCAGGACCGGGGTCCCCCCGCAGCCCAGCCCCAGCGCTGCCCCAGCCTCCGGCCCAGCATGGCCCCAGTCCAGCCCCAGGCTGCTCCCAGCCCCCCGGGAAGGCTCCAGCCGTGTGCCAGCCCTGCCCTCTAGCGTCACTTCTGCCACAGCCATCCTTGTAATCCAGATCGTTCCTCCGCCACCGACGCGCACTCGGGACTTCGGTGTCACTGTTCCAAACAGAGCTTGGCTTTCACGCCAGGGGAGCAGGGAAGGGGAAGGATCCAGGCTCAGGTATTTTCCAGATCATGGTGGTGTAATTCGGGTGGAAGGAACTTGCTGCTACCTTTACGTCCAGTCTCTGCCCATGGTCAAAACAGGTACCCACCATTTCCACAGTCCAGGCAAAATTCTGAGGATGCCAGGAGGGGACAAGAAAACCAGGAGAAAACTTCATGAAGTCTTTCTTATGCACTTCCACTTATGCACGGTGAGACTATCCCAGGTGGGGTTACAGCATGCCCCAGATGCAGAGAGAGTCTGAGATGTGGCCAATTTTATTAGCTGATGGGACACCTGCACTGCTTCCAGAAATAGCTCAGATTTGCAAAGCTCAGGGCTGCTTTGATGTGGTAGAGCCCTTGTGGAGGTCCTGTTGCCTCTCTCCAGAGCTGAGTCAGCATGACTGCTCCAGGGACCTGGCACCAGACGTCCAGAGATGGAAGAGCCCAGGCAGTGCTGGTTTTGATCCAGCTTTAAAGCTGGGTTGGATCCAGCTGGGAGTTAGCCCCTTCTGGGCTGAACTCCAGCAGATTCTGTGTGAGTGCCCATGTTCTTGGGTCCAGGAAGGTGTCTGAGCTGGGTGCAGCTGGATCCAAGCACTTTCCAGCTAGTGTCACCAGGCTGATGGAGGGACAGCAGGTGGGGGAGGCACCAAAGCATCTTTGCAGCAGCTGTCTGGGCCAACAAAGCTGGCACAGAACCACAGCTAAAAAATCCACCTAGACCAAAACTGTTCCAATTCCGCAGTGACACCAGGCCTCCTCTGCACTGGACTCCCCTGGAGTTCCATTTTTTTTCCACAATGAAACTGCAGCAACATCTATTATTCTGCTACAGCAGTAAAACTCTGCCAAGGCCATTTCTCCTACAGACTGGGGGAGTCTGGAAAGAAGCTCTTTCGTAATGGGAAACACTGGTGCTAGAAACAGGTGTTGTTTAAGGACAATAGTAAGAGATAACTCAATTATCTCCTCTGATTCATGTTTACTACCCTAGCAGAGAGAGACCTGATTCAGCTAATCTGATCTGATTAATTCAATCTTAGATTTTGCATTGACCTTTTTCTCCTGTATTGATTATCAGCAAAGACTAAGTAATGGTCTGACAGCTGAGACCTGCTGTTACCAGGAAATATCTGCAGTTCAAACTTGAAACCTCAAAAGCTGAAGCTAATTTTTATGAGATACTCAGCAAACCAGAGGAATCACCAGTAGGTCCAGTAAAGTAATACCCCTGTCACAATAAAGTGATGCTTCTGTCACAGATGAACCCTCCTGGGTTGTTGGTCCCTGCTTGGACACCATTGTGGCACCAGACAACCTTTACATAGTCTGAGCATACTCACACACCTATGCATATGTACAGATTATCTATATACTTATATGTTTGTGTGTTGATACATGTATGAATCTAAATTGCTAACTTGTAAGCTCCATGCTTTATAAATGTCAGCATTAAGGATATTTGTATTAACTGGAAATCAGATACCTATGCTTGTAAAGAACAATAAATTATTAAATACACTGGAATGACCTCACTGCTGAGTGGATTTTTTCTCATGTCCCATTCTAGGTAGTGGAATGAGTCCTATTTCTAACCCTAAAGCCAGAAACAAAACTTGCAGTGTTTTCTGCTGCTTTGTTTGCTTTTCTACACGACTTATGGAGGGCCTGTTCCTAAGATAACACACCAGTCAATATGTCCAGGTCTCTTGTGTGGCCAGGAAATGCAGTCTGTGCTGTCTCACTACCAGGTTTGATGGACACCCCAAAGCCCATTGCTGTTTTATCAGCCAGGCTGCTGGCTATCAGCTGATTTGCATGCTTTCAAGTAGGTCACCAAATTTTAGTGGGAAGGGGAGAGCTCTCTTGTCAGAGGAGCAGCACCTCTCATAGTTAAAAAGGTTTTCTAATCACATAGGAAAGTATATAAGATGCAGGAGTGTATGTGTATGTGTGTGCACACCAGCAGCAGGCAGGGCATCAGGCGTGCCACACACCAGCAGCAGTGCAGGCACCTCACAAAATATGGGAGCAGGGACACTACCAGCCAGATTTCTCTACATAAAGAACCTGTCAAAGCTGCTTTTTTCCCAGCCTCAGACCTCCACTAGTGATAATTGTTTATTCTGTAAGCACTCAGGCAACATGAAGCAGCACACTCCTAAGCCAGGAATAATCCTGTGCTGGCTCCTCACAGTATGTGCTACCATGTTAATACACAACCAGGCAGCAGGGCAGGAAAATACTGAGGTCTCATCTGCATAAAGGAGTGAATCTTTGCTGTTGTAGCATAATAAGCATGTTCTGCAATGAAGTTAAAATTATTTATCTTTTCCAAAAACAGGGCTAAAAGGTAACTTCAGCTGCCTCTAATTGCTTGCTTGTAAAAGAATCAGCAAAGCTGCAACAAGATCCAGAGGCCTGAAAACTTGAACCAGGCAATGCCAAGCATGAAAAGGAGTGTTCATTATTTAGTGGAAAAGAACCAGATATCAGAATAACACTGCTAGTGCCCTATTGAATTCAGTCTTTGGAAGCATTTTTAACCAAAATTATTTTTTTTTCTCATAGAAGATCATATTTAATTCAACTAAGATTTTATTCAGAGAAGCCTAAGACCAACATTGTGCAGAAGGCCAGACATTGTCTAAACAGCTTATATTACCATTATAACCTACTTATTCCTATCTTTACTCTAGAATTTCTAAACCTACAATTTTGAAACACCTTCCCCCCACAGCAAAGCACCCTCGTGAGACAGGTAGGCAGGCAGGGCTAGGGCAAAGTAATTCTTCTGGTCAGTTTTTTCACCTAGGAAAGCCTTTATTCAAAGCACTTGTCAAAACCATTGCCATGCTGTAGACAAACTCTGCCTAGGGAGACTGACCAGCACAACTATCACAGAACTACCTCATTATTAGAGAACAAATCACTTTTATTTTGGAATACACTGTCAGCACCAGGGAGTTATATTGGCAGAGGTGAGAGAGTTATTCTGGTTGACTTTCCCATGCAGACGTGCCATACATGTGTGATAGGGCTGTAGGATAATCCCCCAGGAGAAGCAATGAGGATTTTATTGATTGGGATATTTCGAACTTCTGCAGGCCAAAGCAATCTTCTGTGCACTGAATGAGTGGGCAAGATTGAATAGGAGGGGTTTTTTTGCCTTCTCCAACTCCCATGTTTAGTTTAGAGAAGGCACTCTGAATAGCACCAGCAAGCAGCAGAGAGAATAAAAAAATGTATATCTGACCGATTCTGCCAGAGGCACTGTCATTTTTGCAACATTAGTGGTCAGAGAGGTCAAATTCCTTGAAATTCAAGCCAAATTATGTGATGCTGAAGCCACAGGTATGCATAACAGGCCACAAGGACCTATGGAACCAACCGAGTGCCACACACACAGACTGTTTGCTTTCTTTTTTTTCCTGACTGACACCACTTATGAGAGGAGTGCTGGGCCAGGCACTGGAAGAAGGTGGATGGGAAGGAGCACAGGATATGACGAAATGAATAAGTGCTAGCTGACTTCTAGCAGCAAGATCAAAGCGTGGCTGAGCTTTGACAGGGAGCACCTGCTGGTCATTTCGATAACAGCTTTCCCTGTCTTAATGCCAGCCCCTCTGCAGAGTCACAATCTGCTGTTTCCATGGCAGGAGCTGCAGGCCTGCATCCACGGGATGCCACACCCCATGTGAGCTCGGACAAGCACCATGCATGGGGTGGCTCTCCCGGCTGTGCAGGCAGAGAGAGGAGGTGGGTGAGGTGAGCAGGCAAAACTCACTTGGGGTTGCAAGGGCTCTACCAGGCACCTATCACAAGGTGCAGTGCTGAGAGATGCTGCTCAGAACACAACCCCTCACCCCGCAGGGCCCTTGGGTAGTCCAAAGCAAGCACACCAGCACCAGCTTTCTTTGTCCAGAGGAAGCGTGATTCCCATCAGAGCCCAGATGCTGCTTAGAAGGCAGGGGTTGTGAGGAGGGGCAGCATCATTTACTAAACCAACTAATGCACCTGGGAAAAAAAAAAACCATCAAGTGTGACTTCAGAGATTTGAGAAAAGCACGTTATGCCTGAAACATTTTCCAGCAGCACCAATTGGCCTAATTAAGTACATCACTTTTCTCCCCACAAGCCCTACTATTCTTCTGTCCTTCCCAACTGTAAGAGCAGCAAAGATTGCTATGAGGGCCAATTAACGCTGCTGGCTTTGCTTCCAAAATCCTCTTAATTATGCCCTGTGCAAATTGCTGGGCCCCAGGACACCGCAAACCAGACACTTTGCAGCAGCCTCAGCTGAAATAAGCGAGGGTCATAATGACCAATGTTTGACAGAGCTCACTGCTGCCTCCTCCACCACATGGAATCTCGCATTGATTTTAATTTATTTCATCCTGTCCAGCAGCTTGAATTCTCAACATGCTAGAGTTTGTTATTGAAAGGCTTCTTTCTTATAAAGCACCATTAAAAGAACATGGGATGTTTCAGCATGTGATTATAGGCAAATGGGTGTTTTATACCTGGAATGATGATGTGGGACTGTGGGATAATTGCATTAGCATGAGAATGTGTGCAGCCTATCCCAACACCCAGGCTACATTGAAAGCTGTTAGCTCCTGTATTGCTTGCAATACAGTGGGGTGGTGCACAAGCCAGCACAGGCTGTAGCTCAATATTGGAGAGGAAAATGGCCTTGGCAGAGACGTTCTCCTGGTTAGATATCAAAATTATTGATGCAGGAATGGGAACCAGGCAGCCGACTCTTGCCTGTGCTGTCCTTGCTCGCACGTCACCATGCCTACTGCATTTAGGTCATATTGGAAAGCTTTTCTTTACCTCCACAAAAATGCAAACCTGTTTTCTGTACAGAAGGCTTCAGCAGCAAAGCGCACTGTGCTTCTGATGGGACGTGGGCAAAATCCATGCTAGCAAACCACTGCACGTCCAACACCCAGATCCCGCTTGCTCCAACCAGCACATGAAGGATGCTGACACGAGCCAGCAGAGCAGTGTTGTTCCTGACACAAAGACTGCTACCAGTCCCCTCCTGCCACCCACTGCCCGGCGATGCCAGGTGGATACAGTGCTGGTCACCATTAATATCCATGAGCCTGGCAGCCCCTCCCCAGCAGTCCCACAGCAAGACCCTCCCTCCTGGCTGTGGGGGACTGTTCTCGGGTTACTCTTCCCCATTAAACTGCCCCAGTTGCTGTCTGCCCCTGTAGTCCCAAAATAGGTTCTTTCACCTGGTACACAAGACACCAATCCACGCACAGAGTTGAGGTATTTGATTCATTTACAGTTCTGCATGGAAAGGGTTGCTGGGTGGGAAATCCACAAGGCCAGCGTGACAGCTACCAAAACTTTTCACTATTGACACATTTTTGCAAACAAGGGCATTATTTGCTATAGAACAAAGTTAATTCATTGGCTACAAGTTAGCTAGATTTTTTGTTGATTAATATTCTATCTTCTGTCCACTGATGATTTTCTCACTTCTCGTGGTTATTAGTCCCATGCTCAGTCTTTCTCTTCTTTTGGGTGAGTGGGTTTCCTGAGTCGGTGGTCAGCAAGTTGGTGGTTATAATCCCGCATTGGAATTACCTTTTACCCAACTGGAGCTGATCTCAGTACAGTTGCTGAGCTGTCTTTATTAGCTCCTTCCTTATCTTAGGGGTCCTGCCAAATGTCCTAAGGGCCTTTAATTTCTACATTCTTTGTGTGCCCTGTCATCTTGCCCTCCAAGCTTTGCTAACCTCCACCTGGGTCTGAGGTCGTTGGAACGCATCGCGACCTCAACCTTAACAAGGCTATTCTGCCAACAAGTCATTTGTTTTTGACACCCGGGCATCACTTAGAGCTTGCTTGCTCGCTCGCTGCTCTCTGTTCTCCTTTCTTGTTGATCCGGCCTGAAAGTATACAAAGTTCAAATATCAAAGAGCATCCCTTCTTAGGAATTTTTTTTTATAAATTTCTCATTTCGCAGCAGCGGCGCTGCCCCGGGGCGGAGCGGGCGGCGGGGGCCGGGCCGGGCCTTCCCCCGCCATGGCGCCGCGGCCGGGGCGGTGCCGAGCGGGGCCCGCGGGGCGTGAATAAAGGCGGCGGGCGGGGCCGCGGCGCTCCGGGACGCGCGGGGCGGGCGGCGCAGCCGGCGGAGCGGGGCCGGCGGCGGGAGGAGGAGGCGGGGGCCGGCGGCCGTGGCTGGCGGCCCGGCCCGCCATGAGCAGAGCGCAGCTGACGCGGACGGGGATCCTGCGGATGGCGCTGGGCGGCGGCGGCGCCGACCCGCTGCTGCCGGCGGAGGGCGGCGGGGGCCGGCGGGCGCCCTTCCTGCTGCGGGCGCTGCGCATCGCCGTGGTGGTCTGCCTCTACTGGTTCACCTCCATCGCCATGGTCTTCCTCAACAAGTACCTGCTGGACAGCCCCTCGCTGCGCCTCGACGCCCCTCTCTTCGTCACCTTCTTCCAGTGCGCCCTGACGGCCGCCCTCTGCCTGGGCCTCAGCCTGGGGGCGGCCTGCGGGCCCCCCTGCGCCGGCCTGCCCGCCCTCCGCCTCGACCCCAAGGTGTCCCGCAGCGTCCTGCCCCTCTCCGCCGTCTTCATCGGCATGGTCACCTCCAACAACCTCTGCCTCAAGCATGTCGGCGTGGCCTTCTACAACGTGGGGCGCTCCCTCACCACCGTATTCAACGTGCTGCTCTCCTACCTCCTCCTCAAGCAGACCACCTCCCTCTATGCCCTTCTGGCCTGCGGAGTCATCATAGGTGAGGGGGAGCAGGAAGGGCTGCCACCCGTCTGACAGCCAGCCCCGGAGAGACGGTGGTGGGGTGTCCTTCCCTTGGGAAGTCATCATCCTCACCTGCATGGCAGCTCCCTGGTGAGGTGGGGTAGCTTAGGGCTCGTGCCTTGCTCTATCTCTGGCAACCGAATTTGTGTGTCTGGAGGATGTAGGTTAACTCGTTAAGAGAAGAAATTGCTCTCATTTGACATAGCTCCCTTTTTCCTTTGAGCCCTAAAGCCTGTCTACTCTCTAATGAAGTTTAATTTGCCTTACCTTTTTGTTTCTTCCCCCTGTACAGGACATAAAATAGCAGGTGGCTTTCTCGCTGTTCCCAAGTCCTTGTTGATTATTAACTTTGGTAACAATAGCATTTATGTCAGCATCACTGGGACCATACATTAGAGCCAGCCAATTGTTTTTTACAGTAGGCTGAACACATGTAATAAAGGGTTAGCTGATGAAGCCAAGCATAAAACACCACCAGAAGATCTGGTTATGTGGTTAGGATATAGGACAAGGCGTTGAGTGGCTTAACAGCAATGCTTGTAAGTTCTCCATTCCAAAGGCAAAGTAACCCCGAAAGCTACCTTCCGCTGAAGGATCATTTGGATGCCAAGAATGGTGAACTTTTGCTTTCAGTCTGGTTCCAGGTGTGCATGTATTCACTTAGTGTTAGAGAACTGGATGTAATCAGATAAAAATAAGAGACTCTCATCTCCCTGGAAGAGGTGAACAGGACCAGAGCTACTGTATTTTCTACAAGTGATGCAAGGAATTGCCTTCAGCTACTCTTTTGTTCAGGCATTGCCCAGGAGTGTGGTGCCTGGCAGCCTGACAGGCTTTATCTTAGATGAAGGCTCTGTCCTCCTGGGTCCATCTCCTTTTACCATGAGAGTATTGCCTGTGTGGCTATAGCAGCACGGCTGAGTATCCCCTGTGGCCTGACACAAAGCCCCTCCTGTCTGCGCATCAAACCCATTTGTATCTGGGCTTAGTTTGAAGCATGTTAGATGCTTTCCATGCAACTTCCCAGACAACCTCCAACAAGAAGCAGCTAATGAAAATGTGCCTTCATGTAGCTCATCTCCCTTTTATGTTTTGCTTATGAGCTGGATGGGAAGAGGTCTCCCTCTCTGCCCTGGAGATGCAAAGCCTGTAATTCCTGTTTTGGAGGGGGTTAGACAGTGCTTTGCCCATCAAAGTTTAACATGGAGATACTGCACAGTTTCTGCCTTTTGATTATTTTTTTTTTTGATCATGCTTAATCTTTTATCCATGTTTTTACTATCTTTCCATCTTCTTCTCTGACCTATCTTTTCCTTCTTGTTAACAGTAAAGTCTTTGAAGTTGAGGTTTTTTTAAACTCTGAAGAATATTTTTTCTACCTGTGTGTCAGTTTTTGTCGCTCTATTGGGAACAGTGAGAAGAAGGACACAGACTCTCTTGGGAGTCGAACAGGAGAATTTCTCTCCGGTTTATTACCTCCGATCTTTTTTATAGACTGATACGTGAAAGTGCAGAAAAGAAACTCTTATTGGTTAGTTAACTAACACATTACCATCATTGGTCAGTGGGGTTCACCACCCCTCAACCTTCTCTTGCAAGAAAACAAGAAACTGACAAACAGCACCTGCAAGGTTGTTTTCTGTCTCTGAAGATTGTTTTAATTCCTCCTTATGGTTTCCTAGGCCACTTTCTCAGGCGAGACTGAGAAAGTTATGCGGCCTGCTTTTCCACAAGCACTGTGCTCCCTGCTTCATAGTTAGCATCCATAAGTTTTCAGCCTTTTCAATTAATAAAAAAAAAAAAAACCTATAAAAAATACCTATATGCAAAGACAAACTGGAGTAGTAGTTTCTGAACTAGTACTGCCTGCTCAGTGTGGGAATTAGTCCTCTGAAGTTGAATTACCCACACAATAAATTTCCTGCACTCCCAAAATAAGTCTTCCCAGGATACTAGTCATGACATTTTGTGGGTTCATTTAATAGAAGGGGGAAGCCCTTAAGCCTGTCTCTTGTGGTGTTTTTCACTACAAAGTAAATGATGAATTTTTGTACGTTTTGAGCCTTTCAGCAGTTGTTCAGATGATGCCTGATTTGTTTGGTTGCAGGTGGCTTCTGGCTGGGTGTTGACCAGGAAGGAGCAGAGGGCACTCTGTCATGGACAGGTATATTCTTTGGGATCTTAGCAAGCCTTTGTGTCTCTCTCAATGCCATCTACACCAAGAAGGTGCTGCCTGTGGTGGATGGTAGCATCTGGCGCCTGACCTTCTACAACAACGTCAACGCTTGTGTCCTGTTCTTCCCCCTCATGGTGCTGCTGGGAGAGTTCCGCACCCTCTACCACTTTGACAAGCTGGGGAGCCCCAGTTTTTGGGGCATGATGACCCTGGGGGGAGTGTTTGGCTTTGCCATTGGGTACGTGACTGGACTTCAGATTAAGTTCACTAGCCCACTCACCCACAACGTGTCTGGGACAGCCAAGGCCTGTGCTCAAACAGTGCTGGCTGTTATCTACTTTGAGGAGACAAAGAGCTTCTTGTGGTGGACGAGTAACTTGATGGTTCTGGGGGGCTCCTTCGCCTACACATGGGTGAAAGGACTGGAGATGAGGAAGGTGCAAGAGGATCCTAATGTCAAAAGCGGCGAAAGAAATGAGACTGGTGTGTAGGCAGCTCCTGCACCTCTGTTTTTGGGCCTGGGGGGGATAAGCTTTGGTGCTCCTTTCCTCCTGGGGAGAAGAAGAGGAAGGAGCAGGAAAAAATGCACCTGCAAAATGTATGGGGAGCTATGTCAGGAACCAGAGCCAAAGACCTGACTGGATCATGTTTTCTCTCACCCCGTGTCAGAGTCGGGGAGAGCATGTGTTGTAGAGATCGACTGGGGTACTTTTTTTGTGATTGTTTTTTAAAATGGATGTTGTTATTTACCTAATCTGGGAAATTTGCATCACAGTGGGGTGGGAGGGGGTGGGCTTATATCAGACAAATACTGGAAGGGAGCTTTGTGTAGATAGGGATCTAGAATTAACTGAATGAATGCAATCTGAAGTTATGAAATCCTGAACCTGCAGGTAAGGAAGAGGCAAGTAGCCAGACTATTTGGGTTAGACTTCAGTAAACTGTTCTGCTGTATAAGGTTTTTGCAACAGCCGTTCTTCCTGTTGCCCCATTCAGTGCAGAGGATGAAAATTCTCTCCCTTCTGGCTATGTACAAGTCTAAGCAGCAGCAGTGCCTCCAAAACGCCTTTCCAAAGAGTCGGTATGACATCCTAATGAGGTTTTTCCCTGTGTTGCTTTTACACCTGGTTTCTCAGTTTGAGGAAGCATGCTAAGACTCGGGAATTAAACTTCTCACTCTCTCTGCGTTGTGTCCAGTGAGGGAGAGCACGCTCACTCCAGTGGCCTTTCTCGTGGAGGAGTGAGCTTGGCCCCTCTGTGTCACTTGGTGACAGGCAAGAGCAGAAAAATTACTCTGAAACAGTTGCTGCTGTAGGGTGGAGATCCTAGTTCACTGAGGGTTTGCAACACTTCTTTACCCTCTTTATAGGGGGTAGGTTTGTATGGAATATGGGGTTGTTACCCATTCCCTTGTTTCAGGGGACTTGCTCCATGTTTACTTTGTAGCTTCTCTAGTCTTTGCATTTTGCTTTGTTCCTTTTTAATATCTCCCTGGCCGGCTCAGTGAATCCTTCAATGTAATGAGTTCTGCTCAACTGCATCAATCCCTTTGCTTGGAACTTGCTGCTGAACAGATTTGCAGAAATCTCTGTCGAACCATCCCACCCCTCTATCTGGTTCTCTGCAATAGAGTATGTCTGTGCTGCTATTTCTGATTCCTGGGGGTCAGCAGCAACATCCTGTGGTGAACTGTGATTGCACCAGCTTTCTAAATCCCTGGCCCTTGTAAACATAAAGTTACTTTGATAGCGATCCTGGGCAATCTGTGCCATTGCTTCATACCCTGCTCCGTGGATCCTACATGATGTGCCGTGCCCTTGAGTGATGTCTGGCCACACCTACCGAAGAACACTCAATTTCTGCCCAGAATATGTTCCTGTTGAATTGGGGGGGGGGGGGGGGGGGGGGGGGGTGGAAGGAGCTCCTGCTCCAGGTTTCATGGCCATAGGTACCTTTTCGATGCAGGCAGCCATTTGGGGTCCTTGAACATTGCTTTCTGTTGTTTTTTCCATTTTGTAATGGAAAAGGAGATTTTTAACACTGGCCTGTAACGGCCAGCCCTGCTGACTAAACTCGGGGGCCGCCCTCAGGGGGTGACAGCGACATTTCCGGGGCGGTTCCGGGCCCCGCCGGCGGCAGCTGCGGCCTCGGCCGCTGGGGGGCAGCACAGCGCTCCCGGCGCTCCGCGCGCCCCGCCCCGCCCCGCCGCGCTGATTGGCTGCCGCAGCGCGCGCCAGTCACGGGGCGGCCGCGGGGCGGGGGCCGTGGCTCGGGCGGCGGCGATGGCGGCGGCGGCCGCGCTGGGCCCGGCGCCGGCCTTGTGCCGCTCCGTGCACTGGTTCCGCCGCGGGCTGCGGCTCCACGACAACCCGGCGCTGCAGGAAGCGCTGCGGGACGCCACGTCCCTCCGCTGCATCTATATCCTGGACCCGTGGTTCGCAGCCTCCTCCGCCGTGGGCATCAACCGCTGGCGGTGAGTGGCACCGGGCCTGCGGGCCGCGCGTGGGACCGTGCGGGGCGAGGAGGCTCCCGCGGCACCGGAGCGCTCTTGTGGCGGTGTGGGCCGTGGCGGTCAGGCCGCAGCAGCACACGCTTCCGTTTCGGGCCCACTTGCTGCACCCCCCGGCCCTCCCGCAGGAGAGCGGCTGTGCCTCGTCCGCTTGGCCTCGCCGCGGTTTTGCCAGCGATGCTGCCTCGCTGTGTGGGAGGATGCCTTCAACTTTATGTAACGGCATTAGACTTTATCAGTGGGGCGAGTGTGTGAGAGCAGCAACCGATGGACATTTAGCTTTGGGAAATTCTTTTCCCTGAATTTAGAGACAATAAAAGGGCAAAGAATCCGCAGCTTCGTGGCTGCAGCACGCCTCCCCTCTGCCCTTGGGCTGCCGGGCGCGCGTAGGCATGTGCGCACGCAGCTCCGTTCCTCCCGTCACTCAGACTTCTTTAGGGAAATACACATCGGCTGCTGCTAAGAAACTAGAAATGAAGCTCTATGGGCTTTCCCTCATCTCTGCAAATGGAAAAATGTATAGCATGGGTCATATCTGTGCAAAGATCAAGACCTGATGTACCTATAGGCAGTAACATTACATAATGCTGTTGTGTCAGGTCTCAGCAGCCTGAACATTTGGAACTCCAGTTCAGATAGGGATTCTCCTGAGCAAGACTCCCCGGTATACAAGTGAAGCAGATCTCCCGCTACCCCCTCGGAGGAAGCCGACAGACAACCACCTGGCTAAAACGCTTTGAGAGCTCTTGGCAATGTCACGTGGCTGTGCACTAGGGAAACTGTATTTGTAATTGATTGCCTCTGCTGTGCACTTCAGCTTTGTTTCAAGGAATGGGATTGTATGGGTCATATCTGTGTCTTTCTAGAATCCCACAGCAGAGGATGGCTTAAAAATCGTAAATGTGCAGAAAGTTACCTCAGTGTAATCATTTAAAGTACAGAAAATTGTGAATTCTGTTATAGGACTCTGAATTGATCTTTCCATAGACCAGAGAGGCGGCAGCAGACAGAAATGCCTTTCACGTGCTGCTGTTGTTGCTGACTGTCCTCATTTGGAAGAACCAAAGTGGTGCCACAACAGATTAATTCCTGATCTGTTTAATCCTTGGTTATTTCCACCAACATTGTGAAGGGAGGGAAACAGTTAGGAGTCTTCATTATGTTGTAATAATGGAATATATGAACAAGAATAGTTTTTTAAAATAATTTTTTCTTGGAAGTATGGAACTACTGCAGATGTCAGAAATCAGCACTACTGGCTGTTAGGCAAAAAACATATTAGCAAGTTACTTATGTTGGCCAAAGTTTCATTCATTCCTGTTGTGAGCCTTGGCTTTGTTTTGCTAATTTTTAATCCAAATATTTGTATTCAGAGTTCTGTTCTTCTAAGGCAAATGCTTATGTTTTACCTAGTTCTCACAAATTTATCATGTTGAAGATCCTGTTATTTAACTGCACAGTATGTGTGAGCCATATATGACTAATGCTTGTTAAAATTTTTACAACACCTGATACAACTGTGCTTGTACTTAATAAATGGAAAGTGGGCTGGGGCTCAGGGAGTGATTTGTTTAGGTTACCTGGACCTGTTTCTGGGTGTCCTCCTTTGTGAAAGAGCGCCCTTCTTTCTGTGAGCCCTGCACACTTCTCTCCCTCCAGGAGCACAGAGCAAACTTGTTCTGTCTGGAAGCTCACAGTTCACATTATGGGTGGTGCAGTTGAGGAGGGAGAAGTTGCCACTTTGCAGTGCAGTTGCAGCTTGGCTTTCCTTACTTGTGGGTGGTCTTTAGGGAGCTGAGGCAGATACTTCTGGCAGGTCACACTGCAGAGTGGGCATGGAGGATGGAGGGAAAGGTAGAGGTTGGCAGGCTCACTTACAGAGGATTGTGTATTTGCCAGCAGTGCCAGGTGCTGAGGGGACACTAAAGTTTTAAAGCTGATGTCTTTTGCAGAATTAGACAAAACGAAGTGACGTTACTATGTAGATGGGATGGTATGTGTCTGGGAAAGAAAATATTACACATTTGGTGTTTTATAGCTTAGTGGGGCATTAGTAAGACATACCATTAAATGCAGAAAGCACTTACATGGTTTTTTAGAGTTTTGGGGTGAGAGGGAATAAATTAATGTGTTGGTATGCTCTCATCTCTGTGCCTTCATGGTGCAAGCTGAATTGCATTTCTCTTTGCAATTATTCAAAGTACAGATGATTCTTGCCTCAGGAGATCTTAGAGCTCAGTCTTGTGCTGCTGATGAGCTAGGAGAGTACATTTCTCTTCTGTGACATGGTGTATTTGTAGCTGGAACTGTGAAACTGGCACAGTTCTTGCAGCATTTCATTACTTGGAGTAATGCATCAAAATTTTTCTGCTTCATATGCAAAATCCCTTTTTGCCCCAAAACCTGTAAAAAAATGTACAGTAGGGAATTACATGGTTTGTTTTTCTCCATGTAATGTGGAGAGAAGAGCTGACAAGTGTGTTCTCCCACCTCTGAGGGAGAACATGGGAAGTGGGTTGCAGTAAGAAGAAAATCCTGGAAATCTCTTGGATCTGGACAAGCACAAATTGCATATGAGTGAATGAAAGGTGGCTGGTGCTGCAATTTTACAGAAGTTTTCAGACAAACCAGAGATAAATATGAATTCTTGTTTTTTGGTTCTTATCCAAACTTCCAGTCTGATTTGGTGATGCAGATTTGCTGGAGTTCCATGCAAATTCTGATTTCCTTTTAGCTGTAACCCATCTGACTGACACTGACTGCTGTTGTTTCTTCTCTGCAGATTTCTTCTCCAGTCCCTGGAAGATCTGGACAACAGTTTAAGGAAACTGAACTCTCGCTTGTTTGTTGTGCGAGGGCAGCCAACAGATGTCTTCCCAAGACTCTTTAAAGTAAGAGAATAGCTTCTTGGAGAATAATGAAGAAAAATTGACGACTTGGTGCTAAACTTGCTTTCACTCCGTAATGACTGGTGATTCCCTCAGCATCTCTTTAACTATAACTAGTTCTTCACTATAACAAAGTTTCTTCTTTACCTACAACTATCTATAAAGGCCAGCTTGGGAGCCAGATCCGCACCTGAACTCAGATTTCAAAAGAAATTCAGTTGTAGAGTATAACCTAGTATCAGGGTGCTCAAGCTTCTCTTTTTGGATGGTGGTCTTGAACTTTGTTTCACTAAGTCACCTCTCACTGGGCTGCTCTGTGACACACAGAGCCTTCTTTGTGGACAACTTCTTCCTTGGTGGTTATTTGCTTACTGCACTTTTTACCTAGGAAAACTTCTGTGTCCATAGACCTTTAGAGACAACAGAAAAAAAAGTACACTGATCTGTATATGAATTGCAAATAGGATTTTGTGTTAATATTTCAAATTTCTGGAGTTTTATGTTAGCTGACTTTTCTTTTTCTGTTCAAAACTGCAGTTTAGTCATCTCAGCAGCAGGATGGATATAGCTTGGGTCCAAGCTTCCTGCTGATGTACTGTTTAGGATGTGGAATATGCAGTTGATCAATAACAGATTAGTGGGGTACATTTCTAAAGTGGTATGTCAGTGCTGCAGATGCCAGGGCTAACAAAAGTGTCTCCTTGAGTATCAGGGTTTCTCATACATTATCATTCTTCTCCATCCTGCTCTAAGATTTTATTTCCCAATGTCTTTGAAGCTTTTTGGCAATGTCTTTGGCTTTGTCTTTAGTGTTACAAAACTAAATTAAAAAAAACATGGCTCCCAGTAGTCTGAGTTGGGGTTGTCATGTGGGCTGTGCCTTACATATGGTTGACAGAATTGGTGTCCCGCAAATTTTACTATAGACCAGCTGCCTAGGAGGAGAGGTAGCCTTGAGTCGGTACCCTCCTTCTGTAAATGGTTCTTATGAGTATCTTCTGGAGGAAGGCAGGTAGTACTGGGGAGAGGAACTGGACTGTGCAGATTAGAAGGGGCAGTGACACTTATTTTGGCTTCTGCATCTTAACACATGACACAAATTATGTGCTGCTTTTAGCCTTTTCAGAGTCTGGATTATTTTTATCTTTTGATCTGCAAATAAGTTCCGGCTAATAGTAGTTCATGCCGTCTTTAGTTCAGGGTATTCACAGGATAATTAAAGCTTTATCAGAGAAAAATGCTCACTTTGGTTAAAGAACAAAAACTAGTTGGCAGAGTCTGGAGAGATTGATTGTGTAATTGGCCAGAACTGCTTCTTGCTGCAGTCTGTTTTGTCTGGGCAGGTGAGTTGATGGATATCTCAGATGTGCTGTAACAGAGCTGAAAAAAGTAGAGGGAAGTTAATGCTATTACCTGGTAAATGTATGGCTTTGGTAGGGATTGGAGGCCTCTCCAGAGCTGCTGCACTGAACTCTGAATTAGCAACAGCTCGTGCCTTGCTGTCAGCTTTTGTGGAGAGGAGAGTTGTGTCACATTTGCTACTGCAATACTTAGACCTAATGTAATTTCTGCTCTGTCTGCCAGTAGCTGAGCTATGTTGTCACTAACAGTCACTGCAAAGGCACTACTGTGCATGGATACCATGACAAGTGTACTACTTGTTAGTAATGTGTTAGCCTTTGCAGAAGTTTTTTGTCTGACTTCTGAATAAATGTCTGTAGTTTTACCTTTTCTAAAAAAGTGCACTGTTTGTTCACTCAAATATTTTCATAATCGCTTTGGGGTTTTTTGCCCCCTACAGTTTTTCTTTGCTCTAGGTTATATACTAAGAGGCAAGTTGTCAGTCATGACTTTTCTTTTGTATATCTGCAGCAATTTACTGTCATATGGGTTTTCTGTTTGGTTGTGCTTTGCTTCCTGTGTACTACTGCATCACATAGAGCAGTGGCCTTCTCAAAACTGTAGGAAATACATTAATTTAAAATGTTGAATGCTAAAATCCTTCTAAGCCTTAATGGTTTTTTATTCCATTCTTTCAAGAAAGTAATGTGTGTTCCTTTGAGACCAAATCCATCTTTTCCAAGCCTTCCAGTTGATACTGGCTCCCTTAAAGAAGAAAGAAAAGTTTAAGATATTAAATCATGTAGGAGCAGGGGAGGGCCTGGAATGTGTCTGTCTGACTCCTGCTCTCAGTTATGGATGTTGTCGTGTTCGTACTTTGAAAAATGGATGGAGAATCTCTTTAATATCTACATTCATTGGTACATAACTGGTTAATTTCTCTGTCCTTCCTAAAATTAATTTCAGGGCTGAATGCAAGTTTAAAAATGTAGGTGGCTTGTACAGTTGTTTTCTACTTCTAAATCCCGTTCCCCATCTTTGGCATTATTTTAATGGTCTTCAGGGAACTAACCACATTTGTTCTTTGTGCTTTGCTTCTGTTTCACAGGTAGAAAAGCCTCTTGTGTATACAGGGGTGATTTAGACTGTATCACTTGGAAAATGTGATTCCTAGTTGTGTGAGGGTTTTTTTAAAATGTCTGTAGATTTCTGGTTGTGTTTGCTAAACAAATCTGTGGGCTGCCGCTCTGCTTGATGTGTGTCTTGGGAGGGTCGCTGTGGAAACCATTAAACCTCTTCTCATAGGATTCATTTTCTGAGGAAAACTAGGCCATAGACTTTGAGAACAATCCGTGGTCTAGAAAAGCCTGGAAGAGGCTGAGTACTCTTTCATAAGGCCTATGCAATGTAATTTTTGAGGGATCTATTAAAGGTATGAAGATCATAATAAGTACATGGCTTGACTATGAGGGTTGGAACTAGGTGATCTTTAAGGTTCCTTCCAGCTCCAGCCATTGTATAATTCTACAATTCTAAAATAACTCCAAAAAGGCAGGACTTTAAATCTGAATTGCAGTATCACACTCTACTGTGCACACCAGAAAGGTTCACTCAGTTGCTGTCCTATGTCCTGCAATTTCCTGTTTCTTTCTGTTTGGGTTGGACATTGATATCCTATTGTGTGATATCTTTAAAGAGACATCAAGAAAAATTTAGAATGTATTGGTTTTACTTAATGTCTTCACATAAAAGCACAGGGGGTTGAGCTGAACTTCTGTTGAGGGAGTTTTCTGAAATGCTTTTTCTGCAAATGCTGGAAGAGGATGGTAAGGTTACTTCAGGACAGCATGTGCAACAAAACGTGGTATTGGTAGGCTCAGGGGCTGAGCTGAAACATATGAACAGTAATAGACAAGAACTGAACCTACTCTGATATGTTTTAAACCTGACATCTACAAATTTGCATAGCAGATGTGATGTTTGCTAGAGCTGATAAAATTGTTGCTTCTTTGGTTATCTCAAATCCAGATTGCTGTTCCTCACAGCAACACTCTCAAAGCTTCCAGAACTTTAAACTGCTCAGGAATTCTGAAAGCTTCGTTTGTAATTGTGCTGGTTAGAAATAGTCTTCTGTTTGACAGCTGAGTGTATTGTTTTTCTTGCAGGAATGGGGAGTCACTCGTCTCACCTTTGAATATGACTCGGAGCCGTTTGGAAAGGAGAGGGATGCAGCCATCGTCAAACTGGCCAAGGAGGCCGGTGTGGAGGTGGTGATAGAGAACTCCCACACCCTCTATGACCTGGACAGGTACGGGGAGAGGAAGGGCAGACATGCTGGCTGGGCTGAGCTGGGATTGTCTTGTCTGCAAAGACTTCAGTCTTCCATTACACTGATCACTGTCATCCTGAGTGAGCCTATAAGGATTACTCTGCACACTCCACTTTCGATTAGAACACGTCAAAGTGCTGACAGTGACGTGAATATACAGAAAGGTGTTGCCTCAAGCTTATTAAAACTCTGTACTTGAGTTTAATTTAATTTGCTCAGCTGTGTCCTATTGATTGCTCTCCTTGAGCATGTCCTCAGTGTATGGACTGCTTTTTTTCTGCTTCATTGTAATAAAGGTAGTTGAGCTGTTGTCTCAAACAGGTTATGAAAGCAGGGCTTTTAACCGATGGATGTGTCAGGACAGCTGGAAGAAATAAAACAAGGTAGATTGGGACAAACTTTCCTTTTTCTAAAACCTGAATGCTTTGTCTTTGTTGTGTATTGCTGTGTTTGTTGTTTTGATGTTGAATTTTATATGTTTACTTATATGTGCAATCTCTCTATATCTATGTGATTTTAAACGGTGGTGACAGTCTTTCAGCTAAGACTCTAAGGTATGCTTGACTGCAAAGTCAGTACAGTGTTTCAGTACTATTCTTACAGGTAGCTTTCTTTTTTTCTTCCCTCCCCTTTTTTTTCCCCTTTTCTTTCTGTGTGACTAGTACCAGTAATGCTGATTGTAGATTTTTCTCCTATAAATCTTTAACATCCATAATTTCCTATGTGAAGAAGCTTTGCAATTAGCAAATACTTTGTGAAGATGTTTGTCTCTGGAGTGAGAAGGATTCTTGCACCTGTCTCGTGAGTGGGTGCTGCTTTCTCATTCTGCATTAGGTGACAATGTTTATTACCAATGTTTATTACATCCTCACCTCTCCAATGTCAACAGCCATCACATTCTTTTTCATGTCACCTATGTCTTTTCCAAAGTGGAGGGTTTCAGGTGGAATCTGTTCTAAATCTCTTGTAAGTTTTATCACCTTTCTTTATACTTCTGGGTATTTCTAGAGATGGAGAGCAGTGGTGAAAATGGTGACTAGTGTGCAAGATGCAGAACCAACATGGATTTTTAGAGTGCTATAATGTGTCTTGTCTTTTCCTAACAGTCAGTAGCATTATTTCTGCTTTTTCCTGAGTGCTGCTAAATATTAAACCGATGTCTCAGGGCTTCCTTCCAGAATGGTCACAGCTATTTGAGAGGCTGCTACTGTATAAATAAATTTAGGATTGCATAGCTATGCATATGGAGAAACAACATGACCAACACTGCAATTTCATCTGATATTTTTGGCAGCTGGTTATGTGGCATACAGGGAAATTTTTAAGTTTCCTTTTATCTTTGGCTATCCCAGATAGCTTATTGCGTCAGTAAACTTAATCATCATGCTCTTTTTTGTCCCTTCCCAATACTTTGTAAAAAATATTAAGCAGCACAAGCCCTAGCTCAGCTCTGTCTAGGATTTTTCTTCCTGTTGGAAAAATAGATTCCTTCTCTAATTCTGTGTATCAAAGAATTTTCTGTCTGCGTGGACTCTTTTCTTTATAGCAAATTATTGTGGTTTCTTTAATTTTTTTCAGTGAGGGATCTAGTCAGATGGCATCTCAAAATGCACGTAGTATATATCAAGTAAATCTGCCTTGCCCCAGGCTCAAATGTTTCTAATAGATTTTCAGGCACATCTTCCCTTTTATCAAGGCCAAATTAACCCTCCAGCATATTGCATATATCCATGCATTCACTGTTTCCATTAGTATTTTCTACCCATCTGCTTAATGCTCATATCAGTATATTCATTTGTCCCTCTGATGTCCCTGAAATGCTTTCACAATCTGGAGTTGTATTTACTTTATTTTTTCCCTCATAGTATTTTTTATATTTCATGCAGCAGCTATTAGTTTGTGTATTTCGTGATGTCCTTTACAATTTCTGGGTGAATATTTGGTGACCCTGGCAAGATTTTCAAGCATAGCCTTGTTTTATGGCACTTTTTCCTGGTCTCCCAATATGTCACTTCATCTGATACATTTTTTGAAAAAAATAAAAACCCAAGAGTCATAACTTCCCTAGATACCTCCATAGTGAATACACCTGCAAAAATATACACAGGGGTTTCCTTGTGCTGTTACAGTCTCTCCTTTCTTTAATAAGCTGATCACCTCTTTGTCCTATAAATATTCTGGAGTATCTGTAAAGGGGATGTTTTTGGTTGGGT
Source organism: Cyanistes caeruleus (assembly GCF_971803275.1). Taxonomy (NCBI): domain Eukaryota; kingdom Metazoa; phylum Chordata; class Aves; order Passeriformes; family Paridae; genus Cyanistes; species Cyanistes caeruleus. Next base: position 30,711,884 of record NC_141706.1, on the reverse strand, counting down.
TTTTTTTGCACTACTTACACCTTTTTTTTAAAAGGTTTCTCAAGCTTTCATTTAGATTAGGAGGTGCAAGAAGGCTGTGGTTTTTTATTTAACCTACCAAAGTTTGGTAGGTTTCTATCATTGTCTTAATTTTTCCAGAAGATTCTGCCTCTGTTGTCTTAGCTGATGCTATTCTTTAATTGTTTTGACTCTTGTGATCTTTCTGGAATACTTTCTCACATCTGTATGGTATTGTTGCTCCTGGAAGGGTGTTAAATTGATGCATGCTAAAGTCACAGAGCAGGCAAGTGATAACTAACATTTTCAGCTACATCTTAGCACTAAGACTAAATCATGAATTGACACTCCTTGTGGGTTCCTGATTTCTTATTCCATGGAGCAGTCATTTATGGCAACTAGAAAACTGGGTTTTGTCAGGTGATGGGGTGCGATAGATACCCAGTCTGTGTGGATGCACTTGAAGTCTCCAATTACTTTGACATTTCTTGGTTCTTGGCATCTCTGAGATTTCTCAGCAGGTGGTAATATAGCTTTAATACTGTATTTCTTGTGGAAATCCCAGAGAATCTCCCCCTCCAGCTGTGTTATCCAGACATCTAACTCAGGGTATGCCTTTTCCTCTGCTCACCCTAATGTTTTTCCTACATAATCAGCAGGTGGTAATAATACCTGGTGGTGGCATCCTACTTCTCATCTTTCTTTAATCAGATTCCTGACAAGATTGTCAGCCCAGTTTCAAACAATTTAGACTCATCTTTCACTCCTACATAAATGGATCCAGCACTTCTCTTGTGCCCTGCAGTGTATTCCTGGTACCACCCCCACCAGCTCCTTTTAAACTTTTGCCAAGAGCCTGCTCAGTTAACTTGTGAATTAGACCAGTTTTACGCAGTAGGAAGATTACAATGTGCCCCTTGTTGGCACTGCCAGCATAGTTGTGTGATTATTCAGAGCATCTTTCACATCTTCTTCCCCAAAACAAGAAGAGGTGTATAGAAAATGAACATCAGTGCTGAAAAATACTCCTAAGAAAATCTGGGAATTCCCAGTCAAGATTAGCCATGTTCAGATTGCTGAAGCCAGACAGAAAAGATAATCTCTTGGGTATCATTTTAGCCTGCTCATAAGCCTTTAGTTGACAGTTATTCTGTCTGACAACTTCCAGGTGACAGGTTGTTTTGTCTGTTGCCTAGATCTGCCTGTTTTCTCCTCCTTAGGATCGAAATTCTTTGTAGTGTGTTTACTGATGGTCAGCACTGTGGTTTCTGTAATCCCAGGCAGGCTGGGTTGTTCAGTGGGAGTGGTTTAGGTCAGAAAAGAACACTGTGATCTTGTGTGTTTATAGCATGCATCAGGGTCAGCTTTTCCTCACATACCCTAGCCTAAGGCTGAAATGACAGTAGAATGTGTTCTCATAGGAGCACGTACTAACTTGAAGGAACCAGGCTTGGGGAAGCGTGCATGCCTTGGTGCTTCTGCAGTTCTGTACACTATGCCAAAAAGGTGTGTTATTTCTAAGAAGATTTACTCAAACTTCTGCCTGCCACATCTCGTTATTCTGTCTTGTCCTGTGTGGTGCTCTGGTGTCAGGTGTTTTCCCCCACTGCCGATACTCAGCCTGTCATCAAGTCACTTCTTCATCTCTCATCTTCTCAGTATGTGTTTCTGCAGAAGTTTAATTGTTTGTTCTTTGTTCAGCATCTGTTGGATGGACAGATCAGTTGGTTATCTCTCCATCTCCTCTCTGAATTTCTGTAGAAATACCCTTTGTTCTATGTACACAGAACCCTCCATGAGCTCTCTGGAGCGGGGATTTGGATCAGAGCAATTGCATAAGCTGGCGAGGCTAGCGAAACGGTCCGCGTGAATCGGTACTGGGGTGCGTTGGGCAGCCTGTGTGCCGAGTGCTGGCAGCCAGCTCTTCCTCCTGCAAGGAAGCGGGGGAGCACATTCAATCCCTTGCCAGAACCCAGCCTCGTCGTTTGCAAGTGAGCTGAGGTGTCGGGTGTTTGAGGCCAGCAGCTTTCCTAAGCCCGTTAGCCATCCTGCAGGGGCACTGCTGTGGAGATAATTCAGAATATGACACCTGTGAGGGCGTGCATTCGAGTCTGCAGACACTCTGCTGTCACAGGTGACTGATTGTAGGATACCTTTTAATCACAGCAGTGCTGGAATTGTTTGGGCAGGTTTGGGTTGCCTGCTTTCCTGAGGTGAAGTGTGACTGTGTGACTGATGGTAAAACAGACCTTCATAACTTCTGGCACCAAGGTACTACTGTCAGATAGTGCTGGGCAGCATATTGCTAGTTTGGTAGCACAGCCAGTTTTGGGTGTGCTCACTAACTTAAGGTTAGGTTCTGTGTGATGAATACAGTGCTTATCTGTTCCACTTCAAGAAAACTAGAACAACTGCCACATGTGACAAATTGGGCTGGGGGAGATAAATGAAGTGGGGGTATTAAATCCTGAAGAAGGGCCTCCCTTTTTTTTTGTCATTAAAAGTCCTGTGAAAGTGTGGCCTAGATTAGAAGGTCAATGTGAGGAAGGAAAGGACTCCTGCTTGAGGAACTTCCTGTACAATTCTTTGTACAGAAGGCTGAACAGTACTACAATACCCAGTAAGTGTAGTATAATATCCCATATTGTGCAATTCCTAATATTCAGTAGTTCTTTTCCTGGCAGTATTATGAATGGTCCAGATTTAGTGTATCACGCCAGTGTCAGCTGCTGTGAAATGTGCAGCTTGTCCTAGTCCTATCTTAAAATATTTGTGTTCCAGATCCAATAACACTTTAGGAATTCAGGAGCTGTGCTAGGTAATTTCACTCATGCTCACAACCTTGAGGATTTCAAGTACAGACACTAGCATCCATCTGCTAGTCACAGTAGCTGTCTGTCCACAGAAGTTTTAGGTGTGGATCTTGTACCATGGTGTGGATCGCAGACTGAACGGCAGCTTTAGCAGGAATGAAAAAAGAGGTAGTATAGAAGAAGTAGCTTCCCTGATCCCATCCCATGCCCATTTGCTCAGGGCAAACAGGGTGCAGCTTTGTCAGCTTTTTTGGTTTGCTTCTGTTTTCTCTTCTAAGCTCTGAATTCCTATGGAAACAAGCGAGCCTCTCTAGAGTGCTGTAACTGGAAATGCCTCCTTCTTATCCAGTGGAAACACTGATTTTTGGGGGATCTTTGGCTGGTCATGTTTGGGTACTCACTAAGCAGCCACAGAGAAGGGTGTGATGGGTAGAATTCGTGAGTTCTGTCATTTCTTGCCATCACTGGGGTTGGAACATGGAGACAGACAGCAAAAAAGTGTATGCAAGAAAGCAGAGATGCACTCTGGTGTGGTGATGCAGGACAGAACGTGTTGGCTGTAAGGCAAATGCAAATACATCTGTCTCTGTGTATGCCTGTGTCAGAGGGCTGTGCCCACACCGTGGCCATGTTTATAGCCTGGCACTAAGAACGTACAGTACTTTGCACTCTGTGCACATCCTGATGTCCCTCCCTCTCTCTCTCTCTCCCTCTCTCTCTCTCTCTCTGCCCTGTTCATTAATGTCTTTATCTCCAAGCGTTTACAATTTAAAAGCAGAAAACCGGGAGGCAACTGCAGGAGGCTTCATTTTTAATCTGTTCAGCCGTGCTGCCCGTGGGGGAGGCTCCGCTTCCCTCGGCCGGGCGTGCGGGAGGGCTGGCTGCCGGCCGGGGCCGCTCCCGGGGCGGCGGGGAAGCCGGGTCACCGCGGCGCACACGTGCGGGAGCGCCCGGCGTGTCGCTCCTCCCCGCCACACGTGCGGCCCCGCGGGAAGGGGCGGCACATGGCGCCCGCCCGAACACTCGGCTTTAAGCCCGGCCCCTTGCATAAGCTGTTGATTGTAATGGGTGGGGAAGGCTGCTGTGCTGCAGCTCCTGTGTGAGCTGTGGGATTGCCTGCCTCCGCTTTATGTAATGCTGGCGATCCCTGTGCTACCGGCTTTGCTGTTAACTCCTTCCACTCCTGCCCAGGAGAGGGGTTAAAAATGGAATCTTTTAGCCCGGGGAAGTTTGCCTTGCCCAGGGGGCTCCTCAGAGCTCTCTGTCCCAGGAGAAAATAAGACTGCATGGCCCCAGCAGGCTGTGGATGTTTGGTGAAATAGAGGAATGTGTAACCTTGACTGTTTTTCCATAGTGTGATCTGACACAGGTTAATACCATGAGACAGGGCTGCATGTGACCTTACGGCATGGAGGAGGATAGTGATCTGTCTAATCACAGGGGGAGAGGAGTGATGCAAACTGGGATTTGTCTCATCCAAGATAGGTGGAGGAGGCATCCCTACCAGGCTGTCTTCTGTGTCAGACAAGAAGGAAGTAAGGTCAGAATCAGATTAGGATATTACGAGGTGTCAGGAGAACAGATGCAGGTCTAAGATTTGCCCCCTTGGGGAGACAGAAAGGCAGTAATCAGAGATTTCATACAGGGGTCTGATGAGGAGCTTCAGGAGAGAGGTCTGATGCTCAGCTTGATTCAGCCGGAGCTGCTTTGGGTTTTGTTTTTTTCCTATGGAGATGAGAAAGTATGCGATATTTTGTCTTCTGATGTATTTTAGGGTTTTGTTTGGTTGGTTTTACTGTCCCTTTGAGGGATGCATCAAGTGAAATACATGTCTATAAGGATTTCTGTATCCAGAGTGAAAGGCTATCCTGAGCAGAGATAGCAGGGTCCAGTTTGAATGTCATTTCCTTGTGTCTTCTGTGGTAGTAGGCTGTGTTGTTTCACCTTGTTTATTTTACCTGCAGAATAATTGAGCTGAATGGTCACAAGCCACCCCTCACCTACAAGCGCTTCCAGGCCATCATTAGCCGTATGGAGCTCCCAAAGAAGCCAGTGAGCACTGTAATAAGTCAGCAGATGGAAACATGTAAAGTGGACATCCAGGAAAACCATGACGATGTCTATGGGGTCCCATCCCTGGAAGAGCTAGGTATGTGTCAAGAGTGAAGGCAAGGACTACTGCCAGCTGAAACAGGATCTAGCGGAACTGTGTCCAGTGGGTGGCACATGTTCTCACCTGACATGGGCTGCCTCTAGCCATAGAATGGCCTAATTTTTTCAGTAAGTGCCAGACCTTGTGATAACACACTGGCGTCCCTTGCACTGTTGTTAATGCCCAGCATCCCCTTGAGCATTGCTCTGAAGTGCTCTGCATCTGTCCTTGTGTTCTCTGTTGTACTGAGCATGTAACCACTGTACTAGGGTCTCATGTCCTCACCAGCTGCTTTCCTCCTACTGTAGTCTCAGGCACATTGTGTAACAGACCTGAAGAGGTAAGCTAACTGTACCAGGTTCAGATAATTTCATTCTGTTATTGCCGAGTGGCACCAATTTGGGACCTTAGCAAGACAAAATATATTACAAAAATTTCTTTTACTCATCCTGCTGAGCCTTGCAGTCCTGTAAGACTTGAAGAAGGAAAATTAATAGCTGAGGCATGAAGAATGCAAAACTTAGATCAGAGAAGTGAATTTAAATGAAAGGGAAGAAAGGACTAATGCAGAATACTGTCTGTGTGTCTGTGACAGGAGGCTCCATACCATCTTTATAGGAAGTATCTCCTGGTACCTTAAGGCACATTTTCAAGTTGTGTAAAAGCACGGGGCTTCACAACAGGAGTATCCTAAGGGCTGCAGTCCTGCATGGATCTACTTTCTTTATTGTCTGGCCAAATGTGAGACTTCCTGTAACCTTACACTGCTCTGCTTGCTGCCAGGGAAGGCTCCTCTATCTGCCCAGAGCAGTACAGGCAGACTGTATCATTGCTTCCCCCTTAGCAGTGGTTCTTCTGCATTAATCCTGTGCCTTCCCCAGCACCAGCCTCAGCAGAATAGGAACCTCACCAGGAGCAGCTGGGCTATCTAGTGAGCTGTTGATGGCAAGGTGTTTTGTAAGGCAGAGCTGTGGAGCAGATGTTTCATTGCCAGCTGCTCTGGCCTTTGGAGCAGAGCCCTGTGGGTAGTGCTGACGCACCAGAGAGAGTGCTGGCTGTGAGCAATGGGGAAAGTCACCATAAGGCTGCCTGAAGCATTGAAGGGAGAGGCCTTTGAAATGCAGTGTCATGAGCAGGCTCTCCCCATATCCTACATTATTTCCCTGCTGTACAAAGATTAGAACAGCAAGTAAGGCACATTAGGCAACAGTAGTATGTACTGTCTCTGTTGTTAATGCATAATCCCATATATGTGCCTTTTGTTCAGGCATGGCTTCAAGTTTTACAAAGTTCTTTCTCTCAGGCTTTCCTACAGATGGTCTTGCCCCTGCAGTTTGGCAAGGAGGGGAGACAGAAGCTCTGGCACGGCTGGATAAACACTTGGAAAGAAAGGTAACCTGTTATTTTAAGTAGCAATTCCTGCAGACTGTGTCTCCAAATAAAAAATGTAGTGTTGCCCATTACCCCATTCCCTGCTCTTCTTAGCAGTGGCCATAGCATTCACCTCTGGAAAGGAGTGTATGCTGTTTTTGGAGTATTCCTGTGATCCTAAGTTTTGTGTGGAGCAGGGAGCTCATGGCCTTCCTCAGGTCCAAAAATTTATAGTATATTATTTGTGCTGCTGTTTGAAGCATATTGGACTCTTTTCCTTGTTTCTACTTCTCAGTTTTCTCTAGAGGAGTGCACACCTGGAAATTCTCCTGTTAAGTTGTGTAGTCCCTGCACACTGCACACCATCTCTTTTTTTCTTTACCTGAGGCATTAGTTTGAGTACATGCTTATAAAAGAATGCCTTCCCTATGGGGAAGATTAGCTTCTTAGTAGGTTGTCTCATGTCTGGCATTCCTTGAGGCCCTTGCTGAAATGATCAGATTTTTTTTCAATGGGGCTGGTGTTCTTGATTATGCACAAGGCAAACAGTTTCAAAGTAATGAAAGGTGACCCAGCTGCCAAAGCATGACTCACTTTTAACTATTTTGTACTTCTTTAATGCTGGTGACTTGATGTCATTTGTGGAAATCAAAGCATAAATAATTGTGCTGAAGAGGGAATAAATTATCAACATAATGCTCCATATAAGGGTCTGATTTCCCCAGTTTTCTTGTTCAGTGTGTGAAATGAGATAGACATACCTGGACATAAACAGTTGTGTTAGCTTGTATCCCATGGAACTCTCAGGGCTGTTAGCTCCTGTATGCAAAGCAAATTAATCCTCTTGGGCAAAATAACTGACTGGTTTAAATCCTGGAGCAAAGGTTTTGCTTTTCTTGAATGGGGCCTGGGGGGTGAGATTGCCTGCTGGAGATCTCTCCCAGCAGTGCTTGGAAGTAAATAGAAGAGACTGTGCTGTCAGATGTAAATTGCCTCACCACCTGCACAGAGACTTGCCTTTAGCAGTGTCCCACAAATATAAGCTTTTGCTTCATTTCTCCTGAATCTGTTTAGGCATGGGTTGCAAATTATGAAAGACCAAGGATGAATGCCAATTCATTGCTGGCCAGCCCTACAGGACTCAGTCCCTACCTGCGTTTTGGCTGCTTGTCCTGCCGCTTGTTTTATTATCGTCTTTGGGAGCTGTATAAGAAGGTAAGACAAAAGGTTCACCTGGAGGGCAAGGTGGGGGTTGAGCATATTGTGAGCATCATGCTGGTTGCCAGACAGTGTGTCAGAATTGGTGCAAAAGATACAGTTGCCTCCGTAGTGTTTGATTGTTGGGCTGAGCTTGTTGCTGTTACAAGAGGAGGCTTTTGGGTAAGAAAGTAATTCTCCTGTAGGTACTCACATACAGGCCTTAAATCTGGTGGTACCTTGTTCTTCAGTCTGGACTTCTGTGTTATGAGCCATGGAGAGCCTTTTACTGTTAGTTTTACATCATTCCAGCCACTTGTCACAGTACTGAGTGAACCTGTGTCAGTGCTCTGACTTCACCATCTAGGCTTTCTGATAAGGCATGATCTGGCATTGAGCTCCTTTGTGGCAGTGGTCAGTAGTTGACTTGGGCAGTGTGTGTAAATGCATGGGTGCCTCACAGCTCAGCTTCATGAAGCCAGTCCTTCTGTGCTTGTGGACACCTGTGTTCCCTCTCCACAGGTGAAGCGGAACAGCACACCCCCCCTCTCTCTGTACGGACAGCTTCTGTGGCGGGAGTTCTTCTACACAGCAGCCACCAACAACCCAAAGTTTGATCGCATGGAGGGGAATCCCATCTGCATACAAATCCCCTGGGACAGGAACCCTGAAGCCTTGGCAAAGTGGGCAGAGGGAAAGACAGGTTTCCCTTGGATTGATGCAATCATGACCCAACTGAGACAAGAAGGGTGGATCCACCATCTGGCCAGGCATGCGGTGGCCTGCTTCCTGACCAGGGGTGACCTCTGGATCAGCTGGGAGTCAGGAGTCAGGGTGAGTCCTGGCATTTTTAGATATTTGCAGGAGGCAATAAGGAAAACAAAGTCTCCCTGGCACTTGCTGTGAGGATGGACACACAGGTATGGCTCTTGCTTCATGTGTAAAGGTGCATGGAAGAGTGGATTTGCTAGAAGGCTCTTGGCCAGCCAAGACAGCCTGACTTCTTTCTGCCTTCTGCTGCAAGGCTCTGACTGTATCACAAGCCTCAAGTAACCATAACTAAATGTGTTTGGGACCCACTGGTAAATACAGACTAGGGTTTTGGGGGCCTTTTAATTTTGGGCTTGTTTTCTTTTATTTGTTTGTTTGTTTTTTTGTAAAAATTTTCTCAGTCCCTCTGTTTTCTTTGCAAGTTTAATGTCACTTCTTAACAGGATGTTTTTCCTCATTATAAAATCTATCACCGTGCCGGTCAGGGAGCACTCCATGATTGTGAAATCTGAGTCTAGAGTCTCTCAAGGAAAGAGGTAAAAGACCCTCCTCTTGGGCCATCCAAAGGTACAGACAGCTTAAACCTACCCAGTGTACGTACTGCCCTGTGCAAAAAGTGGAGGCAGGGCATCCACTAGTCATAAAGCTGACCATAGTCATAGACCATAAAGCTAGTCCATAGTCACAAAGCTGAAAAAGAACATAATTGAAAGTGCTGCCTAAAATGCAGCATCCTGTGCATGGATGTGAGTGAGTTACTGCTGAAACCTTTCTGCCTCTCGGTGGTAGTGTGCTCTGGGACCTTCAGAGGGGTTCTTCTTGCTTTGGTGTACATTCTTCTGTGTAGCATCCTCTCCTTCCCAAGGTTGTTGCTTTACACTTGTTACGCCTACCAGGCTAGGATCAATACCCAAAGCTTGCTGCAACACTAGGTAGTGATTTAGTCTGTAGCTGCATGAGATAAGCCAGCACTTTATCAGTGTGAGTAGACCATGCCTCCCTAAGTGAAAGTCAGGTACAGGAAGTGAGATACATTGACCAGCTCACTGACTTCAGCCAGCAGATCACCTCTGTGCTGCTGCTCTGTTCTCATAGCTCAGTGCCTGCCATCTGAAAGAGCATCTTGGGTACTACTGCCACAAGGTCCTGCCCAGGGAAGGTCTCAGTGCCTTTTTCTCCAATTGCTGCAGGTGTTTGACGAACTGTTGCTGGATGCAGATTTCAGTGTGAATGCAGGCAGCTGGATGTGGCTCTCGTGCAGCGCGTTCTTCCAGCAGTTCTTCCACTGTTACTGTCCTGTGGGCTTCGGACGTCGCACAGACCCCAGTGGTGACTATGTAAAGTAAGTGATGTTACTGGAGCTGATCTTTGTTTCTGGATCTGTTAGCCAAAGTCAATCAGTGGTTCACAGGTGCAGGGCACTTTGTGTATGCTACACTGCTTTTTACATGTGTTTGCAGGAGGTATCTGCCCAAGCTAAAGGGTTTCCCCTCACGATATATCTATGAACCATGGAATGCCCCAGAGTCTGTGCAGAAGGCAGCCAAGTGCATCATTGGGGTGGACTACCCCAAACCCATGGTGAACCATGCAGAGACCAGCCGACTGAACATCGAGCGCATGAAGCAGATCTACCAGCAGCTGTCACGCTATAGGGGCCTCTGTAAGTACCAGCAATTGCAAAAGTTTGTGTCTTTAATAGGAGATAAAATGCTGGGAGGAGAGGTCATGATTTAAAATGGGTATTACTTGTCTCTCTGGCCTGTCCTTGCAAGAGGAAGCAGTGCCTGCCAAACCTGTTCAACTAGTTTCCAGGGAGAGCTCCATTATGTTCTCAGACAGCTAAGAGTGGAGTTTAAGGCCAGAGAGCTGCTGATAGCATGGCACCATCCACATACCACCAATTGTCCGTTCTTCACTTTGTTAGAAAACCTAAGCAGTGTATTCTAAAAAAATTCACTGCTGGATCATGGTGTGTGTCTGTAGTCAGCACTGGGTCAGTGCAGCTCTGAGCTCCTCCTGCTTTGGGATGTGGATGTGCTGATTGGTGATCACTAAGGTATTTCTGTGAAAAGCTTCTCCCAGCCCAGGTGTGTTTTGTTTCTTAACTAAGATCCTCTTGCCATTCTCTAGGTTTACTGGCATCTGTCCCTTCATGTGTGGAAGATCTCAGTGGCCCGGTCACAGACTCAGCTTCAGGGCAGGGCTGCAGCACTAGTACAGGTGAGTTGGAGCTATTTGTGTGCTTTTGGTTTTCCTGTCACCTTAAAGGCTATAGGCAAGAGAGGATCCTTTTCTAATAAGAAGAGGGTGTGTAGTTAGGAAAACGTAGGTTACATTCACATTCCTTTATGCTTTCTTTAGAAGTCCCCATGAACCTTAATTTCTAAAAGGGCTAAAGAATAAGAGTTTGTTAATCTTTTATTGCCTGTATGGGATCATATGCAGCCATTTGAAGGAGAAGTGCAGATCACTGTAGGGTTAATCAGGTATGATTAAGCTGTCTTCTGTCAAAGGAGGATATTTTTGTGGTTTTTTTCTGGGTGACTTAATTCTGCTTTTAACAAAGATTTTTTGGTAAAAGTTTTCAGGGAGGCTGTGACCAAATGTCTCTGTGCTTATGCAGTCTTCTTTCTCCCAGCTCTGTGGCAGATTTGGCCAGGGCGTACTTCCAAGGCCATCTAAACGCAGGGAAGTCATTGCAGTAACTCTTCTTCCCTCTACAGCAGTGAGGCTGTCTCAAGCAGACCAGGCTTCTCCAAAACGCAAACATGAAGGAGCAGAAGAGCCGTGCCCTGAAGAACTGTACAAACGAGCCAAAGTGACAGGTCTCCCTGCGTCAGAGATCCCTGGAAAGAGTTTGTGATTGTGAGTACTTCCTAGCGTGATCTGGCTTAAACTACAGTTTGAGAACTTCCTGGTTCTGGAAGAACCAGAACTGCATGGTTCTGGAAGCTAACAAGGCTCAGTCTTTACTCCCACCATTTTAATGAACAAAATGGACTTCCTTGTGGAGGCACGTGTAAGGCTCCCAAGTGTAATTCCACAGCCCAGAAGTAAGGCAGTGGTCTGCCCCGCCCGTTGTTTGGGTTTTGTGTAACTCGCTGTTACTCCATTGTCCGGTGGATAGCGTGCCCTGCTGCTGGAGCCATCACAGAGCACAGTTGTTGGTGTGTTTGCTCTTGTGAGGCAGCTTCTCCTTCCACAGAGTGGGCTCACAGCCAAGCTTTCCCGTCTGGTGAGGGTATGGGCTAGAGCAGGAGAGCAAGCAGGTCCAGTCATCTGCCTGCAATGCTCTGATCCCAGGAGGGAAGGAGCTGGTCACATGTTCTGCCAACTTTTCAGTATGACAGGGAAGGTCAAGGCAAATTCTCTCTTTTACTTTCTCCTACAGCCAGCGACAACCACCTTGCAAGTGAAGAGGGAGAGTGCTGAAGAGGTGACCAGAAGAGTAGGAACTGCTGTCACAAAGGAACTGGAACTTGAGATCTGCAACAGAAAATCCAGGGTCTCATATAAACTGTGTAATTCCAATAGTTGCCACACAAGGGCACTGCATTACTTGTGCTTGGGAATATTTGGCTCTCTGGTCTCCAGAGAGCCAAATACGTCTCTTCTCAGCCATGCCCAAAATCTGCCCACATTAAAGAGGGCAAGAACATTCTGTCAACTTGCTCACTCCCAGGTGTATCTTTCTTTTCTGACAATGGCTCAGTGCACATGACTTGATGCATTGATGTAGGAGTCAGCATCTGCTCATCTCAGAAATAGTGAACATCCTTTCTCATCAATAGTACTTGGTGATGATGTATGCTGATGAATTCAATTTATAGCAGAAGTTATGAAGGAAGCTGCTATAATGTCAGAAATAGAGTAACCGTCCTATGAGAGAACAGGGAAAACTTGGTATTTCTTTCATTAGGCTAGGGTGACAAGGAAGGAAATGTTTTCTGAGTAAATCAAGGTAATGCTTCTGTGGGATGGTAAAAAATGAAGGTCAGCTGTAGCACAAGAACAGATACACTTGAAAGGCACTTAAAACTTTCCCTGCAGAAGAACCTTGCCACTGAGGGGTGAGCCCAAGTGCTTTTGCCTGGAATGGGTGGCTTCAGAGCTCTTTGACATCTGGGGAGGAGGAACTCTACAGCTCACTGAAAGGAGGCTGTAGCTAGGTGGGGATTGCCCTTCTCACAGGCAACCAGTGAAAGGACAAGACACAGTTTAAGCTGCACTGGGAGAAGTTAAGGCTGGACATAAAGAGAAAGTTCTTCACAGAAAGAATGGTTGGGCATTGGAATGGGCTGCCCAGGGAGGTGGTGTAGTCACCATCCCAGGGGTGCTTGAGAAAAGATTGGATGTGACCATGGTCTAGTTCACATACTGATGTTAGGTGATAGGTTGGACTCAATAATATCAATTGTCTTTTCCAACCTAGCTGATTCTGTGACTCTGAGAAAGAGGAACTCTTCAGAGAATAAGATCATGCATTGATATGAGCAAAGCAGTATCTCAGAATAGATCTGATCCAAATACTAAGGAAGCTACACCTGGGCCCAGCGTTCTACAGCATTTCCTTCCCTGAATGAGAGCTCTAAAATGAAGCCTGTGCCTGGTGTGTAGCCTGTGCAGTGCCTCATACTGATAGAGGATGTATTACACATCAGCTCCTTGAAGTGAGTCTTCCTCGAGCTCAGAGTCCAGCGATCATTCTGTTCACTCTTTTCTGTATTGGCATCTGTGTTTTGAATTTCCATACCGTAAACTCCTGTACCTGCCCGCTGCTCCTCCTTGCCACTTGCATTCACACTGGTGCTTTGTAGCCTAGCAAGGTGATTGTGTAGCTTTCCTGGCTCTTAACCGTGCACTCCTTGCCGGGTCCTGTTACTTGTCAGGTCAGCACAGAGCTGACAGAGCTCCTCTGCATGCCACCAAAGAGTCAAGGGAGGGTAGTACTGCGGAAGATTCTCTCTCGTGGCTGTTTCCAAGAGAAATTAGATTGAGTAGCTTGTCCCGTGCAATGGGCTGCTGTTGGCACTGTTTTCATTTGCTGTCCAAAACCTTTCATCCCTGCCTGACACAGATAGTGTGGGGCTATATGTGAGCTTATGCAACTTAACTTCTTGGGGAGTACAGGACAGTTGTCTCCCACTGGGATAATCAGATTCAGTTTTGGAGCCTGTGTTTGAACCCAGAGCAACAGGGCTGCAAATAGAAACTGAGTCAAATGTACCTGAGAAACCTGAAGTGGTTGAATTGAGTCTGTGAATAAATTTAATGAATAGCTGAAGAACCTTTCATTCCCATTCCCTGGGGTATTGATCTTACGTTCTTTTTCTGCAGAGAATCCACTGGGCAGACTGAACAAGTAAACAGAGTCACTTTTCCTAACCTTACTTTATTCTAAACGACACTATTCATAATCTGGCTGGTGGATAACCCAGTCATCAACAAGTCTTGTCCCCTTCAGTCTGACCCAGCTGTTACTCCCATTGTCTTGGGGGTAGAAAGAAAAAGAGATACTCCCCTACCCCTGTCTTCTGCTGCAGAGAGAAGAAAGGGGGGAAAACATGCACTTTGTACACATAGGTTACAAAATTTGTGATTTCTGTCATATGGAGAGTTTCATGTTTAGGCAATGGTCTGTAAATACAACTTTTTATAAATGTCTTTAACCCTCGTTTTGCTGTCATCCAAATTATTTCACTTGGTAAATGGAATTTTTGGGGCTGGATATGTGGGGGTAAAGAGTCAAAGGGAAGCGATCCAGAAGGCTTTGTGGAGACAGGGAGATCACATTTGCAAGGTTTCTGTCAGTACCTGGGATATGGGTGGTGGTATTTGGAAGAGCTGCATCTAAGATAGTAGCACTGGGAATGACACAGACACGTCAAGCCAGCCAAAGAAAGATAAGGGAAAAGCTTCCTTCAAGAAACCTTTTAAGTAAGCTGGTGTTCATCCACTCTGGCATCTTTTCCCAACTGAAAAGATAAAGGTGGGTAAAACTGTGACAAGTAGGGAATGACTGTTCATTGTTAATATTTAGAATTGGGCATGTTCAGTTCAAGTACAAGATGGCAGATTGAACTAGTCTGCACCTTGCTTAGCTTTGTGACAAGTTCTTCCTCAGTTGTGGGTGCTAACAGTTTGAGTTCAAAAAGACTTGGCCGGTTCATGGGGAAAGCTGTGGGTAACCATTAGTAAAGATACCATTGTTGTTTCAGAAGCAGCAGGGGCGTGCTGGAGGCTGTTGTAAAGAAGGTAGCATGAAATGGATGCCAGTTTAGGGATTTCTGTTTCCTGTGTCGGGGCAAGCTGGCAATACCTGACCTAACATAGGCACCCCCAAGATGGGCATGATGTGAGCTCTTTGCTCGGGCAGAAGGAGCAGTTGACTTCTGATGCTCTCAGAGCAGTGGCTTTGAGATGTTCCCCAGGGTGGTGTGAAGGCTCCTTTCAACTGAGGGTGAATACTGTGGCAGAGAAATCCTACAGAGCTGTGAACAATTGCTCAGCTTGGATCTCCTGTCAATGATTGAGCCTTGGCTAATGACTTCAAAGCTAAGTCATGAACTGGTATTAAATACACTAAACTTAGCAATGTAATAACTAGCAAGGACACAGAGTCAGGTTCTTGTGCATTCTGGCATCCTCCTTGGTGTGCCAGTGTAGACCTACTTGCTGGAACCTCTGCGTAGAATTACATGAGGTACATTACTTTTCCTACTAACTAGCAAGACTCAGGAAGGGCATGTAGCCATGCAGTTCCTTGTCATGGTTCAGCAGTGGGGCTGAACAGAAGTGCCCCAACTCATGGTATTGCTGAATTGTTCTCTTGTTTCTGGCAAGGACCTTCTGGCCTTGAAAAAGTAAAACTTCAGTGCTTGGGGTGGCTCACACGTGGCAAAAACCTTTTGAAAACAGCAGCCTGTGCCTTAGAAGATGATGAGCCAGAATGACAGTAAACACTGCAGCTTTTTCTAGCCAGAGTGTAATAAGGTAAATTAAAGCTGGAGAGATTGGGTTTGAGCCTCCTCCTCTGTACTGGCCAGGATATCTGTTTTACCTGTCAAAGGAATGATGATGATGTGGCTCAGGACTGGAAATGGCTAACCTGGGATTTCTAGCAGAGACTCAACTGCCTGCTCCATGTGTTTGAGAAAATTCCCTTCCTCCATGTCTCTTTGTCTGCACAAGGAAGGAGCTGGAGGGTCTGGCTGAAAGGTCTGAAAACAGAAAATATACCTGGATATGAAGAGATGGAGCTGGAAATGTGGCCATTTGAGGCAGAGGAGGAAAGAGCAGTGAAAAGGATGGCTGATGGAAAGAGAGCAGAGTGTTGGTCTGGTATCACAGCTGCATCTGGGTGGAGATCAGGTGGTTCAGCTGGGGGAGAGGAGCAGGAAAACTCTCAGCACATAACCTCTCCTCAGGTTTCCTTTAAGGCTGAGAACAGTTGGTCTGAAGTGATGGTCAGCTGGACAATTTGAAAGAGAAAAATCAGCAGATGCCTCAGGAGAAGAGGTGCTGGATAGGATGGAAGTGCAGTCCTAATTTGCAACAGATGTGCGTGCACTCTCCCAGGGGCCCTGTGCTCTACTGTGCTTCTAAGGAATACACCTGACTGACAGTAGTGCAGCTAGAAAGGTCAAATTGGGTCTCCTGCCAGGCCAGCAGGGCTGGTGACCTGACTAAAGGTCAGCTCACTAGGGGGTGAGCTTTTGGTGCTTGGCATCCAAGCAGAAGGTGAGCTGCAGTGGTGGTGATCTGGCTGTGGGACAAGGCAGCATCCTTACCTTTTGCCCCAGGTCAGAGGCCAAATGACAGCCATACTGCAGAGAAATCACACTTTGGTAGGTGGGGTTTGTGCTTTGAGATAGAGCTACATCAATGGTCCCCCAAAGCTCCCTGCATGAATGCTGGTGAGGCTCCTGGGTTCTGCATGTGACACAGTTCAGTCAGTGCATCCCAACGGCACCGGGGACACTGAGATCGCCATCAGGAGCCTGCCCCAGGGTTACCTGCACATGGTGCCCCCAGGGCTGTGTGCTTGTCTCCACACTAGTCTGGGAGTAACATCTCTTTCCAGTTTGTCTGGCTGGTGACCGAGACTCCTGAGAAAGAGGACTGTATGCCTTGGAGGGCTCAGCTTGCTCGTCTCTGGAGGAGCAGCTGACGTCCTGGGTCTTGGCCAAGAACTAATATCATCACCTCAGTGGCAGTCAGCTCTGCGGTGTGAGAAACACTGATGGGAACGGATGTGTCTTTCATGTTTGAACTGCTAAAGACGTGCCACTCATGCCATCCAGGACTGCCAGGGACTGGGAGCACAGTGGGCATGCAGGGAATAGGGAAAGTTCTCTTCAGGTACAGAAGTAGCCTTGGGATCTAAAAATACTGATGCTGTGCATTTCTGTGCATAGCACAACCTGCACAGTTTTCTGAGACAGCCTGCAAAGCGTGGGGAGGAGAGGCAGGGGAGGGAAACCTGCTCAGACCAGTAAGGAAGAGCAGCAGCAATGAGTACCCACCCAAAATAAAATGCTTCTTGGGATATATCTGGATGGGTCTGACCTTTCTGGGGAGAGATCTGAAACTTTGAGATGCATTTTTTTCCCCTCCTTTGTGTCTATGGAAGGTGTGTGTACGCTGCTTTTTAAATTCCCGTTGCAGTGCTTGCAGCCCTGGTAAGCTTCGACAGGGACAGGGTTTGTACTGGGGCTGCCAGACCTGTTGCGGCAAACAGGCCGTGGGTGCCAAAGCGCAGCGTGGTTATTCCCGCTGCTCCTGCTGCCTGCAGGCCCCTCCCCGCTGCCGAGGAGACCCCCGCAAGCGGCCCTCTGTGTCCAGCCCCTCGCCCTGGGCTGCTGCCTGCCCGCTCGCCCAGCCGGCCCCTCTCCTGGGCTTGCTCCTCCCGGCCTCGGGAGACCCCGGCCGTCCCCCGCAGCTGCCCTTGAGGCTGCAGCCTCCAGCTGCGGGCACAGCTGGGGGCCGGTCCAGCTGCGGGCACATCTGCCCCGCCGGGGCCGGCCTCCCCCGAGCCCCGGGCGGAGGCATGGGGCCGGGGTGCCGCTTCCATCTGTGCCGTGCCTGTCCTGCAGCTGCCGCCGGGAGCCGCGGGATGGAGCCTCCGGGCCGCGCCCCCGCTCCCCCCGCCCCGGCGGCAGGTATGTCCCTCCCCGCCGGCACCGCCAGCATCCCCCTCCCTTCATCCCTCCTTCCCTGCCTCCCTCCCTCCCGCCCGCCCTCCGCCTGCATGGAGAGAGCCACAGAATGGCGGAGCGAGAGAAAGGAGCTGCATCCCCGCCCGCCTCCTCACCCTTCCTGGGGCTGCACCTCGCCTCGCCCCCCAATTTCAGGTACCGGCCGCCGACCCCCCGCGGAACCCTCTCGGGGCTGCCCCTGCCCCCTGCCCGGGGCAGCGTTCCCCGTCTGCTGCAGCCCCCGCCCGCATCGCTGCGCCGGTCCTCCGCCTCCTCCAGCGCTTCTGCCCCCTCCCCGCGCATCCCCTCGGCCCCCCGCCCCAGCCATCCCTTCTGCCCCCCGCCCCAGCCACCGCCGAGCCCCCACCGCGGACACGGCTCCAGCCCCCCATGGCTGCTCAGCCCGCCCACCCAAGCCCTCACCCCACAGATACACCACTGCAGCTTCCCAGCCCCCTGCTTGGCCCCCACTGCCGCCCCCTTCCCTCTCTTATCTCCTCTTCCAACACCTCTTCCTCATGGAAGAAAAAAGCTCCATCTCTCTCCCCTCCCCGAAAAAAAGCCTTTTTCTAGCCCTTTCCTAGAAATCCCAGGTGCTTCTGCTTCCTTCCTGCCCCTGTGAAACAGGAACCCCAAGCGAGACGGTGGGAGAGTGCCAGAATTGATCCTCTAAGCAATACCAAGTGCTCCCATCGATTTGGGATGCAGGGGGCTGTGTCTTCTCTGAGACCCAATGAGGCTTGTGCCAGGGACTTTCCGATGGCTTGGGCCAGGCCAGGGATGGAGCCTGTGGTGCCTGCTGAGGGTAGCTCTGGGACAGGGATGTGCTGGGTGGGTAAGGGAGGAGCCCTGCCCCTGCCTGCAGGTGCGGTGTTCACTTGCCATCAGGGGAGGCTCGCTGCTCCTGGCAGCCGTGCCCTCGTCAGCCATTGCTCTCTGCTTGCCTCTGCCACCAGGGGTGCCTGGCAAGGGGGGAATAGCCCCAGCTGCTTTGCGTGCTGAGATTTTGGGCGGAAAGGAGGGAATGGTCCCCACTTGGGACCACAGCTAAGATCATGCTCTGTCAGGCCCAGCCTCTGGGGCTGGGGAACCCGTGGCTCCCTGTGAGGAAACAGATGGGTGCAGCCAAGCAAAGGTGGCGTCCAGGCAATAAATATTGGAAGGGCTCTGCTTCTGGACCCCCTTTGCTGGTGGCTCCGGGTCTTTGGCAGCTGCCTGCTATTGCAGCGCTGCCTGCCAGAGCTGCTGGGAGCTGTTGCAACATGGCTGGTGTACCCTGCAAAGCGAGCGATTAAACGCTGCCTCTGGAATCATCCACCATGGAGAAGGGGCTTGGCCACCGAGCCGGGGGCCAGAGGCTGAGCTGCCGAGCAGTCCTGGGCCTACCAGCTGGTGCTGTCCTGGATGTAGGGGCTGCCCCCTGGGCACCCTCCTGCTCCCCAGCAAACAGCCATGCCCTGGGAGGGGGAATGAGCTGCTGCTTCTTGCCGTGCCTCAGACCTTTGGAAAAGGAGCCCCGTGTGCTGCCAGCCTGCTCCAGGGAAGAACTGACCTCGTGAAGGAGGCTGTGCAGCTGGGTGGAAAACTGGGGAATCAAGGCAGGAGTGCAAAATCTTCCCCAGGCACCAAGCTCAGAGTGTAAGTGGAAGAAAATGGAGTGATGTGTCTGAGCCTGGGGCAGGGTCTGGCAGAGCAGAGGCGATGTTGTGGCGGGGAGTATCGTGCTGGGTTACGTGTCACAGCTTGGTTTGTGCACGTCCCAGGTCCTGCATCCCTGCTGCAGGGCTCAGCAAGGGGCTGTCCCCCGCAGAGGAGCTGGACCCAGCAGCAATGAGTGCAGTTCAGGGTGAAGGCTCAGACCATGGCAGGCAGTGAGATGAGCCCTGCCCTCTGCCCCTGCTTGCTGCCTGCAGGATGAGGTGTTTCAGATTTCTGCCCTTTGGTACATGCAGCTGCACTCCCAGCTCCGAGTGGTGACATGCCAGCCCAAGCCTTAGGTGATCGGTTGGCTTGAATTGAGAGGGGGCTTGGTCCTGGCCAGCAAGCAGACTGAAGCTCTGGAGAGACTGGCATAGTGGCCTGGCAGTGATGGTTTGGTGTTGTTTGAGAAGGAGTGGAAGGAAAAGGATAGTGAGGTGATCCCTCCTTTAGCCAGGAGGTCATCCAGAGGTGTCTGTTCATCATGACAAGAATAACAACATTTTAGGAGACAGCAGTAAAAAAGTCATTTTCATCCAGCCTCCCTGTTGTCCTTAAGCTTCCCAAAGCCTTGCAGTGCGGTCTGAGTTCAGTGGTGCTCTTTAACATCTTTTTCTGAGGCACTGTTGCAGCTCCTTGCCCTGCCAAGGAGCTTTGCCAGCGGTCTGTGGCAGGCTCCCCTGTGAGGGGCTCTCTGGGGCCTCTCTAGGATAGGGGTTCCTCTCCCCAGCATTAGAGGGGCAGGGAGGACTGGCACAACTGGGGTGCAGCTGGATGCAGAGCCCTGCAGAGCTCACAATGTTACCTGCCCCACTGTCCCCAGGGTTGTGGCTCTAATGTAACTGGAACCCAGGAGGGGGTCACCGACTGATCCCCTCTACCTCCTTCAGCTTTCCCGGATAAAAGCAAAGGGCATCCACCTAGCTGCTGGGCAGGAAGGCACCTAGGGGAAGGAATCCTTAGGGAATTATTTCCATAGGTCAAGAGAGAGGGGAAACTACTCCACTACTCAGGGACCCCTGTCAGAATCACAGCCCTTTGGGAAGAGAGGGGGTCTCTGGGGAAAGAAGTTCTCTCCGTCTTGTCGGGAAGTTCAAAGATGCACCTTCAGGCTGGGGCAAAAATCAGTTCCAGCACTGTGGTTTGTTTTATGTGTCTGTCGTGCTCATCTGGAGCTATCAGCAGAGCCTGTTTGGAGGCAGTGAATGAGCTGGGCGTCAGAATGGGGCTACCTGTCTTCTTGAGAGGGGAGACAAAAGGGTTGTCTTCCTCTGATGGAGAGAGAGAGGCGCTTTCTCATCGGTTCAAATAAAGCAGCCTCTGTGGCCATTGAGATGGAAGAAAAAGACAGGGGCCAGCCAAATATAGGTTAGTATTATTTTTTCCACCAGTGCTGGTTAAAGGACTTGCACACAGCACCTAACAGCAGAGTATGGCTCGGGCAACTGGGCTTGTTGGAGCGTCCAGCTTCATCACACCGTGTTGTCCTGGCCAAACCCCTGCACGGAAAATCCTCTGCAGTGGCAGTGGGCTGACAGGGGATGGGGTCAAGACAGGCACAGCAGCCAGATTATAAGGCTGATTATAAGGCTGCTCTTAGGACTGTGATCAAGCTGCTCCTGCCATGAGCAGGTAACATCTGCCTCTGTTCATGCACCCACGTGCGTGTACTGTTGCTCACAGTTCCTGAGAATCCCAAGTTTATCAGTTCTCATGCACACAGCAGGGCTGCCCACCTCCAGGTGCCTCTCGGCACACCCTTCAGAAAGGCACTCATAACCTGCAAGGACAGGGTTCTCCTGCCCTCACCGATGGAGACACTCCCACATACCTGTAATGTCGTGGCCACTGGCAAAGGAACTTGGCCAAAATACACATGTAGGTCCTGCTCAGACTTTCACTGCCAATAATGTAGCTGAGAGGAGTCAGAGCTCTTTCATTTTTCTGGTATTTTTAGCCTCTTTGAGAAGCAAGAGAGGAAGGAAGGGGTGTTTCCAGCACAGGGAGCAGAGGAAGGTAATGGAGAGCCTTCCTTGTATTTCCTAGGAAGTCCTGGAGCATCCATGTGAAAGGAGCAAAGGGCGCGAGTAATACGGAGATAGAGATTTCTTTATTCGTTGCATTAATTGAGGTTTCAAGCAGATGAGGTGCCTCCAGGCAGAGCTGGTCGGGAAAATGGAGTCCTGGATGCTGTTCTTGTGGGGCTGAGTGACAATGGCCACAGTATCACGAGTGACACTCACCAGCGGTGTGGCACTGGTAGGGACAGAGCTTATAGCAGGTCAGCTCAGCAGGGCAGTCCAGGCCCTGAGCTGGGCTCCTGTGGACATCACCCACTTTAATGTGTCCAGGAGAAAACTGGGTCCCAGGCAGGTGGTGAGAGATGCACCCATTACTTGAAGCTCCTGGAGTGGGTGTCAGTGAGGGGCAGGAGAGCAGCGCTGTGATGGGTGGCAGTGAGGGTGCCACCCCACCGTGTATCAGAGTGGGTGCAGCTCGTGGGGAGGGTGATGCTCTGTCCCCATATCAGAGTCATGGTGGGTGCCTCTTCTAGACCTACTTTGGCTTCATCTTGATGAGGCAAGGAGTGAGTGGGTCTGAGAGGGGGTGGTGGAGGATTATCTGAGGCCACAGTTTGTCAGCAACACCTGATAGCCCCTCCTGGGAAAGACCCCTATTTCCTTCAGCAGCAGAAGAGGGGTGGGAGCAGCTCACCAGGTATTTCTCTGGTCCTCAGCATGGGTTAGAGGTTGGGGAAGCCCAGGGATGATCCTGCCTGAGGCAGGAGTGGGTCTGGGGGTTAGCTGGGAGCAGACAGGGAAGGGACAGTGCTGCTCAGAAGTGCAGCTGGCCATGACGCTGTGCTGGAAACTCTGGCCTTTGCATCAGTGAGCGGCCTCGCTCCACCCGCTGAGGAGCCAGACAGATGCTCCTGTCTGTGTCCCCCTGCTGTGGGGACAGCAATGCTGCTGCAAGGGCAGGAGGAGGCCAGGTGCTGCGGGTTTCCACCATGGGGTTAGCAGATCCCCTGTGCCCACTGTGGGTGCTGAGGAGCCGAGTGCTGGAGCAAGACCAGGAGCCAGGCTGGCTGGCTGGCAGGCAGAGGCAGTCAGCATCCCCAGCAGAGTGCAGGGACTTGGCGCTGGCTCAGCTGGGGAGGTTATTTTCTTTTTATTTTTTTCTCCCCTCCAGGACAGCTGATTCCATCTATTTTTAATGAGCTTCCCCAGGTTGCGCAGTGAGGATACAGAGCAGCACCGGCAGCCACAGACTGCGACGGGGCAGGCGGAGAGGCAGTGGGCACCCAGGGCTGGCTGTCATCTCCCTCACTACTCCCTGCAGTAGGTCTGGGATTTTTTTTTTGGTGTGGGAGTGCGTCTCCCAGTGAAGGGGGGGTCCTCCTCAATGCAGCTGCCCTTGAAAATGGAGTCGAGCACCGAGGAGGAGAGCTGGCTGGAAGATCAGTGGGAGAAATGGTAGGGGACCGGCTGGGCCTAGGGGAGGGGGGACTGTCCCGCGGGCATGCAGGGGAGTGAGCCCCTTGCTCCTGGGCACATCACCCTTCTCCGTGAGTGATGGCCACAGGACAGGAGCAAACTTGGCACGCAGTTGAGCCCGAAGTTTTCCCGGCTGTGCGGGGAGCTGTGTGCCAGCCAGGCAGCGGAGTGGCAGAAGGTGTCTGGACACCTCCCGCTGTGCCCCTGGCAGCGCCGGGGCCGGGATCCCGCTCAGCATCCCCCCATCCCAGCAGCATGGACAGGGCTGCCTGTCCCCAGCCTGGAGCGGGGGGCACTGCCACCCTGTCAGGCTGCTCCTGCAGAGCCAGGGAGCCCCTGGCAGCCCCTGGGCAATGCTGTGCCTCTCACCGGGACCCCGCAGTGCTCACTGCGCTCCCACAGCAGGGCGGGTGGAGGCCCCGAGCATTAGCAGTGGATAATGTCCCACCCTGTCGACCGTGTAACCGGAGAAGAAATCAATTTGTGCTTTGAAGGCTCATCATGAGCCTCCTGCTCCGCGTTGCCTCCCTCCCATGGGCAGCAGCAGGAGGAGGTGGGCAAAGGGGGGTCCAGTCATCCCATCCTGTGCTGAGGGCTGTGTCCTTGCAGTGCTGCTGTGTCTTGCAGGGGCCGCCTCCAGGGGTATGGTTGCTCCCAGTTGTCTTCACCCCAAGAGACCACTACTGGTGGGGTCCTCAGAAACACAGAAAGAAAGTGCTGCTTCCCCCATGGGCTTCTCCTGCTCTTTTCCCTCTCCAGGAGCTGGGACAGGAGATGTTACCCCTTCACTGGGTCGGTGCCACTGCAGGGGGGAGCCCCAAGATGTGCAAGCAATGCTTAAAGTGAGAGTGGGAGCTCTGCAGGTCACAGAACACCATTCTCGTTCCTTTCTCACTGCACTCCTGGGGGCCAAGCCAGAGAGGGGTGATGGGCTTGGCGTAGCCCTTTCACCCAAGTGTCTCCCAGCCAGATGAGCTGGGAGCAAAGGGAAATGGTGGCAAGCAAAGCAGTGTCTGTGGCCACTCCAGACAAAACTCAGGGGCCTGAGTAGGTTGATCAAGGACTTTTGAGTTGGTTTCTTTTATTTACCCCCGTGGTAACAGAATAAGTGAGAAGAGCATTGAGGTACCACCATGCTGAAATGTTTTAATGCTCAGAGGCCAGGAGCACCTCACCGCTCCCCCGGGGCTCATCAGTACATTTTCAGCTGCTAAAAGGATCTCTCTTGTTTTGAAGGGGTGTAATGAGGCTGTGTGGCTGACAGCCCTAAGGGACCCCTGAGGCCTTGCAGACCAACTCAGCAGCATCAGTGTTCACTGTGGGATGCCCACAGTCACCCTAGGGAGGGATTTTGGTGCGGAGGGAAATCACTGCCCCCTCTTACTGCAGGCAGCTGGGCTGGGACACCCCTCCCAGCTGCAGCTCAGGGGCGGATTGTACCATGGCTGAGGGGTTTGCTGTGCTTTTAAGTTCTGTGGGTCTCAATGTGGTCACCTGTCCCAGCAGGTCCATCCTCCAGCTGTGCCCTGTCAGGACCCCCAGCCTTTCCACTTCCTGTAACCCTGTTGGGTATCTGTGCCCAGCTGGAACACTTGCAGAGGCTCCCTGGGATGGTGAGAGTAGCACAAACCTCCTGTAATAGGGCTGGCTGTACTGTCTGTTCCATGTTCTCTCAACCTGCATGTCCCTGCTGTCTTTGGTTAGGCAGGGACTGCTTTGGGACACACTCCTCCTGCCTCCCAACAGCCATGGACCATGCCAAGCCCAGCCATTCAAAGTGGACAGACCTATCCCCTCTGGGAAGGAGCTGCCTTCCCGGTCTTTCTTCCTGGCAGAGACTGGGAGAGCCTTTCCCAGGGTGTCAGTGCTGCTCCCAGCCCACAGGCACCACGGCACCCTCACCCTCCTGTCCACCACTGGGGCAGTGGGTGACCAGGACATCTGCACTCCCTCCAGGCTCACCCATGACATCAGCCTTGAGGAATTTGAGGATGAAGACCTCTCTGAGATCACTGATGAGTGTGGAATCAGCCTGCACTGCAAGGAGAGCCTGGCCACCCGGGTAAGTGTGATGGGGATGGGGAGAGGGAAAGGGATGGGCAGAGTGTGCCAGCGGGGCTGGCAGGACCATCAGCCCACATGCAGGACCACCAGATCCCCAGATGAGTGATGCTTTCTCAAGCAACCTACTGCCATGGCCCCAGTCCCCTCTGCTTGGCAGTGCCCTCTCCTCCAGCACAGTGCAGATCCTTTCTGAACCACCCAAACTCGAGGGACAAAAAAAGCATCTCAAAGCATGCATTTTGGTTCCCACTGTGCTGTAGGGGTTGGAGTTTGTTCCTCAGGGGATGAGCCCAAGGATTTGGGTGCAAATGGGAGCATGGCCCCATTTGAGCAGGATGACTAGCAAGCATCTGGCACCTGACAGGCATTCCCAGGAATCAAGGACATTTGCAAGGTGGCACCAAAGGTTCCACCTGGGCTGTGCCTCTTGTCCCTACATGCATCCCTGGACCAGGGGATGCAGCTGGGCTGGCATGGTGAGAGCTGTCCTCTGCTCACCCAAGGTGTTCTCTCTGGCTTGCTAGCTAGCTTTAGCTAGAGCTGTTCTTTAGGAGGTCTGGAAACCAGGAGGCTCCTGAAGCAGGGATGAAGGAGGTAGCTCTGATGCCAGCAGGCAGCAGGTGGAATAAAGATGGGAGCTGGGAAGGCTGTGCAAGTGCTGCAACTGGGTCCCCCATCCATCTTGGAGCATGCTGTCAAGAGCCTGATGGGGTTCACACCACTGTTTGAAATTCCCTAGAAGGCCATGGGGGCAGAAATGTGGAGATAAATTGATAATTACATTGGATTTGGAAATATGCAGGGTGTTAAAGGAAAAGCCATGGCCTGAGCATTCTCACATCACTCAAGGAATCACACACACCCCACCTGAGACTTTCAACTGCTGGGAGCAGAGTCTCTTTGTAGTGGGCAGCTCCAGTAAGCTGACAGGTGCCCTTTTCGACCCCTCACTCAAACAAACACATGCTCACTCTAAGGCTGACTCCTCCTCCTTCAGACTCTACCCTAGGTTTTCTGTAGCTAAGCCCCAGGCTCAGATTTTATAAAAATAAATAGTTCAGTGGTACAGCACCAGGTCAGCTCAAGCTGGGTGTCTGTAGGGAGGGACCCTGAACAAAGAAACCCCTGGGGAAATCATACCCATAAAACTCATGTACCCACCCCTCAGACACTCTCCTTGCACCTCTTGGTCCAGTGGTGATTTTTGATCTGGGGTCTTCTAAGATCTTACTGGGTTCTTTCTCTGTGTCTGTGCAGGCAGGCCATACACTGTTCTTATCTTGTGGAGTTACAGCTTCTGCTGACAGCTGGAGTCTCCTTGTCTTCTGGTTTGTACTTCTGGTGCACCTGCTCGCTGGCAGAGCATGGGGAAATAAAAAAGCCCTAGGCTTGGGATAAACACTATTCAGCAACAACCACAGCAGCATCAGTGTGTTGTCAATGCTCCTCTCATAAGAAAGACAAAACACAGCGCTGCACCAGCTACTAGGAAAATTACTAGGAGAATTAAGTCAATTCCAGCCAAAAACATCTCTAGGTGTAAACTCACAGTTTGTGGCCCAAGGCTTCAGCAGATCCAGCTACTGATTCTAGGCAAGTAAAGCTGGGCAAACATACTAAATCACACAGTATTGTAACTCTGTGAACCCATTCCAACTCATTCTACTTAAAACTTAATTAGTTAAGCTAAGAACTAATACCTCTCAACAGAGAGTTTCTGCATTTTGTCAACGTGTTTCATTCTAAAGCATGCAAATGCTGGAGGAGCAGCCAAGTGGTTTAAGAATCATTCTGTCCCTCAGAGGAAATACTTCCTCTGCAAAACAGATAAAGACCCAGCGAGGACAGGAAAGGCACAAGAATTTGTCGCAGGTTTAAAATTAGAAAGTGAATTTGTGTCGTTTGGAATCCCTCACTGCAGGCAGGACAGTACAGGCAGACCTCATCCTTGGGAGGTGAAGGTGTCTTGCTGTGCTCCTTGGTCTAATTCGTGACCTTCCCAGCAAAAAGTTGTCCGTTCCCAGGTATGGGGCTGCTGCTCGATATCTCTGCTCCAACTGCAGCCTCCTCCTGCTCCAGGATGTTATGACCAGACTTCCCTGGGACAGTCAGGGCTCATGGGCTGTGTATGCTGAAGGGAGGAGGGATAATGCTGCAGGGAAAACCAAGGGCAAACCCAGCACTGAGCATCCGTGCAGGCACAGCCATAGCGAGGGCCCGGAATCGGGAAGGTCCTCCTGCCTGCAATAGGTGAGGCAGACAGAGACTGTGGGTGTGTTGCTGGGTTCTACCCTTTACCCATCCCAGTTCTCCACTGCTGACAGCACCATCGGGCTCAGAGCAGGATTTTTATTTTTATTTTTTTCCTCTGCAGATTGACAGCCCTTGGCTGAAGTTTGGCAGGGAGGGGAAGGGGCAGGAGGGACTTGCAGCTCAAGTGCTGCAGCCCTTCCTTGAGGGGGAGGAAAAACAGTCTCTTTTACCCCTTTGAAAGAGTTTACTCAGGGGTTTCTGCATCCCTGTGCTGCAATACTGAGACTTGACCCTCAGTAAGGGTTTGCTCAGGCTCTGGGAGCGAGCCCTGTGCCTTCCCTGGGGACAGCTCAGAGCTGCTTTACACAAATGTCTGGGTGCACTGAGAGTCTGCTGGAGTGGGAGGGGAATGCAAGGCTGCCGTAGGGGAAGCAATGAGTTATTCATAAACACAGCAAAGGAGGAAGCTTATCATCCTCAGAAAAAAAGCCTACTAAAAATATGTCCAAATGGTTTATATGGGACACGGAGGATTGCCCGAGGAGCAGAACCGAAAGTGGTGACAACAATGGCTGTGAGAGGGGCTTTTCAATCCCAGATGCTGAAGGCGAGGGCCAGGGAGCTTTCCAAGCTGATTGCCATCCAGAGCGAGCTGGGGGTGACAAGGCTGCAGGATGTGCCTGATGGAAGCGGTCAGGCCCAGAGGGAGCAGCGTGGCCGGGTCTGTGTGCGGCGTGGGGAGCAGCAGATCAGTAATGACCAGCAGTCAGCATCAGCTAATTGCATCATGTGGGGCTGGCTGGGGGTGGCGAGTCAGGGGCGCTGGGACAGGCACGAGGGGTCTGTGCTGCTGCCCGGGGCCGGTGCCACAGAGCAGCTGCGGTTTGTAGGCTGAAGGGCTGGTCCTGGTCACCCCTGCCGGGCCAGGCAGCTGGGGAATGCCTGGCAATGGAGCAGTGTGAGGTGAAAGCAAGCTGCTGGCTCACTGGATCGCAGCAGAGCCGAGAGTGATGGGAGAGGGGGAAACAGGATCTGGGGAGCAGGGGCTGGAGTCATCCAGCTGCCCAGCAGTGAGTCTCTGGAGAGGTGGGCAGGCACAGGAACCCGACAGCAAGCAGCAAAGTGCTGACAAGGAACAAGAGGACAAGCCCTGCCTAAGGGCTGCGAAGGTGACTGCTGGACAGGGACAATCAGTGACCTTGATGAGATGGGGGGTCTGGGCAGAGCTGGTTGATGACCAAATCCTGTGGCAGGAACAGGCAGCTGGTGCAGGGGTCAACACCCAAACAGAGATGGGTATTGGGGATTTTTTTGGTCCCAAAAAAACAAAAACGACCTCATTATGGGCTATTTTAGCAGCTCTTCAGAAATAGTGTCTCAGACAGACAGAAACTGCAAGGAGGCGTAGACTGATGTGTGCAAGAGGGAACCATCCACTGACAAGGACCACACCTCGTGGATAGGAGAGCATGTATCAAGAATGAGGAATAAAACCATGTATGGCTGAAAAGAGCCTTAATTTCAACAAGAAGTCCCCAGTGGATGAAAAAAGAAGTGAGATAGGCTGAGAAGAGGGCTCAGAGGAGGAGCAGAGGTGTCTTTGGGCAGGAGGCCAGCTGGGAAGGAGCAGGAGCCACCAGGGCAAGGGACACAACCTGCACCTCGCCAATGGCAGCAGTCAGGTGTGTTGGGAGGGATGGTTGCAACAAAAGTACCAGACTTGGGGTTTGGCCTTGTTTTAGTGGCTTGAAAATCCAGGGTGGCAAACTCTGGTTTCAGCAAGATGGATCCCAGCAAACAGCCAGGCAGATATTAATACAAGTTTAGTGCCTCATTTATTTTCCAGGAACTGTGGAAAACAGTTAATGCGGGAATGAAAAAAAAATTTAAAAAAGAAATACCTCTCTTGGAAATACCTCAGAGCATGAGAGCAAGCACCCAAAGGGAAAAATTACCAATGCAGGGCTGTGCTGAGCCTTTATGATTCTGCATGAAAAGGTCTGAAACAGCCATGAAGATACAGATATGTGGAGGGAAAACCCAGTTTTTTCAATATAATAATACTGCTGGAAATGCCAGGGGCTTTCTCTTGATGTTCAGTGCCACTGATCCAAGTGTGCTGCTGTTGGCAGCCGCTCCCAGAAGGCCAGCAGAACCCACTGCAAAAGGGAAGCAGCTGCCATCAGCCTGTGATCCAGAGACTGGTGGGGAACTGGATGTGTGGGCTGGGAGCAAAAGATAGGGCAGCAAGGTGGCTGCTCCTTGCAGCTCTCCATGCAGCTTTTGACAGGCTGTCCCATGATGCTGCCTCTGTGATCCATGGCCAGCTGTGGCTGTGCCAGGCCAGGGGCAGAGAGGCTTTTCCTGGTGCTTTGAAGCCAGCTGGTGGCAGGGAGAGGGGGCACAGTTGTGCCTTCTGCTCAGCAAGTGCCCCTTGCTTCCCTGTGCTCACATAATGCTTTTCCCAGCTGAAGGTTTTGCCACTCCTCCTCTGACACTGAAGGCTGCAAGGGTGGGGGAGCAGGGGAGAGACTTTGGTTACTCAAGCAACATCTTGCATATCACTCCACTCCTCTTGCAGGAGCCTTTCACTCCTAGGGAAGCAAGCAGCTTCCTCAGGTGGGCAGCAGCCCCCACACAGAGCATTTCCCAGCTTAGACCAGTGCTCCAGGGGTAATCCCAGTACCTCTGAATTGCAGCAGGGATCATTCTGCTCCAGCCCCCTGGCACCACGGATCACAACACTGGGACTGTCAGACTGGGACACTGGGATTTTTTGCCATTGGGATGGCAGTGTGCAGGTGGGAGGTAGGATCAGCAGGAGCACACCAGCATCACATCTGTCCCAGGAGCAGGTCTGTAAGGGAGCACGAGTGTCCCCATGACTGCAGTGGGGACCAGGTGTGCATCTTGTGTTCATCCTGCCACAGGACCTGGGAGCTGCTCTCTCACACACCCTAATCTCTCCCACAGGGTGAAGTGACTTCGGGAAGTCACCTCACCATTGCATCTGTGCTGACACATAAGCATGCCCAAGCTGGCCTTAGGTGACTTTAGCTTGTTCCTAGAGGGCTCCCAAGGCAGCCTGTTCTGGTAGAGCAGTGTCCTTGCAGTTAGAAAGGCTTCCTGATGTCTAGTCCCTGCCCTTGCTTTGCAGATCACTGTAGGTTTCACTCACTTGGCAAGGTGATTGATTGCTGTGTGGTTTCGAAATCACTTAGTTGAGCTACAGGCCATAAGTAATACCTGCAGTGGCTGTAGTTTCCTCCTAGCTTTTGAACCTGGAATGCTGCACCCCTGCTAGGGTGCCCTTTTCTTCAGAATGACACTGATTTGCTTTTCTGCATCCTTCCGGGACTTTTCCCTCTGCGGGTTTTCCGCTGCTACAGCTACAGGATTATGGAAGCAGCATCAGCAGCAGCCTAGGTTGAATGTCACCAGCTGACTCCAATACACCCACCTTGGCTAGGTATAATCTATTCTTGGCATTTCCCTCCAGTTCTTTTCCCGTGCCTCGGTTTCCTTGTTAAAATTCATGTGGTTTGTCACAGAGAGAAACACAGAACTTGTGGCATGAAGGCTAATGCTCAAAAAAAGGTATTTAAATGTTAAAAGCCTCAAGAGGACAAGTATTGGTGGCAGAGCTTCTCCAGTTGCTCACCCACTGCAGGACTTCAGCAGGGACACCAGGGGGAAATGACTCCCGTGAGAGGGTTTGTACTGTGCCTGCAGCAGACAGAGCCCTGTCTGTGCTGGCTTTTGTCTGACAGTTCAGGAGCTGGTAGCAACAAGAGCTCTTGGACTGGCTGCCAGAGCTGCTGGGGCTGTTTCTTCTCTCCTGGCTCAAGGGGCAGCCTCCATGCAGCTGGAGACATGGCTAGTATTCAGCTGCAAAAACCTGACCTTCCCCACCTCTGCCTGCTAACGAGCTTGCAGTCACCACAAACAGCTGATAACACAGGGAATTCAACTCCATGATGTCAAGTTGCTGCCTTTATTGCTGGCTGCAGCAGCTTGTGCATGTGCAAGCTGCAGTTAGTGCAAGGAGGGGGCTTTGGGAAGGAAACCACTGACCTTTCAATACACGCAGTGGGGACATTGGTGCCTCTTTGCCCAGCAACACAGCCACGAGGAGTGTGGTGCCTCAGCACTTGGGCCCAGCCAGGGTGGTGGGATGGGACACCTGCTCCTCACAGCCCCCACGGGCCACAGTGGCCGCCCTGCTCCAAAAGGGTACAGGGAAAAGAGTGGAGCTGCCTCCAGCCAGAGCACAGCCACCATCAGCAGGTGACTGGAGAGCCAGTGTAGGGCAAACCTCCTGTATGGCCTCGGTTTGTGCAAGTGCACGGAGTGGGCAGAGAAGGCTTCTCCTAGATGAGTAAAACAAGGGGGAAAGAGCTGCTGGTCCAAGTGGGCATTACAGGGAAGGAGGAGCCTGACTCCTTTCAGAGGTGTGCACTGAAAATAGAGAGAAAAAGTAGTGGTAGCAGTAGTGCAGTACGTGGTGCCACTACCCAGCGTGGTGGTGGGTTCTCCACCTGTGGGAGTGTTCAGGTGGAGGGACAAGTGACCTGCTCCAGGCAGGGCGTGGAACAAGTCTGATCAAACTGATGACATGCTTGTATGAGTCCCAGCTGCCAGGACAGGAACCAGGAAAGGGCACAGTCGCCTTGGAAGGAAGAATCATAGAGCAGCAAAGGATCACCTGGCCAAGCCTTGTGTGGGGAAGGGGAGTCTGGGTGAGACGATCTGGCACACTCTCTAGTGGCGGCTTGAAAATCTCCAGCGATGAGGGCTGTACCATTTCCCTGGGGAGGTTGTTGTGCGGAAT
The DNA here is from genome assembly GCF_971803275.1 of Cyanistes caeruleus. Lineage (NCBI taxonomy): Eukaryota > Metazoa > Chordata > Aves > Passeriformes > Paridae > Cyanistes > Cyanistes caeruleus. The sequence continues at coordinate 30,680,040 of NC_141706.1, read as the reverse complement.
GGTTGTTCTCACTGTAAAAAATGTCCTTGTTATGTCGAGATGAAACCTGGGTGTGCGCGTTTGTGTGCTTCGTAGCGAATGTGACGGCTGCACGTACCTACAGACAGACACCTGCCGGGGAAGCCCCATCACTAAGGGAGGAAGGATGCTGCCCACACCTGCCCGGGGAGGCGGGGAGGGGGCGCGGGGCTCCCCGGCTGCGGGAATAACATCGCTGCCCCTTTAAAAGGCAGCGGCCGCGGGTGCCGATGCGGCGGCCCCGGCCCCCTGCCCGGCCCCGGCGGGAGGCCCGTCCCGGTGGCCTGATCGCGGGCGCTAATCCCGGCAGGGCCATGTGAGCCGGGCGGGCGGCGCGGCCCGGGCGGCGGGCGGCGGCGAGGCCAGCCGGCTGCAGGCCGAGATGCTCCAGCTCGACCTCATCGACGCGGCGGGGGACACGCCGGCAGAGGAGCAGACGGCGCCCGAGCCGCTGCAGAAAGACCCCCCGGCCGGGACCACCGAAGTCTACAGGCCGAAGCGACCCACAACCCTCAACCTCTTCCCGCAGGTGCCTCGCAGCCAGGTGAGGCGGGGTGGGGGGCTCGGGGCGATCGGGTGGTGCGGGGGAGGAAGGATGCTCCCGCCGTCCGCCGGGGGCTTTTGTCTCGGGCGGATGGAGGGAGGGGGAGGGAATAGGAGGGGATGGTGGGGCTCGGCTGGAGGGATGGTGGGGCTCGGCTGGAGGGGATGGTGGGGCTCGGCTGGAGGGGATGGTGGGGCTCGGCTGGAGGGGATGGTGGGGCTCGGCTGGAGGGATGGTGGGGCTCGGCTGGAGGGGATGGTGGGGCTCGGCTGGAGGGATGGTGGGGCTCGGCTCCGCTGCCCGCGATGCTCGGCAGGGCAGCCGCCCCCGCCATCCCGAGGTCCCTTCTCGCCGCCGCTCGCGTCCCCGGGCCGGGCGCGGCGCAGACCGAGCCGGAGGGAGCGATCTGCGGGCCCGGAGCTCCCCGGGTGCCGGGGAGCTGAGCACGCCCTGCCCCGAGCATCCCAGCACTGCGCTCCGGGGTTCTTTGAGGGGGCTCAGGCGCCGGGCGGGTCCTTCTTTCGTCTGTGCTGCCGAGGTGCAGAGGGAGCGCGCCAGGAATGGTGTCGGGACTGAGATGTGCCCCGGCAGGGTCCGGGTGGCCTGGCACAGAGCCGTGCCCCAGGGACAGGGTGGGAGCTGCGAAAGGCTCCCCTGGGATGGGGAGCAAACGAGGCATGGCCGCAGAACGCGTGAATGAGCCATCGTCGGACGGGGCACCACGCCACGGGCTGGCCAGCCCAGGGCCGGCACCAGCAGCTGGCTGGGCTCCAGCTGCCCCTGGTTGGGGCAGCAGCAGCTCTAGGGCACGTTGGTGACACCAGGTAGCCCCGTGCCTGGCAGAGGGAACCTGGTGGCCTCAGCTCCTGAGTGGTGGTGCCTGGCAAGAGAAGCATTAATATCAGAATTAATGTACAAAATCTGAGAGACGGAAAAACAACGCCCAAAATGGTGGCCAGGAGGACAAGGGGGTGCTGTTGTCTTGCTCACTCAGATTTTGTAAAGATTTTGGATGGCTTTAGCCAAGGCTGCCTGCCCCACACAGCCATGGTGTTACCCTGGGGTGGATGATGCATGCTGACCCCCCAGGCAGCGGCTGGAGTCCCTTTGCTCTGTCGCTTCTGCAAACTTCACAAACCCACGCAAAGTGTGCGACGTGCAGGGTTATTTTTGCCACCCTCCTCCATTCAGCTCTGCCTTCTGCCAAGTAGGAGGATTTTCGTGGCGGTGACGTTCAGCCGAGGAGCATGAAGTGAGAGGCAGGTGTCCCCGTGGGTGACAGATGGGGAGTAGTCGGAGCTGGGTGTCACCAGCCCAGCACCGGCAGCTGATGCCAGCTCTCTGCCTGAGGCCATGGGTGGGAGGAGGAGGAGGAAGGCACAGAGCCAAGGATAGGCGCCCGCAGGCAGCTGGCACCAGGGACAAAGGCAGCAGGGCTGGGGAGGCGGGGGGAGCTCCACTGAGCATAATGGACAAGGGGACAGCAGCAGCCTTGTCCCACCCTGTGCAGGGACCCCGAGGAGCAAGTGGTATTATGTGGCAGCCACATCCAGCTGGGGGAGGTGGGGAACAGCAGGGCCCTCTCCCAGGCACTCAGTCCCAGCCAGTGTCCGGGGGTGGGAGCAAGCGTCTGGAGAGGAATGGGGGTGGGAGGAGTTGCAGAAACGGTGAGCTGGAGAAGCTGATGGTCCCCTTGCCAAGGAGATGGTGGAGGCTGTGGAGCTCACTGAGAGGTGTGGGCACAGCTGAGCTGAGGACATGGGGAATGCGAGAGGGGGCTGCAGCTGGAAATGGGAGCCTGGAGCCAGTGGGAATGGTGGCACAGGAGTGCAGCATGGCTGGCCAGGTAGGATAGTGCTGTTGGTAACATCTAGTGAGAACTTGTCTGTAAAGCGCTTGGAGTTCCTGTTCTGGATGCCTACCTCTAGCCAGAGGCATCTTCTCCCTGTCTACATGTGGTGCCCTGAGGAGAGGACAGGGCACAGGGCATCCCTTGGGGACCAGCCTGAAATCTGTCTCCACTTGTGTGAGACACTGCATCCCCTTGACCTGCCCATGTCCCTTCTCCTATAAGCAGTCAGAAGAGGGACCGTGGCCATGCATCCTCTCTTGAATGCCCAGCTGGGGCACCAGGCACTCTGCCAGACAGGGTATTCACAAAGCAAGGCATCATCCCAGCCTCTGCTCTTGTGAGGCCAGGATCCAGCCTGGTGGTTTCTCAGTTGGTTCTGGGCACTCTATGATCATTATCCCAGGCAGGTAGCCTGGAAACAGTGAGAGGAACATCCCCAGCTTCCCAGAGGGCAAGAAGCAGCTGTTGTGACTGGCTAGGTTCATCCTTTAAGACTTTGTGAATGCCTCTCCACCCTGGTGGGGCATTACAGACCCCTGAGTGCCCTGTCCCTGTGGGGATGGGTGGGCTCAGCGGGCTGTGCCTGCCGCACTGCTGCCTCCTGTCCCAGTGCAGGCAGCCAGGCTGGCTTGTGTGTGCTGGCCCCGTGGCACTCTGCACGCAGAGGCCATCGCTGTGACAGCTTGCCTGGCCCACATCCCGGCCCATCATGTCCCTGGGAAAGACTAGCAGGGACGTGCTGTTATTTGCCTTGGCACAGGAGGGACTCATGGAGACCATGGTGGGAGGCTGCCAAAGCTCTGTGAAGGGGGTCTCTCCCTCCCCACATGGAGGCAGGGATCTGGCAGGCATGGTTCAGCAGTGTGTGACATGACGGAATTTTGGGGCAAAGGCTTCCTTCATGTCGGTGGGGAAGCAAAGTGAGGACAGGGCAGCCCCTGTGCTGCTGGGAACAGCTGTGGGTTGGTGATAAGACCGTGAGAAAATCCAGGGAGTCCCAGCAGGGCTTTGGTACTTAATCAAAAACTAGCAGTGGAAAATGCCACTGCTGCAGCTGGGGCAGAAACACTCAGTGCCCCGTAGGAGGGGCTGGGGGAGTGCAGACAGGGAGAACTTGGGGATGGAGGAGTGGATGAGGGCTGGCCCTGCACCAGGCAGGATGTCACACCCTGAGGAGGTGGGCAGGGAGGAGTTGTCCCCCATCTTCAGGGGGGCCCTCATTAGAGGGGACTCGGTGCACTTTGGTCCCCCTGGCTCTTACAGTAAGGCCAAGCATGTGTTTCCTTGTGCACATGCATGGCCAGCCCCCCAGGGCTGGGCAAGCAGGGCACAGCACCCACAGAAAATCGCCCAAACATGGGAAGCATGGATGGCCTGATCCTGCCTCTCCTCTCCAGCTACTGAGGATTGAAATCTGCTGGTGAACTGTGTGTGTGTGCATGTACAGGTTTGTATACAGACACACTATCTGTGTATGCCCCTGTGAACACCCAATAAGGATCTCTCCAGGGACAGACATCAGTCTGTCCGGTAGCTGGCTTCCAGCTGAGCAGCACCACAACACCTGGTCTTTGGGATTTCCCCCATTTCATTAAGCTGAGTGGTTTGAAGGTAGACAGGGCTGGCAGGATGGGAGCAAAGCATGCAGGCAGGCTCAGGTCTTGAGCTTTTTGTCTTAGGACTGTCCAGCTATGGGCTTCTGCAGCCGAGTTTCCCCTGGTGGGTGAATGCAGCCCAGCTGGCTGCTTGCACACCCTGCTTCAGCCATCATGCCAGCTCTTGCAGCAGCAGCAGCAAGATGAAATGTGGGGTTGGTGGGGGGTCTCCCCGAGCATCATGTGCCCCAGCATGCCCAGCTGAGCGGGGTCAGGGAGGAATGGGTGCTGCTGTGCCACATGCTGTTTACTGATGGGTCTGTAAGGCGGCTTTGTTCTTCTCCTCAGGACACTCTGAATAACAACTCTCTGGGGAAAAAGCACAGTTGGCAGGAGCGGGTGTCCCGGTCATCGTCCCCTCTGAAAACGGGTGAGTTCTCAGGCTTTTGGCCAGGGTCAGCTCCTTGCAGCCTTTCGAGGTGCTCAGGAGCCTGAGGCAGGTGGTGCTGGAGCAGGAGGCTGGGGAAGACGTACCATGTGGATGCAGGGTGCATGCCCATCTTGCTCTCTACAATTACCAGAAAGGAGATTGTTAGTGAGCTGGGAGTTGCTCTCTTCTCCCAAGGAGCAAGCAGTAGGACGAGAGGAAATAGCCTCAAGTTGCACCAGGAAAGGTCTAGATTGGATATTAGAAAACATTTCTTCATTGAAAGGTTGATCAAGCATTGAAGCAGGGAAGTGCTGGACTCACCATCCCTGGAGGTGTTCAAATCCAAAATTGTATAGATGTGGTGCTTAGAGACATGGTTTAGTGGTAGACTTGACAGTGTTAGTGGTGGGACTTGAGAAACTTAGAGGTCTCTTCTGACTTAAATGATTCTGTGAGTCTGGGTGGCATCCCTGGACACCTGCCCTGTCAGGGAGCATCCCCCTCTGTGTGACTGTCTACGCTGCTCTCCTCTCCCTACAGGTGAGCAGACCCCTCCCCATGACCACGTTTGCCTGAGTGATGAGGTCAATCACCAAAACAGCACAACCTCCACCAAAGACCGGGGCACATCCACGGAGAGCCCATGCCGGCGCACAGCAGCCACACAGATGGCCCCAGCCTGCGTTGCCTCGTCCCGGCCGCCCGAGAAGCACCAGGCCACCAGCCGGGCCCCACCACATGGTGCCAGCGTTGTGGTGGTAACGAGGGGCCCCGAGGCCCACCGGGACCGCATCCGCTACCAGACGGATGTGAGGGTGGAGGCCACAGAGGAGATCTACCTGACGCCCGTGCAGAAGAACTCGGACCCCCTGGAGACTGACAAGCCGTTCCTGTCTCAGTCCAGTGAGAACCGCATGTCCATCAGCTCTGACATTGACACCTCCGGCTATTCAGCCCTGGCAGGGAAAACCAACCCCTCCATCAGCGAGGAGGACGAGGTGCTGGACTACATGTCCTCCCCCGACAAGACAAACCTGCCCAGGGCCTCCTGTGGTGGTGGGAATGGTGGCTCCCGGCCAGGGCACAACCTTCAGAGAGCCTCCGTGAGTTCGGACACCAGTGCCCTCTCCTATGACTCTGTCAAATACACGCTGGTGGTGGATGAGAACGTGCAGCTGGAGCTGGTCAGCCTCAAGCAGTGCTACTCGGGCTACAGCGATGAGAGCGACTCGGCCACAGTCTACGACAATTGCATCTCTTCACCCTACGAGTCGGCCATTGGCGAGGAGTACGAGGAGGATGCGCTGAAGCGTGACTCAGTCTGCCTCTCCGAGGACTCCACCCCCGAGGCAGACATCCACTTCTCCAAGAAGTTCCTCAATGTCTTCATGAGTGGTCGGGCACGCTCCTCCAGTGAGTGCTGGGCACTGCAGGGAGGTGGGCTGGTGGCTGCCTGCCTGGCAGCCCTGCCTGTCTCTGGTACATGCTCAGGAGATGGGAAGCCACCAGGAGACATCAGCCCCAGTTCTGCTTGCTGCAGCCTGTGGCTTTGTCCTTGGTGGTCCAGGAGGCATGGTGGGGCTCGGAAGAACTTCGTGAGTGTCAAGTGGGGGTGGAAGTAGGTGTCTGAGGCTGCACTGAGGCTTGCCCAAGGTATAGCCATGCTGAGGGGGAGGCTAAGCAAATTCACAGTGGGCCATTGTATTCCTGGCATGCCACACTCCTCTCCAAGCACAGAAGAGCACAGGTGGAATGTTCCAGCAGGCAGGGTTTCCCACGGTGTGGCTGGTCCCATGCAGGTGTCACAGCTGTTTGGGGTGGTCTGTGTGGGGAGGTCTTGTTCCCAGTGGGGGCTGATGAGCACCAGCACAGCGGCTTCAGCCATGCCACTCCCTCCTGTGGCACCACACGGCTTTGTCCTGGATGTGCCATCCTGCAGGAGCCTGGCCCATGTCCTTCTCCTGGTTGTGATGCTGATCCTTCAATGCTGACATGTCCTCCTCTGCCTTCGTTCCCAGGTGCCGAGTCCTTTGGGTTGTTCTCCTGCATGATCAACGGGGAGGAGCAGGAGCAGACTCACCGTGCTGTCTTTAGGTGAGCTTGCAGGCACAGGCAGAGTACCCAGCCTCTACCAGGGGAGAGCTGGTGCTGCACTCCCACCAAGGTGGGGCTCGCACAAGCCCGAGTGCTTCCGGTGTGGGAAGCCCTGGTGAACAAACCAGTGCCAGTAGCTGCCCTGCCCAGGAGCACCATTTGCCCAGGCTGCTGCATGGGCAAGACCTCCAAGGGCAGTCAGGGCCTCTGAGGAGTAGCTTGGGTGGTGCATAGGAGATACCCTTGCATTAGGTGCCAGGATGCTGCTGCCTGTTGAGCCCAAACCTCCCCCAGTGCTTTATTTAGCATGTCAGGTCCCCAGGGCTACCAGGGCACTGCCTGGGTTGGTGGTGGGTGCCCCAGCAGTGTGCCAGTGAGAAGGCCACCAGCACTGCTAGCCAGCCAGCTGCTAGTGCCTCTCTGCCCAGGTTTGTGCCTCGCCATGCGGACGAGCTGGAGCTGGAGGTGGATGACCCTTTGCTGGTGGAGGTGCAGGCAGAAGATTATTGGTATGAGGCCTACAACATGCGCACAGGAGATCGGGGCATCTTTCCTGCCTATTATGCTATTGAAGTCACCAAGGACTCAGACCACGTAACAGGTACCAAGCCTCTGTGTGCAGCCTGCTGATGTCCCCACCTTGTACCACATCCTCCCTGCTGAGCAGTCTGGTGCTGAGCAGGGGGCTGGGGGGAGGACCAAACCGGGCATTCAGCAGGGAGCGATGAGCAGGTTCTGCTGTGATGCTGGGAATTGGTACCTGGTGTTGAGGGAAGCTTTTCCTGGGCAGGGAAAAGCACAGGGTTTGGAAGACAGAGAGGGAAGGTGAAGCTCAGCCCACATACCTGGTCACTGGAGATGATCCCTGCCATGTGCTCTCTCTTCCAGCTCTGGCCAAGAGTAGTGACTGGGTGGACCAGTTCCGGGTGAAGTTCCTTGGCTCCGTGCAAGTTCCCTACCACAAGGGCAATGATGTGCTCTGTGCGGCCATGCAGAAGGTATGGAGTGTCCCACTCCATTCCAGGGAGCAGGAGTGCCTGCTCCTTCTGCCAGCAGGGCAGAGCCTCGGTGGGGAATCATCATCACTGCTCATGAGTCCCGCGGCTTTGTCTCTCTCTCTCTCCTGCAGATTGCCACCACGCGCCGCCTCACTGTGCACTTTAACCCACCCTCCAGCTGCGTCCTGGAGATCAGTGTGCGCGGGGTCAAGATTGCTGTGAAAGCTGACGACTCCAAGGAGCACAGCAAGGTAGTGCCCCGCTCCCTGCTCATCTCATCCCTTCCCTGATTGCTGCTCTGAACTGCCTCGTGCCCTCTGTGCTGCAGGCCATGATTGCATATGAAAATTAAGGGTCTCCACCCAAGTCTGAGGGTGTGAGAAACACCATCACCAGCGTTTTAGGCCCACCATGGAGGTCCCCTGTGCCTCAGCAGGCCCCAGCTCTGGGCAGTACTGCCAGCTGATGCTCTCACAGCTGCCAGGCATGTCACTGTGCTGGGATGCTGCGAGCTGAGCCGTACCCGGTAATCTGTCAGCTGCTTCTAAACCTTTCTGCTACTATTTTGAGTGGTGTCCTCCAGATCGGCCCTGTAATCTCTTTATCTGGCAAGGGCAAGCTGCTGATTAGCATTCTGCATAAGTAGCCTAGTAAAGCACATGGGGATGCTGAGGAGAGGAAAGTGAGGGCTTTGCAGTAAGCTGTTGGGAAACCTCCCCTAGCTGGGGGATAGGAGTAGCTCATGGCTCTGAGTGCTGTGACAGAGCTGGGTTGAGGTTTCTACAAATCTTGCCTGTATCTAGAAGATGCCATCAACTTAGTTGCTCTTTAGACTTGTGTAAGTTTTCGTTTCTGGTTGGGACCCTTTGACACCCAGGCTTGAATGGGCTTATTTAGTTCCAAGTTATCTTCTTTCATTATCTTCATTCATCTTCTATGTACTGGTGTTTATGAGAGCCTTTTTAGAGAAGGAGGGCTGTGTGTGCTGCTGATCAGCAGCACTGACTCTAGCCCGAGTACAGTCTGACTCAGGGCCCCCAGGGAAATCCTGCAAGAGCTACTGGCGGTAAAGGCAGCTGGGGTGAGAGCCAGCAGGGCTGCCTGGAAAAGCTCCTTTTGTTCAGGTGCTTGGAGCAATCCTGAAACTGCTGCTGATAGCAGTCCAGGATTAGGCTCCAATTAATTTCAGTCTTGAGTCTCCAAGTGCATATTTCCAGTGGCCAGAGACCAGCTGCACTGCAGGGGGTGGGGAGAAAAGCTCTGACAGTTCTCCTCTCTCTCTCTCTCCCCCAGGTAAACAAGTGTAGCCATTTTTTCCAGCTGAAGAACATTTCCTTTTGTGGGTACCATCCAAAGAACAACAAGTGAGTAGCAAGGAAGCATAGTGCAGCTCTCGAACCCAGTAGCTCAGCAGCGAGGCTTTGCTGCCTTCCTGCTCCCTGTGGGTAGCACGACTGGGGCTAGGAAGGAAAGAGGAGGTTTCCCAGAGCCCTGGCTTGGAGGGCTCCCCTTCCCCTGGGAGCCCAGTGCTGCAGCTCTGGCCATGGGCTGTGGCAAGACCCTGGGGTGGCCACCAGGATTTATCAGAGGGGTTTCAGGTCCCAAATCCCTGTGCTTTAGGGTGGGTACACCTCAGAGATGCTGGGGTACCTGCGCCTGCTGATCTGCTGGTCCAGTCACATCCACTTTCTTTGCCCTCAGATATTTTGGGTTCATCACCAAGCACCCTGCTGACCACAGATTTGCCTGTCATGTCTTCGTCTCGGAGGAGTCCACAAAGCCACTGGCAGAGTCTGTAGGGTGAGTCCTCGATGGGCAGGGAAGGCTGGCTCATTAAAGGCAGGAGGAACAAGACAGCCAGGCTGAACCCTGCCATCTCCCCCTACATGGGGGGCTTGGATCTGGCCCCAGGCTGGCACCTCTTCCTTACGTGAGGTGCTTGGCATGAGAGCCAGGGCTGACAGGGCTATGGGCACCATATTCCTGACAGTACTGGAACAAGTCCCAGTGCAAGGCTTTGCAGGCAGATGGCTGAAAGTCATGCACTATGCAGGGAATCAGAGCAAGGATGAAGACCCTGTGGCTCTGATGGCAGCTCTGGGGCTAATGCAGAAGAGGTCAGGGGCTGGGGGGGTCAAAGAGGCCACAGGGTAGGGGGCGAGGCTCAGGATGGAAACAAGGAATCTACAATTGCCTTGTGGGGAGGCTGCTGCTAAGCTTTGCCTGGTGCTGTGTTGCAGGAGGGCTTTCCAGCAATTCTACAAGGAGTATGTGGAGTACACGTGCCCCACAGAGGACATCTACCTGGAGTAGGGGCTGGCACAGGCACCTCCTGCACAGCCAGGGCTGCAGTCTCGCCCCTTCCCCGTGTCGTGCATGGACAAGAGCTGCTTTGAGCCTGGAGGAGGAGCGGGCCCGGGGCAGGGCTCCCCGGGGCACGGAGTGCCGCCTCTTTTCGTGACTCCCCTTCCTCGGGCTGGGGGGACGGGAGGGGGGAGGGCTGGACAAATTGTGTTTATTGTACAAAATACTCTTAGTTTATTCTATTGGAGAAGCACCCGCTGGGTGCCCTGCTTGTGAGCAGTTGTGGGGGGCAGTAGCGTGCTCGTGCACTTTCCAGCTGCAGGCTGGGGTGACAGCATCTCCTCCTTGTGACCATGGCACAGCTTCCCGTCACATCCATCTGGGGTGACTTTTAATTGCGGTGGCAGAGTCAGTCTCTTGCAGTATGATGACATAGCAGCTACAGAAAACAAGACCCACATGCTGGCTCCTGCCTGGGAGATGGGATCACCTCCCTGCCAGGCCCTGGGGAGATTGCTGCTGGGCAGAGGTGGCAGAGGAAGCCCCAGTCTCTCCTCTGCCAGAGCCAGAATGAGATGAGACAGATTTCCCCTGCCTCTGTCCCCATCCCCCCCTTTCCATCTTGTATCCAGGCCCTGGGGAGAGGGGAAAATTCCCCTCATACCTCCCTGCAGTAACTATACCTTCAGGAGGAAAACCTTTTTCTGCCCCTTTCCCCTCTCCCCCAAGCTGCAGGTGGCAGAGGCAAGGCAGGGCCACCCCAGCTCAGTGGGGCTCAGCCCCTGCACAAAGCTGGGTATCTGCCCGAAATGGGGCAGGGAGGGGCTAAAGGCTGCAGGGAGCCGTGCGAAGCACCAGGGAGATAGAAGAGCTCTCCCAGCCCCTGTCCCTGCAGCCAGTGGTCTCTGTGCTTCAGCTGGATCTGCTGTGATGGCAACAACTATTAAATATGATGGTTCATGGAGCAGAGCTACTGTGCTGCTTGTTTCCCACTACAAGGGGTTTGGGCCCTGGCTCTCTCTTTCCTTTGGGACCCCAAGAGGAGCTGGAGTTTCTCACTATTGGTCCAAGGGCCCTGGCTGCGGTCTTGGGAGGCCAGAGAGCATATGATGATCTGAAGGGACTCTGTCAGCTGTTGCTCCAGCCCTCACCTGCTGGGCTGTGGCAGGCACAGGGGCACGCTGCCTCACAGGCGCCCATCCTCGTAGTACTCCAGCAAGTCCAGCCCGTCGCGCTTGCTTTTGCCAGCCCTGCGCAGCTCCGCCGGCCGCTCCGGGGCCACCGGGCTTCTGAAGCTAGGCTGCTTGGGTTTGATGCCGTAATCTGTGGGTGCAGCAGAGGCTGGGATCAGCCACCTGGAGGGGTGAATGCGTGGAAAGGGGGTTCAGAGGGGCAAGGAGAGTACTGTACCATCCACCAGGCCAAAGTGCTTCTGCGGGAGCTCCAGGGGAGCAGAGAAATCCTCAGGAACTGAGTAGCTGTCCCTACAGAGGAAAATAGCCAGGAGTGAGACAAGGTCCTACAACACTGATCCAGGCTGGCACAAGAGCTCCCATGTGCTGCATCTTCCACCCAGTCTGGCCAGCTCTTGAGGCCTGGTGCCGCAAGCCCTGGCCCACATCAGGGGCCCTGGGGCACCTGCAGGTACCGGGGCAGGCAGGAGGAGAAGGAGGGAAGTGCCATCACCTCTGGGGCACAGGCTGTGGGAGGGCAGCCCGCAGCAGCAGGGCGAGGAACAGCAGGCAGCACAGCATGGTGCACACTGACGGGTTCCACTGGTTCCACAGCAGTCACAGAGGAACCACCCTGGTTGCCCAGGATACCTGCTGGTTGGGGCAGGGACACGGCCCCTCCTCAGTGCTGCTGCTGTCCCTACCTTGTCCCCTTCAGGTCCTGGGCTGCCTCTGCCTGGGCCCTGCCAGCTGCTGAGCCTTCATTGTGCTGGCACATGTCCAGTCATACTGTCATAGCTCCAGGGCTGCCCCTGACCCCCAGCTTGTGCCTTCCTCTCAAGCCCTCCAAAAGCAGACCTTTGCATCTCATCTCAGTACCACCCTCGCCCAGGAGCCCACACTTCAGCATCTTCCTCTGCTAAAAGACTTAGCAAAGGGAGATAGCTCTTTGGTCATGGCTTTTCTGCGGTGCTGTGACCATGTTGCAGGGCCTTGACAGCTGAGTTGGCAACACAGACCCCGCATCTTGGCAAAGTCCTGTGGTCCCCAACTGTTGTGGCCGATGGGGGATACGTGTGTGGGACTACACATCCAGTGCCGGGTGCTGAGGCAAGAAGGCTGTGACCCCTGCAGCCTGAGAATCCTTCAGGGATGGTTCAGGTAGGAATGTTCCTGATACCTGCTTGGGGCACACTTCCCAGACAGCTGCCTGTGGGGCAGTCCAGTGCTACCAGGTGACTAACCCTTTGTCCTGGCCAAGGGAACCTCCACAGAAGCTCAGTGTGCAGACTGGTGCCTCAACTGTCCTCCTGTTATAAGAGACACAGGCCTCTCCTAGGCCCTTTATTAAACGTGGCACAGCAGATTTGCTGCATTAATTGCTTCTCCTCTGCCTTTGGCCAAGCCTCCAGACACTGGCTAGCAGCCATTCTGCAAACCCTTTTAACACACATTAGGTGCTAGGAAAGCAGCCTGTGTACCCCAGGGGAACCCCAGGACTCTGGGGCCTGAGGCAGGCACTGGGAATTACACAGGCTATAGTCAGCAGCTGAGCAACATGTGGGGCCCTGACTGACACAGGCCAGGGCAAAGGGGACAGAATATCACAGGGTACACAACTGCAAAACTTGCTCTTTCTGACAGAGACCTGCTGGCAACCAGATACAAGGGATCCCATGCAAAGAGGCAAAGGCTCTTCAGCTCAGTTCTCTCCATTCAGTCAGTTTATTTGACAGACAAATCTGCTCCAAGCAGATGGGCCAGGCATGGCCAACACAAGCAGGCTGCGGGTCAACTTCAGTGCCTTGACATGTGAGACAGTGCTCTCCAAAAAACCACTGTGCTGCCTGGCTTTATTACAGCACATCTGTACAAAAGGAGAAAAATCAAGTGCTTCAAAAAAGAGGTTGCCCCATCACCATCACTGTAGCCACAGAATGGTCCAGAGAAATAGGTGGCCAGGGTCTCCCCACATTTAATGTCCATCACTCACGCCTAGATCTGTTAAAAATAAAATCACATACAATCCCCTCCCCGCTCTGCAGAACAGGAGCTTCTCATTTATGATTTAGCTGAAAATTAGACGTTATCAACATCCCTCCCCCAGTCTGCTTTCACTCCTTAGGAATGTCTAGCCATGATTTTAGTAGAGAGTAATTATCTTCTTATCAGCCCCAGTTATAGAAATAGATTTTCTGCCAAGCAGGCAAGTAATCCATCAGTGGCCCTGAAACAAGAGAACAGAGGGATCATACATGTAGAAAGGCAACAATTTAAAAGCTGTGTGTCTGTGGGGTATATCCCCCACTTCTCATTATGATCCAAACAACCCCCAATCTCCATTTACACCACTCAGATGAACCCAAGATTAGAACAGTTACTTTTGCCAACATGTAAGGCAACACTGCAATGTGCCAGAGATCAGAGCAGGACCAAGAGGGGTGTGAAACATGGTCAGCACGACCATGGTGTAGGACACCAACCACTCCCTCAGAGCTGACATGCTCAAACTGCAGTGGGAAAGGGAGTCTACAATGAGCAAGGCAAAAACCCACATGCAGAGAGTCAGGAGAACACTGCTGTGACAGGGAAGATAACTCAGCAAGAGTGAGCAGGTGCAAACATAGAAGCATCTGCTGTAAAGCAAAAATGCTTACATTGCACAGGGCTTAATGCAGGCTCCAAAGCCTCTCTGAAATCACTAACTGGAGGAAGTGGCTCCTGAACTAGCCAGCTTTGTGAGCTCCACAAAGAAAGGGCAATCCCATGATGCCAGGCTGATGTAATGTCACATCACTGCCATAAATCACTCCACAAAAGGATTAACATCATCAGGGGAAGAGTTGGGGGAAATGAAATGCTGGCCTATCATAAAGGGATCCTCTGGTGAAGAACTAGAACACAGACCTGGTTTGGCTCTTTGATTTACAGTCAGTTTCTGCCTGGTTCAATACTTCTAGGCACCCATTTACCCCTCATGTCCACACTGCAGACTAGGCATCAAGGAAAAGACTTCAGAACAGGGCTGCAAAGTTGGGCCCACGTGAACCAGTTGAGGTGCAGAAAGGAAGCCCAGGAGAACAGACCTAGGTGGCAGATGCTGAGCTCTGCAGCCTCAGGGCACACAGAGGTTCACTACTGTCATCAAGCCAGGAAGCAATTAATGTTTTCCTTCAGCATTTAAGAATTACTCAAGCATCAACACAGGGTGTTCTAGCGCTAACTGCTCTAGGGACTTCCCAATTCCTTCCCTGGATTTGAAACCAACTGACAAATGTTCCCAACAGCCCTCATTTTTCTTCACCAGACAGAAATAGGGATATAACAGTGGGACCCACTTACGTGTGATGAAGCCAACTCCAGGCACATAATCAGCCAACAAGCGCAGAAGGAGGAGGATCCTGCCCCTAGAAAGGGAGAGAGTATGAACAAGTCCAGCTGGACTTCTCCTGCCCCAGCTGTTGAACACACAAACAGCAATGGCAGCTGTTACACAAGGGCTCAGATTACCCTGGTCAGAGGCACCCACACATCTTCACATCTATTCACCCAGTGCCCTGATGCTATTTCAGTGAAAAGGGAAATATTCAGCAAAAGCCCAGCAAGGGCCCCTTACTCTGAGTATCGGTCATAGAAAGGAGATCTCAGCAGGTAGTACAGCAGTAGGATGGTTCGTCGCCTCAGCTCTGCCCGCTCTCGCCTGTTCAGGTCTTTCAGATCACTCAGCAAACTCAGACTGGAAGGAGAAGGGCAGAGAGCTAAGTCAGAGAAAAAGCAGCCAGCAGGGAAAAGAAAGCAGGTTTCTAAAGCCCTCCACTCTCAGCTCCATGCAGAGCAGCCCACACCAGCTCAGAACAGAGAGCACTGTAAGTGTTGTAGATGTGTCAATCTCCAAGCTAAAGACCAGCCCCCGTACCCTTTTCTCTCAGTAGGGCCTGCCCAGGACTGGGGAAAGTGTGATGCCCAGCCAAACCAAGCATCAAGAAAGACTCCTCAGACTGACCTTGAGATGTCCAGGACTGCTGAGAGGAGCCAGGGCTTCCATGATCTCTGGCCCCATACTCCTAAACTCAATACTAGGAACACACAGTCAAGGAATGAAAAGATGAGAGATTCCTAACAAGAGGCACGCAGAGAAGTGATCCCCTGTGTACCCACAAAGTTCTGCCAAGAGCAGGTGAATACACTCTAAGGCAGGGCTGGGAGCGCCGGGGGAAAGGGCTGGGGGACTTACACCCGCAGCTCCAGTGGCTGAGGCCAGCCCCCAGAGCGTAAGAAAGGGAAGAGTGCCAAGCCCCGCGGCCAAGCAGAGCCGCGCAGGGAGCAGAGCCGGGCAGGCACTGCCCTGCAGCCGGGCCGAGCCCGCAGCACCCTCTGCTGGCACCCGCGAGCCGTGGGAGCCCGCAGCGAGAAGGGCGGGATACGGTGGAGCAGCGGGCGGGTAATGTAGATGGATTCCGCGATGGTTTCCTGGAGACCCAGAGGAGTGGGAGGCTGGTTCATCTCCTCCGCTCTTCGGCTCTGCGACTCCTCCCTCTGCTGGGGGGACCCCCAGTGCCGAGACTGCAGGGACGGGGCTGAAACAAGCAAATCTGGTTACTAACACAAATAAAAGCTTTGTCCCAGCTGGGAACTATGCATCACACGACTGCTAGTTCACTCCACCTGGCCCTGGAGCCCTCCACCCCACCTCCCTGTCCGGTTGTATGGGGAGAAAGATCAGAAAAAGGTAAAACTCCTGCATTGGCATAGAACAGTTTAATAACTGAAATAAAATAAAGTAACAAAAATAATAACAATAATAACAGTAATGAAGAGGAAGATAAGGAAACCCAAGAAACACAAGCGATGTGCAACTGCTCATCATGCCCAGACTGATGGCCATCCCATTCCCAATCAGCAATCCAGCCAACTCTCCCCATTTATACAGTGGGGATGATGTTCTATGGTATGGAAGATCCCTTTGGTCAGCTCAGGTAACCCATCCTGACTATGCTCCCTCCCAGCTTCTTGTGCATCTCCTCACTAGCAGAACCCAGGCAAGAGAAGTCTTTGACTTAGAGTAACTGCTACTTCTCAACAGCCTACAATATTAGTTATAATAATGTTATCAACATTATTCTCATACTAAACCTAAAGCTCAGCACTGTACCAGTCACCAGGAAGAAAATTAACTCTATCCCCACCCAAACCAGGACATCTTCCTATCATGTTTCCCTGCTTTCTGCACTGTGAAGGTGTGAAGCAGGAAAGCTTGACAAGGTACTTGTAAGATCTGTGCTACTCAAAGCATAACCATGATGAAGAGCTGTCTCTGTTGCACGGCTCACTAAGGAAAACACAATTTAAGCGCTAGCCTTGCAGAGCTATTGGTTGTGCTAGCTCTGGTTGCTTTGATACCCCTACCCAACCACAGTGGGCCCAGTGAGCGGCAAGGTATGTCCCAATACAAGGTTCTACCCTTTACTGCTTACACCCTTCATGTCATCCATGAAGGTGCAGAGCATGAACAGCTCAAGCTGAAAAACAGGCTCAGTTACTTACTGCTCTGTAGAGAGCGCACAACACGGCTGGAACGCCTGCCAACATAGGTCTGATCCTTCCCTGAGGAGTTGTCTTCCATGCCTGCAGAAGAAAACAGCCACAGGGGTCAGCCTTCAAAGCAATATGCTTCACACCCAAGCTGGCAGCACCCGCCCCTACGCTGCCACCAAGAGCACACTGAAAGGCTGATTTAGTGCAAACTGGACCATTCTGCAGGGCCTAACAGTAGGCAGAGGGTGAAAAGGTAAATCTGCCTGACATTTTCCAGGTCTAGGGCCTCTTTCCTCATCATTAGACCAGGGCACATGCAGCCTGATTCATGGTTCAGACAGAAATTCCCAGCTTAGACTTCTCCATCCCCTCCTTCTTGAAGGACAACCCTGCCACTAAGCTAACTCATCCTCTGCAAAGGGTGGAAAGTTTAACACGACTCAGCCCTGAGTACAGACACCTTATGGTTCCATGTGCTGCACAAGCCACTGCTCTGATGAGTAATTCTAGCAGGACAAGACATGTGGCTCAAACAGGCACCAAGCCAGTGATGACAACACCATGGGCTCACCTTGAGGGTGGAGAGGCTGTTGCTTCTCCCTGTTCAGTGGCACGATGGGAGGAGACATCTGGATGCCAGCTTTGTACCACAGCAGGAGCAGGAGACGAAGGATGGCTCTGTGAACAGACACGTGGAAGTCTTCAATACCAAACTATGGAGTTGGGTTCCTGTTACACTGGAGAGATGGCTTCCACAGAAGATGGAAACACTCAGGTCTCCTCAGAGCAACTGGCAAGGTGAGAGGTGTAAGTGCTCCCTTCTGTGGCACAGAATCCAGTACAACGTGGGGCTCCAAAGTCCCCCAGCCTCAGGGACTGGCAGCTCAGTCCTGTGGGGGATTTTTTCCAGGGTACTATGGAGTGCCCTCCAGGTCCCCTTTCCGAGCGCACACTGCCCCTTCCCCTCTGCCCGCAGCACTTACTTAGCCAGCTGGATGAGGACAATGATGGTCCACCGGCCCATCTCCCCCCACACCCTGGCTGTCCCCATCTCTGCAAAGACCTCCACGCATTCTAGCACACTCAGCCAGGTCAGCAGCTTCTGCTGGGGCAGCGACTGCAAAACACAGAGGGGAGGAGGGGGACAGGATGCAGGTTCTGCTCGGGAGTTAAAGAGGGCAGAAACACAGCCCAGTCTGGTGGGACCCTCAGAAATAAGCACCAGATAGCCTTGGAGATCACAGCTCCAGAAACAAAAAGCAATGTTTTCACTGTGGCTGGAGCCTACACACAAGCCCACTTATGTACCTCCAAGCGGGGGCAGACTGAGACATCACATGGAGTTACTACTCCAGAACCAGGGAGAACATCACATCTGTGCTTATTTTGCCTCTACCCCAACACTGACACAGCAGGATAAACTCCTGGGTTGTGGCACTGTACCTGAGCTTTTGCCACAGCAAAACTCTCCCCTCCTCGTCATCCCAGAGCTGACACACAAGATAACCTCCTCTCTGGATAGAGCTAATGAGGGAGTGTGCTTGGAGTAGAGGGAAGGGGACCTAGAGCCTACAGCCACACCAGAATGAATGCCAGCTGAACACAGCATCGATCTAGATTTCAGGCATGAACTCCAAGACAGTGGGTGCTCTTCCAGTCTAGGTCTCTGCCCTCCACATGGGAACTTACTACTGCTGCCAACCAAAGGGCTTGGTCCACTGAAAAGCATCAATAAAGACAATACAGCTGCAATTCTATTCAACTTTAACCAGGGAAGCAAGTCTTCTGCGTTTCTATTTGTTACACGCCTGACGCTCCACTCAAGGAGCTGCCTACACCCAACCCACACACTGGGCAGGTTTGTAACAGAAAAGCCTTGTCTGGAAAAAAACAACCTCTTCCCCATTCCCCAAAGGGTTTAACAATGCTGGGAGCGGGCCTGGGGCTCATGCAAGAGAGACATAGTAGCAAGGCGCTTACATTTGTTTTACTCAACACAATATGCAAAGGAAGACTCTGACACACGAAATCAGAGCTTCAGTGTTCCAGAGCCACTGCTGTGTAAACAGCAATGGTTTATTCATCAACACCTCTACCTAGCTCAAGTTCTGAGCTCCTCAAAAAAGCCTGTGGAGCTTCTGGCACAAGTCAGGGCCTGATTTCTGTGGTCTAAGGAGTGCTCCGGCCACGCCTCCAAGCCAGGAGCTACGGGACAGAGCTGCTGTTTTACTTGCATTCAGAGGTTGCCTCTGCTTTCTCCATACCTGACCGCAAAGAGAGGCCACAGCAAAGACCTGATAAGTTTCTACAGACACTCCCTGAAAGCTCCTGCACGGAGGAAAACATGTGTCCCAAATCCTCCTCCCACACGCTGCAGCCTTACCACTGGCAGGCTTTGCTGCAGGTCCTTTCGGAGAATCCAGTCGTTTAACAGCACCAGGAGGTTGGAGGCAGAGTACACTGGAAAAGGAAGAGAACAACGCAGAATGGATGTGCAGAAAGCAAGCTAAACCGGCCCAGCTACCTCTGTCCCCGACAGGGGACGAGGTTAGGAGGGCAGCAAGATGTGCAGACTCCTCCCGGGAGCTGCAGCCCGAGAATGCAGCCAGTCACGGACAAAAGCCGGGCCCGGGGAGCAAGACCCGCATGCACCCGGGCAAGGGCACAGCACCGTCCCGGACCCGCTGCCCACCTACCCAGCTCCGACAGCGCGTGCGAGTCCGAGAAGCGACCTGCGAAGGGAAAAGAGCGGCTACAGCGAGCGCCCGGGGCCGGGGGGAGCTCCCGCTCCCCGCTGCTCCCGGTGCCCGCACCCCCCGGCCCAGAGCCCGGCCGGAGGGGCGAAGGCTCGCCCTGCTCCCCACTCCCGCACCTGGCAGCAGGTAGGAGAGCCCCCGCACGGTGCCCTCCAGCTGGGCCGTGGCGGCAGGGTGCCGCCTCACGTACTCCTGGTAGCGCTGGCACAGCAGGCGCAGCCGCCACACCGGGCCGGCTCCGCGGGCACGGGCCGAGGCTGAGGCAGCTGCCGCCGCCATGGCGCCGCCGCCGCCGCGCTGCTTCCGGGGCCGCCCCCGCCGCGCCCCGCCCCGGCCAGCCCAGCCGGGCCGAGCGCCGAGCGGCCGATGGGCGGCGGGGCGGGGGTTTGAAGGAGCGGCGGCGGCAGCCGGGCAGGTAAGGGCGGGCCGGGGCTGTCCCGAGCGGGGACGCGGTTGCCGCGGTGTGAGGAGCAGGGGTGCGGTCGGTTTTGGGGGGCCCCGGGAAGGAGTCGTTCCTCGGGCGCTGCGGCGGGCGGGGGGCTGCCCACGCGTGGGTCTGGCGCTCCGCGGGGCGGCTGCGGGCGGTGCGCGGGGTTCCGGCCGTCCGCCGGGGGCTGCTCGGGGGAGCTGCCGGGG
Source organism: Cyanistes caeruleus (assembly GCF_971803275.1). Lineage (NCBI taxonomy): Eukaryota > Metazoa > Chordata > Aves > Passeriformes > Paridae > Cyanistes > Cyanistes caeruleus. The sequence goes on along the minus strand of NC_141706.1, from coordinate 30,660,106 downwards.
CTGGCTGCGGCACCGGTAAAAAGTTCCCGGGGGCGCCGGGGAATGAGAGCGGGCGCCGGGAGCGGCGCTTGCCCCTTCGTCACCCGCCGGGGAGCGGCGTGCGGCACCCCCCCGTCCCAGCCGGGGGCTCCCACGGGCACCCGGGTCTCTGCCTGGCCGGCAGTGAGGAGCATCGCTCTGCACCTGGCGAGGGCTCTGCGTGGGGAAGGGTGAGGTGTGACCGAGGGGGCAGGGACAGCCCGGCTCCGCTCGGGGCTGAGCGGCCCGTGCCCGCTGGCTGGGTGCGGAGCAGAGGAGGTGCTGCCCTGGGAGCACGGAAAGGTTGGGGGGGGCTCGGGGACGGGGGCTTTCATCCTCGCGTCCGTGCGTGACTGTCTGTCCCCGCCCGGGGCCGGGGGGAGCGGAGCGGGGAGCAGAAGGGCGGTGGTCGGGCCGTGCAGTGGGGGCTCTCCGGAGCCCACGCAGGACTCGCACAGCCCTGGCCGCGCTCAGCGTTCGCCGCACCAGCACGGGTGTCCCCGTCCGCGGGCGGGAGGAGGCGCGGGGCCCGCCTGCCTGCAGCCTGTTGCAGAAGTGGCTCCAGCCTGTGCCCGGTCCCGCGACCTCGCTCCCGCCGTGCCGTGCCGTGCCCCGGCTCTGCCTCCCGCTCAGCCGAGGCTGCCGGCCAGCGCCCCTGCCCGCAGCCGGGCCTGGCTCCGCACGCCGCCCGGGGCAAAGATCGGCGGTGCCCGTGGGCCGGGAGGCGCTTCGTGGCCTCTCGGGTGCGCACGGAGCTGGGCCGAGCCGCCCCTCCTTCCTCCTGTCCGGTTACCTCCGCACAATGGGCACAGTGTGTGCCTGCGGCTTCCTCGGCGGGAATTACAGTTGCATGGGCAGGCACTTTATCCTTCCTGATCTCTCCTCTTCCCCCCAGGGTTTGTTTTCCAGCAGGCTGAGTTCAAAAAGGGCACGAGATACCGCTGGCAAGCAGTCTGGCGCTAAACAAACCTTTTTAGTCAGAATCACATGGATTAGACCCAACTTTCCATTCACATGCAGTGCTACCTGCGAGTTTCTCTGAATTTCACGGTGGCTGGGCTGCTACTCTGAGTGCGAAGGCGGCTGAGATAGCACCCGAAGCCCGTGACGGAGGTCTCCAGCACAACTCGCCGGGGTAGCTGTGTGCTGCTGGTGACTCTGGGGGCATATCCAGTGCAGACTGCCAAAGCTGCTCTCCTTCAAGGAGATGCTCTAGCTCTGCCAGACAGCAATCTGAGAGCCGGCTGCATAGGAGACTGCCAAAGACACCTTGTCTTCAGCCAGAGGTGAAGCTTGATGCACAAAGTCCTTGGGCTACTCTGAACAGCGCAGCTAGAGTCTGTCCCTGAGTAAGGAGTATTTTGGCAGATTCTTCCTCTTCCTCCCTTGCCCCCAAACTCTGTCCCACCAACTATCATGCCCCCTTTTGTTCATCCCCTGCTTGCAGCAAGTTTGGAGGACAGTCTGAATAGCATCGTGCTGCCTTTTTATGGTAAATATGTGGCAAGAGAGCACTGTAGGATGGGCGGCTTCTCGGAGCAGCAGCAAGTGCATGAGACTGGGCAAGCCTTAAATTGCCTTGGCTTACGTGCCCATGCTGTGTGTGGCGGCAGGAGGTGAAGGGATGGGTCGAGGGACTAGTTTCTTTCTTGACTGTGCCCAGAATGATCTAGGAGCAATTCTTGCCTTAGTGCTTACTGTCAGTCTGGGTGCCGAGGGCTTGTGCTTACTGGAAATCCACTGGCTGTAACCGAGGCCAAATAGTTCCAGTGCTCTGGTGCTGAGGGGTGCAGGCTCAGCACTAACGGTTAGAAAAGAAGCAAACGAAAAAAAAAAAAAAGCAAATGTTCTGCCAGTCCATCTGTGGGTACAATGCTGAAGTCCAGCTTGCTTGGCTCTCAGTGTCTTGCTCTTTGCTCAGATCCATGAGACCATGCCATTTCTGGGAAGCCTGACTTCAGGTGCAGCACTGCCGTGGGTATAAGGCACACTTCATCCTAAGTAAGCCTCAATCACATCTTTCAGAGTGCTGGGGTGAGGATGTTTTTGTACAGTACCTGCCAGGGTTGGAGCTGAGGAGCAGGATGTGGGAGAATACACTCAATATATTGACGCTGTGTCTTGGGAGATGGGTAATTGGGGTGGGAAGTGGATATTCTCCCCAACCTTGTTTTCCTGCTGACCTTCCCCTGCCAGAAGGGAAGTAGCCTGGCAGTATGAGGTCAGGGATGTGGATTTTTCTGGCTGTGGTTGAAAGCGAGCAGTTCTGATGAAGAATGAGATGGCCTTTCTGGCCCTGTCTCTTTAGGGCATCCCTTCCTGCCCGTCTCAGCTCTCACACCATGGTCTGGTTATGTATTTTCTTTGCTTCTGGATGAGCTCAGCCAATACTTTGGGATAGCTAGGGATAAATTATGAATTGCTCCAAATAACCTGTAGATGGAAGCGTGTCCAGGGAGTATTTTAGTCCCTGTTACATGAACCCTGCCTAGAATGGAAGGCCTCATTCACTCATGATATCCCACTGGAGGCCAACACCTTCCATGAGAGCTCCAAATCTCTGTCCAAATGAGGAGACAAGGGCAGTGAAGCACACCAGGCTCTGAGCATGGCAATGCTGGTGGTGGCAGCTTGTAGTTCTGATCTTGGAAAGCCCTCCTGGGGTCTGGAAAGGCAACAGCTGGCAGGGGAAGCTGGTGGTGTAGTACCTAAGTTCCTGAAGTGTTTCTGTCAGATCTGTTACTTGAAGCAGTAGTCTGACAGGAAGGGAAACCCAGGTCAAACAAGCTTAAGGGGCCTTTTTATGTGTGTTTTGACTTAGAGGCATTTTGTTGCTGTTCTCTGTTGGGGTGCCCCTGCCCTTCCCAGCTTAGCTCAGGCTTGGCATCTCTGGAGAAAGACTCCTTTTGGCTTCCCAGGAGGAACAACATGTCTGGCAATATGTGCAGAGCCCTGCCGTGAGATACTGACTGCCTCCTGCCTCCAGATGCCTTTTCCAGAAAGCCATTTAGAGCCACAGATTGTTACTTGGATAACTCCCTTCCCTGATTCATTAGCAATGTGCAGTCTCTCCTGTAATACTCAAATCTGCCTGTGCCAAGGGCTGAAAGGGAGAGGCCATGTCTTTTAATAACCATGTGATGCAGTTGGAAAAAACTTTTGGACACATAGTTCTCTGGTGGCCTGAGTTGATGGAAACACTCCAAGGGAGAGACACAGCTGGGCCCTGAGGGAGAGGGCACTGCAACTGCTTTTGGATGTGTGAGGGGTAACTGCTTGAGCTTTCTGACCTTCCTTTCACCCAGCATCACCCTAAGCTCCCCTGATCCCACCTGGAGAAGGCAGCAGACCTGGAGATTGGTCCCGCCATGTCGCAGATCTTGCAGGTCCTGTGTGTGGTGTTGTGTAAATAACTGCTGGTGGCTGGGTTGAGGCCGTATGATGTGGGTTTCATCCTGGAGATGAGACTCCTGCCCTGTGCAGATGGGAACTCTGCTGTCACAGTGGCGCTGTGGTGGATCCCAGTGGACAGTGCTGCTGTGTGACAGGCACATATCTGGGTCTCCCCACTCAGAGATCTGATCTCTGCTGAAGGGGCCTTTGCTTTTCAAGCTCTTTGCTGCTAAAGTACTCAGTGCTGTTGCCAGTAGCTTCTGCTTCTTAGCCCAGGTGGAGGGACTTGGCTCTTACCTGCTGAACTGTTCCTGGAAATGTAAAGCTCTGGTAGCACCTGGGCGAGGGCTGTGGGGTGTATGCCAGGAGGGTTTGGCACTCTGGTTCGTATCCTGTTCCTACTGCTCCAGAAGTATCCATCTCTTGAGTTTCCCCTCCTAGACCCCTTTGGTTGGGCACAGGAGCTGACTGATCAGGACAAGCAGTGGGGACGATGGAGGAGACAGATGTCTGCTTACTGACATGTGCTGTAGGGTTCATACACGTCCTCTCTCACTGGCTGCCGCCTTGTAGCCAGAAACTGAGGGAGACTCACAAAGCAGAAGTTTTGATGGGCCTTGTTGCTGAAGAAGGGTTCTGCTGAGCAGTGCAGTTCTGTACTTCACTATTGGAATTGCTGGATTTCACCGTTCAGGTAGCAGCTGTTGTTACTATTTTTTATTTCCAGCCCTTGTTGGGATTGATGTCACCTCCCTTCTGTATTGTGCTGTGCCAGGCTGGCCTGGGGTTGGCTGTGGTTAGAGGGGTGCAGGAATACAGCACACTGCACACTTGTTTCTCAGTTTGGACTTTTAAAACAGGTGGGACAGACCAGATACATGCTTTTAGTAGTTTTTTACCTGCTTTTAAGGTCGTGCTCTTGCTGCATCTTAGAGTAATGATGTGTGGATAGAGTCTTTAAATCACAATTCCCAACTCTTCTGCGATTCCTTTGCCCCAGCATATTACTATGTCTGTGCCTCTCTTTTGGGCTTTCTCCTGATAAGGATCCTTCTAGCCTCCTGGGAGAAGGGCTTATCCATTTCATCCTGGAGTTGTGGAATATGTGCGCCCAACTCTGTGGCAGTTGGAGGAAAGGGGTGCCCTGGCAAAATCCCAGCAGAGGAAGAGGATTTCCTCAGGAGGAGTAACATGCAGATTACTCTGCTCTCTTCAGCACAAGTAGCATGCATGATGTTTTTTGCCTGCTTTCTCTCTCCTCTGCCTTTACTCCTTCTCTCTCCCTGTATGCATCTCTTTGGATAAACTCTCTTAACTGCCATTATGGGGCTGCCCAGGGCATGTCACGGGGGCTCAGGTTACTGGGCAGATAGTTAATCCCTTTATTGCCTCACAAGTTAGACACTTGCTGCTCCTATCATATTTGGGAGGGGGCCAGAGAACTTGCATCCCTCCCCCAGTTCCTGATTCTGCTGAAGGATTGGTGTGAGGACTCGCACGTGTTGCGATGGGACACGGTGGCTGTGGCTTTGCCAGCAATTCTGGAGACACGTGTATAGCCCTCCTTGAATGGGTGGGGAATGTGCCAAGGACAGTGCAGCAAACTGGGACTGGGAATATGCAGCATGCATAGTCGTTCTCCCCTGTGCTGTCTGGGTAGCCTTGGGTGACACTGAGCCATGCTTTGTGACAGGTGGAGGACAGAGACAGGGCCAAGGTGTTGGGTGCAACTCTCAAACGTGCAGCGGCCTGTCCTCAGAGCTCTCTTATGCAGGAGCTCTTCACGTGACTATCTTTTGGGTTTCAGGTGACAGCAAGCTCCAAAACTCTCAAGTACAGCTGAGATGTCTTATCTGCCCTTCAAGCTGAGAATCCTTGCTTAGAGGGGGGGTCCTCACAGGCACCACCAGGCTGTGCCGACTTCTCCAGCTGTTCTAGCCACTCCTGCAACATTGGAAGCCTTCAAAGGTTAGTTACCGTGCATGTTAAGTAGATGGTTTACATGTGCTTGCTCCCTTGCTGTTTTAGTGCTTCTAAATCGGTAAAGAGGAGATAATTGCGTGGCAGAAGGACTTGGCTCTGTGGGTATTTGGGACCTATGGGAGGCTCTGGAGACAACACTGGCACTTGTAAGCCCAGTTCCCTGGAGGGAAGGACCAGATTCTCCACAGCAATCCTTTGAATAAAGTGTGATCCCATCTCTGTGGCTGTTCACCCGAGTGTGCGTGTCTGGATCCTTCTCCCCAAACACTACTACGGTCTAGTGCTTATTTCTTGTGTAGTGGGTAACAAGTCACTGGGACCTCGATTGAGGAGCTGGAACAAGCTCTCTGGACCAGGGAAAATGGGAAGACCCCTTTCTGAAGGCATGGAACTTGTGCTGGCATTGTTCTGTCCCAGCAGCTTCTTTTCCCTCTGTCTGCTACATCAAGTGTTTCTTTGGGGCCACTGTTCTCAGTGGCCACCTCTCTCTCCCTGCCCCTCATTAGTGTAGGGCCTGGCATGCCAGCAGGAGGGAGCCTCAGCATGTCTACGCCTTGATCGGATTTGTCAAGGCTCCTTCCCTTTTCTTCCTGTTCATTGAGGTCTGAAACAAAGCAAACAGAGGAGACGAATTCCAAAGAATAGGAGTGAGGGAAGAGAGGAACGCTGGAGTGACAGGCTGCCCCTGCACACACACACCCCCTGCCTTGGTCTGGTGGGGCAGAGCTGGTGGCAGAGCATTTCGGGAGGTGAGGCCATTCCTTGGCACTCCTATTCCCAGCTCTGGCTCCAGCTGCCTTTCTCCCGGTGCTGTGCTGTGGGGCTCCTATTCTTGCTGCTCAGGTAGCTTCCAGAGCCTCAGGCTTGCTGCCTACTCTGCACAGGCACGTGTGCCTGTGCACAGCTTGAGGGAAGCAGGGCATTATTTGAACTGCTTTGTTTGTCTTGGGCTGTGGTAAAAGGTTTCCGTCTTTACCTGTGTCAGGAAATCTTCCCCTGCCAGGCAGATCCAAAGAATGGAGCTGAACTTCTGCCTGGGTGCCAGAGCAGCGAGGCTCTGGCCCCTCCCCATCTTGGAGCCAGATAAGTGCTGGAACAAGGCTCTTTTGTGCAGACAGGTGTGTGAAGTGGAGGCAAACGTGCTCTGGCACTCATATTGTTTCCCAGGAGGCAGGAGACTAGGGAGGGGAGTCATGGCCAGCCAGACAAAGCTGCCACAGGTAAAGCTTTGTCAAGTCTTATAGATCTCCCTGCTTCCTCCTTTGTCATCCCCAGGCCATCACAAAGTTTGCCCTTCATCCTGCCCCTGCCATAGATTTGATCAAGGAAGGCAATAGGATGCTCAACAGCCCCAGTATAAAGCACTAGTGGTGAAATACATCCCTGCTAGTAACACCCTCCTCCTTGCATTTAAGCCATGGCCTCTTCTTTCCTTTCCTTCTTCCTCCTTGTTCTCTACCTTCTGGCAATCTTTGCACTCTACTGTTTAATTAAGAGCAGAGCAAAGTACTTTGATTCCAAAATGTGCAGATTAAGGGGTTACTAATCCTCTTCTTCAATGGGTGCTCACATCCTGTACAGCCTGTTATCAAGCTTCTGTTCCCTGAGTGGAAACTTGGCCAAGCTTGAGACCTCTACCTCTCTTCCTGCTTGCTGTGCTGAGGAGGAAGGGTGAGGGGTGACAGGAGAGCCATGGGAGGAGAAGCAAAGCAAGCTCTGGGCTTACAGAATTCTCAAGGTGGGTTTGTAGTCAGCACTGGCTATCTTTGCTTTTTCTGTCCTGTCAGGTTTTGGTGCTCCAGGAGCAATAAAGCAGGGGTTTGGTGTTTTGATTTTGGATTTTTTTTTTTTGAGTGCTGTCTTCCTATTCTGACAAAATAGCCTTTGTGTCAGAGGAGGCAACTGCTTCCCTTTGTGCATGTGCTTGTGTGTTTATTTGCTGGGTAATTGGGTTCAGGGGTGTGCCTTCCCTGTGCATACGCCCCTCTCTTGGTTTCCCAGGAGTCTCTTCTCTGCTCTTATTCCCAGTTAATGCCCAAGTGGAGCAGCACTGCTGAAAGAGCAGGGCTCCCTCACAAGAGTGGGAAGTTGGTGCTTGGCAGTGCTGCATGAGGCCGGTTGTATTCTCATCTGGGGAGGCTGAGATCCCTTTATTGGTGTCAGTGAGAAGGGGAAGGTGTGGAGTATTTGTGGATCCAGATGGAGGCACCAGGAGGGAAGACAGAGTAGCGAGGATAAGTGTGGTGGGAAGGGTAAGAGTCCTCTTGGAAGCATCCTGGAAGACCTGATCACAGGATGGTCTGAGCTCTTATGCCTCTCCTGGTGGAGTCTGGGCACTGCACAGAGGTTGCTGTGGATTGCAGAAGACACGAGCTTTTGTCCTCAGCCACTCTTCTGCTGCTCGGTTAAGTTGAGCTATGCTGTTTCTTCCCTGCCTTTGTCCTTTGGTGTGCAAGTTCAAGGTTTAGCTCAGCAGTGTGAGAAGCCCCAGGGGCAAGGAGCAGCCGGAAGGGAGGAGGGCTAGTAATGGGTTTGGATGTTGGGAGTATTCTCCTTTCCACTGCCTGGCTTTGGGAACTGCCCCCCCCCGGGATCCACTTTTTTTTGGGACACCTCCTTTTTTCACCCCCATCAGAAACTACCTCATTTCCAGTTTGAAAGATGCCCTATATGGGTTTTTTTGCCAGTAAGTTTTATGTCTTAGCCTGGACAGCATTTTTTTCTCCACAGTGTTATCAGAGCCTCTTGGCAAATGTGCAAGCTTCTCTGTAGCTCAGAATCACTTCTGGTCTTACAAAATGCCCAGGGCACCCTGAGTGGATGGCACTACTGCTGCTTGGGTTTTTTAGAGCCTGCCCTGAGCCATTCTGGTTTGCTATTTATAGTGCAGTTGTTCCATTCCTGTGTGGATGAGCTCTGCTTTCAGCCTCACTTGGGCACTGAGGGCATTGGTGCCAAGAATAGCTCTGGACAGGGAAGATACAGGAGTGGCTGCTGGAGCACAGCTCCCAGTGTGGGTTAGTCCCTTGTGGAAGAGGTACCAGGCTGCATCCATGAGCTCAGCTGCTTTTCACACAGAGGAGGGGGATTGCCTTTCCTTGTCACTCAGTGCCTTGTGTGTGCCTGGCTGCTGGACTAGAGCTTGGCATTGTGAGAGACGGAATTTGGAAGAGTTGCTCCAGTGACCAATACTAGCAGGACTAGTGAGGGACCATGGTGTCATGAGCTGATGGCATGAAGCTGTATCAGCAGAGGATTATGTTGGTTATTAGGAAAAACCCAGAGGGTGACTGGCACTGGAACAGGCTCCCCAGGGAAGTAGTCACAGCACCAAGCCTGACAGAGTTCAAGAAGCTTATGGACAGTGCTCTTAGGCACATGGTGTGATTTCTGAGGTGGTCCTGTGCTGAGCTGGGAGTTGGACTTGATGATCTTTGTGGGTCCCTTCCAGCTCAGGATATTCTATGATTCTGTGCTGGGCAGTTGACATGGGAAGCCCTGTTCCTAGCATGTGCTCCAGGCAGTGATAGTGACCTTGTGTGTCCTGAACTGCTGCCCACTGGGTGGCTGGATCCCTTGCAACGGGGTACCTGCCATTCCTTGCACAGGACCCTGCTCTCTTCCCCCCAGGGAGTGTTTGCTAACCCCAAGGGAGCTCCAGATAAGGCCTGAAAGGAGCCTGCAGCACAAAAAAAAATCAACACACTCCTCAGCACTGCTGCTTGGGCAGAGCTGCTCCAGTCTTTTGGCTCTTCATGCTTTCAGCTTGTCTGGAGACCAGAGCTGGACAAATAATTAATTGCTTGATTTAGTGCCCAAAATGAAAAGCTGGAGGGAGAAAAACTCAACACAGACAAATTTGAGACCCTTTATCTTTTCTTTTAAATGTAATGCAGCTCAATTACAAACAAAACAATGCAAAACGAGACTTTTTTGCTTGGAAAACAAAGCATTTTGTTCTTGTCCAAAACTTGTAGTGAAGGAGCAAATAGCTCTGAGCTGTCTGGAAACTGCAGTTTTCAATCAATAACTATTCAGCCAAAAACACTTACCCATTTCTGCTGGTAGCAATGCAGAGCAGGCACCTGACAGCTTGGCTCACAGCCATGACCCTGGCACCTCCCCAGAGGTGGATGGTGTCCCTACTTCTTGTGAGCTTTTCCAGGTAGAGTGCCAGTATGGGGGGTTGTTTGAGTCCCTTTGTCTCCTTTTTCACTGTAATTAACCTAATTAATTTTGCCTGAGGTGATGCTGACTCAACAAGCATGTGTAGGGAGTAGGTTTGCTCTGTTGTGCTGGGATATGGTCTCCCTTGTCCCATCAGGGAGGACCATCTGGTGCAGGCTGTTCAAAAGCATTTCCAGGAAGCCAGGGGGATGTGGGGTTTTTCCCAACCCATGGGCACTGCTAGCTGGAATCTTGGGGTGTCAGTCCCACACAGGATGAAATTCCCACCCCTTGCTGTATCGGCATGCTGCCTGCTGTGTGTTCCAGCTGTGCTGATGGCAGAGCTGGAACTGCTGGAGGGCTTGCTGCAGGCTGGCTTGGATAAAAGCTGGAGCTCCTGGCTGCCGACCCTGCTCAGCTCTGACCCCAGGAACTGTTGCAAGCCCGCAGCAGTGAAAGTGTCAGGAAATGGCAGAATGAACAGGTATTGATGCCCATAGCACATCCGGAGACCAGGACACGGTGAACTTAATGGATTCAGAGCTGGCCATTAGCTGCAGCACAGACATCAGCAAAAATGCAGATTGTAGAAACCTAATCCCATCAGAGAAGAAAGGAGCTGGAGATCAGCCCCTGTTGCTGCTCCTGTTTCAAGAGGCAGTTGGGGTCCTCCTGCACAGTGCCCAGGCCTGGTTCCTCCTGTGCCAAGCCGTGCTGGCCAGGGAGGCGTGTGGAGGAGATTTGATTCAGGACTCTGCGGCCTCTGTGTCTGTCCTCAGTTAGGTTTGAGCTTCACTAGGCCCAGAAAAAGGCCAGTCAGTGTTGATACTTCACCTGCTGAGTATCCTCTTAGCATCAAACAACTTGGAGTCCAGGGAGGTAAAGCTGGAAGCAGTGTGTTGAACACCTCCTCTGGGAGTTTCTTGGGGGTCTTTACAACTTCTTCTTGGGCTTAAGAGGTGTGAGAGCACTTGGGGACTGTGTTGCTGTCTGGGTGGGCCCCTTTTTCTTTGCCTGAGAGCTGTGCCAAAATGCAGCTGCCCAGCTTGTAAGCACTGCAGGATGTCTGCTAGGCTTAAGCCTCCTACGCCACACTTGCACATTCTGCTGTGGCACTGCTCTCCCCACGCGTGCCCTGCGTGCCCTCTGGGGCTGAGGCTGTGCCGGGCAGCTGAACCCAGGGCCTGGTTACGGGAAGGGAAACTGGCTCTGCAAAAGCAGACTGTGTCTAGCAGGGCCTTGTGATTGGAGTCCCTGCCAACAGGAGCTGCTGCCCTGATACATTCCTGGGTTTCAGACATGAAGAGGTAAGCAGCAAGGCATTCCTGTGTCAGACCCAGCCTGACCTTGCTGGTTTCCTCTGGAAAAAAGGAAACAGTCTGGTGACAAGAGTCTGTGCTTCAGCCAAGCTTGGAGCTTCAACACCCTTCAGAGACTTTTAGCTATTCTTCCCCAAGTGCTGTGCTTCTGCCAGAGAAGGAGAAGATGGCTTCTCGGTGTGATCGCCGCAGAATGAAAAACTCGACTCAGAGTGGCAGAATTGCGTGTGTGATAATCTTATGGGCCTGAGAAGAGCTTGATGTTTGAGAATGAGCTGTAACTGAGGCACAGCTGCCTGTTGTCCCAGGAGGATCCTTTCTGGGATTTTCTCAGCAGTTTGCTGGTGTCTGGGGACAGTGGGGAGACAAGAATGCTTCCTCCTTTTACAGCATGTGCTGGTTTCCAAGTCTGTGGGTGCTGCTGGATCCCACCTTGCCAGAGGTTGTGCTTTCCAGGGAAATACAAAAGTGAAACTCTTACTTAAGGTTTGCTTATCATAAGACTGGGGAGGGAAGGACGGCATGGTAATCCGGAGCATGGGGTTTTAATCCTGCTCTCCTGGCCAAATTCCATTCCGCCTCTGTAAATTCCTGCAGCTATCCTGCTCTGCACTGCCTGTGTGGTATCTGTCGCTGGCACAGCCCCCCCTCAAGCGGCAGCATTTCAGGCGTGGGGAGCAGGACAGGGAGCTGACCCTGAGTCATAAGGCACTCTGTCAGATGGGTGCTGGAGTACACTCTTTAAAGGTGATCTGCTGAATAAGGAACCAGCCTGGCCCCTCCCATCTCTTTGTAAGAATAAAAGTGATCGCCCCCAGTTGCCTCTCCTCAAAGTATGGTGCCTTTTCCGAGTTCCCAGTCTGGCTGTGCAGCTCTTATCACAGCTTTCGGGCCCTTCCTCACCTTCTGCAAACCTGGGAAGCTGTTGTGTTGGGCTTCTACTGAGGCAGTCTAAGCAGGCCAGCTAAACTGTCACTGTTCCAAAAAGGAGACCTGGGAGAAGAATTTGTAGTTTCTGTCCCCTACAACTAGGTAAGAGAACAGGCACTATAGCTCCATGAAATCACTCCTCTCCTGGGTGCCCTGCAGCTCTTTACTGGGAACAGCCAGGCTACTTCTTCACTTGTAATGCCTGGAGGGGGAGGCAATAGAGGGGGCAGCAAGCCTGGGGCTGTCCCTGTGCCCCTCCAGGCCTCTGGCTTGGTACCCACAGACTGTGTAGTTGTGCCTCAGCGTCCCTCTGCATGTACACATTAGCTCTAGAAGGGACAACAGGCTGAGACACCCACCCTACCATGGGCCTTACTGCCAAATATGATGTGGGAAAACAGAGCTGCTCCCCTCTGTGCTTGCAGGGCTGGAGGAAACACGGTAATGTGAAGGCAAAATTTCCACTGCCAGCTTTCCCTAAACATTAACTGCTCACCTGATTATTACTGAGCCGTAGAGAGCGAAGGCCATTCAGGCTGAGTGATGGAGCCTACAAAGAAAAGGGGATTTCCTGCAAAAAAAGTGGGTCTTGGAGGAGTGGAGTGCCAGCACATGGGCAGCTCTCAGGGGGAGCCTGGGGCAAGCAAAGTGGCTGCACTTTCCCAGGAATGAAGGTTGCTTATGCATGGAGGGGTGGCTGGCACACAGCCAGCTTTGGGCTCCTGCCCACACCTCAGAGGTTGGCGTGAACATGCACTGGTGTTTGTGCAGCTGCCCAGCTCTGCTGGCATGACATTCCCTGTCCCCTGGCCATTGTCCTGTTGTCACTGGAGGCAGGGTGTCCCAGGCATAAGACCTGGGTCCTGCCTGCCCCTTCCCCGGTATCCACTGTCAGCTTCTTCCAGCTTGAGAGGGGACAGGGGTGCCTTTTTCTGTCCCAGTGGCTGTGTCCTCTGATCCCTGCTGAAGCAGGAGCAGCTTGCTCCTGGGAAGAATGTGGGGGAGGGAGGATAACCTGCTGTGAGCAGCACTTCTGCCCCGCACCCGCGCTGGGGCTGGAAGCTGGCAGTATTGGGAAACCTCTCGTCTTACTGCTGGCTGTGCTTGTCTGGTGAGCAAGGAGACTGAGGAGGGAGGGTGGAGAGGCCCCAGGCCATGACTGCAGGGACGCGTGGAGCTAGGAGCCTTACGTGCCATGGCTGCCGGTACCCACTGTGCCCCTTGCCAAGGAACTGCTTCCAGCCTTGCCCTCTGCTTGCCGTGCTCTAATGTTTCACAGAGGAGGACAGGCTGTGTAGCTGCCTTCTGGTTTGCCATCTTCACCCCCATGAACCCCTAACAATGCCCATGCCTGTGCTCCCCAGCAGCCTACCTGTTCCTGGCCTGGCTGGAGAGGGCCTGGCTGGGTCTCAGAGCACTCAAAGCCCTTGGTGCTGGGAGCAAACAAGGTGTGGTGGCCAGGACAAGCGTGTGGAGAGGCTGTGGAGCAGGAGGCTCCTCTGATGAAGCAGTGCTGTTGGCAGTGGGCTGCAGGAGGTCTGGACTGCTCCCAGAGCATGGGTAAGCCCTGCGTGGCCACTGCCTCAGCTGGAGCACATGATGGACACCGTGGGCTGGGGGCAGGACAGTTCCAGGAGCTGAACGCGGTGCCCCGGGGCGGCTGAAGGGGAGCGAAGGGAAGGGCCCTGCCCCGGGGCGCCGCTAGCTCTGAGGAGCAGCAGGACTGCCCGGGCGTTCCCTCTCCCTGCTCGGGCTGGGCTGAAGGGCGCTGCCGAGGAGCCGCCGCCTGTTGTAGCGGGGCTCTGCAAGGGCAAGCAGGAGCTGCCCGGGCGGGAGGGAAGCGAGCCTCCCGGGGCAGCCGTGTGGGCGCTGCTGTGGCTGCGCGGGCAGGCCGCGGCGCGCCTCGCCCGGGGCTCTGCGCTGGGGGCAGCTCGCAGTGCTCCGCATGGCAGCCCTGGGCCTGCTGCCGCTCCTGGCCTCCTCCCACCGCAGCCGGCACCGGACACCCCCGGGGGGGAGCTGCAGGTAGAGCCTCTCTGCATAGTTAGCATTCCCAGCCCCGGCCTCCTGCTCCTCCTTCCACCATCCTGCTCGCTCCTGGTGCGCTGGGCAGGTCTGGTTGAACGCGGCACCCTTTGAGCGAGCCCTGCTCTGCTGGGCCAGAGCAAGGATGAGACAGCAGGGGAACAGTCCTTTCCCTTTCAAGTCCACAGTGGGGCTTGCATTCTGCTCAGTGCTCTGTGGCCACTATCTCTTCTCTCGGGGTAGCAGCAAGGTCTGCATCTCACCCTCGCCATATCTGCGTCCCAGGTAGGCCGTGGAGCTGCTCTTTGCCAGTCGTGCGGAGAGCAGGTGGGATGTGCCGCCGTCCCGGGGCCCCCAAAGATCTCTCAGCGAGGACAAAGTCTGCACCTGCCCCAGTAAAGGAGACGGCAGGTGCTAGGAAGGGGATAGATAATCCTGGTGCTTCCTTTTTTTCTCTGTGAAGGAGGGATATTGAAGCTTGGGAGTGGGAAGGGAGCTGGAAGGAGGATGGATGGATTCCTCCCAATTTACTTTGGGCAACTCTGCTCCCCTGGCGCTGGGGGCTCTTGAGTAGAAAGCGAATTTAATCTCTTGTTTTGTTTGTTCTTTCTTCCTCTGAAAGGGGGGCCGGCGGGGTGTGCGGGGGGAGCTTGGGTTTGAGAGCGGGGAGGAGGGGGAAAGTGTCAGATCTAGAAGGGAGGAGTAAAGGGAGGACGGGGAACGGCAGCCCCGGGAGGGAGCAGCAGCAGTGGGCTGCCAGCCGGCTTGGGAGGCGCCGGGGAAGGAGGAGGCGAGGGGAGAGGCAGGTAAGGAAATCAGCGCCTGGGGGAAGGCAAGCAGCCAGGTGAGGAGCAGGACTAGGGGTGGCAGGAGGGGTGAGGGTGCTGTGAGGTGGGGGATGGATGGATCCTCTCTGGGAGAGGTTTTGGAAACTGACTTGCTGCTGGTCCCACAGAATTGCCATCCTAGTAGTGTGTTCACATGCAGGCTGGGGACAGAGTATCATTCCTGCCGTGGAGGGCCATGGGGGCAAGTGGGAGCAGGACGGGTGCTGCTGTGTGCCGTCACCTTCTCTCTGCTTTGTTTGTGCTAAAGTTGCTTCCCTGCCCCTCAGCTACCCCAAATTCTGGGTTCTGGCTGACCTCTCTGGCCTTTCATCACCATGCCCCCCCTGCCATCCCCCTCCAGCCTGGCCTGAACAGCCCTACAACTTTGTGTGAACCTCGGCATGTGGGATGGGAGACAGGCTGGCAGCAGCATGCGGAGACCTCGCCATGCCCATGTGGCTGGCTGTGGTAGAGAGAAGGGGTGCCTGGGCCTGGTGTGCTCCATGTGTCAGCTCCCCCTTCCCCTGCCATGCCTGTGCTTGGCCCGCTCTATAGAGCACAAAAGCGGGTCAAGCCCGAGCCTGGCTGCAGGGAGCTGTGATGCCAGTAGACACCTTCTCCGCCAAGAAAAGGGGTGCAGCTCTGAGGGGCCGTGCCTACTGCCACGGGGGCTCAGCTGTATCTCCAGTGGGCTGGCGTGGCCATGCCCCAGCTCTTGCAGAGCCTGGGTATCCCTCACCGAGGGTGGATGGGGCCATCCATCTGCAATTTCTCCAGCGGGCTAGAGCTTGCACCCGGCCCCAGGGGCCGCGGGGAGGGTCGGGGGAGGCGGTGTGTGTTCTCCTAAGCTCCAGCCCCCGCGGCCCCATGGGCATCTGCACATCAATGGGCTCCAGCGGGGTGTGTGCAGGGGGGAGCAGACCCTAATCCGGCCCATTCAGCCCGACGGCAGCTTTTGTTGTCCAGATGTTGCTGCGCCGAGGGCGCGGAGCCTTGGGCAGGGGTGCGGAGCGAGGGCATGCTGCGGCGGGGGGCAGGGTCCCCTTCCCCGTGGGGTCTCTGCCTGCCCGGGCACCTGGCTCCGCGGGATCCCGGGCACGGGGAGCAGGGCTCTGCCCGGCGGGGGAGCCCATGGAATGGGCAGAGCCGCTGCGGGGCGAGGGGGCTGCCCCGGCCGCCCGGTGCCCCGGTGCTGCCGGGGAGCGACTTCCAGCCAAGTGTTTGGGGTTTTCCCATCGAAGTGGGCGGGCGGCGGCGCTCGGCTGCGGGAGTTTCCCGAGCCCCCCGCCCTGCGTGGGCCGCGCTCCAGCCCAGGCTGCGGGGGAGGCACCGCGCCCCTCCCACGGGCAGGCTCCGGGACCCGCCGCCCCGCTTGGGAGGGCCTGCTCGCATTTTTACCTCTCCCCTCTGGGAGCCCTCGGCCTGTGGGATGGCAGGGAGCAAGGCACAGAGCTGGGGTAAAATCTCTTGGAAACTTCCTTCCTATCCCCATTCCTCTCCGTGTTTGAGGTCCCCTCCCACGGGCTCTGCACTCCTGTCTGGAGAGCGGGACAAGGCTTGGGGGTGCAAATATTCCATCATGGGCAGGAGTGTGCTTTCTGGAGAGGTAATGGGTGTCACTTTCGCCGCTTCTTTTGCCCAGGTACTGTCCTGGAGGGAGCAGGTGATGGAGGATGTCCTGCTGGGGAGATGTTGGCACACCTGGATGCGGGCTACTGGTGACACCTCTGTCTTTTCCCCTGTCCCTTGCAGGCTCTAGGATGCCTGGGCCAGCGGGACTTGGGTTGCCCACCTGATCCTTGTTGCCTATGTCCTGCCAGCACATCATGTTGCGCTCCTGGCGCATGAAGCTGAAGTTGCTACTCGCCACAGTGACCTTGGCCATTCTCCTCTCCTGGCTCTACCTCTTTGTGGGCAGCCTCGAATGTGAGTGAGTCCTTCTCGTCCTCCTCAGATCAAGGGATAGGCTGCAGCAGAGGGTGGGCAGAGGTGGATTAGGCCTTGGGGTGGTTGCTCTAGCCGTGCAAGTCACTGCAGTTGTATCTGACTTGAGGACATCTCCAGGGACATCTCTGGAGATCGGGGGAGCAGAGCTGAGATGTCGACTGGGCACCTGTGAGGCGTGTTGGGACCTCTCAATTGTAGCTCTGCCCCACCATTCGCACCTGGTCTCTCCTGGCCTTGCCATGCCCTTTGCATGCCCCTCTCTCTTCCACAGATGGCCGCTTCCTCCTGCTGCCGCCCTGTCTGGGCGAGCAGCCGAGCCGGGATGTGGAGCGGGAGGCGCTGGCCTCACGGGTGCGCAGGGTGGAGGAGGAGAACCAGCAGCTCCGGCTGCAGCTCGGCCAGGCTCAGGCGGAGGGCAGCGATGGCAGCCCGCAGTGGGGGGCTTCTGCAGAGGACAGAGACCCCCCTGGGGGTGAGAGGAGCAACCACACGGCCTGCCCCAAGCAGCGGACAGTGCACAAGTGTGAGGTGGGTGATGACACCGGCGGAGTGGCATTGTGGATAGGGAATGTGAGAGGGGAGGCTGGGACCCTGTGGAGCATGGATGTATGTGCAACTCACCTGGCACTGCTCTCCCGGTACTCTGGCTTGCTGGGGCCCCATCCTGGCTCTCCACGGTGCTCAGTGGGTGAGGGTGTCTTCCTTCTCCAGAGAAGGAGACCAGACAGAGGGAATGGCAGCAAGACTCCTGCTCCCTCGTTCTGAGTTAGGGAACTCCCACCTCTCTTTGAGGCTCCTTCACATGGGAAAGGTTGGGTTTTGAAGCCTCTCCCTGTAGTGTGGTCCCAGGGAGGAGCTGACAGCCCCTGCAAGGAGGGGGTGTCCAGTCTCAAAAAGGCACCATTTGTCTTTGGGCAGCTCCTTCACGTGGCGATTGTGTGTGCCGGGCACAATGCGAGCCGGGACGTGGTCACCCTGGTGAAATCCATCCTCTTCCACAGGTAATGGGGAGATGTGCCAGAGGCCTGGGGTTCTCAGATGAGCTGCTGCAGGCTGCAGCAGGGCAGTGCTGCAGAAGAGGGGCTCTAGGACCTCTCTCTACCCCTTCTGCCACTGCTTAGAGGGACAGAGGGGAATTTGTTTCACACAGAGGGTTTGTTTTCCATTTGCCCTCTCAGCTGATGTCTGTCCCATGGTAGGGATGGGGAACTGTGTCCTCTTAATTCTGCTGTGATGCTGAAAGTTGCTGTGCTTGCCCTTGGCAGGAAAAACCCCCTTCACTTTCACTTCATCACGGATTCAGTGGCCCACCAGATCCTCCAGACACTCTTCCAGTCCTGGATGGTGCCTTCCGTCCATGTCAGCTTCTACAATGCCGATGATTTGAAGGCAGGTGCTTGCCCTCCCTTTGCCCTGTCCCAGGCCAATGCTTAGAGGGTCAAGGGGAGCAGCAGAGAGGGATGAGTGGATGGAGAGTGATAAATTTTTTCTTGAGGATCCCTGGCTCATCCCCTCCTCCTCTGGGCTTGTTGCTGGTGCTGCTGAGAGGGGAGCACAAGGCTGGTACTGGTGGAGTGGGGAGGTGCCTTGCTGTAGCAGAGGCTCTTGTGGCGGAGCTGAGTGCCCCAGTGAGACACTGAGTTCCAGGTGGGGGTTCTGGTGGCTGGGGGAAATGCTCCAGTCTCTGCTGGCTCCACAGCTCTGCATGCCTTTCTGTTGCTGGCCTCCTCTGCATGGGGTGCTGGGACACACAGCTGTCCTGCCTGGGCAGGGGAAGGGCATGGCTGTGCCCAGCCCTGAGGTGTGTTGCCTTGCAGCCAGAGGTGTCATGGATCCCCAACAAGCACTACTCTGGCATCTATGGGCTGATGAAGCTGACACTTACCAAGGCACTACCCTCCAACCTCTCCAAGGTCATTGTCTTGGACACAGACATCACGTTTGCCACCGACATTGCTGAGCTCTGGGCTGTCTTTGGAAAGTTTTCTGGTGAGGACAGGGTGCCCCTGGGGCCCTGGCAGGGCCTTGGATGCTGGGCTCAGGGTGGCAGTGCCTGCCTGCCATGGCACCAGCACAGTGGGTTTGCTTGGGCCCTCTGAACCAACAGCAGTATGAGCTGTGTCCATGTCCCTGTGTTTCCTCAGAAAAGCAGGTGATTGGGCTGGTGGAGAACCAAAGTGACTGGTACTTAGGCAACCTGTGGAAAAACCACAAACCATGGCCAGCCCTGGGACGTGGCTTCAACACAGGTGAGTGTGGGCTGCCAGAGTGGGAAGTGCAGCCTCATGGCACATGCAGCTGAGGTTCCACTTGGCACAGGGAGACTGGGAGAGGCTCAGGTAAAGTAGGGAAGTGGTGGGCACAAGAGGTCTGCTGCAGCAGGGTTGTGTGGGTGGGCACAGAGAAGTGGCCTGTCCCAGGGGCTGAAGGCATGCAAGGCAGCTGTGCCTCAGCTCTGTAGTGGCTGGGTGCTCTCTCCATGACCCAGTGCCCTCTCTTCTGGCACTCAGGGGTGATCCTGCTCCTGCTGGACCGCCTGCGGCGCCTGGGCTGGGAGCAGATGTGGCGGCTGACAGCGGAGCGGGAGCTCATGAGCATGCTCTCCACCTCGCTGGCTGATCAGGTAACTGTCCCTCCTCTGGAGCAGCTTGGTCCTTCTGCATTCCTGTAGCCCTGCTGGCACAGGGGATCTTCCCCATCCACTCATGCATTCACCTTATGTCGTAGGATATCTTCAATGCGGTGATCAAGCAGGACCCATCCCTGGTGTACCGGCTTCCCTGCTTCTGGAATGTGCAGCTCTCTGATCACACCCGCTCAGAGCAGTGCTACACTGAGCTCTCAGATCTCAAGGTGGGTGGGGTTGCAGCTTTTGAGAATGGGGAGGGCCGGAAGGACAGTGCAGGCACTGGAGGTCCAGGGGAGTCAGCATGGGGCCTGAGGGCTTGGGGAGCCTGGCACTGCTGACTTCCCTTACATGGGGTGACACACTACTGCTCAGGTGATCCACTGGAACTCGCCCAAGAAGCTGCGGGTGAAGAACAAGCATGTGGAGTTCTTCCGTAACCTCTACCTGACCTTCTTGGAGTATGATGGGAACCTGCTGCGCAGGGAGCTTTTTGGCTGTGCCAGTCTTCCCAGCCCACCCAGGGACCAGGTGAGGCTGGCTGCGACTCTGCCTCCAACCCCAGAGCTTTGGGTGGGCAGAGACTTCATGCAACCTCCCCTGGGTTTCCTACTCTCCCTCACCTTCACGGTGTTGCAGTTGCAGCGGGCGCTGGAGGAGTTGGATGAGGACGATCCCTGCTATGACTTCCGCCAGCAGCACCTCATGCAGCACCGCATCCACCTGTTCTTCCTGCAGTATGAGTTCCTGGCCTTTCCCAGCCCCACCGATGTCACCCTCGTGGCCCAGCTCTCCATGGACAGGTACTTGCTACTAGGACAGGTGGGAAGTTGGAACCCACCTCCACTCCTCTGGGCATGCTCCACAGCTTTGGAGCTACCAGGGAATCTCATTTCATCCTTCTTACACCAGCATTTGGCAGTCAGGAACAAAACCCCAAGCTGGGAGCATCAGTTCTTCCTGCTCTGTCCCGAGCCGGGCGTGACTGGCACGCGGCTCTCTGGAGGCGCCCAGTCCTGGGTTTGGCTCAGCAGCTGCCGCAGGGCAGGTCTGGCTCTCAGGCTGTGCCCTCTGCTCCCCAGGTTACAGATGCTGGAGGCCATCTGCAAGCACTGGGCAGGCCCCATCAGCCTGGCGCTGTACATGTCGGACGCCGAGGCGCAGCAGTTCCTGCGCTACGCCCAGGCCTCAGAGGTGCTGAGCGCCCGCCGCAACGTCGCCTACCACATTGTCTACAAGGAGGGGCAGTTCTACCCCATCAACCTCCTGCGCAACGTGGCCTTGGCCAACACGCAGACGCCGTACGTCTTCCTGACGGACATCGACTTCCTGCCTATGTATGGCCTCTACGATTACCTCAGGTAAAGGTTTTTACAGCTGGCTCTTGCTCGACCTGCTGGGTTCCCCAAGCACCAGAGTTTTCAGGAAATGCCTTGGGCAGCGGCTCTCAATATGCAGAAACTGTTTCCTTTGTGTTCAGCCTCGGAGTCCTACCCTTACTTTTGTCAGACACCAGTGGATGAGGAAGGAGCTGTGGCTGTGAGGGTTGCCCTGTTCCTCCTATTCCTGTGTGGTACCACTGCAAATTTTCAAAACCCATTAATACCTGTGTGGCGTGGCTGAAGAAGGAGGCTGTGGCCATGCCGCACAGACAGGGAGACCTCACACCCTTCCTGCTACCACAGGAACTCCATCCAACAGCTGGAGCTGCCCCAGAGGAAGGCAGCTCTCATTGTGCCGGCATTTGAGACCCTGCACTACCGTCTGACCTTTCCCAAATCCAAAGCAGAGCTGCTCTCCATGCTGGACATGGGCTCCCTCTACACCTTCAGGTAGGGACTAGCACTGTCCTGCCATCCAAGCAGAATCCAGCTGTGTACCCTTATGCCTTGGGGCTGTGCACCCCCTGTCTGAGAGGGGGGGTAGCAGACCCCCTGCATTCTCTACTGTCAGTCTCTCATTTCCATCTCTCCCCGTAGGTACCACGTGTGGCCAAAAGGCCATGCCCCAACAGACTACGCCAAGTGGCGGACGGCCACCGTGCCCTACCGCGTGGCGTGGCAGCCAGACTTCGAGCCTTACGTTGTAGTGAGGCGAGACTGCCCCAGGTATGACCAGAGGTTCGTGGGCTTCGGCTGGAACAAAGTCTCCCACATCATGGAGCTGGATGCACAGGTGGGTGAAGGGCTCCTGGCACCGCGGAGGCGCCGGCAGCTGGGGGCTTGTGGCTGGGCAGTGACGTGTTGGTACCGCCAAGCCGATGATGGTAAGGGCTGCTGCTCTATCCCCAGGAGTATGAGCTGCTGGTCCTGCCCAATGCCTTCATGATCCACATGCCCCATGCCCCCAGCTTCGACATCTCCAAGTTTCGCCTGAGTGCGGGGTACCGGGGCTGCCTCCAGACGCTGCGGGAGGAGTTCCACCAGGACCTGTCACGGCGATACGGGGCTGCTGCACTCAAATACCTCACTGCCGAGAGAAGCCTGTGATGCCTGGGGACAGTGGGTGTGGGGTACGAGCAGCACACTGGAGAAGGGAGGGCACAGCGCCTCCCTCCTGCCCCTGCCCACCACCGCAGCCCAGCCCGAGGGAAGGGAGTCGGCAGCACAGCCTCTCCAGCCCACCAAAGGGATGCCTGTAGATAAGATGGAAGACATCAGCTGCAAGAACAGGCAGTGCCTGCAGGTCAAGCTGCTGCAGCCTTCCTGTGATACAGGGGAACCTCCCCATGCCAGGAGCCAGGGGTGGGGTCTCCTCCCTTCCCCTTCCTAGCGGATGTGGATTCTTCATTAGCTCACCTCACCTTGAGGCCTGGCTCCTCCAGAGATCTGGGAGCTGTACCCTACCCTGTTCTGCCTCTGCTCAATGGTCCCAGGTCTCACTCCTCCACACACTCCTCTGGGGCTTTGGTGAGTTGGAGATGAGGTTTTGGAGCAACCTTTTACATACTTTGTGGAGCAGGCTCAGAGGAGGCCTCCCAGCACCCTAGGAGGAGCAGCCAGGGTGTACTGCGAGCAGTTGGAGCCTTGGTACAAAGCCAGATCAAGGCTGGCTGGTTAATGGGGGGAAATATTATTATTCTCCATCTGTATGGATGCAGTCTCCAGTGGAGCCGGCCCCATACAGGTGGTGTGGGGGGTCACCCAGAGCAGGCTGCACTGTCTGTTGTTCCCAGCAGTGGGCTCCCAGGATGGACCTGCACCTCCCAGCTGGGAGCAGCCATGCTGGTGACAGACCCTGTCCTGTGCTGGTATTGTCCCATGGGGCAGGGATGCCAGCCATCCCCATGGGTGAAACAGCAGCTTCATGGGCCAGCACAGGTGGGGACCACCTTCCTCCTCCCCAGCTCTTTGCAGCACAGTTGTTGCCATCAACAATCAGGGACGTGGCTGACACTGGACAAGACCATAGCTGAACACTGGCAAGAACCCTATGCTGGGAGCAGCTTGACTGGACACTGTTCTACTGCTATCACACACTGGAGCACAGAGGATATATTGCTTTCCTCACACTATTTAAATTATTTAATACTTTCCTCGTAAAAATTCCATAATTAGGGTGTCTGGGGTTTTTTTTAAATCTTTTCTTCTTCCCAGATGATTTTGCTGGTGACCCTGGAGGCTCTCCAGGCCAGTTGCTGCTGCAGTTTCCACTGTTCTCTCCTTAGCTTTGCTCTGGGCTGCAGGGGCCAGCTCTGTACAGGGTGAGGGTTTCCGTCCATGGTGGGAGCGGCTACGAGGAGCCATAGAAAGCGCGGGATATGGGAAGGGCACAAGCGCCTCTTGCTTATTCTCTCTTTTTAATTTAATTTTTAAATTAAAGCTTTTTTATTCTTTTTCATATTCTTGTTAAAACTGCCTGGTTATTTATTTTTTTTCTGCTGTGAGCCTTCATGTGTCCTGTGGAGGGAAGGGAGCAGGAGGAGAGCAATGGAGGAGTAGCCCAAGGCACACGGGTACCCTGCCAGCTCTGAAAGGGCTGGTGCTGCTGACTAAGGTTGGCTTAAGGCTGATGGTTCCTGTGCTGCAACAGGACCCAGGCAGCCTGCCTGCACAGCCAGCACCCCTGCATTGGAGCCTGAGCCATCATGGCTTAGGCACAGAGTCAGTTTAATCACATCCAAGTAGAAGAAAATGTGGTTTCATGTGGCAGTGCTGCAGCTCGTCCCCTAGAGCCTTGACTTTATAAGACTTGGGCATAAAAGGCAGCTTCACATCTGCTGGGGGGAGGACGAGGACGGTTTGCCAGGAGCAAGTGTTGAGGCTTTATTTGGGAAAGGGTTGTGAAGATATTGCTCATCACTATGAAGCCAAGAACAGCTCCACCTCACCAGTCCCTAGCAAGCAGCTTTCATTTAATACAGCCCGAGCTCACTGATACTGTGCTGCTGCTGCACTAAGCAAGATCAGAGGGTTAGATCAGATCTAGATATTGCTAGAGCCATGGTGCAGCAGTGCTGAGATGGAGCAGGCCTCTTCCAGATGATTCTTTGGTAGATAGGAGGCAATAGAAATGCTGTTTGTTTTGGAAGGTGCGCTGCTATGTCTGTAGCAGGAGGGCTGTACACTATCATTTTCAGATAATCCTTCCCAGCCTGGACAGTTCCTGGCCCAAAATGTTCCTGCCAGGGTGGAGGTATCTGGAAGTAAGCCCAGCTTGGGTTGGTCTCCATGTGCCCTCTGCCGGGCAGCATCAGCTGGGAGGCACCCACAGAGTCAAAGGCAGGGAGATTGAACTGAGCACAGCCCCTTTTGGAGCCAAAATTAATTTCTCCTCATGTAGTGCCCTTCTCCCTGCCAAGAAAACGAGCCAGGGTGTTACACAGCCCTCGCACAGAGCCGTGCTCAGAAGCCCCTCCTGGGCACTGGAGGCTTGCTATGGGCACTGCTACAACCCCTGTGCCTGTGGGACCCACTGTCCCCACCTGGTACATACAGCTAAGGAGACAAGAGATTTTACTGTGTTTTATTTAGTAAAATGTTAAAATAAATAAATACAAATTGATCAGATGCTCTGTACCCCCTCCCCCCAACTTTAATTTGCTAAAATCTAAACACATTTGTACCAAAACTGAAACCACAAGGAACTTGAAGGCAGCAGATACTGCAGATCACTATGAGCATCAGGCTAAAAAAAATAGAGATATTTAAAAAACCCAAACCAGTTCACAAGTGGGTGTTCTCATGGTGTGATTCTGTGACAACAGAGCAGTACCAGTCAGAAAGGGCATTTTACACCAGGGCCTGCAAGGAAGGGAGATTGGTGGGGAATGGGGCAGCACAGGTGCCACTGGCTCACGGAGGACAGAGCCCATGGCTTTGCCATTAGAAACCCAGCTGGGAGAGAAGCTGCCATCATCCCATGCAGCACCAGGCCCATGGCTGCAGGGACAGCACTGCCAGAACTGGGGGCTTGTCACCAAAATCCCTTGGAGAAATCAGACAGACTGGGGGAAGGACCAGGCTCAGACACAGAGCCCTTCAGTGTGAGCTCCTGCTCTGGGCCCATGCCAGGACTCCCACTTTACAGCTCAGTCTTGGTGAAACACCAGCTGGGCATGGGGAAATGGGACGAAGCATGGCACACAGGTGGGGCAATGGCATCAATAGATCTACGGAGATGCTGCCGCTGTGACCGCAGGAACATGAGGCCGTGATTGAAGCCCGAGTGTTTTCTCCTAAACAAGCAGAGCTGCCTTCACAACCCTCCTGCCCTCAGCTGCAGACAAGGAGGTTTGCAGAGTAGAGCCAGCCAGCTCCCTAAAGAAAACTTGGCATAGGCAGCCACCCCAGTGCCACACCAGACCTTGCAAGTGGCAGCAGCTCACCACCACCTGTGTCCACTGCTGTTGACACAGCAAAGTTGTTTCCTTCCTCCACAGGAGCCAGGACAGGTCGACACGACTATCAGGCTCCCCTGCTTCCTGCTGTTACCTTGCTTAATGGAGTTTGGAATGCATGCTTTGCTTCTGTGGGGCTGTGAGAGGAAGCCAAGACACCTCTGACCATGTAAGATGGCACTTGGGGGGGACCCTGCAGCTGTAATTGGAGTGAAGCAGCTTGTGGGACATGACTGCTGCTGGCTCTGCTTGTGTGGGGCTGCCAGGACGCTGCCTGAGTCTCAGAGGCTTATGCAGAAGCAAAAACCTTCCTTAAGGAGGGTCTTGGCTGCCTGTCACATATGACATCAGTAGCAACTCAGAGACAATGCACCTTCTGGAAAGGAGAGCTGACACACAAGACACTGCCTGGCTCTAAAGTCAATCACTGTTTTGATGTCAGTGATAATTAAATAAAAAAACATAAGAGACTATGATTAGAAATTACACATTAGCCCAGAACAAGCAGAAACATGCAGCCTCCTACTGCACCCAGCACGGGGCTTCTTTCAACAGTGCCTACCCCAGTGCCTGCAGCCATGGAAATCTGCTCTTCCAGAGTCAGAACTGCCAGTACCTGTCTTACAGAGGGGAATTTGAGGCACAGAGCATTCTCTTTCCCTGCCCCAGCAATTCTGGCCCCACCCGAGACGCCAACACCTGGATAACAAGCCAGGGGAACCCCTGCCCTTATACGTGCACAACATGTACCCAGTGCTGCTGCAGTATCAAACCTCAGTGCTGGGGATCCAAAATCAAGGGTGGCCACAGAACACAGCCCCAGGAGCTGCCCTGTGACACTGCCTCCCTTCCCCACCTGAGCTATAACCCCCAAGGCTCACTAAGCTCTGGTTGTTCACTAAGTGTTTTCTCAAAGCACAAAGGCAACAATACTTCATTTGTTTTCCGACAAAACAGATGTAAGAAGGCTGGTGACAAAAGGGCAGGAATCGGTTTAGGTTTACTTTTGCCAGTGTAAATTTAGGGAAAAGAAAAAAGATGCAGAAGGTGGTGCTGAGCTGATCAATACTGCTCACTGCTGCTGCTGCTGCCTTTCTGTGCCAGCTCTCCAACCATGACAGACAGAGCCACGCTCGCAAGGGTTTTGAGTTCCCCAGGCACTCCTGATAGTGAGCAAGTCCTTAAGTACTTCCTCCTTTCTAGAGCTAAGGACTGGGCTGAGTTTCTCCATCTGAAGCCTTTGACACCTGCTTGGATACCAGAGAGTGAAGAACAGGCACAGAGCTTATCCCTGGTTACCCAGGGTGCCCCATGGTCTGGCTGCTTAATGTAGCCTAGAGGCAGGCCCTGAGCTCCTCCCAGGTTACATTAAACTTAACACATGCCCCTGCTTAGCTGCACTGCTGAAATGCCCCTTTCCATGTTTCTTTTCCAAAGAAACCAGATCCTGAGAAAGGGAGGCATTGCTCACACAGAGGGATTTTGGCACAGAACTGCCAGATAGGACAGCCCAGAGAGCAGGAAACTTCCAGATACTCCAGGAGGTGGCTGAGAAGTACATGAATCACACGTCCTACTCCATCTTGTCTCCTTCACTCACACAGAATCCAAGACCTCTGTCTCTTCAGCTAGGCTCATTATAACACTTGAACTAGGAAGATGCAACCACACCAGCAGAGCTGAACCTTTAGCTAGTTTTGGGAATGTTTATAGCCAAGAAAATGTTTAATTAATACAGATTAATTAAATTAGATTTAGATTAGAGTCCAGATTAGAGTAGACTCTAGCTGCCTTGAGGTCTGCTTGAGCTGCCTTATCCCCATGTTGTAGCTTAGAAGTTAAATAAGGTTCTCATTAGGCTGGGAGCACTCGGCAGCAGAAGCAGAGCTAGGGATGACTTAGTGCCTACTTCCTTTTCCATCTGCACCTAAGCAGCTCTTTTCTCTCACCACACCTGCTCCTTTGGGAACACAGACCAACCCATGTCAGAAATCGAGGTAGGATAAAAGAGCGGTTTTGTTCTATTCTTTCCACTGAACTTTCAAACCCTGTAACTGCAGGAATACCCCATCTAGTCAGAGGAGAGACCTGTTTCACTCCTGGATTTTTCCTACCCTCACTTTCCCTCCTCATGTCTTTCCATATTTTTTCTCTCTGTTCTGATTTACCCCATGTAATCTTTGTTTCCTTTGCTGCTCCTGCTTTTTCTTTCTTCATTTTCATCTCCAGCCCTGTACCACTTCTCTGAAGAGGCTTCTGTCCTTTAATTTGTCCCTTGCAGCATCCACCTCTGGCCCAGGGAGATGGGAAGCCCTGGCCTGGCCATTCTCATTAGAAACACTTCAGGGACTTGCACAGCACAGTGATTTCCACAGCAGCCATGCTCTTGGCAAGCCTCTTTTCTGTTCACTACTCAGGTATTTTAGTAATACTGACAGGGATACAGACAAACTCTCACACAGGTAAGCTCCTGGTTTTCTGATACAAGCCCACAATTAAATTAACCTCTAGGAGAGGTGTTTGTATTTTCATGGGTCTTTAATTACCAAGCTTACCAGTGCATGGTATGAATAATTTTCTTTATTGGCAAGTTGATCAACTATGTGCTCAGCCTATACAAGACACAATGATGCAGAAAGTTCTTGTCCCAGATAAGAGAGAAACAGGAGGGAAATGGGAGCTAAGGGTAAAGGATAGAGAGACTCGTATTTTTCAAGTATTACATTCCATTCTGTAGGAGTTACAAACAGGACTGAGGCTTAAAGAAGGATCTGAGTAAGACAGCAATAACCTGGAGACAAGACATCTGCAGCTCTCACTTTTCCTGATCCCATCTGATTTTTGGGTCATTCCCTGGTCCAGGTCTGACCACTGGAAACAAGGATCCAGCAGCATGTCACTGCAAGGTTTGCTCACACACCCTCAGAGACCAGTACCTAGCTGGTTGCTGGAGGGTTCTTTGGACCTTTTGCCTTCTGAATTCCAGAAACTACAGAATCCATGTTGCTTGGGAATGGCCTTTGCTGAGGTAGTTTGTTGGCCAGGCAAGCCTAAACGCCAGATGAATTAGCTGCACAACAAAACATCTTCCTCTTTCTCCAGGTTCCTGACTCCTACATACTTGTCAGAAAACTCTTTGCAGTAATCCAGCAAAGTTGAACCTGCCTTGAATCTCCAGAATTCCAAGGGAGAACAACAGGAAGTGAAGAAGGGTCAGAACGATTCTAAAAAGACACAACAAACTCTGCCCAAGGGGCGTGTTCACAAGGAAGTGTAATACCGGTGTTTTGGTGTTTTTCTGAGCAGCTCACTGAGAGAGGCCCTCAGTAAAAGAGTGAATTTTGGCTTAACATCTTAATATGTTATTTTAAAAACACATTTCATGAAAACCATGTATTCATCATTAGTGCTTCAGAAGCAAAGAGGGTGGGGTGCAACCCAGCTAAGGAAAAGAGAGAAACATGTGCACTGCAAATTCACAAATGTTTTCTGCTGTATCCACATGAGAAAGAAATTTCAGAGTTATTCCCTGTATTGTGGGCTGCCATAGCTTGATGGGGCTAAGAGGAAGGTTTCACTCCAGGTTCTCCTGAATGCTGACCATGCTGCTTTTCAGGACTGTCTCTGCAACAGTATAGAGATTTGAAGCCAAGGAGGTCAGAATTAGGTTTCGCATTTCTCGACATTTGGAATATAGATTTGCTTTCTTAAGCCTAGTAAAGATAAAATGCAGTATTTTTTTTTTTTATGCCAACAATAAAACTAATAGATTTGCCCATAAAACTATCAACTCATTAATTTTCAGGCTTTTAATTCATATCCTCACTGACAGAAACCTGCTTGAAACAGAACAAAGCCCTGTTTTGCTCATGCAAAACATTAGTTCATCCTACCAACATGGTAACTCCTGGCTAATGATGTATTGGAAGAATCAGCCATACTACTCACCCTACCTTCCAGTCACCCCTAGAAGTATTGTTTGCTCTTTGTTTTGTACAGTACTAAACCCACTGCTGGCTCTAAACAAAGACAATGAAAACACCAGTGATGATATTAATCCTTCTATCCAGGTGACAGGCTCACTTTCCCACTCTGACCACAACACACCTTTCCAGCTGTTAAAAGAACAGATTGTACAGAGAAGGGAAAAAGAAACTTCTGCAACGCTTGCTCTATTCCTGAGCAAAGGAGCAGGGTGACTTCTTAAAGCCCTTAGCACTGGGCTGAGAGCCAGGACCATCTTTGATATGAGATTCCTTTGTGGTCTCATTTCTTCCTTTATAACAGAGATTTAAAAGCCTCTTGTTTCCCACCAATGACAAGCAATGACATAAGAATTAGTTAATACCTTGATGGTGGTTTGGAAATAGAAAACCATAGCCATTATGATGGCTTCCCAAAGAGCAGAAGTTTTAGTACAAACTCATTCTATCTCAAATATTACATGAGAAAAAAAACCCCAAACCAATACAAACCCAAAAGAAAAGCTTCAGCTTTAAGCTGTCACAGAGTTTGAATTTCTCCCTTGACTGGAACCTCTTACAGCAGCTAGGAAAAAAAATAATTTTCCTCAGTTTTTAGCAAACACCAATTCCCCTTCCACCCTATGGTTGGTAATTGGGTAGAGATAACCCAAATTTACTGTGTCTAAACAGTAGCATCACTGCCAGTGTCAGTACAGCCTTGGGAACGTTCCTTGCCTATTGGCTGATACTGTTGCAGAGCCAGGAGAAAAAGCATCCCAACAGGATCAGTGAGAGAGAAAGAAAACTACCTAAGCAGCATCAAAAAGTCTAAGATATTTTTTCTGCCAAGTAATGATTAACTAAAGGCATCCTTTTACAGTCTGGAACACAAATGCTGTAACAAAAAGGATATAAAATCTGTACTTATCTACTTGGATTCTGGAGACAAGCAGATGCCTCAGGAAAGCAGTAATAGCTGTTTTAACATTTCCTCGCTGGTTAACTGTGTGCAAATTTAAATATGGCTGAATTTCACTTCCATCCTCTTCTGAATCAGCAAAGAAAACAGAAGGACTATTGAGTCTCCAGGCATAGCCTCCTACCTCCAAATAGTGCAATGCTTCCAAGAGAGCTCAAGTTAACACAGAAATAAGAGCATGAGAACCACAAAGACTCAGCACACCTATCCCTGGAGATGGTCCCTTACCAGGAATGCTCAATGCTTCAGAAGATGCTGCTGAGAATCACCAAAGTGTTCAGCTGAAGACCAACATGTTCCAAAAGGCAGCTTCTCCTGAATATCTGGCTGTTAGCTGATGGCTCATATTCTATAGAAGGCTCATGTTCAGTTTGTTTTTCCTCTTCAATCTTTGAAATAGACAGTTCTTTGTTTAAATACTATGGGTTGCTGGCCTAGTGCTGCCCAATGGTAATGACCCCATTGGTAACTGGATTGCTGGAAGGACATTTTTAGTATGATCCACTTTGACAGCGCCTGCCCAGCTGTCTCCCTGCCACTTCTGCTAACTTATCCTTCCAGCTCTGCTAGTTCCAGAACAGAACTCAAACATCAAAAGACAGAGTCAGGGTTATCACTGGTTCAGCTAAGAAGTGCATGTAAGAGTCACTTTCCCACCTGAGACAAATGTGAGAACTCAGGATATCAGTTCTGAGCTCAGAGCTGAAAATAGTGCACACTCCTACAGAAGGAACAGAAGTCCTTAAAGGCCAGAAGGGCAGCCTAAAGGAGAGGGAATAAAATAGCTCCAAGAACCCCACAGAAGCCCACTTGGCTGGGGCAGCAAAGAAACTCTCTCAGGCTATGTCATGTCTGGAATATTCACTTGCTCAGAAATGCAAAGCTTTTCTATGTTCCACTATGAACAGCTGAGCAGGTCTGCCTTACCACCCAACACATGCTCTCAAGGCCACCACACTGGGGACACTGCCTCACCTTGTGTGTGCAGTGGCTCAACTCTGCTCCCACGGGAAGTAAAGGAAGTTTCCCTGATACTTCCAGTGGAAATAGGCTTTGCCCAAACATGTATATGCAGTAGTGAAACTAGACAGCTCTGGGACACAACCTGATGTGACCAGAATCAGCACCCTAAACTGAGCCAGACCCCACAATCAGGAAGCACAAGGCAAGCTCTGCTGTCCAGAGTGAAAAGATTATACATTAGAGATGAACTTCTTGAACAAGAGGAGATAACGGAGGGTGATTTCAGTCCAACTCACTGTCTTTCATCTTCAAGCTTGAACCAGTCTGTATCACAGAACTATTAAAGCCTTAAACAAGCACACTGCCAACTGCTTTTCTCTGGGTTACAAACACATGGAAGAATGGGAGAGAGATGGTAACAGCAGAGACAAGCCTGGGAGATCCTCCAGGTGGGGTGAGATCCAGCACTGTAGGATTTGATTATTTTTAGACTTTAGCCAGTAGATGTATAGTAGAACCTATGGAAACTGTCCCATTAGATTTTAGAACACAAACACAGCAGAATGTCATCATAAATAAGCAAGTCTGTGTTAAAAAATTCTAAGTACACAGCATTTTCTCCAGTTCTGACACCTTTTTAATAGAAATCACTTGTTTAGGAAACAAATAGCACTTTTGTAATTTTTTTTTTACAATGTTTCTTACCTTGATCTTATTTTAAGTAACACTAGGAAGACCTCAATATCTTTTATTTTCCTTTTTAATTTAAAAAAGTTGTTTTTTTTCCCCCAGATACAAAGATTTTGCCCTTGCATAAAAAAACAGTGCCCAAAACGATGACACAAGGACTCACAAAGACTCACTGTATCTCACTGACACTATTACTTCTAATCTATACCATGCAAGGTCCCATCTACCTCTTTAATTAGACTGTCAGCCTGAAAAACAGCTTTTCTATTCCTTATTTAGTTCTTGTTACCAAAAGAAGAGAAAGGAAGTGAAAGAAAAGGACATTTCTCTGTTGAGTTCACACATCTGGGTTATGTGCTACTTTGTTCAGGATACCTTTTTTGTTTATAAATACAGAAAAGGGATGGAATCTCGTTTTCAAGTAATTGATGCACATTTTCTCTTGAGACACCTCTATCCAATGCTCCAAGCTGACCATGGATTCTGGCCCTCTATTTTCCCATTCCCAAAACAGACTTTCTGGATGAGTGTGAGGACCCATAGGCTCTCAGGCACATGGTGTGATTCTTGGGGTGTCCTGCGTAGGGCCAGGAGTTGGACTTGATGATCCTGATGGGTCCCTTCAAACTCAGCATATTCTATGATTCTGTGTGCTGGTTACTCAGTGAAAAGTCCATCTCCTTTCCTTCTGTACATCTCCTGTCTAAACAATAGTAAATACTGCTTATTTGATAGACTTGTCCCTTCTGGGCACTGGGATTTGATAATTTATATTTCTGGTTTTTTGGTTTAATAGTACTGAGAGTTTAGAAACAGGAAAAGCCCATAGGCTCTTTGGACTTGTTTTTGTTTTCCCCTAGCTAAACAAACTGTTCTGCAAATAGGAACTTGAAACCTGCTCTCCTCCCTTATCCCTGCTCCTCACCCCAAACAAAAATAAAACAAACCTATAGTGGCTGTGGAGGCTGCTGCAGGCACACACTGGTGTAAAATATAGAGAGAGTAAATATATTATTTCACTTGGCATGGTGCTGGCAAAGAACCCCCAGCTGGCACTATTCATGTAACATGATCCAAACTTCGCATGTACACACAGAATAAGAAGGATCAATTGGCAAACTCCGGTGCCGCCTGGCACAAGCATCTTCACGCTCTCTCTGGAACCAAAGAACTAAAGAATTCTGCACTTTCCAGAAGAAATCCAGTTTTGCTTTTCTAGAGTTTCTTTATTTTGCTCTTTCTCCTCGCCGCCACCTCCCTTGGCTCCTTCTTAACTTCACTGTGTTATTTAGTCTCATCGCCCTTGTTACAGTTCACCATGCAGCTCTGGGAAGGGGAGGGGGCTAAGGTGGAGGTGGCAGCATTAGTATTGTTAGTGGAGTCCATGCCGTTGGAGATGGCTACTGAATTGACCTCAGAGTTTATGGGTTTTGAAAGGTCGATGCCTTGGATGAGGCGGATCAGCTGTTTTACCTTCTCCAAGGAGCTGTGCATCTCCTTCTGTTTTGCAAGGATGGTATTCTTCATTTCCATGCATTTCTGCAGCAAAGCAGAAAATCAGTAATAAGTTCGAGCTTATGACTGAAAGAAGGCAAAAGAAGGAATATGATGTTCACAGATCTAAATGTAAGTACCCAGAGAAGACTGCAGCTGCAACTTCACTTTTCCAACCTAGAAGAAAAGAGTCTCTAGGCTGTGTTCAGAGAAGAATTCATATTTGCAGGCTGAGGAAATGAATTGCCAAGACATAGCTGTCACCTGGTATGGCCTCCTTTTATTCCAAGGTGTTGTGCAAATGAACACAGACAGCTCCATCCTTTTGTGTTTCTTTTGAAGGAAAACTTCCAAGTGTATGTTGTTACTATTTTTTCTATTACTATTGCATTACTGAAATTTCTTCAACTCTGATCTGCAAGCTCAGGCATCCCAATGCAGCTGACTGCTGTGTGCAAACCATTAATGGGATGCAGCCTTTGCTTTCACATACATTTTAGCAGGAACATCACTTCCTTCTCTCAATAAGTAAAAAGGCACTTGAAAAGGAAACCAAACTCCTCCTCACTTGAAAATCTTATTTTGTGGCCACTTCATTCTCTTAGAAGTGGTAGTAACATAGCTAGCTCATCAGCTAAGTGTTAGGGCAAGATAACTTTAAAAAAAGCCCACAAATGATGTTTCAAGAGTGGAAAACTGCTTATATGTATATCTGAAACTCTCAAAAATGAGGAAACAGTAGCTATGTCTGTTACAGTCAGGTTTTTACATGAAGATGGCAACCTTCCTACATTTCATATATCTTTTATTCATGCTGATCTCCAGACACTGTTGGTTTTAGCTTTACTGTTTTCACATGCAGCTCATGGCATCATAATAACTCTAAAACATCAAGACTTATATGCCTGTTTTGGGCAGGTCCAATCTAAGTATGAACATTCTCCTCACTGCCAATCTCTCATGGTAAGGCCCTGCATCTGCCTAGGTACATCACTGAGAATCAGTGTTAGTTGTCTAGTGCTGCTCAGGTTACTCTCAGCTACTGCTAACCAGAAGGTGACCGGGACTGCTAACCAGCCCCTCACAATCATTTTATTTGTACTGACAGCACTGAGACGTCTGTAAACGTGGGTCACTTTTACTCTAAAAGTCAAAGGCAGGCAACCTGAAAAGTACATCTGTATCTAAAAAGTCTGTAATTATGAATCCAGCCTTACAGATGTTGCCACACAGGAGATTTTGCTTTTTTTCATTATGTGATACTGACAAGGGCTGCACCAAGGAGGGGCTCACATGGCAACCCAAGAGACTAATCTGCACATTAAAGTGAAAAGAGCGACCAAATCAATATGTATGTTCCAATTACTGCAATAAACTAAGGTGGAAACTAAGGTTTCTGGTTTGAAGTATGACATTGTCTCGTTAATACCATGTAGAGGCATGTGCAATGTCCAGCTGCTGACTGCCAAGGCAACACATCAAGCTCCTGAGAGTCCACTGTGAGTAAATGGTCGCTTTTGCATCAGAAGGGCCTTGCACCAAGGCTGTAACTCTGCCCACACACAAAAATGCTCTGTGTCACTTTTGTCACCTGCTGATAGTATATGTCACCATATGTCTACCTACATGCTCAGCATGGATCATGTATAAGAGACTCAATGTAAGTGTATGTCGCATTTATTTCATCCCTGCTCCCCAAAGTCCTAAAAAGCAAAGGAAAGCACTCACTCAATTCTAAATAAATCCAGTGGATGACAGGTCTAGTAAATGGAGTTCCTCTATAATAGTTTTCTCCCTGCATTGTGGCACCAGAATACAGGTGAAGAGTTATTCAGGAGGACAATACTCACTGTTATAGAATTGCTGAGCTGTTTGACTTTCTGCTCTAGTTGTTCTCTTTCCTGTTTTAAATCTGAACTCCATTTAAGTAGTTTCTGTTTTTCCTCTTCTTTTGCTGCAAAACAGAATATTAAACACAATATTTTAAATGTTTATCTTACAATAGTGGATAGAGGGTCTAAACTGCTTCAGGTAAAGAAGTGAATTGTGTTTAAATCAGTGCTTAGCAGCTTGTGCACTGAATCGCTCCCAAAATTTAACCTACGTACACAAGCATGACAGGCTTCAGAAATATTTAGACTTTTATTTTCACTAGTGATTAACATTATTTCCTTTTGTATGATAAAATTTCCTTTTGTAAAGGAAATACCATTCTATCCCACTCCCAAAATAACATCTTCCATTATTAAAAGTGAAAGAAAAGTATTCATTATTTTCTTACCTGCTTTATATGCAATATATGAATGAACAATTGCTAAAGTTCCTGGCCATGGGATTGCTTCTTCCTTCTTTAGCATCTGAAAGAAAATTTTCATAGAGATTTAGCTGGTAAAAAACCTACCTTAGAGAAAGCAAAAAGGAGAGAGAAAAAGAGGGAAAGACTGAGGATTTTCTTTCATGGCTATCATTAGCCTCAGCCCTGTTAACACAAAGCTTCACAGACCTGATCTGAGATTTAACAGAGGGAATTATTCACAACTGTATTGTGGCTCCCACAAAGCAATCCTATTTCTTACAAATGTCAGCATTTTCCTAAATTCTCTCCATAGCCACAAATAAAGTATACTAATGATACTGAACAACTTAAAAGAGGAATGGAAGGATAATATTTCAGAACTCAAAACTTGCCAGGAGACAAACAT
Organism: Cyanistes caeruleus; assembly: GCF_971803275.1. Taxonomy (NCBI): domain Eukaryota; kingdom Metazoa; phylum Chordata; class Aves; order Passeriformes; family Paridae; genus Cyanistes; species Cyanistes caeruleus. The sequence continues at coordinate 30,624,239 of NC_141706.1, read as the reverse complement.
TACTTCATGGTTCAGACAAATTGCTGATCTTAGTTGTTCTGGGAAGAAAGTTTTCATGCTGCAGCCTAGTCTCCACACCATACATTCAAACATCACACTTCTGGCTAGTAAAACATGAAACTGTCCTATCATCCCTTCATATCAGAATCATCTTAATATACTTGTCAAACTCTCTTTATAACTCTCATTTATGTCTTTCAGATCCTTCCTACATTTTGCTTCCTAACAAACTTTAAGAAGAAAGACACATATTTTTAGTACATGATCAGAGTGGTGTCTCAGAAGACATAGGACTTGTCAGTTTACAGTGAAATTACTCAAATTTCCTCTTTAATGTTTTTGGAAGTATCACAGAAACATGAAGAGAAGGGATAAGGTGAGAGTAGGCAAAAACAGGAGTACCCAAGTCATAATACTCCCTCCTCTGTGGCAACTACTGACCAAGTCACTTGAGAAAACTCAAGTTTTCATTCTTCTGAGCAGCACATCACAGATCAGGCTGTTTTCTTATGCTACCACCTGGCACACCAAAGGCTGTGTGGGTGACCAAGCAATGCGCTGTGTTAGACAGGACACAGCTTCAGACTGCGTATTATCAGCAATCCTTTGCAACTTCTAGAGTTCCATGGAAGGGTTAGGAATACAACAGTTTACTTCTTCATCTTGTAATCTCAATGTAATTATAAACAAAATATTAAAATATAACCTGCTCACTCCAACTGTACATTTTCATAGAGTGATCTGGAAAGAAATTGTTCATCTATACTCATTATACTTATGCTGGATGATATTAAAGAGATCACTGAAGACAACCTTTCTGATGTTTGATTTATATAAGCAAACAGGGGCTTATATTTGCTCTATCTATTGAGGTAGGCTTGTGCAAATGTTTTATTTATTTGTCCAGAAGAATATACTAATAACCTTTGAAGAGGCAATGAGCTTAAGATGAACAGCACAATTTCTATGGGTTGTAGATAATCCTTCACAAAAGTCTTCATGCTTTGATCCAGAAAAAGAGTAAAAACATAAGGGTTTTTCCTTAAGGGTAACAAATAAAGACCCCAAATTCAGAAGCAAAACCAGACAGTTTTGTATTAGCACACATTCCCAGAGAGGTAATAATTCAATGAAATTCACACAAGCCTTATTGCACATGAAATAGATTTGTTCAGCGTCAGGCTGTCTTGAGCTAACTAACCCAAGCAATCTGGTTATTTTCTTTAACACCAAAAAATCTTCACATGCACTGTACATAACTCCCAGTCTGTCAAACAATACCTGGTCTTGACATTTGGGACAGATCCACATGCCCTTAGGAATGGTTTTCAGAGGTGGGTCCAGACAATCCAGGTGATAAACACGTGAACATGTGTCACACATCAGCAACTGCCCACTTTTTCTGCAAACACTGCAAAAATCCTCATGGATATCACCCTACAAAATTGAGGGGAAAGGGTTTGGGTGAGAGAAAGCGAGAGAGAGAAGGCAAAAAGTGAACTTTGACCTTTGATATCTACATCTTAGCAGAATTCAAGGATTACAGCACAAACTGTTTCTAAGGGGATTCCAAAAGGTCAAACCCTTTTTAGACTGTGAAACAGGAAAAACATGCCAGACGTCAGAAACACTGACATCTGTCCTCCCAAACACTTTCTCTGTCCTCCCAAGGCAAAATGGTACAGCAAACACTTATTAATACAGCTTCTCTTAACAACTGCTACCCCACAGCCCTTCTTTAAGATTCCCTCTTTACCCTGATCTTTTTATCTGCCTGAAGTGATGAGCTACTCACTTTCTTAACCCTCCTGATTTTTGGATGTAAGCCCAACTCCACTCCAGGAATGCTGATTAGGCTGTCTCTTGCCAGTAATAGTATGTAAGAAACCCCAACTGAGTGACTTAAAAGAACACTGTTAAATATTTAGGTCACCTTTAAAAATGGAACTGTAAGGTAAGGTGTTGTGTTTCTAAATGAAAAATAATAGAATTAATTATGTTCTGAGACAATTCTTTTTACTTCACTTGGGCTACCTCAAGTTGCACCAAAACAGCTGTGACTCAAAACTTTCTCATTCTCTTTAGAGAGTGGATTGTTTCATCAGTAGCATAGACTGAAAGCCAGGATGAAAGAGTACCAAGAGAGATTTTCTGATATTTTTTTTAAAAGAAAGAATTGAAAAAAAATGACTGGCTGTGGCTTTTAGAACAACTAGGTTTAGTTACTGTTGCATTTCCATCAGAGAGTTTCTTTCTACAGCCATTAACATCCTAAGAAGGTAGGTCTGATTTTTGTTTCTTTTTCTTCTCTCTCTCTCCCCCTGTTTTGATTTGATTTTCAGATATTTGAATGAAGAGGCTTGATAGAAAGGTGGCGTTCACAGAAGAAGCAAGGAGCACCCCACCCTCTCCTCTGACCACCAGGCTCTCCTGGCAGCTCCATATGTTCAAAGCCCCATGTGGCATCTGAAGTACACACTTGTCACTGACTTACAATGAAGTTTTACACACACCCCAGACCTGCAAGACTGCAATTGTAAGATGTGTGTGTGGAGCAGAACTGTGGGTACACGCTCTCCTGTATGAAATACCAGTGGATGCAAGGTTTCCTTTTGGTGCAGATCAGCTCTTCACACGTGCAGTTTCTATTGGTTTGGAGGGATAGCAGATTTGGCTGTGCACTCACACATTAAAGTGTCAGGCAAGAAAAATTACAGTAATCTCCACTATGGATGACATAACACACGTAAAAATAATTACACATGAGCAATCTGTTCAGGTTTCTATTTCCCAGCTCTACTGCTGATGAGGCCCCTCTTCAAAGGGAAGCCTATTCTTAATTCCCAAGGTTAACACTGATTTAATGTTTTGTAAAGGATCAATCTTCAGTGAATTTTCCATGCCATGTTTTGGATCCATAACTCCCAGGGACCATTGAGAGCTGAGTTATGGTATTACTTCACCTGTAACATCAAAGAGTTCCTAAGTGTTAAATGAAGATCTAAATGAGCGACATTTCATGCTTCTTGTGATGTGTTGTAACCAGGCTGGGAAGAGCTTCTTTCCCTCTATCATGCATTCTCTGAGTACAAGGAAAAGGCAGCAGGCAAGAGATATCATATAAGCTAAAATAAAATCCTCTTCAAGATAAGGAGACGTTTAAGAGTGGAATCCTCTCATTTTAGGAT